>NW_026054544.1:989112-1589112 GCF_022478715.1 Daldinia decipiens
AATAAAAATAAAAATAAAAATAAAAATAAAAATAAAAATAAAAATAAAAATAAAAATAAAAATAAAAATAAAAATAAAAATAAAAATAAAAATAAAAATAAAACTTACCGATTATAATAATTTAATAAATCTTTAAAAGATTTTAAAAATAAAATATTAAAAAATAAATTATTTTTAATAATAAAATTTAATATTTTATTATAAGCTATTTTTTCGTTAAAATCTTTAATAATATTATTTCGAGCTCTTTTTCGAATATTAGAATTTATATTTAAATTCTTAATATTTTTATTTTTAAAAGGAAAATCTAATCTTGTTTTTTTATTAATAATTATTATTTTAAAAAATATAAAAATTAAAAACTTACTATTAGATTTATTTTCATGAATTTTTAATTTTTTATTATAAGCAATTTTAGGATATTTTGCTTAATAATAGCGTTGAAAATTAAAGGTTTAAAAACCGTGGACTTTTTCGATTTTTTCGTATTTATACCTATTTTTAATTAATATAAATATAAATATAAATATAAATATAAAATTTATATAGTATAATTTATTAACACTTTTTTTTTTTAAATAATTGATAAGAAATAATTTAAAAATAAATAATTTATATTGAAAAATATAAATTTTTTAATTTTAAAATTTAAAATTCGAATTATTATATTTTGAATTTTTATATTTATTAAATAATATATTTTTAGAATTATTAAATTGATAATTTGAAGTAGAAGTTGTATTAATTAAGTTAAAATCTATTTTTATATATATTATAAAATAATATAAAATATATAAAATAATATAATGTTATAATATAATAAAAGTAAATAATAATATAATATTATAATATATTTTAGTTTTAAAATAATTACGGAAGGTTTGATTTTATATATAAAATATTTAAAAATTATTTTTCTTTAAATCTTTTAAATCCTTTAAATCTTTTAAATCTTTTAAATCCTTTAAATCTTTTAAATTTTTTAAACTTATAAATATAATATATTTTTTAAATTTAAATATTTATAAAAATAATAATATAACATTGTTTTTTTACGTTATAATTATTTGCCCAATCATTATTTATAATGAATTAATTTGATATTAATAAATTTATAATTTTACAAATTATTTTTTTTAAAGAAATTCGACCATTATTTACATATATATTTAAATTATATAATATAAATGATTTAAATATATATAAAAATAATATTATATATAAATTTATAAATTAATTTATTGAATTTTTTATTTAATTAAAAAAGGTATGTTTATTTTTTTTATTTTTATTTTTTTATTTTTTATTTATTTATTAATTTTAAATAGGAAAAAAAAATCGAAGAGTTTTTAAAATTACGAAATATTTTTTTATTTTAATTTCGACCATTATTTTAACAAATTTTAAAAATATATAATTTTAATATTTTTAAAATATACGAAAACGACAAAATATTATACGAATTTTCTTTTAAATTTATAGAATTTTCGATTTAATTATAAAAGGTATACATAATAACTTAAATCTAATTTTTAATTTATATATTAACTATTAAATTAGTTATTTAATTAAATATTATATATAATAATTTTAAAATAATTTTATAATAAATATTATTAAATTATATTTATTTTTTATAAATATTATTTTTAATATCTTTAACGTATTTATAGGGTATTTACAGGGTAACTTTTATAAAATATTATTTATTATTTATAAATTGTATTTTTTAGTACCTTTAAAACATTTACAGGGTATTTATAGGGTAACTTTTATAAAATATTATTTTGATTTATAAATTTTATTTTTCAATACTTTTAAAATATTTAAAAGATATTTACAGGGTATTTACAGGGTAACTTTTATAAAATATTATTTTGATTTATAAATTTTATTTTTTAATATTTTTAAAATATTTAAAAGATATTTATAGGGTATTTATAGGGTAACTTTTATATAATATTATTTATTATTTATAAATTGTATTTTTTAATACTTTTAAAACATTTAAAAGATATTTACAAGGTATTTACAGGGTAACTTTTATAAAATATTATTTATTATTTATAAATTTTATTTTTTAATACTTTTAACGTATTTATAAGGTATTTATAAAGTAAATTTTATTAAATATTATTTAATATTTAAAAGTTAAATTTTATTAAATATTATATATTATTATATAATATTTATTTATTTTATTTATTATTTTATCATTTTATCATTTTATCATTTTATCATTTTATTATTTTATCATTTTATTATTTTATTATTTTATTATTTTATTATTTTTTTTATTTTTTTATTTTATTATTTTATTATTTTATTATTTTTTTATTTTTTTATTTTTTATTTTTTTATTTTTTTATTTTTTTATTTTTTTATTTTTTTATTTCTTTATATAAACTTTATTATAAAAATATAAAAAAAAATATTAAAAATTCCGAAAAATTAGTTTAATTTATATTAAAATATTAATATTACGTAATTAAAATTTTTTAAATTTCGGATTAATATTTAGTCCGATGCACGTATATTTATATATCAACTATTTTTCAAAACTTTTAAAAAAATTCGGAAAAATCCCAACTTACCTTTATTAAATAGCCTATAATTTGCTAATAATTTTGGTATATTTTATGAATATCCCGGATCAATATTCGTCCCGATGCACGCTATTTTATATAAATATATAAATAAAATATATTAATTTTAAAAAAATCCGGAAAAATTTCGGGTTAATATTATTATATTATTTAAATTTTTCTAAATTTAATTACATTTTTTATTATTTTTATTATATTATTTAATATTATTTATTATTTATTTTATTTTATTTATTTATTTATATAAAAAAAAATTAAAGTGGAGAAACTAATTTAGTTACTAAAAAACTAAAAACTAAAACTAAACTAACTAAAAACTTTTTTAATTTTTAGTTTTTTAGTTTTTAGTTTTTTAGTTTTTAGTATTTTAGTTTTTAGTTTTAGTAACTAAAAAAAACTAAAAACTAACTAACTAATCTTGCAACCCTGCTGATAAGCAAAATATTATACATTTAATAGCCATTCGCGAATGCGGCTTGGGCAATTTAGAGATATATAATACCATGCTAGCCTCCTCTTTGGCACGTTCCGCTTAAAAGGTGATTTCACCTGCTGATACCTTCGGTCAACTCTTGATCTTGATCCCACCCCACAGTCTTCATATCAGCAGGAGGAAACATGGAAGCCGTAACGATCGGCGCGCCTTTGGGTCAGGGCGTCGGGTATGGCATCGTCTTGGGTCTGGGCTTTGGATTCGCCCTTGGAATGGTAAGCAGTGACTTATACATGTTTTTCCAATCTCCGCTAGTTTGATCAGCATGGAGACCTCGTCCTGGCCTCTTAGAACGATATACGTACTAACTGCGACATGAAGATCCTAGTCACGTTCATCCTCAAGCGGTATAACTCAGAACTCCAGACGTCCGAAATGTTCACTACCGCCGGCCGCACGGTAAAGAGTGGATTGGTCGGATCTGCCGTAGTGTCTTCGTGGACTTGGGCGGCTACACTTCTACAGAGCTCCGGCGTCTGCTATAGATATGGCGTTTCTGGTCCGTTCTGGTACGCGTCAGGAGCTACGGTTCAGATTCTACTGTTCGCGACACTGGCCATCGAGTTGAAGCGACGTGCACCTAATGCGCATACATTCCTCGAAGTGTAAGTTCTTAATTGCGATTCTTATAGATACACTTGAAGCTTACGATTGGTGAAGAATCAAGGCTCGCTACGGAACGATCCCTCATATCGTCTTTATGGTATTCGGCCTCGTGACAAATATTCTCGTCAGTCTTATGTTGGTCGTCGGTGGCTCGGCTACGGTAAATGCTCTTACGGGAATGCATACTATCGCAGCTATATATCTGCTTCCCGTTGGTGTCATAGCATATACCATGGTTGGCGGATTGAAGGCGACGATTCTAACAGATTGGATCCACACCTTCATCCTGCTGGTCATTATCATCGTATTCTCCCTGACGGCTTACGCCTCCTCTGACAAACTCGGCTCTCCATCGGCTGTCTACGATCTTCTGGTCGAAGCAGCCCTTAGCCATCCAGTTGAAGGCAATGCTCAGGGAAGTTATTTGACCATGCGCTCGAAAGAAGGTGCTATCTTCTTCGTTATCAACATTGTAGGGAACTTTGGTACCGTGTTTCTAGATAATGGATACTACAACAAAGCCATTGCTGCTTCGCCCGTTCACGCTCTCCCTGGTTATATCATTGGTGGTCTTAGCTGGTTCGCAATCCCGTGGCTAACTGCTACTACCATGGGCCTCTCTGCTCTAGCCCTGGAGAATACACCAGCATTTCCGACATATCCCAACCGTATGTCAGAAGCCGATGTCTCTGCCGGCCTCGTGCTGCCGTATGCTGCAGTCGCTCTTCTGGGTAAAGGCGGTGCGGTCGGTACGCTTCTTATCATATTTATGGCTGTCACATCAGCTACATCATCTGAGCTGATCGCCGTCTCCTCTATCTTCACTTACGATCTCTACCGTACCTATTTTAAACCAGATGCTAGCGGGAGACGCCTCATCTACATGTCTCACGTTATCGTCGTGTTATATGCGCTTTTCATCTCTACATTTTCCGTTGGGCTCTACTACGCTGGCATTTCCATGGGTTACCTTTATCTCATGATGGGCTGCATCATCTCGTCCGCAGTGATACCAGCTACATTAACACTCGTATGGAAAGGACAGAACAAATGGGCCGCAGCGCTATCGCCCGTCTTCGGTCTCGCATTTGCTTTGATCGCATGGCTTGTCACGGCTCGAAGGGAATGCGGTGCTTTAGATGTTACATGCACGGGATCTAATTATCCCATGCTTGCCGGGAACGTCGTTGCGCTTCTTTCGCCGCTGGTGCTCATTCCCATCTTCACTCTCATCTTCGGAATCGATAACTACGATTGGAAGTCAATGATGGCTATTCGCCGGGGTGATGACCACGAACTTGCTACTGCGGCGGGCGTGGACTTGGAACAGACGCCGGCAGGACACGTGGAGACGACGAACGAATTAGTCGAAGAACAGGCGAAACTGTCGCGGGCCAGTAAGATCTCCAAATGGACGACGGCCGGACTGACGCTCGCATTCCTGGTGCTCTGGCCGTTCCCCATGTACGGCAGCAGCTACGTGTTCTCGAAGCCTTTTTTCACAGGCTGGGTCACCGTAGGCATCATCTGGATTTTCTGCTCTCTCGGCGCCGTGGGGCTGTTCCCTGTTTTTGAGGGACGGAAGACCTTAGCGAGGACCTTCAAAGCAATTGCGCTGGACCTTTCGGGCAAGAAACACGTCAAAAATATCCGTGCAGATAATGGAGCTGCCGCTATTGACGGGAAAGCGGCATTAGGTACCGAGACGCCGCCGAGTGCGAAGGATCCCGTTACGACGGAGACAGGTGAGAAGGCCGAGTAAGCGTGGACGGGGTGGGGGTACATGGTCGTTTTTGGGAACATATGATTGCGTGGGAAGATACCCTTTATATACATTATCAATCGAGATTAGTCTCGATCGAAATTTATTCCTTTTACTATTATCTGGTCTATAGGTAGTTATCATACCCCCATTTAGCTACGTCGTTGGTTTAAGTCCACTCTCATGAAGGTTCCCGGAGCACTAGAAGTGCAAGGCTAGGCTAGGTATGTTTTCGTTCGATACCTCAAACGGGGGATGAGGTGAGGAGCATTTACATATGCATGGATTGGGGGTTACAGCAATACATTCCGCCATGGAGTAACGTGCATCTTTGAGTTGTTTAGTCCTTGTACACCTTGTATCACTTACGGCTATGCTTCTATTCCTTTGTCCTACCATGGACAGATAGAGCAGTCGAATACTAGCGAAGCGCTGGTTCTGGCTCCTACCTATAGAGAGGCTTTTAAGACCCAGACAAAATATCTAGGAACTGCCGAAGATGATGAACCAAATATTCAGAAAAAAAAAGTAGGAGATACCACCGCGGTACCCGCAGCGTTGAATATTGCTTCTCCGGTCAATCCTTTGACCCAAATACTGCCAGAGATAAGCTATGTACGCTCCACAATGCGGTCTCGCCAAATCCAGAAGCGAATAACACGGGTGCCGCCCTCCCGTGTAGGAATATGAGATTCTCGTATACCCAGAGTGTGCCCGGCATTGTCGTCACCTTGCACACCGGTTGGATAGGTAAGCCATCGTCGTGTTATGAACCCTCCTAATAACTCAAGTTGCCGCGCCAAGCTCTCGCATTGATCGTATCTGGATTTCACCTAGTTATTCGTCCTATTAAATATCAACGGGATAAGTTAACCTTTACTCACCAGTCGATTTTATCGTTCGATAGTGTCAAATATTGAAGGTCATTATGAGGTATATGTCCTCACCTCGACCAGAGTGCTTGTGAGAAGTCTTATGAGAGAATTGAATCGCACCAACCATCCGGTAAGCAACCGGGACGCGGCAGTGAGTGATATATCATGCAACCGATATGGGCGGTCTGCAATACAGACGTGCATACATGGACAATGGACCTATCCCTCGGGCCTCTCTTGTGTTCCTGGATTCTGGGATGGTCGCACACATATAGACGCACATGCGGCTGAAGAGCTTGTGATAAGCCGGGATTTGAATGCATTAGGGGTCGATCATTGGTAAGCCTACCCGGGATTTCCCAGATATCAAGCCTGAATCGGGCGGAGTCGGCTGTCATATTTGCGATACCTCCCCTCCACTACGGCCCTGGTGATATGACGGATGTAGGTGGGAGCGCGTGGGAGGCCTGCCATGGTAGACCATAGACCGTCGTCGTAGCGTATGAATGCCTGATTAAGTAGTCTTCAAACTACTGGGGGGCAGGTTGCGTTCCGCATTTGATCTCCGGTGCAGATATATCTCGCCATGTGTGAAATGCGCGCTCTGCTAGTAGGTATCTAGAGTAATTTTATTCCGTACCTAGGTATGTAATTTTATATTAGGGGACCAATACAAGCCGGAGCGCTTGGCGAATATTCGACGCTTCACTCGGTCGACGCCGTCAACCCATCAGGGCGGATGCCGGCAGCCAAGAAATCGGAAAAATAAACGGGTTCGCAAGGACTTGCCCGATCAAGCTTCCCTCTGACGCTTATAGATGCAACAGATGCCACAATGATAAGCTATCGGAGAGAATCACACAAAAACAGGGCGAGACTGGACTAGGAGAAGGGCTTTCGACCCCACTTTGAACCTGTAATCGCCTGTAAGTCACCTGTAAGTACGGTCTTGGTACAAAAAGGTGACATGGATGATGTACGTACGAGGCCGAATAAAGGACGGACACCTACTAGTTCCATCACTAATATCACTAATACCCCTAAGATATGCTTTAAGATACCTTAACATACCCCACACCAGCCCGCACCGCTGCACCGATGCTGCACCGAACCGGTCCGGGTGGCGGTCTTCTGATCTAAGACATGCTTGCTCGCTCTGGTACCGAGGCCGACGAACATCACATACGTACATGTTTCCCTTAGTCTAACTGTGTCTAGGGTATCCCGCATTGCCCAATCACTTCTTTACCTATTCGTGCTAGAGGCCTCCCCGATCTTTAGGGTATCTGGGTGAGTAAAGGTATAAATTGAGCCGGGTATCGATCAAAGGTTCGTTGAGTTTACCTTGGTATATCTAATTGACTTAATAATATACTTTATCATATATTAATGAGACAGTTGTTGTTTTGTCCAGACTAGTCTTTGTTTCCATATTAGTCTCACTCGATTTTATAGCATTGGAGCTTCAGAACAAATAACCTTTCATCTTTATTTTTTACCATCAGCAACATGGCTGTCGATCAAGGATCAAAGATCCCTCATCCTCTACGACCACTCTCACCTGACGAGCTATCAAAAGCTCGAAATATTGCAATTAAAGCACATGCAGGAGATGGGATTGCTTTGTTTTTTCGTTCTGCCATAGTCGACGAGCCTAAGAAAACGGATCTGGCCGAGTTCCTAATTGCGGAACATGAAGGTCGGATACCCGAGACTATCCCGCCGAGACAGGTCAGGCTATTATATGATGTCCTCAATAGTGGAAAAGCTCAACTCACGGAGACGGTCGTGGATGTCGACGCCGGAGTCGTTCAAAGCAGCAAGGAGTTTGAATCACGATATCAGACCAGCTACACACCCCACGAATTCGGCATATTCCAAGATGCCTGTATATCCTCGGAGATGTTCAAGTCAGCCATGGAAGAGTTCATCCTACCAGAAAACTTTGTTGTTACGATAGATCCGTGGCCATATGGCGGCCCAGACCTAGATGAGAACATCCCTCGCTACATGCAAGGCCTGGTGTACGCCCGTGATGCCTCCAAGAACAATATTGATTCTAACCATTACTCTTATCCCTTACCTATAATTCCTATCATGGATACAGCCACCAAGGAGTTAATAAGAGTGGATCGCCTCGCCACCGGTGGGATTGGGGATAGCCTGTATCCACCCCCTCCGGGAGGTAAGCCAAAGAAGCTGTTCGAGAACTGCGGCCCTGCAGAATACTTCCCAGAGCTGCTGGACCAGCCGCTTCGCACCGATCTAAAACCCATCAACGTTACCCAGCCAGAGGGTGCATCTTTCAAAGTCCACGCCGACAATCTTGTCGAGTGGCAAAAATGGCGTTTCCGTGTTGGCTTTACGGCCCGCGAGGGCGCTGTGCTCCACGATGTCTGCTATGACAACCGGCCCATAATATACCGGCTATCTTTCTCTGAGATGACCGTCCCGTACGGTGACCCGCGCCCACCTTTTCACCGCAAGCAAGCCTTTGACTTTGGGGACGGTGGGATCGGACGCGCGGCCAACAACCTGAAACTAGGATGCGACTGTCTAGGTGCAATACATTACTTCGATTGCGTAGTGCCCAACACAGAGGGCAAGCCTGATCTGGCGAGTAACGTAATTTGTCTACATGAGCAAGACAACGGCATAGGTTGGAAACACACCAACTTCCGGACGAATCGTGCAGCGGTGACACGCCTACGTGAGTTAGTCGTGCAATTCGTCGCCACGTTAGCGAATTACGAATACGTGTTTGCGTACAAGTTAGATACAGCAGGTGGCATCTCGATCGAAACACGGGCCACGGGTATCGTAAGCGTCGTACCCATCGATGAGGGTAAGGTATCGGGATATGGCAATATTGTCAATCCGGGGGTAATGGCACAAAATCACCAGCACATCTTCGCGGTACGTATCGACCCGGCCATCGACTCGTACGTTACCGGCGACACAGCTGTAGTTCTTGAAGAAAGCCATCCCATACCAATGAATCCGGAGACAAATCCTTATGGCAACGGATACGAGATTCGACGAAAGCGTGTCGAGCGCGCCGGGTTTGCAGATGCCGAGCCCCGGCTAAATCGAGTCGTGCGCCTAGAGCACACGACTAAAAAGAACAGTATCAGCGGCAAGAACGTTGGCTATAAGCTAGTTCCCAGCGCTACACAGCTCATGCTTGCAGACGATAAGAGTGTCCAAGCCGCAAGGGCGCCTTTCGCAAAACACCACCTTTGGTTTACCGGATATAGAGATGGTGAACTATGGGCTGCGGGAGAATTCACGAACCAGGCGCCGCGGGAGGAGGGTGGCGTGAAGACGATGGTTGAGAGGGGGGATTGGTTTGTTGATGATGGTGGCGTTGATAGTGCGAATGGGGCAGTGAATGGAGAGGCCCATGACGATGATACGGCCGATGAGAAAAAGGGAAAGAAGAGTAGTCCCGTAGTTTGGAGCGTCTTCGGCCTCACGCACAATCCGCGAGTTGAGGATTGGCCCGTGATGTGAGCACACGAACCCCTTCCCACCCCTTCCCACCCCTTCGCACCTCTTCTCATTTTAAGAATTACTAACAAGTTTGGATTGGGATAACTAGGCCCGTCGAAATCCACCAGATCCACCTCCGTCCGGCCGACTTCTTCACTAGAAATCCGGCGTTGGATATTCCCAGCAATAGGAACGAGAGTAGCGTACTGGTGCCATGTTGCGATAAGGTCAACGGCACAGCGCAAAACGGGACTCACCAATCGAGTACTTGTTGTAGTAGTACGAGTCTTCAGACCGACAGTACGTCGCAGCAGAATCCGGTATCGCATCTTCAGGGCACCGGACCAGATTTTGATCCCAAGGATATTCCGGTCGGAGTCCCTAAGGAGAAAAGACGATTGTCGGCAACGTTGTCGAACCTACTTAGCTGGAAGAAGGATTAAATGAGTTGACCCTTTTTGCCTGGGGACTCTTTCAGGTGCATTTACAACTTGAAGTTTCCGATCTGGCGGATCTTGGAGAAAACTTTACTTAAGGCATTAACGCCCCTACGCCCCTACGACCCCTACGCCCCTAGAACTTTTAATGGCTTTGCTCTTTCCATACCTAACTAAGTGTTTCACAACAGAGTTTATTAAATGATTATAGCCGGTGGGTCTTGGGATTTCTGGTAACACGTACGAGAAACCCCTCAACATGAACTACCTCCTAAAGTACAACTCCTAAAGTACAAACACCCCTTTTCGCTACATGAGAAACGATACGAAACGTCACAGAACTCCATATATTCACTTTAGTGTATTGATGGTATTGATGAGACTTAGACTTTCGTTATCAATGGTACTGGATCTAGAATGGCTACGCTTGCATGGGTTATGGAGAATGGGTTTAGATATATATCAAAAATAGGTAGTGATATATATTAGTATGTACTCATTTATGTACTTATTTTATCTATGAATTAACACGATAGCATTTCTTTCTCCGAGGCGATATCCGAGCTAGTTACATCCTAAATGGGTGTGTTGCTGCATGTGTCATACGTTTTTTGAAAGGTAAGCTGTAAGCCAATATATGGGCCATACCTACAGTAACTCGAAAAAATAAACGTTAAAAGTTTTTTTATCCCGCTATTATCCTTTTATTATACCATTACCCTTTTATTTTAATAATTAATTATATAATTAATTTACATTTAATTTTTTAGTAATAATAGGAATAGATAGTTTAAAAATAAGGTTTTAATATAATATATATATTATTTAATTAATATTTAATATATTAGCTTTTTATTTTAATAACGGCAGTTAATTTCTTTAATATAATTAAGGTTAATTTATTTAATATTTTTTCTTCGAATTTATCTTATATTTTTAATGTTATATGTATAAATAAATTTAATGAAGTAATATTTAAAAGTATTAATAATAACTTAAAATATTTAAAATAAATTTTATTTTTAAAGATTTTTTAAAAGTTTTTAATAAGGTTAAAATCGGATAAATATAAAGGTTAATTTATTAAAATAATTTCTTTTTATTTAACTTATTTACGTAATTAATTTATAATTATATAAGCTTTATAAATAAATACATTATTTATAATAAATATATTATTTTTTTTATATATTTATAAGAAAATTTCTTATAAAATTTTTAAAATAATAAGGTTTATAATTCCAGTGCGTTTAATATTAAAATTACCGTATAAATTAATTAATAAAAACTATTTTTTTTATTTAAATATATTTTAAAATATTTAAAAATGTTTTATTAATTTATTTTTTAATTAAATATTTTTTATATAATTTTTCGCTTTAAAATTAAAATTTTAATAAATTATATATAAATAAAATTAAATAAATTATTTTAAAAAATAATATATTTTTTAGCAAAATATTTACGTTTATTTTTTACTATTATTTTAAATTATTATTAATTTATTTAAAAAAAAATTAACGTTTTTAATATGAAAAAAAACTTTTTTATATATTATCGGGTAAAAATTAAGTATTTATTAACGTGTTTTTATAATAATTTCGGTTTATAAAATACTTTATAATATATTATACTTTATTTTTAAAGTTATATTATAATAATATAATTATAAATCTTTAAACCAATCTTAAAAAAAAGTTAAAAAAACAAAATAAAAAGGTTTTTACTAATAAATCAAATAATATACCTTTTATTTCGTAATTTAAATTTATAATAGCGTTTTTAACTAAGGCGTAAAAAGGTTAATTTTTAAACCTTATATTAAACATTTATTTAATATAAACTTTAAGTTAAAATATTTTTTATAACTTTAATTTATTTGGTTAAAAGGCTTATTTTAAATATAAATCCAATCTTTATCTTTTTATAAGGAGATAAGTGCTTTTTAAGCTTTTTAAGATTGGGTGGTAGTATAGGAGCCATTGTTGAAAGATAAAGGTAGGTAAAAAATAATATACGCGATTTTACGCGTTTATATTTTTAACGTTTATTTTTTTGCCCCACTGTACATGTATTATTTACCTAACCTCGCCAATTTACTACCTGTTGTTTCTAACCACTTATATTTTAATTGTTTTACTGCCTTAATACACATATAGGTAGTATAATGAATATTTGATTTGTGAAGTATTTAAAGTATGGTAATCGAAAGATAACTTATATAAAGCGCATGCGTGGAAGGCTTTGTAAAGTAAGTACATAAGGCACGTAAGCGCTGTACCTAGGTCTTTTCCTATCTTGTTATAAAGCCTGGTTCTCATAGGTTACCAATTAAGTAGAATAAAACATGAGTTGAGCATTTTAAGCCATGCATTATGTATATGAAAGCGAATAAGACAGGTCAGATCTGCTTTGAAATTATACAACAGATACTTCTGCTGTGCACTGGCGGAAGATATCTACGGATTGCTTCTTCTAATAACTATATGTAGGACTAAAGCTAGGACTTTGCACCCCGCACTACGTATTTGCTACCATCCATTAGTAGATTGATTCAGGTACTTAATATAATACAGAGTTAAGCTGAAGCGGCAGTCAAACGATAAACGTGAATATCTAAACGACACTTAATGGACCTACGAGACACATATACTCCGAGTATCAAATAGTTATTACAAGATTGCTTATGTCATAAGATTTATAGGTAAACGCCCAAAGTCATAAACCTGTTTGCAACACCTCTTTAATCGTTAATAGGCACCTACATAATGCATGACTAATATTCTGCTGCATGATCCATGAGGTACATCACTGGGTTAGCTTGGTCTAAAGGTGTGGGCGGCTGCGTGGGGTACCTAGCTTTCGGTGATACAAAGCAGTAACCTAGCGCACGGATGTAGTTACCAACCACTTCCTGTTACTTGTTATCGATAGCATTTGCCTAGAAAAACCAAGGGAAAATGGAATGATGAATGACCTTTTTACATCATTAGACCGTATCTCCGAATTCCCCAATCGCCTCAAAATCTCGGCCGTTTTTCTTCATTAACATTTCTTCCCTTACATCCCCCCTTAGAGTACGGAGGCGTTTTATTCAACGCTTACCTACTCTACAGTATTAAATCAATTCCTTTATCATCAATATTAGTTGTTCGGTGATCAGTTAAGCAAGCGTATATCATGAACAGGCTTTTGAATATTTGAGTTGAAGTTCCGAACTCGGATTTACCATTGAAAAGAGAAAATAAATATAAGATGGTACGCGCGGCAACTATTGCGGCTACATCGCCGGCCGGCCGTCCAGGTAGAGCACAAGCAAGATCAACTTCTATAGGAAGTTTTCGTGCCGGCTCACCTTTACCCTCTCTCCCAACAAACAGGCTATCCTCGACACTTCGCCGTCTGTCTTCTCAGCATCATTACCAGACATTTCCAACGGCACCACCGAGGACGGCCGGCCGGAGACCGGATACCGGTTCAACCTCATCCGACTCTCATGCTCATGATAACCACGGCGCGACGACGCCTCTGCCTGTCAAGCAGTTGGCTCTCTTGGCCCTTTTATCATTATCCGAGCAGACAGCACTTAACTCCATATCGCCCTATCTGCCAGAGATGATCGAGTCATTTCCTGGAATCGGTCATGACCAGGTTGGCTTATACGTCGGTCTACTAGCTTCCTCATTTGCGCTGGCTCAGCTAGCAACTAATCTCCTATGGGGATACTTGTCGGATATTATCGGTCGGAAGCCCGTCATGCTACTCGGCACTTTACTTCTATGCTTTTGTTTTGCAGCTTTCGGATTTTGTACTCGGTATTTTCATATCGTCTTGGTACACATAGCTATGGGACTGTTCAATGGCAATGCGGCTGTAGTGCCCACCTGCCTAGGAGAACTAACCGACCGGAGCAACCAGAGCAAGGCTTTCACTTGGTTACCTGTTGTCTACAGCCTGGGTAGTATTACTGGCCCAGCGCTTGGTGGACTACTGGCGGGCAGGTTTGCAAAAGACAGTTATCCATTCTTAGCCCCGAATATACTAGGAGCTTCGCTTCTGGCGCTCAGCGTGATTGTTTTGGGTATCTGGTTTGAGGAAACCTTGGAAGATCAGGGGGACATCCCAGACTGGCTCGAGAGACTGTCCTGGTTCTCTGGTTCTAATAAGCACGCTCATAATGGATCTAAACGTTCATTGGCTTCTCCCGAAGGTAGAGACGCCGACAACGAGCAGGGAGAGGCTAACGAGGAGGATGTGGGAGAGGAGACTACTCTACTAGAATCTCATGGGGACGAACAGAGCAGCGACGACGCGAAATTATCGCATGATACACCAACGTGGCGGCAACTCTTAAACCGGACGACGATAATCCTTCTTACCACACATTTGGTTTTCCAGTTATCAAATAGCTCCTTCAATAGTCTATACCCTATATTTGCGTCCGGAAAGACGCCCACGGGCAGGGACCTACACGCGGACGTTATCGGCGTATCCCTCTCCGTCGCGGGAGCATTCACCATACTATTTCAATTATTCCTTTTTAGGCCATTGAAGTCGCGCCTAGGGAATGTTAGGTCCTATCGAGGTTCCCTACTCGGTTTCGCGGTGACAATGGCATTGATGCCGTTTGTCGGTTACGTAGATTCAAGCCCACCGTTTGGAGTTGGCGATAGCAAAACATGGTTGTACCTAGAAATTGGCGTCGTATTGATCATTAAGAATATCTGCGCTGTTGGCGGTTTATCAAGCGTCATGTTGCTGGTAAGTTTCCCTAAGCAAGAGTCCACCGCAAAGCATAGCTAACGCGTGTTTAGATAACAAATTCGGCACCAACCCACGCAAGCCTAGGCACACTCAATGGCATCGCGCAGACTCTCTCAGCTGCTGGCAGGAGTGTAGGCCCTTTCCTTTCCGGCGGGCTCTATACTGTCTCAACTCATGTTCAGCCGAAGGGCGAGGCTCTTGCTTGGGGCTTATTCGCAGGAGTAGCACTTGCTGGGTGGCTAGGAAGTTACGCCATTCATGGCGAAGGTCTTGAAAGTACGGACGATGGATACGAAGAGGAGACTGATGTCGACGAACACCAAAACCAGAGCAATGACGCATGATGCTATTCTGATATATAAGATAGGAACGTCGATAGCGTATGCTTACATGGGTCTGTTGAAGGCGTCGAACTCGGAAGATACTATAAAGGTGTAACGACTAGCTTCTATACTCACGCATGTCTTGTATGATCTCGGCGGCGATAAGAGAAGGCTACACCGCCACGCAACACTACCAATAGTAGTGGCTGATTTTATTAATATTTAGCGGGAATGCATTGAATTCGCAGATTGGAAGTCCTTGGGTTCGCCTACTCACCGAGCAAAAGGATTATGTGATACAAGAGAGGATATGCCCTTGGATGGTAATCGCTATTGATGTTCAAGCCGCTTCACCTTAGCCTAGTTTGGTAATAGGACTAGGAGGTCATGCCGCGCGTCTAAACTTCAGGTCACCGAGCCGGACTTAATTAGTGATAACTATGAAGTTTGGTGATAATGATAATGATGGATAGATTTACATGCTAGGGCATGAAATGGGACGAAACCGGTCTCTGACGGGACCAAATTTAGAACTTACCTTATGCATTTCAATCGATTAGTATATCTCCAGATCGGACGTTTGTTTCTATTAGAATATCTTAAGCGAACTGATTTCTTACCAAGGATAGATACCAGATGAAGGTGACATGATGAGCCTCAGGAGACATAGGTGGGGGTAGGTCTGTTTGTTGATATGATGTCGAATTACCCGAATGTCATGAGGAGCAAGTCGATTTGCCGACTTCCCGACCATCATGTATTGACAAGGATCATAAAGCGGACGACCCAAGAAGACAAATATCGGGGTTATGAAAGCCTCTTCCTGGTTAGCTTAAACCGGCCGAGAGACACGGCTATTATTGTACTGAGTTATATATGCAAGAGGCTCTTTGACTTACAAGGATGGTTAGTACGGAAGTAGCAGATCCTCTCCCGCCATTTTTACACACGGACTCAAGCACTGCGTGCGGTACTGTATTAGGTACGGTCGAGTCTTATACGGACCTCGTCGGCTCTAGCACTATAAATCCGATGAGATAATCGAACTTGCATTCTGGGTCATGCGATATTCAAAAAGCGATATTTATCCTTTTCGCGGGCCGACTCAAAGATGGCTTCATCCACGACCATGGATTCCTAAGATGTAATCCAAAAAGCTTTAAGAATTGCATGCACACATGCATGCATGTGACAATACGACCGTGATGACGAGAGGACAAACCCCGGAATTTGCTTCTCCCGCGCTTCCAATTATTTTTAGGTACATATCTAGGGTACGTACCATTGCTTCTAGAAGTCCCCCCACTTTCGATAATGCAAGGGATGATGCAAGGGTGTGTCCGTCCTTGTCCGAGAATAGTAAAAATCGCGTCTAAGCAGCCAATAGCAGCAGAGTTCTCCTTCTTTCGCATGCACTGCCCTAGCCTTACCTGCTAAGTGACCAGCTCAGCTTGACCGAACATTGAATTCTCATTGGCATATTTTTCAACCCCGCCGGAAAGAATGCATTTTCTACCTTCTGATCCAGGACTTCGGTTTGACGTGCCAAGTATTCTAAACCTGGCTCTTCTTGTAGAGTATTGGCCATCGTATAAGACAGATCCAATAATAAACCTCGTCGTTGCACTTCCCCGTGTGCTAAAAAATTACCCTTTCCCAATCTCATCGCCTCATCGTCATCAATCCGTACCGGAAAATCTTTCTGGGGCATTGACGAACTTGTCTAATCCCGCGTCAGCAGCCTCATGGCACACATACCAAACAGCATAATTGAACGAGCCATGACTGTGTGCGGAGTACTCCGCTTATGAGGCCACCAATGATGACCTTGCTCAGATAGGCTCACTTCCGTCAAAGATCGCAGTCCCCCCTTCTAGAAGTTCTGAGTTCTCGGATGACCAGGGTATTAAGATCATCATAGGGCGCTAGATCACGGACCAACACCCAAAAGTCTTCTACTCTTGTTCCATGACAAATCTTTCCAATTATATCTCAGAACTTACAAGACAGCAACATTATTGGCCGGCCTTATTTCAGCCTCCTAGCTTATTGTTGATGTATGCAGATTTACAATGCATTGGGCTTCCTACAAGGATAGCCAAGATGTCCGGATAGATATGCTAGGGTTCTATCATCCGGCGGCACCCTATCCGCATATGTATCGTGTTCACTAAGACGCTACCTGACAAGGATGTTGCACTGGTAGAGGATATATTATATTTACTAACTATCGTTATAGAACCTTGTACTTAGTCCAGCTGGACTAGGTTATTTCGACGTTATTTCTAACCTTAGCTTCAATTCGCATCTCGCTATCTCAAGAGAGCTTCGAGAACTAAACTAAACAATTCTCCGGCAAGGGTGTCTTTCCAGTAAATCAGCCTCCAAATTCAGAGTTGAGTTACAATGATTCCCAATCCAGTCTAGATTTACAGCCTTAAGCCACTAAATTCTTACTGACAGGGAGCGGAAGCTCGCTACCACGGAACGGCCGATCTCTGGGTTCGCACGGTTTCTAACCTTGTCGTGGGTAAGTCGACGACGGAATACACCCCTCAAATCCCATTGGAAGTTAATAGCAGGTGTTCTTTTTAGGAACGACATGAATATCGGGAATGGAATAATAGCTTCCTTTCTCGTCGCCTCTACTTTCTCTTGGGTCTTTCTTAAGGGAATAGCTTGGTTTTTATACGGGTCTCTTATATCGATGGTTATCCAATCAGGATGCGGCTCTAACGTCTTTACCGACAAGAGCTGCTTGCATATTTAACTCTCTAACCTTTACAGTCTATTTCTATACCATACTGAGTAATAGCTGTTTAAGCAACGCAATAGCGATGCGAATAACTAGCATGATGGGCAGCGACGTCAGCATCAGCCCGCATTGTGTGGGTGAGGTAAGGTCGGATCACGCCCTATATGGCTCAAGTTGCAAGTTGAGTCTGACTGGCTACTTACTTTAATTATACCCTAGTCTAAAGCGCTGCTATTGGAGAGCCTTATGATAGAACATAGCTTTCAACAAGAATTGGTATGCGTTGATAGCTTCATGGCTGGACGATAGTCACGAGTAGGGTGTTTCTCTAGGACCTCCCATGACTTTCGTCACTAACTGTGGACAATGACCGGCGCAATCTCACGGTCTTATCACTATACCAATTCTTGGCTTTCTCAATATAGTTTCCTAATATCATACTGTGAAGAGGGCCTGTGCCTATGATTAGACTATTCCAGATTACGATCCGGGCTCAACCTCGTTTGCTAACATGGAATCACCCTTTCGGGTGACTTTAGTGGCTTCAATTGGTTAACTCTTTAGTTGGTAAGTCGTGCTTTATGTTTATACTACCGAGAGAGGCTCTCCAAGTGTTCGACTCGAGGATATAAACATCGACAACCTCCCCCGGTTAAAAGAGCACAAGTCAAACTCGTCCCTCATAAGAAACTCCGCCAAAGACTCAGAGAAACATCTAACTCCGAAGCCATCGAGTTCTAGAACTTTTAGTTAGGAGAAGCAAAATACTCAAGACATCCCACCAAAGGCGAAGACCAAACACGTCGGTTTGAGACCAATTCCATCACAAACAATACTCAAGGACACTAGAACACAGTGTAGAGTTATTCGCAATGTCTTCATCACGATCAAATGGAAGTGGTCAGAGAGGTTCCCGCGGTAACAAGGGAAGACAAGTGCGTGACGGTTTTTGCTTCGTAAATTCCTCCTACTACTCAACACCAGCCATCCTTGATACTCTACTTATGACCCTTCAAGCTTATAGCCAACCTGATCGTGTATCTTAGCTAACCTAGACCATAATAGTCATCCCACCAGCAGCTCATCGAGTCGCTACGCACTCACCGAGTCAACACACTCACTGAACTCTGCCGGATTGAACGAGTTGCCGCTAGCTGCGAAAACGAGGAAGACGCGCAAGCCTTCCAGGCCCCGATGACCTCCGCATGGGACTACTATGTGAACAGCAACCAGTTCCTGACGGAGCTAAGAGGCCTGACGCGCAACTATCCCATCTCGGGAGACCTGGTTGATCAAGCGCACCACCTCGTCCGGAACGATCCGAATTCAAACCGTAGCTGGAACCTGGCATGGCTGTGCCTGGTGAAGATCCGCGACGAGTAAGTCTACTCCCAGGAACACTCTCAGAAACACCCTTCTTTCTTCTTTTACCACATGTCTTCGGATCCCGCGATAATTGCTCACCTCGTCCGAACAGGGGCTTAATCCCAGCGTACGCGCAAGCAGACGCCTGGCGCAGAGAGATGTGGGGAGGCCGCGATCCCACGCAGGAAGAAGCAGACCAGCTGGCGCAGTGCTTCGAGTACGAATGGACCCAGGCGGTTGAGAATATGCTGCGGCACTGGCCTGCCGCGCCGACATGGTACTAAGTTCAACAGCCTTTCTTCCTTCCTTCCTTCCTTCCTTCCTACCCGTTTCTCCTTTTCGGTCTGTCGTTTGATATCACCCCCCGGGCTTCTGGTTGGCAAGGCGCTAGGAAAACCGCACCTCTTTCTTCTACGGTGCTGGATCGTCATGTGCCGCGAGGGGCATTTCTCATTGGAAAATGGTGTTTTAGATTTGCGCGCATTTACAAGGGGGTTTTGTTTGCATGGCAAGGTATTCCTTCGTTTTGGGGATTTGCATTGGTGGCGCTTCATGTTTTTTCTCCTGCATGAGAAATGGCTATTTCTTTCTCTTCCTTCGTTTATCTTATTGTTTTATGATTCTAGTTATATACTTTCTCCTAGTTTTGCTTACCGAAGTATCCATTCGTATCTCTCTCTACTAGATCTCTATCTTCTTGTTTATCTACCATGAGTCGGTTTAGGAGTAGAATCTTCTTGCAGCTAACAGTAATAACAGACTCGAAAGCACATATCCGTACCACTGGTTGGATTTAAAATGTATTGTGGGAGGAAGAAATCTGGTATTGATATAAGATGGTATTTGTTGTGCTGTGGGATATATGCGTCGGTGAAATTGAGAAGTTAACATGGCATTGAAATATTCGGCTATTCTAATGAGGTAGTCTAACAACAAGGGACTTTGATATAAGTTTCATTTAGCTTCTATTATAAATCCCAGGCGCTCGTGAAATAAACATATCAGTAAAATATTAATGAATACCTGCATCTAAATAGGGTTACTATCTAGTCTGCCACCTATTGAACGTAGTTAAGTGATAATACGGTATACAACAAGGCAGCATAGATAAGTCTGGTTTAGATAGGGAATTCTAGAAGATAATACAATAACAATCGCTGCCAGGAGGCCTCTTCGTTGCTGTCAGCTAGTTAGCATAGCGTCATGTGCTATAGACAATACTATCAGCGTTAGGGTTGCAGTATCGTTGGGAAACGTGGCAACGTCTTTCCCGCATCTTTTGATGCCCCAGAGTTTGAGGAAAGTTTAGATATGGCTGAACCAGTGAGATTATGGACGCTGTTCCCATAGCGACATGCGCATGTTTGTACGTGCGTTGAACTTCAACCTTCCTTGCCGTTGTCATAGCGTTAGGTATGACTACCATTTAAGAAGATACTTCAATCTCCGTTCTATGGTTACCTTTATTATTCGTAGACATCTGTCTGCGACCTATCGGTAGTTTTTGTCACTTACCTGGTTACGAATAAATCGCTATTTTGCCTCATCCATCAAGTCTCTATTGAGCTCGCAGAAATCACCCCCATACGCAACATCGCCGACTCGATTCACAGAATGGAGCAACCCGGGAAGAAACTAAACACTTACAACTTGGACGACGTACATATGGTCAGCGACTTCATGACATGTCCTATTCTTTCAAATACCCCTAGGGTATATTGCAGCTTTCGGGCTATACCATTACGCCACCTCGGGATTCGATTTCGCGAACTTTCCGAGTATGGCCTCATCAGCCACGAGAGCCCGGACAAGCTAGTGATCATGATCTATCATCAACGCCCAGAGCTGTTGCTCGCCGTTGTCAGACATGCATGGGTGAACAAGTACATGGAGATGGGAGCTCCATGCATCATGCATTTCGGTCCGTTGACCCAGTACCAAAGCGTCGTATTGACCTTCGAGCGAGACGGGACGGGAACTGGCGACACCAAGCAAGCGAATTCGAAAACGGAGTCGCAAGAGCCGCTACAGCCCCAGCCACAGTCATACGCATATTCGAACTCGACTACTTCTTCAGAAGTAACCACTTCGCCAGCGAACATAATCCCAAGGAGACCAAGCCTACTCCACCCTATTCCTGAAGGCCAACAGTTGAATTTGTCGAATATGCGCCTGATGGCTGACTTCGACTTCCTAGGTGAGTTGCAGGCCCAATTCACGAAGCATGCGGCGCGATTCCCCGAAGCCTATAGAAAAGCTTCTCGAAGCTACTCGGGCCCTAGGCCATATCAACCTCAGCCAGGCGCCCTACCATTGGTCTATCAAAATCTCCCCGACGGCCGAAGCGTCCGAGTCCCTTTCCCATACCAGAGCTCTTCAAGCCGTCCAGGCAATCGACGCCATTAGAATCTTGATATGAAGGATACCGAGCTGGGTCAGAAAACCGAAGCAGTCCGCACGATCCTACTTTTAAATCATCAAGCAACAGTAGAAGACAGGGGCATTCGTCAGCTATTAAGAGCACAAAGTTAAGAGACAAAGGATACGTGAGCAAGAGATATGAGATCTATGGATCCAGTTAGAAAATTATTTCTGGCAAAATGTTGGTGGAGTTGTAGTTGATCAGGGTATTCAAGGTATTATTAAGAAGGTGTTGATTGGTGGTTGATTAAGACGCGGTTGCACACAGGTAAAATGTATGTAGGTAGGTAAATATGAAAAAATCGGATATCAAATACTCGGATATCAAATACAGTTGTCAACAGTTGTGTTCCTCCAGTAGCAGCTGTAGTGACGCGGTCTTCTAGAAGTTCACCTACAGCGGAACAGATCGGCAGTGCCCCGCCCCCGCCCCCACCTCAGCTATTGCCCACCTCACCAGCGGGTTGAACCGGCTCAAGTTGATACCTTGTACTTAATGCTAGGTTAGGTACATTCATGAGGTACATGTAGGTAACCGCGACGGGGACATGCATTAGGTTACATGTATTTACCTCCATGTAAATTCCGAGAATCAACTTCATCCTGACCAATACAAGCACGAAATACGAACCGAGCCCATAATCACATCCTACAATAATAGCGCCACACTTCGAGCTTCTCAAGTCTAGCCAGCTAACCCCTCAGCCGTTCAAGAACAAACATATTTCTTCAGTTTACGTCATCACGTAACCTTTTCCAATGCATACAGATCAGCCCATCCACCACGGCTCCTTGGAGCACCTCTTACCGCCTAGCTGGAAGTCTCAGATTACCGCCTGGCTAGCCGAGGACACGCCGTCGTATGATTATGCCGGCTTCGTCGTCGGCGAGCATCCTCGAAGTGCTACTCTCTGGGCCAAAAGTGCCGGTATCGTTGCCGGCATCCCCTTCTTCACTGAGGTCTTTAAGCAGTGTGGATGTGAGGTAGAATGGCATGCCAAGGAAGGAGGCTATATCGACCGCCCTAAGGACGGCTCAGGCAAGACTAAAGTCGCCACTGTAACAGGCCCCGCGCGTGGTTTGCTACTAGGTGAGAGGGTCGGACTGAACTTGCTAGCACGATGCTCCGGAATCGCCACCGTCAGCCGCGATATGCTACTCACATTGCGCAGCGCGGGATACGAGGGTATTTTAGCGGGCACGCGCAAGACGACGCCGGGATTCCGGCTAGTTGAGAAGTACGGCATGCTGGTCGGCGGGGCTGATACACATCGCATGGACCTAAGCTCCATGATTATGCTAAAGGACAACCACGTGTGGAGCCGCGGCAGTATTACCGATGCCGTGAAGGCTGCTAAAATGGTTGGCGGATTTGCGCTCAAAGTCGAAGTTGAAGTTCAAAACGAGGACGAGGCTAATGAGGCTATCGCTGCTGGCGCCGACGTCGTTATGCTAGACAACTTTACGGGAGATGGTGTCAAGATTGCAGCTAGAAGTCTAAGGGAGAAGTGGAAGGGAAAACGCGAGTTCTTGATAGAGGTTTCCGGTGGTTTGCGCGAGGACAACGTGTTTAACTATGCGCATAATGGTGAGTCCTGTTTATTCACACCACTTACTCCTTGCTAATAATAGTATATTAGAGGTCGATATTATCTCCACGAGCGCCATCCACCAAGGCACGCCGCATGTAGACTTCTCTCTGAAGATCAACCAGGACGAGATTACTCGCAGCTCGTGATTTTGGGTGGAATTTCTATCCCGACCTATTAAATGCCGTAGACGTAAGGTCAGTATTACGAGCGTATGCGGCAGGGGTTGCCTATCTACAGTTAGTGCTCGAGATGGTTTAGACTGGCCTTATATAAACATCGATTATATACTATACTCTCTCACGCTGTGAAACCCCCTTGGCAATTCAATCTAGATGAAGACACTCCTTGATTGGGCTCACTTTACTCGGCCAGTCTCACATCGGTACATATGCTAGTAGCCTTCTTTCAATTTATGTAGCAGATCCGGGAGAGTTGCCTTGAGATGTTTGAGAGTGGTAATAATATAACGCACATTTGGTACTGCTGAGAACCAAATTCCATGCTAATTTAGGTACGGAATAATTAAGTGAACCTTTCAACTTGAAATCACGCCCATAGATTCCTAATTCCAATTTTATTAATTATACGTTATTTACGCAACAATCGTACCCGCACCGTACCTCCCTGCTGGCTAATGCTCAGGACGCCATACCATCGGCCACACAGTAACTCCTTCGCCATCCTTTTTCACCAAACCATCAGGGCCAACTTGCCCCTTTCCAAGATTAACTTCGGTGACGACCTCGAAGCCGTGCTTGGCATAAACGTCACGAGAGACTGCTGTTGTAGCCTCGATCCAGACCGGGCGTCCGTCACTTCGGGCTTTGTCTTTCATGTACACAAGTAGCGCGCTTGCAAGCCCTTCTCGACGACGGTCCATTGCCGTAGCTATGATGAAGATGTACCAATGTGCTTTCTGTTCGGCAGGTGTAAGGGCCTTCGCCATTGCGGCTTTATTTTCGCCGGGGTAGTCTAAAATGATTCGCTGGAAGGCGTGAGATTCATGTACTTTTCACGATAAGACACTTTGTAGGTCGACTAGAAATGAGAGGACGCGTACCTTACAAGCAGCAGGTCCAATAGTGAAAAGTCGGGGTATCAGGCCGGCTCGGAGCACGGTCCAGAAGTTATCATTCGTCTTTCCGGGCGGCATGAGAATAGCACAAGACCCGAAGTTGTCCGCCTCGAGTAGCATGCCATCGTTGATAGCGCTGGCAAAGAAGAAGCTGTGAAAGAGCTTCGGTAGTATCCGCTTTTGCTCGGCTAGGGAGAAGTTTTGAAGCTCGAATCTGAATATGGGGTCGAACTCGAAAGCTGGGCCCATCACATCAACAACCCTACCGACACGTTCTGGGGATTAATTAGTAACGCTGCAAAGGTTAGGTAGTCTTATTTAATGGTTTAGTCGAACCTTCGCCTCCTGAAGTAACCTGGAATTTCTGGGAAGACATAGTGCCCGGCGCGATCAATTGAAAAATATAACTATTCAGCTAATAACCGAGTGAACTCTACGACTTGTAATATCTCAGTAACATCCCCTTGGGAGGTAGTAATTATTGAAGCCAATGTGTTTGGAGCTTGGTTGCAGATAAATGAAACGCAATAATGACAACCCCCTTTTTGGCCTGATTGACTTGATTGGTCTTTATATTTAAACGGTACATCGTAGTTAGTGCCAAGGTCATAAGTACCTAAGATAAATAAGTTTTAGTAGGGCTTTGTTTTTTAATCAAATGACCACTTCGTATATTGTTCGATATTTAGATAGGAAACTTGAGTCCCGTCAAGCTGTACGAAGATGTGAGGGAGGACGATCGGCTCTATCACACAGTACTCCCTTACAGATTCAAGATTGAATGATTGACCAATAGAAACATTGACTAAATATATACTTAGGTATTTATGGAGGTGCGAAAAACCTGCCGCCCTTGACTGCAACGTTAGGTAGGCTGCCTGTAAAAACTGGTAGGCTTGGCCAACTCCCCTTGTCTAGACCCCAAATGTGACTGTTATGCAGTGCTTCCCTAGATTATGAGCATTGGGTGCTTCGCCGTAGAGTAGCGGCGGATTGCTGCGCTGCGCCAACCCAAAGAGATGATTATGGGCGGATAACAATGCGGTTGGGCTGTTGCTTGATTTTGGCCTACAGACTATAGGGACACTTCAAGTGTTTGTTGGTAATCATACACCTACTAACATGCATGGCGATTCTAGAGGCTTTATTATTTTTGCCTGCTTCTCTTAAGTCCTGCCATCTACCTGACATTTGCATTATAAATTAACCCTTCTTCACATTCTCCGATGAACACTTTGTTATGTCTTCCACAGACTAAGTGCCGTCCATGGAGCAGCTTCTCAACGGGCCCGCGTTGGATCCACCAGATGTAGCCTCGTTTTGGTGGGGTCCATCGTTGCTACTATCGCTGTCATGATACGCTTATGGTCTTTCTGCGGGATATTAGTACGTCGTTTACAAGCACTCGATATTCCCCGGGGTAAATGTTTTGTCACGGAGCTAGCCTTGATAACTATGACGAGGCTCAAACCAAAAGGTATCATATATTAAAGATTATATTCTGGGGAAGCCAGAACACGAATATTAATAACTAGCACAAACGGAACTCGTTGGATGGTATGACTGTTACTTCAAACCTAGGCATGTTTATCAGTTTGCTTCATCCCCGAGGTGCCGAACTTTCGGCCCCATGTCCTCACCTTTCGATCCATATCATCCCTGACGAACACCATCACAATACCTAAAACCCATGCCAGAAACCAGTCACCCAACACTCTCCAGAAACCTCCTCTTACGCAACCTCCCAGCATACTACGCTTTACTAGCCCTGTTAACAAGTCAGTTGTAACAAGTTCCTGCCCACTCTCAAGTCCCTCGATGCTCTTCGCAGCGACGACCTCTGGAGTTTGGCCTTCGTCCCCTTCTTCAAGCATCTTGGTCAGGTCAGACTTGATGCGATTTTCAGCCTCGTATGCCTCTGAGTATATAGTAGCGGGGAATACGGTGTGGAGCCGGACAGGCGGTTCGTTTGGGTAGGCTGCGGCGTATAGGTTCATCTCTTGAGACAAGCTGTCGGAAAGAGCTCGTACTGCGGCCTTGGACGGGCTATACGGCGTGTAACCGGCGAAACTGTAGAATGCTACGAAAGAAGCGGTAAATATGAGGTGGCGTGCGGGCGGTGGGTTTTTTGTTCGAACATCGTCGACGGCCTTTCGCGATGTCTTCAGCCAGCATGTCAGGATTGCATGTGCCATATACAGGCTCGTGAAGTAGTTGCTATCCATCTGAGTCTGAAATTCGGATAGGGGCGTGTCAATGAATAACGTTGGGTACGAGCTGCCTGCGCAACACCACACGATGTCTGGAGGTTTGCCCGAGTTCCACGATAGTACCTGATCGATGACGCGTACAGATTCGGATGGATTGATCAAGTTGGCGCTGATCTGGAGAAAGCGCTGTGTTTGAGGGTTTATAGCTCCTTGCTGTAGCAAAGTCAGACCCAAACCATGCGAGTATTGGAATTAGGAGAATGTACTTGTATGTATTCGAGACTTTGAAGTAGCTTTTCCTGGTCGCGAGCAACAATCACGACGTTGGCCCCCTTTTCAGCGAGCTGACGTCCAGCCGCAAGCCCCATACCTCGCGAGCCACCGGTGATAATCACAGTCTTTCAGGTTTGTCAATTCAATTCAATTCACCGTACTTGAGCTGACTCGATTGCGTACCTTGCCCTCCACGGGAAACTGGTTTTTTGACAATATTGACCCCATGTCGGTAGCTGGGCTTTCCTATGTATCCTCTAAGTCAGTGCTAGTCTTAAAGCTACTTCCCGCAAGGCGATGAAAATACTTCTGCGACGGGTGGACTTACATATCACGTTAGGTCGTCTAGAACGAAAATACGGGATAAACTTGCCCCGAACAAGGGAAGCGAATGCCCAGACAATAGACGGCGTATATATATCTAGGTCGAGTGAGAGAATAGAAAAGCTTTGCCTTTCTCATCCCGTAAGAAATGTCTATATTGCTGCGTCGGGTTCCGCCCCTTTCGCCCCCTGCTTCCTTGTTCTTTAGCGCTGCCCGCCTCTGAGACATTACATTAATATCCCTATGAAGTGATATCCGGCGAGCTAGGTACATACTATGAGGTATGTAGGTAGGTAGGTAGGTGGTATTCCAGGCCTGCTGCAACCTACCAGTAGCCTACCTCATGGACCCCGAAAACAGGGGGGCGATCCGGTCCGAGCCCGCCTTTCCTACTTGAGATATATTATATCGTCTGTTGTGCGACCACACACCAATCATCATTCGCTATATTTTGCCGAATCTACGCTTGCCTACCTAGGTATATATTAATATATATTAATACCAACATTCTTACATCAAGGATTTATTTGTACTACCAACACGATATCGTCACAAATCGCACATCATAGCCCTACACCATGTTAGAACCATTCCCCCGAGAAGGATTATGGCACGATGAAGCCAACTTCTACGGCGGTAAGAGACAGAACGTATGAATATTTATTAGAGAGCATTCACAGTTATCAATATGCCAGTAGAACCCCCGTGGGTAAGAAAGCGACTTCTCAGAATAGTTCTCTGATATGTTTCAATTGAAATGAGCAACGAAGATGTGACAACAGACGTCGGAGCTATAGTGGTAGTTCTAGCTGCTATAGCGGTCGGGTTACGCTTCTACTCGCGGCACTATACAAAAGCTGGCTTCAAATGGGATGACTGGCTTATACTAGTGGCACTGGTAGCTACGATCCTGACCGATGTGTTGGTGCTGTACGGTTTGTTTCCCTTTTGATATTCGTAGGGTCTTGAACGAGATCCAAGTCTTCTATTGACTTACGAGTAACCTCTCTTAGCGACCAGCGTGAATCCGGATGGCGCCGAGGTGGCGTCTAACACAGACCCCAGCTACCAGTACACACCCGCAGATGTCCAGTTCACCAAACTGAGCTACATCGGGACAGTGCTCTACTTTACCATCACTTCTGCGACCAAAGTATCTATTCTACTGATGTATAACCGGTTATTTTCTGTCGACGCTTCGTTTCATCGTCAAGCCATCATCGTTGCCGTGGCTGTAGTAGGCTTCTGGATCGGATGCACTGTGGCCGATCTGCTCGATTGCATTCCGATCGAATGGACGTGGTTGAATGCGCTTGATGATCCACGGTACTGCTTCAATTATAACATATTTTGGCTTGCCAGTGGAATCGTGGAGGCTTGTCTAGATATCGTGATTATCATCATGCCTGTTAGGGTAGTGATAGGGTTAAATCTGAATAAAGGCAAGAAATTTGCTGTTGCGGGCGTGTTCTTGCTAGGCGTCTTGTAAGTGTTTTTTACAATGTCCATTCATAATTGCTCGCCTTGGACTGATTGTGACTACAACCAAAAGCGTCATTTTCTCAGGAATCGTTAAAGTTATCCTGAGTTATGTACCTGGGAGCCGTGAGCCGTCGTTTGGTAGGACAGAAGTATGGACGACAGTTCACTGCTGCACAGGTATAGTCTGTGCATGTCTTCCAATATGCTGGCCTCTGTTTACCCGGGCTGTGAAACTCAGCCCGAGTAGTTGGCCTGGCGTTTCTTCAATTCGGAAGCATTGGTACAGCTTCAGCGGCTGGTCATCGGTGGAAAGGAGGAGTGTGCAAAGAAACACTTCACCACAGCTCGGTCAAGACACAGATAATAGTGTGAGAGGATATGAGCTACCGATATACATCCCTGATACTGGGGGGGTTGCGGTATCTGAGGGAAGTCATGAGCAGCAATACATCCACAACGAACACTCCCTTGCGCCTTATAACCCAGAACCATATATACCAAAACCGACATATTGGATGCATGAAGGAATAAGACCTCGCTAGCTGATATTTGTTTGCTATCAAATCAAGGGAGTTGAACAGCCTCCCTTGGTATAACCTCGGGGTACCTAAATAAAGAAGGTTGGTACAGGTACATAGCACAATGTAAATCTATTTTCCGAAGTTCAAGTTCAAATATGGCTACCTCTACAAGAACGAGCGGGCGGGAGACGCATCTTCTCGTGTCAATCAATTCAACGGTTGGATTTCCTTGGAACGGGGAACGGTTCTACTCCTCCTCTCTACTTTGCTATTAATCGCATCTCTGGAAGAGACTGGTGTAGGATTTCCCTGGAAGTCAGCTTTTGTTATTACACTCTTGACTATCTCCTGACTTGGTTGGATCGCATTCCTCTTGTGGGAGTGCCATATTACTATACGTGAAGGTATTCAAGAGCCGTTATTCCCATGGCGGTTTGTTTGTAGTCGTGTATGGATTGGTATGTTACTGTGAGTAATGTACATACGTTTCTTTTTCTCATCTTGAAACCAAAGCTCACATTTTGTAGAGGCGCTATTATCTTTTTCGGTGCACCATTCTTTTGTATCATCTTACAGCATCTTCAATGACTCTAGATTGTCAACACACTCTCTCCAATCCAGGCTGAGGTTCTGTTCATTCTTTTCACTCTGACCTCATCATTGGGTTCCGTAATCGCCTCTACTATAGTGAAATGTCAGAGATACCCCTTGATGGATGTCATACGCAGAGTGAATGTTACGAGGAGCAGCAAAGCTGCTATGTAGTAACCATGTAGTAGTATGAATCTATCAATTTATTAACGCTTGACCTTCCTTCCTTATATCTAATTCATACTAGTTTCACTTGTCCTCTGACATAAAGTATAACTTCGTAGAAGCGTGATACGCTTATTTGGTGCAACTTGGACCTTTACTTAAAAATTGCTTAGTCGTTTGTAAAAAGAAAAAAATGTTTCTTTTCACAATCGATAGGCTCCTGTAATTCTGACAAGACAATTACATCGAAGTATGCCTGTCAAGAGGGTCAAGAGGTGGAATTAAAAAGCATGGAAACAACTTCGTTGTTCCACAAGGAACTGTAATCCTAACTACTAGGGTCTGCGTCTATACATACTGAACATGTCCTTGATCTAGATGTCTCACCTGGAATCCTGACAATGCCACCGTTAACCTTTCTGTCACCAAGGCCCTATATTACTAGAGATAGACATACCTCCCATGATGTCAAATACAGCCACAGTAGCCCTAAAGTGCTCCTATGCACTTTCGTATCTCGATAAGCCATGAGCGAGTCGACCCCACGATCAGACCAGGTCTTACGTACCATATATCTATCTATGGTAAGTACCTAGGTAAACACATAAATACTAATGTATTATAACGAAGTGTATCAACGGTCCTAGACAACTCTTTCCCATAATAAATGAACTCTTGGGTGAAATATCAAGTTGGGTCCATCATGAGTGGAGGAAATAACATCGTAAACTTGAAATTCACCCTCCCGATGTCTGCCATAGGTAGCCTTTCTACTTCCAGCTCCAAGGTCACCGAGATTACCCGGGGCCTTGTCGAAATCGAAGTGCCACAACGTTTTTGAGATCGTCACACTCGCTTCTAAATAGGCCATTGCCTTTCCTGCGCATATGCGAGATCCTGCCGAGAATGGAATAAATGCATCGTGCATTATTTTCAACTTTCCCTCGAATCCCTCAGAGAGCCATCGTTCCGGCTTGTAGACGAAAGGCTCGGGGAAGTACTTTTCGTTGTGGAGGATAGAGTAAACGTTCACTCCAACAATGGTTCCGCGAGGTATGACATGGCCGTTTACGACGAACGGCACATCATCCGTGTCGAGTTGTTCCCGCCAAGGGGTGCCTGGGGCCGCCGGTGACATACGCAGGGCTTCGTCGATGCAAGCCCGTAAGTACTGGCAGTTGGCTAACTTTTGACCGCTGCGAATTTCATCACTGGAATTGAACGAAGTTCGAATCTCATGGGCTAGCTTGTTATAACAGTGCGAATTGCGAGATAGGTAAAAGAGGAGGGCCGCGATGAGAGAAGAAGTTGTGTCGCCACCTAAACGGTAAACAAATCGATTAGCTATTAGGTTATGTTAAAGATAAAGATCATAAGGGGCAACTAACCCGCCGCAAATATGAATATGGCCTCTGCCCACAACTCGCTTGTTTGAATATTCTCTGGCCCTCCTGTGTTTATTTGATCTGCGACCATTGAATATAGGTCTAACTTGGCATCTTTGTTCTCAGCCATGCGAGATCCAATTAGCTTCTTCACTACAGCTCTGTATGGTTCCCTCTTTTCGCGTATATTTCCAACGAATTGTAGGGCTTCGGTTATCCGGAGTTGTGTCAAGAGGGGACACTGTAGCTTCATGTTCTGGAAATAGTTCCCAGCCACAATACCCTCTGAAACGAATCGGTATTCATCTTTCTCTTGTGTCCGCAAGGGGAATCCAAATGATAAAAGGCAGACAATATCCAGTGTCAAGTACCTTAACATGGGCGACATGTTGATGGGCTTGGAACCAGCGGAGGGTTGAGATAACTGCTGGATAAAAATATCGATTTGCTGGAGAATAATAGGCTCGAACAATCGCATACCTCGCTCATTGAGAGCCTGGCCGATCAACCGACGCTTTACACGATGTTGCCGCTTATCAATTACAGTAAAGACGCTGTGTACATTGGGAGCTTGCATGATGTTCAGGTATAGACTAGCTTTGGAAGCCCTTTCATTGTGATAAATATCTTGAGAAGACATTAACAATCTTTCATCAGAAACTCAGCATCATATTAAAATACATACCTTGCAAAGCCTCGATGGTGTTGAACACCAACCTATTCGGGCCATGCCTTATGACAGGACCTTTAGTACAGCTGCGTAAGTTTGAAGTTTACTTCATTCGTTAACCTCGGATGTGTTATAGCTCTGACTTACCATATGATTGATGATTTCGCCAGATGGCGATATGTTCACCCATCAATACCGCATAGTAAAGGTTGTATAAATCAGACAACTTGGCGGAAATGGGCCCGGGGTAAGCGCTCAGGGGATGTAGTGTCAGCCGGTAATTGACGAAAAGAACAACCTATTATGCGTTAGTGACGGCGAGACGATATATATCAGAGTTTAGTCTGCTTTGGGAAGTCTGTACACATAGAGCAAAACTGTAGCAGATATAGGTGAGAACAAGTATGGCATTATCTTAAAGGCATCTTGACAAGAGACAGCGATGGGTGCCGCTGCTATAGAAGCAGAATATGGGAACAAATGTGAAACAACCATCGAAAATTGAAAGAGCAGGCAATGCCAAAAGGTCAACTGTGGTCATGTCCTAAGCTACATAGGTTAAGTGCCTACATAATTCGTATCCTGCCTGCTTATATTGTGTGACACCTTTCACATATTCTTAAGATACCTAGGTAAATATTGCACACCCGTTGCCAATCCTCTTTTCAAACATAATAAGGCGCAGCATAAGGGCTGTTTATCAAGTTATTGCCACGTCAAATATCAAATGCAGCAGGATATAACATATGAATGATCCTCAAGTTCCTCCACTAAGACTCTTGCCAAGATTCAAGTCTTTTACGAAAAAGTACCTAACGTCGACCGATCAACCCCTCTCGTCACATGAAGTTTGATAAATTAAGAACCAACAATGCTGCATGTTGGTAACTTTTTATTCTTCGTTAGTTACACTAGATAAAGTAACTGTTTCGGGATTAAGGTATTACTTGCCGTATTCAGGTATAAGGCTGCGTTACCGGGGAAAGTTACATTATTGTTACGGTTTTTTCAAGAGTTGTAAGACTATATGATAAATGGGCAGAGTTAGTTGGGGATCTTATATAACTACGCGTTTGAAAACATGATCCCCTGCTTTCGGAGCAGTCGCAAGTTTACCCCAGCGGATCCTAGTATCTTTTCCAGTGTTGAAGTCACACCAGGTCCGGGAAGCGGCCCGCTTACGCTGCACATGTCGTACGGCAATAATGTCCGACCATTCTCTCAATGTCTTGGACCTTTGTCAGGTTCGGGCCGCAACTAATTACAACATTCTCAACAAATATCTCTCAATTCCTCAACTGTAACTGATGAATGGTTTCTGTGAGTTGTATCCACTACCATTGCTTAACCTAGCGTAGCTAAGTCCTAGTCGCAAATATAGTATGCCTACCATCGAAGCCATTCTCCTTCTTGGTTGTCACTATCAGAAGTGCGGTTTAAGTCATCCCCTGTTGGAGGACATATGGGGTGTATAGGCTATGCCCATTATAACTAGGTAGTGATGAGAGACTAACAAAACATATATACTTGTGTACTACTTAAGTCTTAATTTAGTAACCTCTGATCTATCGAAAGGCTTGAATTATGCGTAGATGTCGGCAACTTCTCTTACCGGTCCTTAGTAGAGGACATACCGTTCGCCGATGAAAAAAAAACCGGTGGTAAATGCCTGTAAGCCCAAGGGAGGCGTCAAGATTGTCCAGAGCCCGTGGGGTGACGCGGTTTTGATCAAGATGACCGGCGAGCTCCCATCCCCCTAGAACCCGCGGCTCTCAGGAAGCAAGAAACAGACAAACTTGACCAAGAGAAATTTTACCAGAGAAACGGCACACAGAACTCGCTAACTCGTTACAGCAACTTCTGCTTATGTGTAAGTATTTCTACCCCATAAAGTTAACATTCTCTAGCTAACATCCCATCCACGATTCCCTAGTACGCTTGCCCCCTTCTACTACACCGATGATGAAAGCGAGAATGCGCTAAGCATGCTAGCAGCCATCGACACCATAGCGATCCTCAAGTCTACCGTTTCTCTAGTGCGGCACTAAATAGCACATACTTGTACCGGACGGAGTAGGAGTAGAGAAAGGATGATCGGGCAAATACAATATTTAGTCTAAATCATTTTGACAATTCCACAGTTTGGATTCTCCTGAGAACTCTCATGGTCAGCTTTGCCTCTTAAAAATAAGTGAAATTGACAGGTATATAGCTAAAGTTGTATTTAAACTAATACTGAGTACCTAAACCTAGGTACCCAAGGTAGGTAGGTAATGTGAGCAGTCGTTTTAGTAGAAGCTCATGCTTATATCTTGCCGTACTACTCCATTTCAGGCATCTATAACATCTAGGGTTAGTTAATTCTCAGCTTCGTCTACTTCTTGACGGTAGTGTTTCTCCCCAGAAGACCATTTTGATTACACAAGTTATTTTTTTCTTCTATTAGACCAAGGGTTTTTAGCAACTCGCATAACCATTCCCAATCACTTGATCAAGCGATAAGATACTCGAACTTGGACTTTAAAAAATATGCTCGCACCCGTTCAGGTAACGAAACGGCCTGTGGGAGCTGCCTTCATAGCTGGGTGACGGCTATCCGTATTAGAGGCTATGAAGCCTGAGAAAATCCCCCGCGTCACTGGTTTAGGCCGAAGAGACCTTACCCCAAGGCACCGGTTTTGCGGTAATGTTTCGCTTCTTTCAGGAAATAACTTGTCTCCGCAAACCGTTCACAAATTCCCTGTCTCCGTATTTTCCAGACTTCTCCCGCGCTTTGTCGTCAGCTTCTCGTTCTTGGCGCTCTTTTTCTGCGAGCGCTGCTAAGCGCTTCTCCCGGTCTTGATCGAGTTCAGATGCAGCCTCTTGCATAGCTGCGAGCTTGCGAGCTCGCTCTTCTGCGGCTGACTCTGCGGAGTTGTCGGTACCGGTGACCTTACTATGGCGATTATTGCTTGGCCCATCTTTGTGTGGCCGTCGATCGCGGTAATCACGGCGGTCACCATCATTCCGATCGTTCGAATATCGTCGCCGTTCTCGCGGCCGTTCCCCAGAATATTCCTGGCGTTGACGATATCCATCGTCCTTGGTATCACTACGACGCGGGCTTCTTGATCGGTCTCTGCGCAATCTATCATTATCTCGGTGTTCACCCCTGGATTCTGATTCCCTCCGCTTAGGTCGCTCAGTATAACGTTCTGTTTCTTTGCTTAAACTGTGACGATCTTTACTTTCGGACCTATCTCTCGAATTGGCCCGGCGACGCCTATGTCGTCGTTCCCTTGATTCATCTCTTTCCCTCGAGTCGGATCGATGATGTCGACGGTGGCGATGTTCTCTGGAATGCGATCTATGCCTATGCCGTCTCGAGTGTCTCTCTTCCTTCTTTTGCGATGAATTCTTCTCATCTATTTGTCCCATGGATGCGAGTAGTTGTCTTCTCTTAATGGGATCGTTCATCATGGCTTCATATGCCGCCTGCTCTTGCTTCTTAATGGCCAAAAGAGGATCTTCTCGAATTTTTAACGCGGTATCTCTTTCTGTATTCGCATTCTGTAGGGCCATGAAACTCTCTGGGCCCGCAGTCTTCTTGAGATTTTCGTGATCGGACCCCTTAGTTAGAATGTTATCGATGCGTCGCTTTCCAAGTAGGTAGCCCTCGAGCTCTTCAGATGTACCATTTTGGCCATCGCTAGGGCCCTGGTACATCCAATCTACGCGATCAACAACTTTACGGCCTCCAGAAATAGCAAGTTGCTTTTGGAGTTCTTCTTTGGCGCGTTCTTCCTTAATCTCTTGGATGCGAGCTTCGGTCTTCTTGCGCTCTTCTAAGGCCTTTTGCTCCTCCTCGTAAACACGTCGTTGATTTCGGAGGAGGGCGGGATGGTAAGATTTTTTTAGTTGCAACGACATATTGGCGACTTAGGCGATCCAAACGTTAGGAAGGGCGATATGATATTGAGGATTGATGATGGGAAGTTGAGGTGGATGATTTATTGTTTGTCCGGTCGCAAATATGGATCTTTCATAGGTACCTGGGTACGGATCCGTAGTTGCCACCTAAAATGCCCAGCCACGCCTATGGACATGTACTATGTACATACAGAGACATGGGTGGTACGTAGGTACATACCTATATTCAATTGGCAGCAGGGGCAGCAGTGGTCACTGGTAGTACATACCTCCTAGGTGGAAGTAACCCCACAAAGCCAGGCAACCCCACGTCGTAGATTCCCGTAGTCATTTTGAGCTCTGATAAGATAAAGGTACCGTTCGCATCACGTCGAAGCACAAAAGCGTAACCTTAACAACTTCATACAAGAAATTCTATAGCAAAAAATCCGCGTTCCACGAAATTCAACTATTTATCCACACCAAGCCATACATATTCTACGACTAAATCATCTACTACGCTGAATACCGTTACGATGTCCGACGATGAGGATTTTATGCAAGAGTCCGATGAGGAACAGTATGTACCTATCCCCCCATTCAATTACTGGCCCGCTAATAGCTGAACTTCGCAGGTATGACTTCGAGTATGAGGACGAAGATGGAGTTGAGGACTCCGGCGACGTCGATATCGATAATAAGTACTACAATGCGAAGCAGATCAAGGATGATGATCCTGAAGAAGCTCTCAAAGAGTTTCTAGGCATTCCCGAGCTTGAGGCAGAGAAAGGTGACTGGGGATTCAAAGGACTGAAGCAAGCCATCAAACTAGAGTTTCGACTTGGAAGATATGATCAGGTCAGGTTCCCCATTAGCCAAATAATCCTCACTTCTATCAGTTGACTAACTAAACTCAGGCCGTGGAGCATTACACCGAACTCCTTACATACGTCAAGTCTGCTGTCACACGTAACTACTCCGAGACATCCATCACAAAAATGCTAGATTATATCGAGAAGGAGTCGGAGAATGAGGCAGCGCGAAAAGCTGTAGAACAATTCTATTCCTTGACACTGAATTGTTTCCAGACAACGAACAACGAGCGTCTGTGGCTCAAGACAAATATCAAGCTCGCGAAACTTCTCCTTGACCGTAAAGAATACCTTGCAGTTACCAAGAAGCTCCGGGAGCTACAGAAAGTCTGTCAACGAGAAGATGGTACGGATGACCCCAGCAAAGGCACCTACTCTCTAGAGATATACGCCCTAGAGATTCAAATGTATGCCGAGACACGCAACAACAAGCAGCTTAAGGTTCTCTACCAGAGAGCGCTTAAGGTACGCTCTGCGGTACCTCACCCGAAGATCATGGGTATTATTTGTGAATGTGGAGGCAAGATGCATATGAGTGAAGAAAACTGGGAAGATGCACAACGTGACTTCTCCGAGTCGTTCCGCAATTATGACGAGGCCGGATCCCTACAGCGAATTCAGGTCCTCAAATATCTTCTCCTTACCACCATGCTTATGAAGTCCGATATCAACCCTTTCGATTCGCAAGAGACAAAGCCTTACCGCAACGATCCTCGCATTGCCGCCATGACCGAGCTAGTAGATGCGTACCAGCGAGACGACATGGAAACATACGTCAACGTCCTACAGAAGAATCAAGACATTTTGGCCGACCCATTCATCGCGGAGAATATTGACGAGGTTACTCGCAATATGCGTACCAAAGCCATTGTCAAGTTGATCGCACCCTACACACGCATGAAGCTTGCTTGGATTGCACGACAACTCAAGATATCGGAGGCAGAGGTTCAGGACATCCTCGGTTTCTTGATCGTAGATGGCAAGGTCAAAGGTAAGATTGACCAGCAGACTGGTGTGCTCGAAATAGAATCAGACGACGATGCCGAACGAGTACAGGCTATGGATTCTTGGGCCGTAGCTCTAGCTGGCCTCTATACGACTATGTTCAAGGATGGCGAGGGCTTTCGAGCAGCCGACGTCGGTTCCCAGACAGATGATGCAATATTAGCCCCGGTGTTCTCTACAGAAAGCGCCCGACAGAGAGGGCTCGCCTCCAAGGGTAAGAGGGCTGGCAAGGGTCTCTTCAGCTAGGAGCTACCTAGTAATATTGGAAGAGAAGAGTAAGTGTGACGCCGCAAGACCTGAACTGGTAGACAATGTGTTTTGGAAGTGGTTACAATGATCAACACCTTTCACTCACCCTACCCATCATAGACTCCAGTAGGACGTTTATAGTTGCACGATTACCCCATACCCTTTGTATGCTCGCGCATGCTTTCGTGCATGTTTTGTTTCATACAATACGGCGTGTCTAGATAGGCAGGAGAGAGTACCTGCCCGATGATATTATGATTAGGATGATGGAATCCCTCAGATATGAATAAAGTCCTCAATTATGAATGATGAAACCCAGACTGTCTATTTGCGCCGATATAGACGTGCATATTGCTAGTCGTCTAACCTAAGAAACTACTAGGTTAGCTTTACGTCGATCTCATGCCCTCATGTCTCTTACTCAGCCCGTATAAGAATACGAGTAAGGATTGAGAAACTACCTTCTTACATCAGGAGCAACTATGAACTTTTTGAGATTAGATGATTGCGCAAATAGAAACTCTTTATCCTAGGTGGCTTACTGATCTGGGGATATAACAGCCCAAACGAAGAGTGCGCTTTACCAATCATTCACAAACCCTTGCTTCGTCCAATCTGCCCCTTTAGGAGTGTCTTCCTTCTTCGGCCAGTATTTTTCCAAGCCGGAAGGGTCACGGTATAAGCCCATTAAAACCCACACAAGAATGGCGAGCCCGACGACAATTGCCACGGCAAGCTTCACTGGATCGAATTGGTTCCGACTTCTACTTATATACCCACTTCTTGTGGCGGCATGTTTATGATGCGTCTCATTTTTCCGCTGCCGCTCCTCGGATCGTTTGAACAGGACGCTGCCGTCGAAGGCCGTGCGGATGTCTTCGCTGCCTACGATGCCGTTGTGTTGTCGAAGCGCAAGATATAGGGCTAGCCCTGTTATCAACCGTCAGTATCCCTAATAATAATAATATAATTAATCAAAGGGAAGATTAACAAGTAGCTTACATTCTAAAGCAGTGAGGCTCCAGCCGTAGCAAGTAGATACGGATCTCTGGTCTTTACAGAAACGTAGGATATCCCGGATATCCATGCCCCCTTTATTGTTCTTGTCGTATTTAGCCAAGATGGTCTCGCAAACTTGATTACCCCTGGCCTGCCCCTTTTCATCGTAAGAGACGTTGCCAGTACTATGTTTGCCGTCGTAACGAATTCGGAGCAACGGGTCGGGGGTGTAACTGTCCCCGGTAGGATATGAGAGAGTTGAATGGAGGATGGATGCAACCAAGCACGAGTACGTGATTCCCCATCCTAGGAGTTTGGTCAGTAGCTGTCAATGCCTGTCTATAAATCTCTGGAGACGTACCTAATTTCCTATAGCCCTTATACGTATCCCTTGGCCAGATAATCCCATCTTGGTCAGAGTCGAAATATTCAGCGTTTTGCCGCAGTATATGTGCTGGCTCATATGTCACAGTTGAAATATTACTTGTACCCGTTTCTTCCGGCAGATCCCATGGGATGGCTCGAACAGGGGGGATAGTATCCCCTGCAGAATATTCTCCTTCCGATTTCTCTGACACAGACACCTTGGCTGTTTTCGACGTCTTCCTAGCATCAGTGTAGTGGGGTTTCTTCTCATGAGGCATGCGATGGATTCGTTCGGGGGCAGATACTCGTCTTCTCCCTGGGTCTGAATCTACCTGCTGTGGTAACACAACTTCTGGGGGCTTTTGGCCCAGTCGGCCGTGAATTATCTCAGGTGAATTACTTGGCTCATCTCTGTGATGTATGCTTAGTCTGCGGCTCCTCAGGCGCTGGCGGTGTTCAATGTCTTCGTCTGTTGGTTTTTTGGCTTCGCGCGAGTGCTTCATGTTCGTTATAAGAAATAATAGAGTTGTTAGTATTTAATTAGAGACATGAGGCCCATATGTGGTATTTTATAGACAGAAGTAGTGGCTAGGTATTTATTGGGGCTGTATCTGCTACCACTTTAAGGCGTTCAGGCTTTGTTCTTAGGTTCATCTACATCCATGACATAGGAGATCTTTAACAAGCCTCCTCGATCTTTTAGATAGGGGGACTAGTATCCAAGCTACCGGCGCCGTTTATAATCGCCGTAATGATGACACGTTTAAGGGTGTGAAAAATGGAGTAATTCCGTCAGGTAAAATCATTAGAAATATGTGTCTGCTCAATCGAAACGTTTCTATGTGTCTGGATAGTAAGACTACATGCATAGGTTCAGCTCGGTGAACTCTAAACTACTAGGTATCGCACAAAAGACGAGCTCAAAATATGTTTACTATGAAGAGATAGCATCTTGTGAACTGAGTCATGTCCAATCTGGTTTCCATAATTCATAGATCTCCGCAATCTCACAGTGTACCAGTTCTCCCATCCTCCGTGATCTTCAAAATGTGCCCAATCCGACCAGGCTGGACTCTATCCCAAAGTGTGCCCAATCCCTCCTTAATACCCTTCTCATTCTCACGCCGAAAGAATTCCTCCGCACTCCTAATGCGATGAGGATGAATCTCATCCAGCAACTTGTAGTCCCTTTTTAAGACACCCTTATTGCCGCCAGAATTCTGGAACGTAGTCCAGAAACCCGAGAAGTTCTGCTTCAGACTCAACGTCGCTGGGTCGTTCGGATCTGCGTTATACCCCGCAGGAAGCGAGGGGTCTATCCCCATCCACACATTAGCGAAGTATTCGTCGAGGCCGACGTTAATGGCGCGAGCTGGGTGTCCAGTGACCTTTTCGAAGGCTTGTGCTAGTTCGTCGCGCCCGATGTGGTCAATGGCAACTTCGAGATTGAGACCATTCGCTCGTTCGGGGTGGTCGAATAGCCATTTTGCGTAGTAACCGCAGTCGTCTAGGGAAACGTAGGGCACGGCACCGTCTTTCAGAGGCAGACGCCATGTCGCCACCCCATCCTCAACAGATATGGTCATGGGTGTGTTATAGGAGATAGTCATCTCCATATACGGACCAGTTGTAAAAAGGGCGGCCTTCATGCGATGCTGATTCTCGCGGTTCTGCTGTAGAATCCACTCGCCGATACGCCCCTTTGCATCATAATGACCAGCTCTGCCCGTATCCAATAGTTAGTATATAATCTGCATAGCATTTCATTGATGATGATTTCGAAGGATAAAGGCTTATAGCGAAACACAGAAGACTGACCTGAACTCGGGTCTAAAGCCACTCTTTTTATAAGCAAAATCAAGGTTCCCAAAGACGAAGAACTGTACGCCTTCTTCAATAGCTAGCTCATATGCCCTAATAGACCAGAAGATCTCAGTCTTCTCACCGGAGTTAAAGCCGTCAATATTGACGAACGCGCCCCAAGCACCGCGGAACGTGGCCCGTAGGTCATTTTCGGAGGCAAACGTGCCGATGACTGGTTCCACCGTCCCGAAGGACTGAAGCTTTCGGAAGCGGGAGCTAGAGGCGTCGCGCGTAAGTGCCCGGATGGCATAGTTACCGGATTGCAAAAGATCCCGTACGACAGGGATACCCTGGGCGCCGGTGCCGCCAACAACTGCGATTAGGCGAGGTGCAGACATCATGGAATAAGATTGTATTTGGAATAAAAGTTTTTCGAAGACTGTGTAATAAATGTTGTGTAGTGAATTGTATTCCAGCAAGTTGGCCGGGTCTCTCAGAACCCTCACCCTTTATATATTTTGCATGTCGCATTTGAATGTTCTATTATTATCATCATAGGTAGTCTTAAGGTGTCGTTATGCTGATGGTAGAATGCTGATGGTAGACAGTCAACGAATGGCGTTTGGGGGTGTGGCCGAGGCTGCATTTTCTGATTATTCTATCACGGTGCCGCCACCGTCAGTAACCAGGCACCCAAAATTCGACCTTAATTATTGGTTAAAACCCATTGCTGATAAATACTATTAAAATATACTTGGTTGAGGTCGCTTTCGGGGAAGTTATCTGATGCCGTCAATGCATGATACTTGCATGGCGCGGGAACTAGTTTATCATAAGGTACGAAGACCCAGCCAATCTAATGCCGGCAGTCCAGCTGATCAGTAAACATATTTTGCCTACCTTAGGTAGGTATTCAGCTAATAATGATACGTCAGAAATTATTAATGGAATAACCCATCTGAGCCCCTTTGCAACTTAGAAATAACGTAGTCGATACTTCCAATTATGTCTAATGTCGTCTTTATCCTCCTACCCCCTGACCTCTTATCACTAATCATTAAATACTAATGTTTTTCAAATCAAGCTTGGTCAAAGTAATAGCTTTTAATGAAAATCATAGTAAAGGCTTCGCAGTTCCTTACCTAGGTATATATCACATATCTTAACTACCTAGGTAAGTACCTGTTATTATTTTAGACTAAGTCTCGGTGACTATAACTGATGCTGCTATACTTAATACTTAATGTGGATGTCTACTTAGCGTCATAAGTTTAAGAATCACAAGTGTTACAAGTAATCAGTCCTATATTAATGGCATTCCTGGATTATTGGCCAATCTAAAACCCAGTCTAATTTCTGTCTTATTAACCGCGAAAAGAAAATCTCAAACAGGGTATCCGTCAACAACAGAAGGTCTATATAAAGGACAAAGTACTGATGAAACGTTCCGTCTTCGCAACCCTACGATAAGCCCTGAATGATTATAAATCGGCTGTAAACCTCATAGCTTGAATTTCTTGGCACACTCGATTCCCTCGGCGAATGTGCCTACTCGTGCGTCGATTGCGTAGCCCTCTGCTTCGAGCCTCTTGCATTCGTCGTAGAGGTTGGTCAGCGGGACTAGGAAGACCTCAATGAACTCATCTTCCTCTAATTCTGGCTGCAGATTCTGGTTCTCGGGCAGACTCATGTCAACGGTGACGTGTACCATTCGTAGATTGGTATTGCAGAACCCGGGGTCTGTGATGTTCTGTTAGCAAGCTACGTCTTATCATCAACTGCCATGTGAAGACTCGGAGGACTAGCCCAAATTGGTATCCTCCTTAGCCATCCAAGAGTGAGTACCCTTTAGATGCTATTTGATACATGAACAGTATTCGCAACTAGTTGTGCCTTCTTGAAAAAGTCTATGTCACAATAGCAGGAAATATTAAGTAACAGAGGCACTTACCATTAAACATCATAGGCGAAGTCTCAGATACCTTAGCCACGTAACCAGTTTCCTCTTTCAGTTCGCGAATAGCAGCCTCCTCAACTGTCTCGCCTTCGTCGATAAGACCAGCTGGAACCTCAATGGTAACCTTGTCAATAGGTGCGCGGTACTGAGTTATAGATGTTAGCAAACATGCATCCGATATTTAACCGAAAGAAAGAAAAGGGGGATAAAACGGAGCCCCTTTAAGCATCTTAAGCACGGATCCACAACGCGTGCTACTCTGGTGTAAAATCTCAATCTCAGAATTCAGAGACGACGAGAAACTCCAATCACTAACCTGTTTCTGAAGAACAATTTCAGGCCCGGTAGGCTTCTCTAGAATGGCAACAATTCCGACGCCATCGATTTCACTCTTCTTGGGCCTTGTGGTACGCTCAGCTGACTCCCAAGTACGCGTTTGGAGTTTGGAATCAGTGTAAGTGAGCCTAGATGTATAATAGTGTTAGTAGTACAATATTAGGTGGTTTTAACTATTGGACGCTTTATCTATGCTTACTTGACAAGTTTGGTCCAGACAGCATCGCCATTCGCCTATGACAGTCTCTGTTAGAGGATTGTGTTTAATTCGGGGTGCCAGGGCGGATAACTTACGAGGGGTTCTGTGGCTAAAACCTTGGCGTGTTCAAAAGACATGATGGATTAAGTAATTTGGTTGATCTCTACGTATACCTTAAGGAGAGGAAATTGGGGGTTTTTCTTTTTAATATTAGTATTGTTATTTTTATAGAGTACAGCAAAGAAATGCGAACAAAAGTACAAATTGTGCGACCGTTTGATGCAACCTTACTTTTGGCTGCTGGGCGTCACCGATACTTTGCCAGCTGTCACCTCAAAGCCGCCAGGTGTATTTACAGGTGTAGCTATTAAACTAACTACATCCGCTATTAGGGGTCGGATGATTCTTCATCATCTACGAGATGAAGATTCTTGATATCCGGTACTCCCTCATCTCCGTCCTTATACACCGCGGCCTTATCGTCTTCGATCTTGAGCTTCTTCATATTTGGCATTCCATCGCCGTCGCCGTCGCCGTCGTCGTCGTCGTTGTCCACGATATTTGTGCCTTCATTTGAAGGGTCTGGCTCAGCGGTATCATCGACATCGTCCGCATTACCCGTCTCTCGGTAGTCCTTGAAGGTGTCGTACTTTCTCACTGATCCCGCCCCCTTCATGGATTCCGTCCTCTTAGGTAGCCCTTTACTCTTGAGACCAATTTTACCCTTCGTGTCCAAAACATGCTGGAAAGCATCGTGATGCTTGGTCTTGCATTCTGTATCGTAAAAGAATAACTCTTCGTCCGGGATTTTCGACATGTCTACTTCTTCATGTTTCAACATGCTCGGGTTGGCGGTTTCATTGGAGTTCTTCTTCTTGCTCTCTTCGAAAAGAACGATCTTGTCTGTGCCATCACCTTGTCCATCATGGTGGGTGAGATGATAAGGGAAATACTTATTATAAATCTCCTTATTGAGGTAAACCATGTCCTCTACGAGCTCGATATTCTCTTGGCAAATCTTGTCACCCTCTTCGCGTATCATAGTTGGGTCAATTGGGTACATTTTCAAGAAGGCATCTCGAAATAGATCAAGGGATCGTGCCAAGGGCAGTACCGTTGGGTCTTCGCGGTCCGGATTCATGACTGTGTTGAGGAAGATTTGTCGAGCGTGGAAAGCTTTGTATGTGAATGCCCAAAATGCTTTGTCGCTAAAGCGGGATGACCAGTCGTAGGAGTCTTTAACATACGCGAAAAATTCCACCAGTTCAAGGAAAGAGCACAGCTCAACCTTCTCGGCTGCAAACTCATAGACATGTGAGAGTGCTAGGCCGATTAGTGTTGGACTTTTTGACCTTAAGCCCTTAAAGAGCACCTTGGCGATGTGAAAAGAATGAGGGTGATATAGAAGTAATCGGCACTTATTCTCGTAAATGTACATGTTCTCGTCAAGAACATCTTTAGGTTGAGTTTTCCACGCAAGGCCTCCGAACAAGGCTTTTGGGATAAGGGCGGAGAGAGGGGGAACGTATTTGGTCGGCATGGTGCGCGGGTCGAGGCGATTAATATGATTGAATGTGAAATAAATTAATCAGTGACGGCCCGCAATACAGAGAATATTCAAATTGTAATGTGGTTGAAAAAACAAACTGTCGATGAATTTATGGACGAGTTGGTTAAGAATAGGTTTGACAGGTACTTCTCAGGGAAGAGGGATTTGATGCAAGAATCCAATAAACTGATGTAGCTTTAAAATAAGTTAAATTGAAAGTTGTGTGTAGACATGTGGTTCCTAGAATGGTGGTGACATTGTTGTTAGATTAATTATTTAGGGTTACAAAATTAGGATTTAGTTATTGTTTATATATGCAGTAACTGCCTAAATCAGCCCCAAGTCACTATAGCTACAGGATACACAGAGGTACCTAGGTAATTAGTAGTTACATGAGTGAACTGACAGTCCGCTTGGAATCGTTGCCAGGTGAAAATAGCAATACTTGTTACCTACCTACCAGGTACTTAAGAGACCCCCCTAATGGCGGGGGCAGATTAGGCACATAAGTCAAAACGACGCAGCAACAATCACTACCGAGGAATTGACTCACGGTCAGGGGACAATGGGCAGTTTGTATGGACCACCATACATGTATTAGCAAAGGTCAGGGGTTCGACTCCCCGTGGGTGCATTTTCAAATGGTTTCTTGAGGTTAATTACGCATCAGTGGAGACTTTAGTCCTTATAACGATTATATCCCTGGCTCTTTAATCTTAAGTACCACGAGATCATGAACCCAGAGGCGGTGGGATGACCAATTTTTTTTTCCTCAAAAAATAGAAAAGATGCTTTGATAACTCCCGTATCGAGCGAGCACTTCAATGCTATTTTACCTTTTACCAACCAACCATAAACATTATTATATCCGCAAAATAAATATTATTTAACGTAGGTACTTGTATAGCATTAGGGGAAAAGTATTAAACGCTCCTTACGCTGTAAGTATTTATTATTCCTAGGTTAATCTAACTAACCCTTGGATAAATTGAAATAATACTTATGCTGCTGCGTAAACAATACCGTCCAGATCCGAACAAATATATTCTGAATAGCGCTAAAGGAATATGATATTAGTAACACTAGCATTTGCATATTTATTCTCGAATATATGGCGAGGTATCAGTCTCGTATATGGTACTCTGGCATCCACTCGGCTCGGACCTATATACGGTAGTAGTTATTCGGTATCGGCGGGACCCCACGTTACACCGCGCCTGATTCTAAAAATAGGTATTTCGGCGAACCTTGAATCATTCCTAAGAGCCGTGCTTACTTAAGGTATATCAACTTTATCTGTTAACGTATCAACCAATACTTTCCCCAGAGCATAAATAACCAAATCGTAGTCAATGCCTTTGCCGTAATGGGTGAACCTTAATAGCGGCTCATGCGTATAGCCAGGATGGTTAACAACAAGAAAACACCCCTGGCTTTCGTCGTAGGTTTTGGGGGAGGTCAAAGGGGCTATTCAGGGACGAACAGGCATTGCGAGATTGATATACCATGTGGTACTATTGCGCAAAAACAACAAATAATGAAAAAAGGCGACGAGAGATAATAATATGATATCAAAATAAGGTTCAATACAAGCAACATACCTACCGTATTAGGTTGATGCATCGGAATAACGGCGCTCCGAACTGATAATAGCCAATTAAGCCCGCTATAGTTATCCATACAGTGTTTAAAACTTATCAACTATACTTCCATGTGTATATACTTGTGAAATAAAGATGTTCCGATTCCCGTCTTTTTCTAACATCCCGGTTACCCAAAGCCGAAGCCACTAATCTTCCTCCGGGCTGCCGATCAAAGTGGAGTATCCTATGGCATTACATACTATGCTTGTTGCATTATTGCGAATAAAATCCGGTCCGATGGCGAAGGTCGAAATGCGGCCGAGGCCGACCAGCCCTTCCTATCGAAGCCTGCCGACCCGAAAGATACTCGTTACGTCCCTGAGAACGACGTCGTTCCCGCAAGAACCTATTACTTCCATATTCCTACATATACTAACGGTTAGATCTCCTATTGTAATTTATTTCAGCCTAGCCCCTAGATATGCCCAGGGTCTAGCTGCGTCTGTTATAAGCTCTGGGAGTAGTGACCCAAGTCTAGACCAAGATGACGATCACATCCTACCCCAAAACCTTGCCTAAGTTTAGGAAAGTTCCTACAAAAGAGTCTTATTACTTATACAATAATGTTCAGTCGAAACATATGGACTAAGGTGCAAATTTTTTATTGAAGTAACAGTTGGAAATTTCCCTTTGATTTTGGTGTAGAGGCATGTTAGACAACATTTAGGTTGGAGTGGGTTGGGTGGATTATAACTTTTGTGTTCTAATAAAGCGGTATCTTTATAAATTATTGTAAAAAGATGAGTGTCGCTGCCACTGCCTGGGACCAGTTTTGCTGGTCGGGAGATACTGTTAAATAACAATGCTATATATCAACCTATCTGGGTACCCAGGTGCTTACAATGACTCCAAATCTTTCTCGGAAAACCCCCCGAAGGGGAAAACCGGACTTGAACCACCTCCGAAAAGGTGCGGTAAGTTGCCGTCGCCCCACAGAATAAGTTGATAGGGTTTCATAGCGATCCTTAAATTCGCTGTATTTTGTAACATAGGGTCGAGGTAGGCAACCCCCAGTTTAGGAGCAAAACCAAGCGGGAGCCCATCCACACTTGGTTTTACTCTTTTGTATTAAATTATATGTGGGAAAGGAAGGCGGACAAAGGCAAGAAAATGATCCAACTCAGACTTTTCCTTAAGTATCAAGTTATAGTATTATCTAACTTGCGGTTTTTATTGTGAATCTTAACCATGACACCTTACTTACCTATAACATGACTTCTTATATATGAAATAGAAATATTCTGTGTTATCATCTGTTAGGAACTTGTTAGTAACGATGTTTTGGTTATAATAATACTAGTTTCATTCTATCCTCTAACTAGATTGATTGATCAATTTTGAACCCCATGTCAGACCCATAAAGATCTATGTAGACGACTGTTAGATCTTTTGTGAGTAGGACACATCTTTTGGTAGCTGTTCTAATCTAGAAAAGTAGAACATCTGTCCCAGCATGTGAATCTTCTTGCGATCGATCTTCTTCGACGCCGTTCTCGGTATCCACGACATAAGCACGAAAGTCGTCGGGATCATGTAATGCGGGAGCGATAGCGCAATGGAAGCTTGCATTTCTTTTATCGCCACACTCGCAATGGGGTCCTCTAGAGCATCTTTTAGGAATGGTTCGTCGTTTGCCACGAGAGGCGTGCTGACGGGGTGCTCGTCTAAGTAGACGAAGGCCGTCAAACTGGGTTCGTCTTGGCCGTTGATGATGCCAAGCAGATCCACTACGACGGTGTCCTTATCTGAAAGACATTTACGAGCCTGATGCTCTACCTCTAGCGCGTCAATGCGACAGCCGTCAAGTTTAAGGATCGTATCTTTACGGCCGAGATACGTGATTGTGCCGTCATGGTTTTGCCGGCCGAGATCTCCGGACCTGTACATCCGAGTGTGGGTCCTATCCGGATGCATCTCCACCATCCACCGCGGGACCGTCTTTAAGAACCCGGCTTCTGTCCGACGCGTCGAAGTTTCGTCGAGGTATCCACGGGATAGATGCGGCCCTTCTATTAGTATCTCGCCTACGGCCCCTATTGGCATCAGTTTCTCGGGCGAAGATGAATTGACAACCCAAATAGCCCCTGTTGACGGGCGTCCCACTTTGGCGCCCCCTACAACATCAATATCTCTATTGAGGGCACAACAAATAGCCACCTCTCCCATACCGTACTGATTAACCAGTTTTGTGGTGCTGCCATCCCACTTACTTACGAGGTCCTTTGGGAGAGGCTCCCCCCCTATACACATAGTCTTGAGACGTGGGACATCGCTGGGCTCTAGCTTGATTGCTACCGTTGGTGTTAGGAAGAGGATATCAGCGTCTAGAGAGTTGATCTCCTTGGTTAGATCCTGGACGGTTTTCATCGGTCCGGGAACGCAACAGCAGCCACCCATAATCAGAGGAACCAAGAACTCCAAGTTGCTGATGTCGAAGGCATAATCGTCAAATTGAAGGAATCGCGTGTGCGGGCCAAGTTGGAGGTCTCGCGCGTAGTTCTTAATGGCGGTAGCGTAGGATTGATGTGTTTGGATGATCCCCTTGGGTGTTCCAGTACTGCCAGACGTGAAAAGAACCAGACATGCATTATCTGCATGGACTGTCTCGCATGCCCGAGATGCCGCTGGCAAAGTCCTTAGCCATTCAGGGGACATTCCAACGACAACAGGGACAGTATCTCGGAACCGATCAGCGAAGTACGAGTCAGTGACCAAGATGCGTGTTTTGGTACGAGTTATCACGGAGTCGAGATAAACAGGCGGATTGCTGGCGAAAATCGAGATATAGGCTCCCCCCGCCCTTAGGATGGCCAATCGCGCGACAATAGCCCAGGTTGACTTTTCAAAGCAACTTAGCACAAAGGTTTCTGGGCCAACACCAAGCTTCATGAGATGGTGAGCCAGTCGTAACGAGAGGTCGTCCAATTGCTCATATGTAAGGTTTCCATCCCAGGAGCTAACTGCCATCTCGTTGGGCCTTAGTCGGCATTGCTCCAGTATCAGAGTATGCAAACAACTGCTACCAGGCGTGGGATCCATACATGTCCACCCTTTTATCTTTCCTTGATCCAGAGGTGAGCATTCGCGTATGTCTCGGAGAAAACTATGCTCTGAAGCGTTGGAAACCTGGGTATAAATGTGTTGGAATGTGTTAAAAATGCCGGTTGCCATGTCTCTGCTGGTATGAGATAAACGACACGCCAGCCTTACAGAGCAGCGCGACTTCGATGGACTAGCAATGAGTTTGACATCCTGCCGATATAGTGTAAGTAAATTGCCTGCAGATAAATCGATTATTGGTTAAACTTACTTCAAGATCAGCGAAGGAACCGCATTCCCTTTCATCACATTCATCCAGCTCGCGAACATACAGGCTCGTATTACAATAGTGGCGAAGTGATTGCTCATCAGCAACGCCAATGTCATGACCGATAGGGTCGATTGTTCCGTTGGAAGATAAGCGACTTGCATCGAGTCGCTTTAAAAACGAACTTATAGGTTCCCCAGGGTCAACGCGTGTGAAATATCGACCCGACACTTGTTTGTTCTCTTGTTTCCTTGCATCTAGCCTCTGTTGGGGGGTCTTGTTTAAGTTCGAAGGTCCATAGTATTTGAAGCAAATGATATCGGCTACAACGAAGCACCGCAGAGTCAAGATCCAAGTAGCCTTCAAGAGCGTCTCGAGTGATACTTCCGGGGTGACGGATGATGGACATCTTTTTTCCTTCGCGTGATCGAGGTTTGCATTGATAACAGCTCTCCCAGTTGAAGTAGAATCATGGCTTGAAGACAGTAGAATGCATGTTGAACGATCCAGGCGGTTAGCCGAATCTCTCTCGACGATATCTATTGTCATTGTTCACTTGTGACAGTACTCTTCTGAGCCTGAATAGATTTAGTACCAACAACAGAGGAAATATCAGGAAATGTAAATGAATGTTCTGTTATTTTACAAGTCCTCCCCTTGAGCTTTTTAATTCTTTTGGAAAATATGTTTCATAATAAGTAATTTTAAAAGCTTCTCCCTGTCCATTCCAATATTTATGCAAGTGTCCCGAGCTTTAATATACTTTAACATGCTAGCCGTTACTTTAAAATAAATATAAACATTTATTATTATCGGTATTTAACTACGTTTTTAAGTTGATTATTTTTATAATATAATATTTAATTAATTTGTTTATTAAACGATTTAAAAATTTTAATTTTATTTAAATAATAATAAAATATACGTTTTTTTATTTTTATATTATAGAACTTCCAACCTTTTATTAGAACACCTTTCCTCGCTTCAAAACCAAACCGTGCTTTTTTATGTCTTAACCGTCCACCGTATGCAGCCAGCCTCAAATGCTGACATATATATTATCTATCCCGTCCGTGCTGTAACTATCGACGCCCATCTTGATTTAGCCCAGTCCAAATCCGAAGCTCGCCGATCATAGCTCCCCTGTCAAACTATCGGGTGCTGTGGTATACGTATATTCCTATACATTTTCAGATCAGTACTACCAATTAGTACTGTTTACATTCTACCATTAATATGTATTCTTGCATAGTGAGCTAGGTTGTCACCTAATCTTACTAAACAAGCGACTTGCAGAGTACCGTACTAGGCCTCGACACATGGCCTCACTCACCGACCTGATGGGGTTATATTGCGATAAAGCAATTAATCCATTCGTACGACAGTGAGACGTATCTTAGTTGATTGGTCCATCGAAAGCCGGCCGCAAGCGCAGATCAGATACGGTAGCTAAAAGCAAATAAATTTACCACCAGTTAAAAAGCATCCAAGGGGGAGATCCTCGACGCTGTGTACCTTTCGGGTGTAAAATCAATAAGTGAGGAGTTAGTTCATACCCGTACGAACTTCTGCGTCATACCTATCTCAACCTTTCGATCCTATCATATTAAAATTGTAGAAATTTTATTCGCATAGTTTCATTATTAGCATATCAAATACAGGATGGTACCTTTATGTAAGTAGGAACATAGTAGTAAAACGTTTAAAGAATATTGCAGTATATCCTAAACACCCCTTGCTTTGGACCTCTATTAGCAACACTACTCCTCACATATTCTCCATGATTACCTAAAGCATCCTAAATTTGCCTCTCTGTCATATAGGGAGCGGGATGTCCTACAAGTACTACTCTATTACGGGAATTAAAGAGGGCTGGGATTCCAATGGCCAAGTCCCAATTAGGCGAGACTTCGACGAGTGGTCCCAGAGTACCGATGCCAAAGACAAGATCCAAGTGATACTATATCTGCTCGCTCTTAAACGGTTCCAAGCAGTCTCTCCTGAAAAAAGAGATTCGTATTTTCAAATAGCAGGTGAATATTGCCACCTCCGAGTACCTTCTAGATAGGAGCTGAATGAAGTGTAGGTATTCATGGATATCCATACACGTCCTGGGACGAGCCTTCCACCACCACCGATGAAGTGGGGAGGAAGGGCTACTGTGTTCACGCGAACGTTCTTTTCCCTTCGTGGCATCGACCATACATGCTGCTCTATGAGGCACGTAAATACTCTTGGTTATCGCTTAGTGTATCGTGTTTCGCTTATGGTTGTGAAATAGCAACGTCTCTATGAGATCATGGTGAACGAAATCATCCCGGAACATCCAAGATACAAGACCGAGTATCTAGATGCTGCTCGAACATGGCGACTACCATTTTGGGACTGGGCTAAAAATCCCAAAGTGCCGGAGATAGTTCGCTGGAAGAGAATTGAGATCACCATCGGAGATGATCCGTCAGTGATCATAGACAACCCCCTTTACCAGTTCAAGATGCCGAATGACAAAAAGATGGGGGTTTATGGGGTAGGAAAGCTAAAGTTCCCCGACGGCGATGAATTTCTTGAGGTTAGTAATAGGTACTTCGTTTATCCCTATTGCTTCCTTTGGCCTCACCAATAACGTTTACTCACCAGTATGGAGAATGCTACGCCACGAGTCGATGCCCTGATGAGAACGAGCGCAAACCTGATAATAAGGCTTGGATAGAGGGAGTTGTCCATGATGAAAAGGTGGACGACTTTTTGACCAAGTATAGCTCTGTTACTGGATTCCCGTACGGCACTGCGGCAGAACTAGTGTACCGATTGCTGACCTATCCGATGGATTATCCTCACTTTGCTACTCTTGCTAGAGACGAGAATTCTTCTAGCGCAACTGCTAGTACATCAAGCATCACAAACGACATAAACTTAGAGTTCATCCATAATAATGTCCACTATTGGGTTGGGGGGGATGGCGGGCATATGTCCCAAATTCCAGTAGCAACATTCGACCCGGTCTTCTGGTTACATCACTGGTAAGAGATTCTTCCAGCAACTGCTCGTTTGTTGCTGACTTTTCACTTAATATGATCTAGCAATCTCGATCGTTTGTTCGCCATATGGCAGACCCTGAACCCAGGCAAGTGGTTCGAGACGGATAACCAACGATACTTCGACCAAAAGATTATTGGAAGTGGAGATGTAATCACCAACAAGACCCCTCTACGCCCCTTCCATAAAGACGAAATGGGTACAGTTTGGACACCGGATGACACTCGCGATTGGTTTAAACTGGGCTATACGTACCCTGAGCTAAAGACTGGCAAGGAGACTGGGGCTCAGCTACTTGAGATGGTGAACAAGACGTATGGGATTACCCGGCAGGAAGGATTGCAGATGACCGATGTGCCTAAAGGAATGGAGATAATTGATAATGAATATGGACAAGATGCTGGGAAGGGCGGAGTTAAGATGAATGACTACGCGCTTAGCATTCGGTACTCGAAGTAAGTTATTTTAAAATTTTCATAGCTATCCCGGCTTCTACTTACTCAACTCTCTAGATTTGCTTTGGGTGGTTATCCATTCAACATCGAAGTCTTCTTGCGACCCGAAGGCGAGACCGAGAACAAGTTTCGAACAGAAGACTTCGTCACCAACGTATTCAACTTCAGTCAGCCGTCAGAGCAGGATGGAAAAGAGGTCTGCAGCAACTGTAAAGAAGGAGAAGAGAGAGATACACAGGCAATAGCCTATGTTCCCGTCACTTCATATCTTATCAAGATGATCCAGCAGCATGAGCTATCGGATCTCCAGCCACCTACTGTTGAGAAGGTGTTGGCTAGAATGTACTGGAGGATTGTAGACCTGGTAAGTGATCATGCGGAATATGATGCATTTGACAGACGTTGACTAACGGGCTCGAACGGGCTCGAACAGGGCGGGAAAACAGTCCCCAAGGAAATGTGGAAAGACTCGATGAAACTCGGGATATCTGTATCGAAAACCCAGATGACTTACACGAATGATCCCCAAGTCAAACCAGAGTTCCCAGACCCGGAGGTGATCCCATCGCTTGGAACAAGCCCGAGTAAACCCCCGACGCCCACGTAAGTTTACCCCTTTTTCTTTTTGTGATATAAAAGTCTAACGTACGCCGTAGTGGGGTTGTCTCCAATAACATTAGCGTCGCCAAGATCTCCCAGCTCGAAGCGGAGGTCCCCACCGGAGGCTCCATCGTTTTCCAATCTCCCACGATGGATCTCGAGACGCCGCGTCGCGAGACTGGGACTGGCATCGCGCTTCTTCATTGGGATCCATCCAGCACGGCGAGTTCACGAGACGTAGAGAATTACGACATACTACTCGGCATGGTAATTAAAAACAAGCGACGCGTAGTGCAGTGCAACAGCAAGCCGGCCGGCGGGGGCTACGGAGTGACTGTGGAACTCGAGCCTGATCCTTGGTTTGGGGATAGCCCGCAGCTTAGAGTCGACGTTGAAGAGAACCAGTTCGTGGTTTATGTGGATGGAAGAAGGATCCAGGCCGTGGAAAGGCCGATCAAGAACAGCATAACGCATGTTAGATATTACACCTCGCCGACGACAGCGCAGCCGGTGTTGGCAAGGGACATTATCGCGACGACATACAAGAACAAGAACGGTGTGCCATGAATTCAGGTCTTGTATTATCTCTCCTTTTTAGGTCAATTGGGGACCTAACCTACATATGTCTGTTATATGATTGATGAATATGAACGCTCGTTTAGTGCTAATTAATGGGATCAAATCTCAAATCTCATTTCCTCTGACCGTCAAACTACTAAATTGTTAAGCAGAGTACCGATAGTTAAGTCTAGGTAGGTAGTTAACTTTTCCATTCAGTTCTCAACTTCTAAATATAGCGAGCATCTATACCTCACAAGCATGTCTCCGGAAAGCCTGCACGCACACTTCATTATCGCAAAACGACAAATAGCACGTCCTGCACCAATCCTTAGAAGTAGCTTCGATGCCGCAGATGAAGCACCACAAGGGGATAGTACCGCATTGGTCTGCCTCCTTCGCCAGAACTTGCCTCTGCGCCTCGCTCTCGTGCCCGAAGACCTGCTTCTTGAGTAATTCCCGATCGGCAGATGCACTACTCAGCTTGGGCAGCCATCGTACCCAAGGGCTTCTCCGCCGAATGGCTGACATGACGCGAAACTTCATTGCTACCTCCCTATTCACCGCAACCACGGCTCCTAAACCTCGGACCGCATCCGGCTTGTTAGTGCTAGGATCCAGCTCTAATATAACGTCTCGTATAGCTCCTCCTATCTCCTCGCTCTTTGCCGACCAGTTTTCTGCTCGTGCTGCTCGTAGAATACTGAGAGCTTCAAGTAGGATGGGTATTCTTACGGGCCGGCTCACAAGGGCACGCCAGTATCGTATTGTCTGGCGGATATCGTCATGGCCTGTGTAAGTGAAGCCAGTGGTAATGATCCCGTTGAATCCTATTGCGATACCACTAACGCCAATACCTTTCCCAAATATGGCGAGGTCGGGCTGCTTATCCGCTCCCATCTGAGCGTATTCAGGCCGTTGGAATGCGAAAGGAGCCCCGCATCGCATCGCCGTCATAGTCTCGTCGACAATGAGTAACAGTTTATTCCGAGCACAACATGACTTAATCATCCCGAACTTGTCTGGGTGTAGCACGGCGCCATCTTCCGTGCTAACTAGATCGAAAACTACTGCGATGCACCCTTTCGCCTTTGCGTCTGCAAATTGAACGTTTAATGCCTCTTCTGTCCCATCCTTCATGTTGACAACGATAGGTTTGGGACCCGACGCAATTGCGCTGATCTCCCATTCCTTCGAGGTATGTGCCTTTGAACCTATCAATTAGTAATTTACTTCTTTTCTCAGGAGTACAGCAGATACACATACGAGAGGTCCATATCCAGCACCGTATATGTTATCAGCAACGATGAAGTTGGGTGACAAGACATGTGTATTGTCCCAGCCCAGAAATCCCAATGCGAAATCGCGTACTCGTTTCCCAGTATCCTCTGGATTCTCATCTGGTTTTGGTTTTAAAGTAGGCGAGTTAAAAACTAGGGGGCTGGTAGCGATGGTATTCAGGATTAAGCTGGCGATCGTTGTTGGCAGCAAGGCGTCTGTCGCATGAGCGTGCATGGAAATGGGGTAGTAACCACCAAAGAAATCGCTGAAGAGGTCGGTATATTCGTGAAGGAGTTGCTGGTACTTCCTATCTACTGCACTCTTGTCTGAGGCGTACTGTAGCCATAGTGGAAGGGTCTCCTCGTCGCTCACGGTACTGCGATTGGTGTAGACACTTCCCCAACCGCTATGAAAGTCGTGGTCTAGCGGCGCGTCTAATACAGGTAGCGATCTACTATTAGAACCCATTTTACTTATGGACGTTAGGAATGTCAATTACGGCAAGTTGAAGAAGATACATGTACAGTTATGATGAGTATATAAACGGCTATTCTAGACTGTTGATTTTACTATTTCTCAGCAGCGAATCAGATCCCAAGGGCTCTCACCGTTGATCTAAAACGGGAAGTCTGCATATACCTGCCGCTCGCCATGCCGAGTATGGATTGCGAACAAGACATGGTTGGTCATTTATCTCTGTTGCATTAGCTCGAATCGGGGTCCCCATCGGTCAGTGGCTCGGTGAATATTACTGAGACAACATATAGATCGTGAGTATCCGAGGTACATTTATGTATATGGACTACCTATCATTTTCGAAAGCAGCTGAACACTAGTCGTCGATCTTCTAAATTGGATCCTCTAGATGAAGCTATAAACCTTGGCAATCGTAGATTCGCAATAGATACGCGTGCGCGGTTCACTTAATTGTCACTACCACTTTCTTGCCTCCCGACCTCTTAGACTTTTGAAGGGCGTCCTGGATCGAGCTGAGCCCTTCACCAAACACAAGCGGCTCGGGGTACTTCATGTACTTCTCTGCCGCCAATGCATGGGGTAGAAAGTCCTCGTAGACCATTTGGCCGACCTTATTTTCTCGAATCGCCACCGCCATGATCGGAAGTGCCTTGACGCCCCTCGGAATCCAGTCTGGATCAATCCAATCCCCTACTGTTGCAACAATCTTATTTCCGTCGCACTGAGAGACAGCTGCAATAGCCGTCTTGATCGTCTCTTGGCTGCCGTTCCCATCGAATGCTCCCCCGGTCTTCTTTCCAGACAGCACTCGAGCCAATTCATTAGCAAGGTCAGGATGATTATAGTCAACTACTTCTGTTGCACCTAGTTGCTTTGCAAGGCTGAAACTTTTCGGCGACGCCGTTCCGACCACTTTGTAGCCGGCTGCTGCTGCTAGTCGAACACCATTGCTGCCCACGGACCCCGTCGCGCCCAAGACTATGACCCAGATGTCTTTCTCTTCGGGGTTCACCTTGGGTGGCTGAAGCGCCAGAGTGTCATCTTGGAATAACGCGGCCGCCGCGGTTGAAATACCCAAGGGTAGAACAACGGCGTTCTCATAAGACAGAGATGGTGGGATAACACACGCCATATTAGACATCAAGACAGTATGGGTCTGAAACGCACCGTGGCGGTCATCTTCCGTTGCTAGACGAAGTGCGTGGCCTAAGACACGATCCCCAACACTGAATTGATTGGCCAGGGATCCGACTTCCACAACTTCACCAGCCACGTCGGAACCTAATATTAACGGGTAGTTGAAGACGGTCCATGGTTCGTCCTGCATACTTGTGTCGATTTTATTCATTGCAACAGCGGCAGTCTTGATGACGATCTCACTTTCGTCTGCGAATCTGTCTTCTGCTTCCCCTATAACGAGAGGCTTTCTCTCTTGCCCGACAAGGAATGCCGCAACATTAACGTCCATACTCGCGTATATATAATAGGGATATTGTGCAAGCTACAATAGTTGAAAGTATACTGAGTGTCGTAGTAAATATAAAATACCGTGTTATCCGATTATGATCGAGATCGGAGAGTTAAACAGAGTTGATACAAGGTGTCTTGTTTATAAATTTCCACTGTATTTCTTTTGATTTTATTTCTCCTCGTAGTCTCGGTTGAATTCTGCTTTTTTTCGTCTTGCATGTCGGCTTGCCATTTACGACCGCCTACCTCGCTGTTCCGGGACCCCTTCACGGATAGAGACAGCTCCTCGATCTTAGCAAGCCACTAACATTATCGGCTACGAGAAAGTCAACCAGCCAGTAGCAAAGCAACGCTTATATTGCTGAGCTCAGCTAGACCGAAAGCCACTAGAAAGGACAGCGTATAGAATGTATACAGACTGGTATGAATAATCGCATCTCCGTGGGGAAATGGCTTGTCATTCCGCCAGCCACTTGAGAGCACAGGGAATACTTAGGATAGGAATACTAAGGCATGGGACCATCTAGTAAACCAATATACGTACAGCTTCTATCAGTATAGCATATATCATAGAAATACCCGACTCTCTTCCCTCGCATGAATGCATATGCGCTCCACAGTACTATTCCCACACTTAGAATCTGCAGATTTACTTAGCTTTTCATTCGATATCACAACGACCCGCACAACATGTCTCTCTGGATCGACGCAGGAGCTACTCCACCAGCCCTGGACAAGATCAAGCTTGCCGAGTACCTCAAAGGTGACCCATCAATTATCAATAAGCCAGACCCGGCGTCGGGCCTCACCCCATTGGCAGCAGCTATACGGAAGGGAAATTCTTCCACTGTGAAGCTCCTGTTGGACAACGGCGCGAACCCAGACACGAAGACTCAAGATGGAAGAACGCCAATGTTCATGGCCGCAAGCGCACCAAAGCAACGGGCCAGAATGATACAGCTTCTTCTTGCTAAGAACCCGAACAGTTTCGATGAGGCGGGGCCTGCATCTTTCGGGAACGAGACCCCATTGATGGTCGCTACCCGGAAAGGCGATGCCGCGGCCATCAAGCTGCTTGTGGAAGCAGGGGCTTCAAAAGAAAAGAAAAATGCCAGTGGCCAAACTGCAAAGGATATAGCTGACAAGCTGCAGCCATCGGACCTTGCCGTTAAGGAGGCCCTTGATATAATCGCAACCAAGGGTAAAGGGGGGCTCATAACCTACATTAACGAGTGGGTACTGAAGGTTCTCGCCTACTACGATATTTGGAGTCCCCTTGCAGACATCTTTGATGCCTCATCTGGGACTTATTACAAAGTTCCAGGGTCTAACCCAGCACCAGGAGAGGTGAGAATGTCAACCCGGGTATACTAATGTTCTTTGGTTACTAATTCGGGACTTGACATAGGATATCGCAGAACCTCAGACAGTGGAGGATTTCAAAAATAACCTAAATAATGCAGTCAAAAGGTAACTAGTTCCAATATTCGTAGACTCTCCAAGTATTATTCCCAGCATTTCAGCATCTAAATGTGTCTTTACCAAAAGACAAACAAATTGTTTTTGGTGCGGTACCGCTAATAAGATGTCAAAGGGGCGGCCTCGAAAAGTTCTTCTCTCCCAACGATCCTTATCTTACAGATGTGGCTGAAAGGGCATTCGAACTCAAGAACGATCCGAAGAATCCTCTGAACTCGCCTTCTCAGGTCGACGGTCTTGCCAAATTAGCACTATATCAGCCAATTCTATATTGCGGTAAGCGTTAGTTCCACCCGAGAAACGCTACTTGAACTAAATGTATATCAGACGATAGCGGATCAATGTGGAGCGAAGAGAATGGTAAAGGGAAGGGAGATAGATGGCGTGCTCAGGTCGAACTTGTCAAACGAATTAGCAGCATCGCTAGCCGGACAGACCCTCTTAACAGAGGTTGCCACCTTCGGTTTATCAATCAAGAAACACCTGATGCTAATGGTCTCAATAAGGACCAAATTGAACACAAACTCAAGGGCTTTTATCCCGAGGGATGGACACCTATCGGTACAAAGTTGAGGGAGAACGTCCTTGACCCCCTTATTTATAAGGATGTTGACGCGGGCATCCCACTCAAGCGCCCCTTTCTAGTATTAGTGACCACAGATGGGTATCCCACCAGAGAGAAAGCCGGCAAGGGTGGCTCCACTGGTAAGCTAGACGAGAACGAGAACGAAGACGCGGATCGATTCCGCAAGGAGATCCACGAATGCGCCATGAGATTTGAAAATAGTAAGGAGAACTATAGGAAAGACGGTAAGTTCTCTGGCTTCTATATCTAGGAAATGACAGAGCTAAACTCCACCAGTGGTCAGATTCTCCATTAGCCAAATCGGCAAGAATATCAGCTATGCCGAGGACGAGGAAAAGGTGAAGGCGTTCCTAGACGGCCTAGAGTATGATGCCGATATCCAGGACGTCCTCTATCGAACAGCAGGTGAGCTTTTATTTCCCTCAGGCAATAGTTTGCATAAGAGGTAATTTAAGAAAACTAACATCCGGTGTAATCAGAACTTATGGATTCACGATACGAAGAGCTCAGGGAGAATGAGGAGGACTTGGAACGCTGGGTATGTCTATTCCTACCTATGTTAATGTTTTAAGTTCCCATTTACTAATACCCAATAGCTACTCAGTACCTTGCTGTCCCCTCTACAATCGCTTTATAACCAGTAGCAGGTTTCAGGGAATTGCTGCCTATTTCTCTTCCCTCTAAAGTGTGGCTTATGAACTATATCGTCCTTATAGGAAAAGGGAGCTAGGAGGACATGGATGGATTCACCCTTTCGATGCTAAGTCATGGGCGCATAACGCTGCTTGGAATAGTAGATGTAGACCCTTCTATGCTACTTCGATATTTTTCATCTTTGGTCATTCCATTATCATCATAACCCAAATAATGATAATACCTAATTGTTAACATTTTACTATCGTTGGTGCCAGCCCTCTTACTAATGTCACTTTAAGCCCTTCAAGTATTTAAAGGACTATTGTTAGCACCTCATCATAGAATTATACCTTGGGTACTATACCTGATGTATAAACTCTGGATATAATATATCCGAAGAAAAAGAGTTTCTATATAGGTCAACCACACCGCCCTACAGTGTCATAGCGCGGGGTGATGCTTAAGAGGCTCGTTCACTTGACGATGGAATACTCTTACCAAATATTAGTTTGAGAGTAGACGCATTATAACCACATAGCATAGGTACCTAGCCACGATGAAGTGACGGAGGAGTAAGCGAACGGGCTGGAGCCGCGTTAATGAATAAAGTATTGACTTATACTCAGGTAAATAATTCAAGATGTATAACGTCGTTTTAGTTTTGCTTTCGGCTAGCTTATTAATATCAGCTTGAATGTCTATACCATCGACTATAGCACACAGACTACCACTATCTGAACACTAATACCTGATACGATACTGAGTATAAATTTCGCAAACAAGGTTCATCCTATGATTCTCATTGATACCGTCAGAGCGGGAGGGCCACCTATTAAAGTAAAGAAGATGCTCCCCCAAAAACCAACAGTTTTCAACACACCATGCTCGAGAAAGATAAAAAAAAAAAAAAAAAACGATATTAATTCTTAATTTATCCCAAAATGGAGCCCCTGTTCCAAGCCATCAACATCCCGTTACGAAAACGCGGGAAAATACTCGCCGCGCTGAAGAAAACAGTTACGAAGCTCTTCGGCTGGGTATACTGCTCCAAGAAGGAGCCCCAAATGCCTAGTATGTAGCGTCGTGAACCAAAGGTGTGAGAACGAGCGAGCGTCGAGGCTAACATGGCGATAATATAGAGGAGAGGCCCCGTTTCGACCTTGACAGTTGACTATGAATCCCTAGTACTCTTACATTTGTGATGGACTTGACCTTGCAGTATGTGTTGAGCAGATCTATCACATTCGCGTTATTCTCCTATTATAATTTACCTAGGAATTACAGTCGTCGAGGATATTATAATGGGGGCGTATTGAAATTATAGCTGGTAAAAAGGACGGTAGATGAGCTTTATGAGGAAACATAACTTACCTAACTACACGTTCTTACTAGTTATCTACTTCAGCAATAACAGTCACAGACTTTACATCGAGGACATCGTTGATAAACCATACCAGGTAGCCTCGTATTAAACCATAATTTCCACATATATTCATTCCCCTTAAATATCTTAAATTTCAAGACTGGCAAGTCTCACCTAACAATAACAGGAATAAAAATTCGGCTGCACATTAAACTAGAAATGAATAAACTGAAAGTGACGTCTTTATCTTCAAAGTACCAATTCTGGCCGATTATATGTATCTACTCGTCCACACGCCACCGATGCTCTACTCGTCGCATTTATCCATCATCTTATATACACAGGCGGCGGAAGCCCACCATGCCTTAAGAATCCCGTAACTTCTCTCTCTCTCTTCGCTTTCTTGCTTTCTTGTTTGCTGCGCGCACGGTATGCTATCACATCCAGGTGTCAAATCCTGCCTTAGTCTTTTGGTAGAACGCCTTGTCACCAGCCTTTCGCCTATAGTGAAAAATTCAAGTGAAGAAAAGAAAACAGAACGCAAGAAAAGAACAAAGACGAGGCACCAACTCTCCTCTGTAACAATAGTAATTCGAGATATAATAAGGGTCTCCCTCGAGAGGGACTGGCGGTGACACGTTGTGCAACCTCGACTTGAGAAGAAAGTCTATGATGCAAGAAACTAGAACCTTCAACCTTCTGACCAACATCGTCATCTCATTATATAAGTCCTCCCACAGACTCCATGCACCCTAGAAACGCCGACGCCTTTGTAAATGGAAGCGAGCAAAAAAAACGAAAAGGAAGACCATTTGGAACGTTTGATTCGGTGGCCTGGCTAGAAAACCATAGCGGTATCGTGAATAGTTCGTCCGATATCGTACTTGAGCACATGGTGCTCCGGATATCACATCGAATGCAATAAAAGAAGCCAAAACCCGAACATCACGCCATCTTTCAAGGATTATTGCGGGAGCCATCGTAAGTGTTTTTTATTCATGCTCATGGATATGGTTGTCTTTATGGTGAATGAATGCGGACTTGAAGGATTTACCCCGAGTCCGCCTTCTTATTCTGCTGACAATCCCATTATCCTCCTCTGATTGTGCAACGCCGGAACGAGTCGACTCAAATCTGCTTAACATGGCAGCTGAAGTAAACTCGTTGGACATTTCGTAGCTCTGCCTAACTCGATCCATCGAAGCTCGCATACGGTCGTAAGACGGACGAACCCGATCGTGCGATGGGCGTACCGGAGGTTCAGGAGGCGGATCAACCGGTTGAGCAACAGGAACATCAATCGATGGCTCGTGTCTAGTATAATTAGTGCCGTCGCTGCCATTCTGGCTACGAGAATTATGACCCGCAATAGACTGAGTCGCGACAGAAGGTGGATAAATAGGTTTTAAATCTTCGTCCACGCTTGCGAATTGCTGGTGTCGTCGGCGCCTAGACGACTGCGATGATCCCGAAGAGCTGGATTTCACTAGGACCTCGCTTGGACTCTCATTTTCCAGTTTATCGAATTTGCCTATGGTAACCTGTTCCCGAATGATATCCACATCTCGGGGCCAGTAAACTTTGCGCAAGGCCTTGATAGCATACCGAGGAGCCAATGCAAGAATCGGAGTCGCAATCAAAACCGCCCAGAACGAAACTTCGCCGTAAATCTGGGGAGCTCCTTCGTAAAGCGTACCGGCAAATGTTGATGATGTATAAACACCGGTCCAAAAGAAGACAACTAGGTCGCTAAGAGCAATAATAAGGAGCGTAAGCCAGTCCCATCGGTATGTGTTGATGAGGATGTAAAGATTGATTGTAATGATACACGGATGCGTAACATAGACGCCGAATCGATACCGATCCATCACATCAAGTCCGTTTGCGGTAACGGCCGAGGTGGATGCAAAGGTTAAGTATGGAACGAAAAAGCATATTACACTTTGGTATAAACCATCCAACATGTAAAACCTACTCCTTGTTAGCAAATTCAGTTAAACATAATCAAATAGGGAGATATAATTACCAAAACTTGTGCTGGGTCCATTCAAGCCGTTCAATGCCACGTCGATATAGCTGAGGAACAGCTAAGGAGACTTTATCGGACACATCCTGGTCGAGGACACCAATGACAATTGGGGGCACGGAGGTGAAGATAAGGTTGAATAGAAGGATATAAGTGTACTCGAAGAGATACGTGATGTCGAAGCTGCAGAAACACTGAAACCAAAGAATACACAAGGTCCAAACCATGTTTTTGTAAAAGAAATTGGCGATCGCTTCCGCCATCCTCCTATAGGACCAGCGGCCATGAATCAAAACTAATCGTTCCAGAAACCGGAACTGACCAATGGCATAATCGGCAGACATGACGGCTTGACGGCCTTCAACACCGGCGATACCTACACCGACGTCCGCTTCTTGAATCATCGCGACATCGTTGGCTCCATCCCCGATGGAGAGCGTCATGACATCAAGACCGTTCTTGACCATGGATACAACAGCAGCCTTCTGCGCAGGACTGACACGACAGCAAAGAACGGAGGCGCACTGCTTGCAGAGAAGGAGAAACTTTTGCTTCAAGCTGTCATCGAGCACCCACCTCAAAGTGAACCCGTCGATCACGAGAGCATGGGTTGGCGCTGGCGGCTCATGATTCTTCCTGGCGCGGGCCAAGTCTTCGTCGTCACCAGTGATACCAAACATCTTGAGCTTCGCATCTAGCTCTCGTCCAATTTCGTTTACGAATAAATCATCAGGTGTCGAACCAGTTTCATCCTCTTTCACTTTAAGATTAATAAGTTCCATGTCGTTATTGAGTAGGTTGCAGGAAAAACCAATGTTGATAGCAGTTTCGACTTTGTCTCCGGTGAGTACCCATAGCTTAATTCCTGCTCGGCCGAGCAATTCGATCGCGTCGGGTACGCCGTCTTGAAGGCGATCTTCGATTGCTGTTCCTCCCAGAAGAGTTAATTCTTGCTCAATCTTGTCGGCAACTTCCTCCAACTTCTCTTCTCGTTCGTGCAACGCGGTGGAGGCCTTGTCGTGCTCCTTACGCCACTCGAGGTATTCGTGCTCAGAAAGTACACGCTCGGCTATGCATAGGGTTCGTAGGCCTTCCCGAGCAAACATTTCAAGGTGCTCAGCAGTAGTCTTCCGAAGCTCCGCTTGCTCACCACGCTTCAGGCGCGAATATATAATACTATCCGCACCCTTACAAAATAGAACAATACGGCCGTCGGGCATCTTCACGATAGCGCTCATTCGTTTTCGGCTAGAGTTGAACTCGATCGTGTTGAGGATTTGGTAGTGTATTTCTTCGCCCATAACATTTACTCTGATACCGTCTGCTGTATGTCCGAGAACAGTGAATCCCATATCACGAGCAGTTGCTACGAGTGCTGCTTCATCTGGCGATTGAGCTTTGAAGTCAATTTTAGGGGGATCGCCCGGAATATGATCTGCTATAACGGTATGACAAAGTGCCAATGCGAGCATAAAGTGCGCATTGGCTTCTTTTTGCTCCTCGCCAGACTCGCCTCGTAAATCATCAACAAAATCTGGAGCAATGAACGTCATATCTTCTCCGTGAAGATACGGATTATCGTGGATCTTTCGAAGTCCCTCCAACGCGTGGACTTTTCCGGCGGCGATCTGTTCTCTGGCCCTGGCAGATTCTTTTGCTACATCAATACCCAAACGTTTCTGCATGCCGGCTTGAGCTTCGGTGTATGCTTCTCCGTACGGCTGGCCATTGATAGTAGCCTTCTTGAATTCCATGACGTTCTGGGTGAGAGTGCCCGTCTTGTCTGAGAAGATATATTCAATCTGACCTAAATCATCAGATATGTTCCATGATTTTGGTACACATGGATAGTCGATTTTCTCATAGTACATCTCAACATCGCTATATATGAAAATAGCCTGCAGCGTACGCACAATTTCGAGTGAAATATAGAGGGAGATCGGAACGAAATTTTGGAAGACAATAAGCGCGGCCCAGAATGTAATAAAGCCGGTCATGCCAGGAGTACCACCGACGGAACCATAGTCAAACCAAGCGGTTGAAGCGTCGCTTTTGCCCCACGACACTCCATTGACGATGGCACACAAAAGACACAATGCGCCGAGAATACCGAAGTTACAGATAACGTTGAAGTTTAGCTCCCGGGCGATTCGGGCACGTTTACTTGGCGTGACACCTGCATTCATCATAATTTTCGTATCGTGACCCGTAAACATAACGAAGCCGAGAACCCATTCCGTATTCCTTAAGTTGCAGCCTCTAAGGAGCATATTGTCTATGGATATCGGCTCTGACATTTCTCTGGGACCATCTGGCATCATTTGTTTCCACTTGATAGCGCCATTATACTTGTAGAGGTTAGGTTGAGGTGGTTCGCTCTCGATAAAGAATTGGGCGCGCTCGCAGTCCCTTGCATGCTTCAAAGTTCGTCCGCAGCGGAGTGCTTGACGAACTTTCAAATTTGTTTCTCCATCCAGATTCTTGGTTTCCACATAACATGCACCGTCTGAATCGGAGGTGGCGAGAACGATGATATCCGCAGGAAGCTCATCATCATTATAAAGTCGTACAAAATCCCCAACCTGTAGATTTTTCCAGTGATCTTTGTGAAATCGGGCCTGGCCAGGTTTCACATCGTAGTTAATAAGGTCTCCTTTTATCCTGGCCAGCGTCTCCGGCTCGTTTGGAGTATGCGACCTTTCAGATGTCGGGAGTTCCGGGATTTCCATTAAATCTTGCCTAGGTGTCTGGGGAGGAAGAGGGGACGTGACCGGTGTCATCTGAATATCTTCATATGCAGACACATATGACGTTCTGTCGGTGTGAGGAGATAGCATGGTAGAATCGCGACGTGTCGCCTTGGTTTCAACAGAGGGACGCGGATCTGATGAATTTTCCAACATTCCCTTTGTTTCATTCTTCTTCCCTAAGCCCTTCACCGCACGCCAAAACGTTGCGAGGGATCTCGAAGTAGCCTTCTTGATCCTCCGCCATAGCGAAACATTATCTTCGGTAACATTGACATTGTTCCATCCCACAAGGCGGTGCACGGGTGCGTTATTTAATTCGTTGTCAAGAATCGTCCTGCGATAATCTTCGATCGCGTCCTTGATAGCCGTCACAGCAAGGATGAATATTAAAGGTACCGCATTAAGTCCTGGATTAGTACCTCCAAAAATAGGAAAGATCTATAAAAAAATTGAAGTGTTAGAGTCCCTCCCGAACGCATGCGATTTATTTCACTTACAATAAGAATCACCATGAAAAGGAAGAAAATGTTGGCAATATTGTGGAATTGGAACCACAAGTTCTTAGGGATGAAAGACAATGGTGTATACTTGGCCGTCCGAATCTTGTTTCGAGCATATGAACGAACGGGGTTGCCTTCTTCATCTTTCAGCTCGTCAGGCAAAGGCAGATTGAAGTACACCATCCTTCCCCCGTCATCCTCCTCCTCCTCAGCAGACACGGCACTCTTCGAATCGCCTGGTTCATTCTGCTCGGTCGCAGACGCGCTGTCGTATGTAGCGTGATCGTCACTCGTAGACTGACTGCCGCCCGAATGGCGTTTCTTCTCTGTCGAGCCAGTCCGCTTATGTATCCTATCTTTGAGGGATAGCCTCTTAAGACCACTGCTCTTGACAGTGAGTTTCCGAGTAGCCCATCTCGATCTGTTGACCGCCTTGTCATTGTCACCTTTCGGCATTTTGGGAGAGCTGCGGGCACAGCCCGTTCAACCCGACGTGTCCGCCAGACTGGCCTTCCGTGGCCACGAGTCTTGCGTATGAATTCCTAAGGCGCTAAGTTGTGCTGAATGCGGAGACTCGGGCAATTGGCTGCAATCGCGTCGGGGTCGCTAAAGTGAAAGAAAGTGAATCGTCGGTCGATATTATCGTCACGATGTTTTGGTCGGGGAAGATTTGCATCTAGGAAAATGGGTTGTGATCGCTCGTCCTCCGGCTTCCCTTACTTGGTACTGGGGGGCAATCGTGTTGTTGATGGCGTTAAGGACAGAATTGGAAAGGGAACAATGGAAGTTTTTGATTGATCGCTACGTCGGAAGGGCCGGGGTTCTAAGGTACACTGAATACTGTGTCGGCACTGTAAGCAAGACGGGCTGGAAGGTAGTACAAAGTCGCGTGTACGCATGCATCTACATATGCACTTACCCAAATAGCCTACAAAACCCGCGAATACATCTCCCTAGGTATCTTCTCGGCGGTAACAAGGGAAAGCCCCAAGACATTGGCGCAATTTTATGTAACTTGAAATTATACCCAACTCGAGTTGTTTGTGCACATTGTTGTTATGATCATATTATCTTTTCATACCCTTTTTAGTAGGGGAAGTCGATATAAATTGCGATATGTGATAAGATATAGAAATGAAAGCGATAAATACTTGAACTGCCAAACGTACCTACCTACCTATGTTTTTGAAGTCAGTGTGCGGAATACATCATGTAGTGTTCCATATCATGTCCACTATACCTACATGGAAATGTATAAATGTACATACTTAGATAAATACATTTATGTAGGCTTGGTAATCAGAGCTACACTGTGCACGCTACCTATCTTATATTGGGCAAGTACAGCGACTAACAATATCCTTGTATCACCCAATCCACTAAGAAAATGCCTCTAAGAATCGATGATTTCGGCTAAGATTCTTTCGTTATGCAGGCTGTGAATCCTCAGAGTAGGACGAATTTCTTAAGTTAGAATAGTTCTACGAATAATAATTCTACATGTAGTATTTCATCAAGCTAGCAAGCTAGCTTCTGAAGTCAGCAATGGGATAGCCATTGTATTGGATCACATTCAGCTGATTATATCAGATCTCACTATAATCCCTAAAACTTGACCAGGTTGACTTGACCTGAGAATTTAACTAAGACATATCCCTCTTACTTACACCTCTACAGGGCTCCCCGCGCACGCATCTTTGACCTGCCTGCAGAGCATTCCATTCTTTTCTATTTTTTGAGGCTGAATTTGGTAAATACCCCTCGGCCTCGGTAGCAACTCCGGATTCCTTGAACCCCTAGGACTTGCGCTAAACGGTTACAGTGCAGCAGCGTGGGTAGTTGTAAATGATCCTTCAAGTATGACTTTACCCCTTCTCTCGAGTTAGAGTATCACCATTTTCGCATCCATCACATCCGTTATCACACCTGTTAGACAAACATTCTGTTCTGGATGCTGTCCATAGCCTCCCGCGCCACGGATTAAATTCGCGCTATTCGTGTGGATTGCCAGAAACAAGCCTTCGTATATCCCATATACGTGCTTCTTAGTGGCAGCATGGTGTCAATACAGGCTCCGCCTTGTTAGAAAAAGCCATACGTAAGCTAGTTCTGCTGAGGCGATCAAGAGGAGTGCCTTTCGCACTACTTACTATGGCGAAGTTCTGATTCCGAGTGACTAGGCTTGCATCTAGTGATCTGACTAACCTACAGTAATGCAAAGGAAAATAGGTAATAGTTGGCATACACTTCCCTATGCCCCCCCTAAATGTGCTACGGCGGTGTCGAAACACCACTTAGCATGGGTTGCGCATTCGTTTGACATGGGTCTTCGACGCACATCATCGATTTATCTAGCAAGTGGTATCGGAGGCACAGACGGGGTGTGAGAGATCCTTCAGGAGTTGTCTTAACCAACCAATTCCCTCCGCTTAGTCCTACATAGGAGCCGTTGCTAATATATTGAGCAGGTGTGTTCCGTGGAAGAATGGGACAAAATGCGCGAAGAGCATAGGAGGTATTTGTGTTTTGTGTTTTGTGTTGTGAACCTTGAGTCAAGCCTAAATTAAAGTCTTCCTGGTTGTCCGTATGAGACACTGTATAGCATAAGTACCTAATCCATTATCCACTATATTATTCGGATAATCCCAATTCATATGTACCTCTATTGTATGTAAGTCCGAGCAAGCCCGAAAAGGCGGATATAGTCTAGCCTAGCCTAGCCCTTTTCCTAGCGTTGTAGCTGGTCCTATGAGATACAGTTTACGATTTACTGTAACATTATCAAGTTTATCAAGTTTATCAAGTATATCTTCCGACTAAAGCAGCAAAGCCTGCAAAGGTCTGTGAGGCAACGCTAAAAAGAGGTAAAACTCTCGGGTTATACCGTTACGGTTCTCCGTTACGTCTAAGCATCTGATTACATAAGAACCTCATACGAAATACCTAATCTGATCTGAATAAGATTACACTATCGAGGTGGCGATGCAATGCAGCTAACGTTTGATAAGCGTTTGCGTCACTTGCCGTCAGCCTTTTCGACCGAAGTCTTGTTACAACCGAAATCCGTGGAGTACATATAGATATACGTGCATTGCACATACATACCTCGTACATTAGCAGATGTAGATTCCCGCTCAGCTCCCCATCTTTCTACATCTTTCTACATCTTAAATTAGAAAAGCAGGCTCTGCGTGTATCAACTTAAAACAGCATAGATTTTCGCATATAGCCTCACAGCTTAAGCGACTCAGCGAATCAAGTATCGGACTTAAACGCTGTATAATAAATAGGATCAAAAAGCTTATCTTTCTGTCTAAGTAGAAGATGGAATTTTAGATTCATATCCATTAGGCACGTAGGAATGAAAATCAAGGCTGCTACTATATTGTAAATGTATTCTGTTTGTGGGGTGTTAATAACCCCTATTCCAACTTGGCGAACATAGATGATGCATTACCATGTGTATCACGCCACGGCAGCCTTAAATCGTTGTGCATGTTTATCAATTTTGTTAGGGAGAGATTGTGAAGGGCATTTAAGGGATTGAGCTCTTGTTCTGTTACCCCTGATGCGCCGATTAGTGTACTAACAGGGCACAATAAAGGCTGGCAAATCTTGGAACTGCAACAGGCGGAACCGACCCGAACCCCGCCAAGCGTAGGTAAACCCAAGCGTAAATCCGGTGGATCTCTCCTTACCCCGAACCAGTTTCCCTTTTTTAGCTATTGTACATTGGGACTGTCCAATAAACATACCTGATAAGGTTAGAGTTCCAAGATTCAAGCTGCCTAACTAAGCATCACAGGTACCTAAGTACCATCATCCTAGTTAAAAGGATTTAACGTTGTTCCGTTGTTCCGTTGTCCGTTGTCCGTTCTACCTACGAGTCAACTTTCAAGTCAACTTTCAAGTCTAGACACGTCTGAGAACGGCCCCACATCAAATTAATCTTTACGACGCGTGTCTCTCAAGCGTCCCGCCAAGCATCAAACTAGAGCTGAATGAGTATCTATGACTTTGTAACTATATGCCCCTGTTGTTTCTAACAGTATCGATGAAATCCATCGTAAGCTTGTCGTACTACCAACAGATTTGCATATAGTATGTCGATGTCCCGGAACCGGGATATTAGAGGCTTCTTCGGCAAAGGTGCTAGCCGTAGTAACTCTGAATCCCAGCCGGTCTCCTCGTCAGAGCCGGTCCGGGATCTGCAACCCTCATTTTCATCCCCTAGGACACCTCCGAAACCCACTCCGAAGCTACGTGATCGGACCGATGAAATTAAAGGGTCTGACGATGAAGACGGCGGCTCGGACGACTCATTGGAGTCTATATCTGCATTCATCCAACGGAAAAAAGGCCCTGCGCCTTATCAAAGAGACTCAAATCTAACCTCCACGCCTAGGGCGAAGAGGATAGCCCCTAATCCAGCCCCTCCACTGAAATCGCCATTGACGATACAGCCTAAACATAAATTTGACCTGAAATACTTAATCAACCATGCTCGGCAGTCTGACAGGGCAGATGAGAGTGCTAGGATAGCAGATGAGCTCATCAACCAGAGCGAAGAAGATGATGAGAATGGTCAAATTTTAATAGAAGTGCAAAATGACCCGACGCTGTTGCAAAAGACAGCTAAGGAACTTCTTAAGGATGACGAGGAGGACGCCAAAGGCGACAAGTTGATGAGAGCTATGAATCGTACTAAAGTCGACGGGTCTCATAGACTATATTATTTCTTTAGCCTCGAACAGCCCCTATTTAAACCTCCTAGGAGTCTATTCCCGCAAGAGGCGGCAAAGGGGTGTTGGGAATGTCTCGCTAACTCGCGAGCGCGAGATCAAGCCGTCATTCTCGGCTTACCCCATACCATTGCCTCCAAGGGTAGGGCACTCCCGGATGAGCTTTTCTTATGGATCATCGAGGAGGTTTGCGCTGAGAGAAACGCCCAGCTGCGCATACAGTACTGCAATCTGGTAGCTCTGTATCCTAGTAGCATCAAACGTCTTGTCACTGAGAAGCGACTATACTCTATGCTCGAAAGGTTAGGTGGGCCGAAGTATTCTCGCAGCCAAAATAACCCTAAGCTTGAGAGTTTGTCCAGAGTGGATGATCCGTATCCTCGAAAAGACTGGTCAGGCCTGGTGACTTTTCTCGAACTATTAGAACGCATGGCCCCAATTTTGAGCACGCAAAATGCAATAGGGGCTATTAAACTACTACTACGGATGGGACTCGACCCCCTTGTGAGTACGACAGTTCGTTCTGAGCATGCTGCAGCGATGGAAGCTCTTGTCACGGCATTATCGAAGTTGAGTACATCCCAATGGAATGAAACTGTGAGTCTTAGCCCCTTTTCCATACGTGTGAGATCAATAAAACTAACACCCACCAAGTGCGAGACGATATCCTCTTATCTCTACGAGAGTGTAGACGAGCCCATGCATCAGGCCATCCCTATCAGCCACATGCCTAAAACTACCACTAAGCTCCTCGACCTACGCCAGCGCATGGCAGCCGTGGTACTCTTCAGGGACCAAGGGCTGAGTAGTAGACCAGTTGACGAAAGTTTAACGCTTGCCCATGTCATCGATCGGCTTGACTCGAGTGATTTTCGTGTCGGGGTATCCACCAACTTCGAGGACCTACGGGCGCTAATAACGCTTCTGGACATCGCTGTCGGCAATGCAGGCTTCATTATGCTGCAGCACTCGGGAAGTGACACGGAGGATGCAGCTCGCAAGTTCGATGCCGACATCGATGTCTTGACGTTTAGGCTTAAGGTGATACATGATAAGATTCACGACAGCACTCTACTCTCCCGCAAGGTCGCCAAGGCATCCATCGACTTGGTAGCCAAACGATTAACATACGCGGTGCGCACGCGGCCGCCACCCAAGACAAGCATATTCGACTCGGAGCCTAGAGAGGATGCCAATATACCCAAACAGCGGGCATTCATGAAGAACTGGGCGCAGAAGAAGGCGGAGCGGAATAACGCTGCTACGGTTAGCTAATAAGGAAGAAACAGATGATAGTATGGCACGAGTGTTGTACGACTAGCTATTGGTAATATAGAGGGTAAATTGGTGTGTTTTATTGATGCTGACGTTCCTGCAACGCCTTATGATATACAGCAAGCAGCCTTCTAGTGAGCACCATCAATAAATAATAGTACGGTTCTAGATTCCGTGCTCAAACGCGACTGACTACCCCTTATAAGAGACCCCTAGACGAGGAGAATAATGTGACGCTACCTAAGCATAATATTCTACCCGTCCCCTTCTCTTCTTTGCAGACGTCCAGCGTTATTAACACGTATTTGTGCTGACGCTCATGGGTGAAGTTAAACCTCGATGTGAGGTTCTGTTTAATCGTAGAACTTGCGGTTGGGGTTCTTGCCGAACAACGTCTCTCGCACAGCGGGGAGACCGCTGGTTTGTAGGAGTAGCAGTCTCTGGTCGAAGGTATTGTTGATCTCGATCTTGCCCTGGCCACCTACAATAAATAGTCCGCCGGAGCTGCATGTGATAATTGGTCGTCAGCATACTATATATTTTTACACGAATTTTACCGAACCCTCTGGTTCAGAGACAGCATAACTCACCTTCCCTCGGGCAACGCGTTGTCCTCATCGATTGTGACCTTAGTCTCCTTGTCCGTATTGCTCTTATACTCGCTCTCGGCGTCCTTGATAGCATCCTTCAGGATGGCGTAGTCGGCCTTTCTGGCGCGGACCTGGACCTCGGGCTCGGACAGGGCGTACAGGCCCTCGAGGAGTAGGTTCTTGAGGACGGCGCGGTACTTGGCGGTGTCTTTTGTGCCCTCGTCGAGACGTTTGGAGACGACGGTGAAGATATCGTCGAGGAGCTGCTGGCGGGCGGCGAGGACCTTGAGACGGGACTTGTTGGCGACGGTGGAGCGGGTGATCTGCTGGGACATGGCGGCTTGCTTGAGGCGCTTGGCGTGGGCGGCGTCGATGGCGTCGGTTTCCTGGCGCACTAGCTTGGACTTCTCGATGCTGAATTCCTCGTTTGCCTTGATCTCGATCTCGCGCGCCTTCTCGAGGGCCTCCTGCTTGATGAAGGCCGTCATCTTGCGGAGCTCCTGTCCGACCTGTTTCGCGAGGGGACATTGTTCATTAGTATATTATTGCTATTGACTATGATCCGACTTCAACCACATTCATGTATTCTTCTACAACTTGAAACTCCGGCGTCGTATCCAGTTACTCATACTTGCGGGCGAGGAAATTATTTACCTGGTCGTCGGACAAGGCGTGGACTTGCGACATCTTGGAGGGAGTATGAGGAGGAGACTTGGTGTTCGGGGGTTGAAGAGGAGCGAGGCTGGAGAATATCTCAGCTGGACGGACGTCTGAGACCTCTATGGGATTGGAGGTATGTTCAAGTGTATCTGATGTTCAAGTAAGCTCGAGTTTGAATAAGGTTGTCTGATGGCACAATACATGTACGTAGGTTGATTGGAGATAGCGGGTCGGTCACAATAGGTATGTAGCTCTCCTGCAGCAACGTTGAATGAATGAATTGATAGAACCTTGGTCCGGTGACATATGAATGTTATGTTATGTACAATACATAAAAGCTCACCCTTGAGCTGCATAATGCATGTACATGGTACCTCTTTCAATACCTAATGGTCTTCCAGCATCCACATGTCCATCAGCCACAGCATTTTACCTCTAAAATGAACTAGTAAAGGGACTACCTGTTATGTACAATAGGTTAGGTTAGTTCTCTGTGGCTAGGTATTGTATTGTACAATACCTAAGGTATCCTTCAACTGTAAACCCGCTGTAACCCCACTGTAGCAACCGCTGTACCACGATGCAGAACCTGGGGTCTGGTGCCCCCTGCAGAATGACTTGTGATGTCTGACCAATGACCACTGGCACTTGATGCGGTCGACTGGAGGTATTTTATTCATGGATACGTTGTCGCTGCATGTATAATAAGACCAGGTTAAACCATACTGGCATTGTAGGACAGATCAAGACAAGTCAAGTCAATATTGGGAAAATTATCGAAATTATCGAAATTGTAAAGAGATCTTTAAGGTTTTGCCGTCCTTCCCCAACAGCCGCCGGATTAAATTGAATCATCACCCCCATTACCCCGTTACCTCATTACCTCATTACCTCATACCCCTTAGAATAGAGTTTGGTACTTTCCTATTTTCTACCAAAGTCTCTTTTTCGCAACATTTAATCCGTTTTTGTCTTCTACCTGAAGTCAAGTATCACACATAATATCTTGTTCGCCTCACCATATCATCGTAATCATCCCTACCGTATTATACCAATTTCCCTTTGTCCCATTTCACTGTTGAGAGAAGGAGAGAGAGATAAAGCACTAATTGCCAACTCAACAAGTGCCTAAGCAATACCCCCTGCTCTTGCACCCGGATAGCGTCGACGAGTTCACCGCATCGCCAATTTGGTCTCGAACCCTGCGACTTACATATTTAGATACGTGTCGAACGTTACATCTTACGACTAGATCCGTTGGTTTCGTCCTCTTATTAGACGCGCAGCACTTGAGTATCGATTTACGCCTATTTTGTCGCAACTACGGATTGAGCGTGACAGGTTGAAGTCCTTCGAGAGTTACAGTCCCATGGGCAACCGAGGTGTTCTTTCATCTGGCGTGTATCGCAGATGACCTAGCCTGAAACTAATCGCAATGGGGATATTTGGCAACCTCTCTCCCGAAGGCACCATCACAGTAAGTTCTGTTACCTGAGAACCTCCGTTGTGTCTTTTCCTTTTACTAATATGTTCCGCCTCCTTTGACAGATTGGTATCCTAGTCGGCTTAATATCCACGAGCGTCCAGTCTCTCGGTCTCACTCTGCAGCGAAAGTCGCATATGCTCGAAGATGAAAAGTATCCACTCGAATTTCAACGACCGGCATATCGAAGGCGAAGATGGCAGTTAGGGATGGGCATGTTCATCTTTTCCAACATAGTCGGGAGTACAATCCAGATTTCAACATTACCCTTACCAGTTCTATCGACCCTACAAGCCGCCGGATTGGTCTTCAACTCTGTATGTGCGAGTCTAATATTGGGTGAACCTTTTACGCGATGGTCTTTCTACGGTACCGCACTCGTCACCACCGGGGCAGCCTTAATAGCGATCTTCGGTGCGATACCTTCTCCAGCGCATAGTCTACCAGAGTTACTAGATCTGCTCGGTAGATGGCCTTTTATCCTTTGGATGTCACTCCAGGGTGTACTCGTCATCTCAATGGCAGTGGTTATCGATCTAGTCAATCATCTTAGCAGCCTTTCACAAAACGCCAAGTTCCGGCTAGCCCGTGGTCTCGTATTTGGATGCATCAGCGGCATCCTATCAGCTCACTCTTTACTATTCGCCAAGTCTGCTGTCGAGCTTGTTATTAGGACAATTGCAGACGGCGACAACCAATTCGTGCATTGGGAGTCGTGGATGCTCGTGTTTGGACTAGTTTCTCTGGCATTAAGCCAGTTGTATTATTTGCATCGTGGATTGAAGTTGATATCCACCTCAGTATTATACCCCCTTGTCTTTTGCATTTACAACATCATCGCTATTCTGGACGGTTTAATATACTTTCGACAGACGGATCTCATTACACCTTTACACGGCGGGCTCATTGCATTGGGCACTGCCATCCTACTCTCCGGCGTTCTAGCGTTGTCATGGCGTCTTAGTGATGAACAGCATCCGCCCGCTGTCGGACAGTCGACCCTGACACCGGGATTAGGATTAGTTGACGACACAGAAGGAGAGGAGTCGTCTCCCACGGACTCGGACTCGGTAGGCTTAGTTGAAGAAGCTGTACCGGCTACCTACAACACCTTTGCGCCAAGTATCGAGACCGCGCCCCTCACGCCAGGTCGCAAACCCTCAAGTCGTTGGCACGAGCGTTCGGAGATATGGGACGAATTGGAAGATCAGGATACACCGAGACCATCGTTCACTAAATCCCGATCGATTACTGTGCCCAGCAGCGCCATCAGCGAGAATACGCCGTTAATAGGCGATAGGAGGGTAGTATCGGGGGAATCAACAGCTTCCCTGACTGCGGCTGAGCCTAGCGGGGAATCCCCGAGAATCTTTCGGCGCCGGAGAAAGTCGACAGGATTCCCAGGTTTTACGGCGCGCAAGCATATGCGGCGGAAGAGTTCGGCAGGTGCTGGGGTTCAAGATGCCCTGGGCGGAATTTGGAAGCTGAAGTGGTGGCGCGGAAAACGCGAGAACGGCTCAGATATGGCAGTAGCTAGCTCACCAGGAGGCGAAAGTGAAAGGAGGCAGTATCAGGATGAGCCGGAGGGTGATGGCGAGAATAGGGATCCTAATCAAAGGTCACGACCGAGGAGTCCTAGAGGCGATGATGCTGTTTAATTAATTAAGAGGTCCAACAGCTAAACTATACATCCATTTAAGGTGGGACGCGCCAATGATACACATGGGCAGGATAGCCTTAGCATTTTTTTGAGACAAATAAGACTTATCAAGCGTATCGCAAGATTCAAGTTTGATAGGTATTATATGCTTCACCCTTAGTCCAGTGAATATACTTGCTTTTACAATTTATATTGACATTCCCTTCTGGTAGTGAATATTTGACTAACCTTGCTTGCTAACTTGCTAATTGATAGGAAAATATGTAGGTTAGTATGTGAATGGCATCAAGATGGTGTCAGCCCCCGCCGGGCATTTTAGTTACATTATATAAAAAGCTGTCTCATACATAGAGATATATTTAGCTCACGGTACATATGGTGCCTCACATGATGTATCAATTCCAGCCCCAAGACGCAAGGCGTGGGATAGTCACTCGCATAATTTCCGCAGGAACCAACACACTCCGGTATGTTTGTATGAGGCTTGTTGGTGATGGGTGAATTTTCGTATTCGTTTAACTTGAGGTTCGGTAAGGCAAGTGAAGGGGAACCGGGATGTCTCGCTTTACTTTACCTAGGTACCTAATGAAGAAAGCTTCAATTTTTATGAAGCGTAGATTTCACTTCACTACCTCACAACTCAATCGTAGCATATTGTTTACTAACCTAGTTGATGTTCTTAAATAATGAATATTCTGCCCCCTCCATATATTGGCACACATGAATAATCGCAACCATAGACCAGCCCATCCCCTCTCACTCTGCAGTCTCATTTTCCCCGTACTATTTTCACGTCATGTAAACCAATGCCGACATGTACATAGATCTAATATTAAGCTGACCAATAAAGCAACGTGAGGTGAGCGTAGGGCCTAGGACCTGGCAAGGCTCTTAATCCTAGTTCGGATCTCTTCTAAGCAGAATGTATCGCGTTGGAATATGGTAGGCAATCTGACAACAGGCGATAATGTAACCAATAGTTCTACTCGCGTGCGGCTCAAGATGGAATATGTGTCGATAATTGCCGCTGGGCAGTAGGTTCATATATAACCTAACGTCAGCAATTGCGATTATTCATCGATTTCTTTACCTTAGGTACCTAATCTATGTTCTAACTTATGAGGTAGTCATTCAATATTAGGATATGTATGGAATGGGATGCCGCCATGGAGTTTTATGATGGATGACCTCATCAACATAATAGTTGTCCCTTTTCTTACCCTCTAGGCTCAAAAATGTTGTGATAGTCATGACCATCCAATTGACCAGTTGAATTATCGTAAGAGTAAAGTCCTTGTGTACCAAGAGGCTCAGGTCGAGTCCATCAACGCTCAGCCGCTATAAAAACCAACGCCATCAGGCTATGTAAGTAGCGTGATGGCCCGCTCCTAGAGGAAGAAATTCAGTCCTACGGTGAAATGTGTAGGTCACGCGAGATATCTCCTTGTCCTCATCGCTGACAGTTGACTATTTCCAATACGTCGTAACTCGTCCTTAGGTAACGTAAGCCGACTACCTTCACAGAAGACTAAGCTCCGGAGACGGCAAAGTCCAGATGGTCTAGTCTCTCGGTTTACAGATCATCGATGGAAATTATCGGCAATAGAGTTCTATCGTTAATATTGATCTAGGGGAAAGGCGGGATAAGCTCACTCGCGATCTTTGTCAACAATATTTCCCCTTTTCGTCTTGGTCTCCTACCATGATTGTCGTTCAGTCAGTCAATGAGTAAGCTGGTAAGCTGGAATCTAGTCCTCGAAGAATGGGGTCGAAAGAAGAGAGCGGTACAGATCCGGCGATGCGGAAGGAGAGAAACGCATGATCAAGTGGCAAGAGGACGCTACGAGGTTATATATATATAGCTTCGTACGAGACACTCTCAGCATCTAGACTTCTGTTCACCAGCAGTTCCGTCCAGCCTCAGATCAAGAGCTACATAGAAGCCTATCCCATCCTGCCAACGTTTCCTCATCATCAATCACCAAAGATCTCATTTTAGTACCTATCTACTAAACCACCACAATGTCCCCCTTCACCAACGCCCTGCTCCTCCTCGCCGCCGCCGCGAGCCAAGCCCTCGCCTACTCGGGCGACATGACGTACTACACGCCCGGCCTTGGGGCCTGCGGGAAATACAACTCGGAAGCCGACCACATCGTGGCGCTCGCGCCCGCGCAGTACGGGCACGACGCGAACCCGAACAACGCCAAGGTGTGCGGGCGCAAGATCAACATCCACTACGGCGGCAAGACGGCCTCCGCCACTGTCGTCGACAAGTGCCCGTCCTGCGCCTCCGGCTCCATCGACGTCAGCCCCTCCGTCTTCAAGGAGCTGGCTCCCCTGGCCAAGGGCCGCGTCAAGGTCACCTGGGGGTACTCGGGCAGCAACTCTGTCCGCGTCGAGGATTTGGGCGCTGGCGAGATTAGGCTCGAGCTGGTTGATGAGGTGAATGAGGAGTATGCGAACTTTGAGGATGCTGATGAGAGCGAGTTGTGAAGATGGAAGGTTTAGAGGTCGGTGAGAAGTTAATTGGTTGTTGAGATGTGAGGTTTGGGCGAGTGGGTGTTTAGAAACGGGATTAGGAGGAGGGATATAGATTGGTGAACACTAAAACAAATATCTTTCGTTAATCCTTCATATTCGCTACTAGCTATGAGTAGAGGGGAAGGACTAGGTTGTACATAAATATATACATATACATCGATTCGCATACCTAACCGATATCTTTCCGTGAGATCCTAGTAGCAACAATTATATTGCGGTACTAAAAAGAGCCCATCGGAAGTCAATAGAGATAGCGTAATTTAATCCGTCTATAAAGGGTATACATATGCCCAACCAGATCTATGAGAGACGAGAATGTCTTTGAGCTCTAGAGTCTAATACGCAGATTATGGACCTCGAACCTACCTAACATGCTGATTTACCACGACGCCTAGTATGCTTCTATAGATAAGAGTCATTGCTGAGAACACAAAATCTCGTGACCCCTTAATAGCACATCGTTCTGGCAGTCTCTTATAACCGCTTCCTTTTCTCAGCCTGATCCTTTTTCATGTTGAGCCGTCTTATCATCTCACGATTCCGGGGGTCTAAAAGACCCACGTTTCCCTCATCGTGGAACCAATGATAATCGGGTCCTAAGCTCTTCCTGTCATCGCCCTGCATCTTGACGCGCTGGACCTTTCTAAGCCTGTTTAGACCGTACTTGCACACCCAAAGAGATATTACGATGGAAACACCCGTGACCATAGCGAAGCCCCAGTGCGTCTCTTCGATGAAGTTCTCGAGGTTCATACCGTAGAGGCCGGCGATGAACGTGCCCATGGCTAGGCCTAGTGTTCCAACGCTGAACTTTAATTCTAAGAGCATCAGAGAGTTGCGGTTTGCATCTAGAATTGCCCGGACACTATATTGCCGTTAGGTTAATATTACGGGCCTAGCTAGTTGAGTTATTCACTTACATATCTTCGGTATTTCGAATGCCTGATGTCAGGTTTTGTGCTTCCTGTACGATTTCATCACAGATTTTATGATACGACTCTAGCAGCATCTCAACTTCGGTGTGATCGTCAAGTTCTCGATGGATGTCGTGTGTTTTCTCCGTAAGATACATCGAAGCTAAATCATCATCGGCTTCGAGAAGTTCCTCGATAGCCTCACGGACAAGTTTAGCCTTTTGTACGAAAGTGCTCACTCGTTTAGAGAGTACGAGGAGGATGCGTAGCTTGTGCCGATCAATGTCATCCTCAAGCTCGCTTAATATACGGATTACCGGGTCGCGAACCGCTTCGAAATCAGCTTCTAACTCTTGAGTAACAGACTGGAGGACAGCTTCCAGAGCTCGAAATTCGTAAGGAAGACCTCCATTCCCAGGGGACGACTTCTGCTGGAGCTTTCCCTGTAGGTCATACATGAAAGCCGACTGGGGGTAAGAGGCTTTGGAGCCATATACGTCGAACAGTAAGACGCGATTGTATTTAATGAGAACTTTGAGGTGCAGAAGATTAAGCAGAATAGCAGTCGGTCGAACGAGGATGTGTGGTAGATTGGACGAGTCAATCTTTCGTAGATCACGAGGCAACAAGCCGAACTATATCGAATTAGCTAGGTACCTAGTTAACAACGATTGAATATTAATAGGATATACGAACCCTTGCAATTAGCTCGCTCTTCTTAAATTCGCCATCAACCAGTATAACACTTCCATTCTCATCAACTTCGGTACATCGTAGCATTGGTTCTAAGGCCGCTTTTTGGCTGAGCTGGCGCCTATTGTTAAACATGGAGCTACCATCAGCGCCTTCTACATCGGGTAGATCATCTGGCTCTAAAGGGTTGGAATTTTTCGCTCCAAAGCCCCAAAGTCTCTCTCGCCAAGAAGGTGGACATGGAGGAGGCGGTGGTCGGTTCGAGGAACTGTACCGAAGGCCTATATTCGAGCAGAAGTATGGGTGATTCTTTGGGCGAACTGTTCTCGAAGCTTTGTAGCACCGAGTTTGTATGAGCGCATCCAAATCTAACATGCCGGCTTGTAATGGCGCATCCCGAGAGGTCTCTACGGTAGTCCCCAATCGCAATGAGCTTCTCTGGTTCTTCCTAGCTGTGCATAGTATCCTGCGCACAGGCTGACCTAGTCTAACGGCACGGCCATGGTTGGGGCTAAAGAAGCTCAGATTTTCCGATTGTAGGCGAAGAAATCTTAGAAGCCTCAAAGACGGGACCGGCAGATGCAGCGACGCCATTGTGAGGGTCATCTAGCAGTGAAATAGAGAGGGTTACCAAAGCTGAACCGAGTATCTTGCCATTGTATTTTTATAATACTATACGTGGGATAAAAGATGAAAGAACGTATAGATGTGGGTGATTTCTAAAATTCTAAAAGTTGGAATACGCCATTCGAAGTTATCGCAGTGTAGCTTCTGAATTAGACGCGCGATAAGAATTGATATTTATCGTTAGACCCGCTTAGGCCGCTCAGACTTCGGTCCGCCTAGTATCCCGGCTGATTGGGACTGGTGGGGCTGCGTGGTAGTATCTACCTATGTACCTATGTATTACAGGTCTCTGGGATGATAATTAGTAGCGCGGCGCTAAGTGGAGAGGTTTAACCAAGTATAGCTAGCAGGTAGCTTCACATATAAATTTATATGTAAGGTACAAAATATCAATGGATAGATCAACTATTCATAGCAGTATTTTATCCAAACCTACATATAGATATTCGGGAACAATTTTTCGGTTCTAAAAAACATTAACGTTGTGTACTATTATATACAAATCTATATGTAAGGATACTTACTAGTTATGTTTGGTTAAACTACCCACTTAGCGCCGCGCTACTAATTATCATCCCAGAGACCTGTATACCTACCTTATGTAGGTAGAATTTACCCGAAGATGTCCCTCATTGTTTATGACATCCATGTACCTAGGTAGGTACTCACTATTTCACCATTTCACCATCTTCATCCTCGTCATATTACATAGGCTATCATTTTGCATCTGACTTAAGACATACCCGTGAATTTTCTAGGATTCACATTATAAATATTATCATTGATTGCCCCAAGATTTTCTCAAGTTAACCAATTAATATTCTCCACATCCCTATTAATGGAGTTAACTCCTATCAAAGTCCGCGGTAAACGCCGTCTTGGTAACGAGGCTGTCGTCGCTATACCTAAGATGAGATCTAAGGCCGTTGACAAATCAAAGCTACACAAATCTCAAAGATCTCGCGAATCAAAAGCATCATACCTCGAGAAGATACCGCTAGAAATACTCGAGCGTATTCTATGGTATAGCGAGAACGTCAACTTGCCCCGTTCTAGCCCTCTTATTGGACGCCTCCTATCCGGGCGTTCTACTCTACGCGAGACTTTCATCGTAGCCTTCCAACCTACCTGGGACGCTTGGTTTGGTTGTATCGGCTATAGACACGACTCTACCCTTCCTGCCGAAGGTAATCCCGACTTCCAGGTAAGTCCAAGCCTATCCTGTCTCCATTTATAATTTGTTAATCTCAGAAGTCCGGTCTCCTGGAATATCCATGGACCAACATCTCCTTTATTCTTGAATCCTGGGACTTTTACGTTCAAAGATTTGCGAAGTTAGAGCAATCTGAAACCAACCAGCCTTTTCACCTCCAACATATTAGGATATGGGGTGATCCGGATAACCCAGCCAACGCCATGACAAAAGACTATTCAAACATAGTAGATTCCCAAAAGGCGAGCCGCTGTTTCTTCCACGATTATGCTGCCTTCCGGACGATTGAGGAGCATATCGGATATTATCTCAGGACGTTTTACACTCAACCAATTAACCCTACTTTTCTAGAAGTACACAAGGATACTCGAATACCGGATTCCCTATTTACCTCTCCCTACAGTGATGATAAGATTCAAAAGCTGTTCTGGTTGGTTCGAGGGGGCGCTCGTTTATCTCCTGATCAGACGTGGGAACTTACCCTTCAGAGCTTCCGCGATGCGGTGCCGGAAACATTGCCTCACGTTGGCAAAGTCAATCTCACTATGATCAGGCTACTATATACCCTAGGAGCCTACCAGACTTGGCCCGAACATGTCAGTACTGATGAAGCTGATAGGATATATTCTATCCTGCGCAAATTCATTGGCGGGTCAACAGCTGAGATCGCGGCTAAGTATGAGTATATATTTCGGATGTTGTATCGAGGTTAACTTGACCCGGCTAGCCCTTATTCCTGGTTTAACGACTCTTGGATATATGGTTTGGATTTAGGTCCAGGTTAGATTTTTCAGTCCTAAACCAGAAGTCCTTAGTCCACTGGAACGCAACTGTATTAATTAGAAGGAAGCCACTGTATTTAACTACCACTAGTAAGATTGATAGTAGTTATGCTTGTCCACTTCGTATGCTCCTAGTCATAATAAGATTGATACACATAACGCAAATGCTTAGAATACAGTGAATGCTGAAGCGAACTGGGTTCCCCGTGTGCAAGATGAGTGCAAAGAAGTTCTAGCTCTTCCTCCGAACCTTCAAGACAACGATATTCCTCCATTTTCCTTTTCTCTTGTTTTCAATGATGTTCTCATGGGTACACTCGCCAATGAATCTTACACATACACATATCCTTTTTTTCCTGCTTTTCAAATATGTCTCTAACAACGCGCGAATATCAAACGATCAATATGCCACTTCTCTGTACAAACAGGCAGAGAAGTTCGAACGGCCGATCCAGGTAATTTACTCAACAGAGATTCGCCAATTGAAGATCACGGGAAGACGCGTCAGGTCCTCCTTGTCATCCTTATCAAGGCGCTCTCGGATCTTCGCCTCAAGAGGCCACCACAACTCCTCGTCGAGACCGCCGTCAAACTCCATCACCAGAGCGTGGAAGTGGCCACCGGGAAGGCGATGGACCCACTGGACATCGCGGATGCTGAAGTCTCGCATGTGGATGCCGACACGCAAGTCATCAGTGCAGATGTTATGCACATCCTCGTAGACCTTGCCCTCACCGCGATTGAACCAATCGCAGAAAGGCATGTCGAAGCAGGGGTCACCCATGACGATAGGGTCGACGCGCTCGCGGCGAAGGCCACGCTCCTGCATCTCAACCGTCACGAAGCCGAAGCCTTCATCCTGAAGGTAGCTGCGGACTTGGTCGACGATGTAAAGCCACTTGCTGCCGCGGTAGGCGGTCTTCTTGCCCCAGGGCTCGCCGGTCACCATGTTCGAGTTGGGCTCGGCCTGAATGAGGACGGTGAAAACGCTGACGGCGTGCTGGATCTCGGGGCGCGTCAGCACCAGCGAGAACTCGACCTCGAACTCAAGACCATTCATCACGTTGCCGATGATGTGGTCGATCATGGGCTTGCGTAGGGCAAACTCGTTCGTGAGATAGTCTCCGGGATAGATGGTCTTGACAGGCAAGGCGGGAGGACGCGGGGCGCCGACGCGGAGGCGCGAGAGGAGGAAGCCGCTGGCCTCGATGCTGGAATTGAAAGGCAGAGACTTATCCATCTTGATGCTGCTGTAGTAGATTGATAAGTGGATGGTTCTTGGGCTTTCAGATGAGGTCGTCCTGTGTTGGCGATAGCTTCTTGTAGAAAATACTATTTGAAAATCAGATTCTCTTGATTCAGTAGTCTTGATGATGATACCATCAAAAGGGAACTCAGGATAGATAAATACTGACTGTCTGCTAGGAATGCGAGGTTGCACAGTTTCTGGGCAATAGTCCTCGAGTCCTGATGAATGTTGTGTGCTGCAGCCAGATAATTATTTATGTCTGTTCAAGAAAGGAAAAGTTGTGCTCTAGTGGAAACCAGTTGCTGTGGTATCTACCTGTGGTTGAATGCGGCTGGTACTGGCAATCACATTAAGGGCAGGAGCTGGTGGCTACACGAAGTTGAGGCTTTTATCAAGTACCTGGCGACAGTGTCAAGGCTAAGGGGCAACAGGGATGGACTTGTGGCTGGGGCCGCGGCGACGACGACATGTTAATGGCTGTATAAAGCGGATCAATCATATAGCTAATATCTCCAGGGCGTAGCTGTCATACTGCTTGCCGTCGTGTCTATCCAAAGGCTTGATCGTTAACAGGCTATCCTATAGATAGAACGCTTCATCACTAAGACATAAAGATTCCTGTTCAAGTATATGACTACGATGTTACTGCTATGAGAACTAAAAACGGAGAAGCTGGTGACATTTTTGAGTGATCATTGCTTTCAATCTCTACAATGCACTATATGTAAAAGAAGTATAGACGGTAAGACACCGAGTGTTATTTGTGAAGTTTCTCTACATCCCTCAGGGGTAGCCTGGGTCATAAGAAGTTGAATAAGTTCGTCCCTAGCCCGTGACGGAGAAAGCATATGCTAGGCACTTGAAATAAAGCATAATTGCCTAAGTGGATGGGCAAATGTCTGATGTATGCTGCAAGGCTGTATTTTAGTATTAATGGAAGACGTCTTAAAGAAACATAAATAGACTTCATAAAGATAGGTATATAATAAGACTCAAAAGGGGCATCGACTTGAATATAAATTAGAAGATGAGTTAGCTTTAAGTAGGAATTATTTTTGTATTTTCAACAAGCTTGGATTTGGAAAGACGTAACTCTCCTTTTCTAACAATAACTAGTATATTTTGTAGATTATCATTTCATTGTTTTGAAAATAGAGAAATAGGGCACAAAGTTGCTAGCTAGTCCCAAGACGTATCTATCTGGGCTCTAACTACTGGCTGCCAGTTAACGATTCTTGATGTACTATGGTCTTTATTGTAGGCTACGAATTATAACACTTAACAGAATAATGCCTATGCCTCCATCCACTCGTTGATCCACTTACGCATCCATTTATCCCCCACAGGAGGCATGTCATGAAGCGTTTGACTTGCAGCTAGAGCGCGCTCGACCGCCATTGGTTGTGCAGGAACAGCTTCATGAGCCCATAATCCATTATGGTAAAAATCTAGTAGCTTAATAGCCGGATTTGACTTAACTGCGTTGGCCATGCCTGGGATATCTCCCTCTGAAACAACCACTGCACTTTCTTCTAGACGGTTTAACCAAGTTGACGGTTGTACAACCTCAAGTTTCTTACCAAGGCGTGTCTCAACATGCTCCAATATTACCGGTAATAGTGTATCCCACGCTACTGTATTTGGGTTGCGTAGATTGAATACGATGGCGTCGGAGCCTGCCCCCTCGGGTTTAGAAGATTTAGCAAGGTCTACCACGACGTCGGCCAGAAGATCCGAAGGCATCCAGTCGACCTCGGAGAATTGGGGTCCTAGGTCACTGGGCAAACAGCCAAGGTGTAAGGAGCTGATAACAAGACTCGGGAGCCACTCGGAGGGGTTCCATAGGCCGGGATAGCGGGCGGCACCGCCGACTTGACCCACCCGCGCAATCGTAACGGGAATACCCAAGTGCTTAGAAGCAGTATTACAGAGGTGCTCGGCTATGAATTTGCTGCTGGAGTATCCGTTGGTAGCAGGGCTATCGAGTGACTGGAGTACGGCTTCAGGGGCCGCCCCGGAATCAACTAGCCGCCCTGCTATAGCGCCTATTGACGAAATGAAAACAATACGCATCTCCCGTGGTGCCGATGCTGCCGAGAGTGCAAACAGGTTTACTAGCCCAGCCAGATGCGGTCGAAAAGCTTGTAATCCCAAGTTGAAGTTCACCGGCCAAGCATTGTGGATAACGAGTCCAACTCGAGAACGCAATTCGTTGTACGTTTCCTCGTCAACACCAAGAGAAGGATTGCTTAAATCTGCCTGTATGAAAGTTACTCGATTATCAAAATCTGCTGTTAATCCAGCCGCCGCGAAACGATAGGACTGTATGTTGCGACCGCCTCCTTGGCTACGATTGAGGCAGAATATGTGTCCAATTCCAGGTCGACCGAGTAACGCTCGCAGTGTGTATGTCCCTAGAGTACCAGTGGAGCCTGTTAAAATCACATCGACTGGCTCTGTAGGGTTTGGTGCTAGTGGCTTTGGCACTGGAATCTGCTGAACTAGTTCGCGATAGGTAGCTAGTAAAGAGCCCACGAGGTCGTGGTCATTGGGCGTACTGCTTTGGTTCAGAAGCGCTGACGTTAGTTGAGGAATGGTAGGATTTTGGTATACAGTGGATAGGCCAATTCCAGGCCGACGGAGGGCACGTCGTAATGCACGCGTGAGCTGAAGTGCCTGCAATGAATCCATACCCAGGTCAAAGAAACTAGCCGAGTCATCTATGCCTTGCCAACTTGTGACAGTAGAAACAGCGTTTCGTATAACGGACGCGATTTCACCCTCCGTTGCACCCAGAGATATTCGATCAATTTCGTCGTCGAGATCCACATCTATATCTGCATATAACTTGTCGATTTCAACTGCGTACTGAGCAATGCTGGCGGACCGTTGGATAGTACCTTTCCCAGCGCGAATTAGCGGGCGGTCTGATGCTATGAGGACCAACGCCTTTTCCACGCGCGCATGAGCTGGCGCATCCTGGTTAGCCTCTTCTATACTGGGCCAGATGCGTTCAATTAAGGCAGCTTGGTCCGCCGTACTCAGGGGTTTAACGACTGGCTCAATCAACAAGGCCGCTTGAAATCGCTGTGAACCAATTACCAAGACACCACTTAGCTCGGGATTTCTAGCGAGGACATGTTGCTCCATTGAAATTGGGTTCGTCTTTTCGCCATTTAGAAATACTATAATGTCGTCGGCACGAGCGCGCCATCGCCAAGCATCTGGCACGGACGGATGAGGTCCAAAAAGATCGCGGGTACGATACTCCTCAAGATTCTTTTGGCTTAGCATTCCAAAGGCTGTCTGTGTCTCGGAGAGGGCTTCATCGCGTCGTATGATCAACTCATAATTGTTACTCGTAACTTCTTCAAAGACTGCACCGGTACATGGATGGAAGCGAATATAACGCCAGTCCAGCGGTCCTAGTTCGGCTGGCAGCAATTGCTGTGGTATACCAACCTCAGAAGCACCCCATTGACAACGTAACCTAACCTTGGTTGCGATACGGTCTCCGATTTCTTGGGGTAGGTCACCTCCGATATAGAGAATCAGTTTAAGATGGGTTGCACAGTAATCCAGCAGTTCGGGATTCTGGGCTAGTTCAGCTATTACCGACGGTACGAGTACCGCTACATCTGCTGGTGCCTGCTTGAGGGCTTCTACAAGCCCCTGAGCGGTCACAATGGCCGTAGCTGCTGGTGCAATGATAATATTGCCGAATGGAATGGCGTTGAATAGGTATTGTGACAAACCAGCTCCCTAGAAGTGTCAGTTTGATGACAAAATAGTAAGGATTCATCTCGACGGGGTCTACTTACGTGGAACGGAGGTAATGCTGCTATTACTCTCTTGCCATGGCAGAAGCTATCGATCGAGGTCATCCCCTCAGGGGGCTCACGGCCATTAGAATTACACTCCCGTGCAAAAGTGTCATGACACCATATCAGGGGCTTCGGCAAACCGGTTGATCCAGAACTGTGACTAAAAGAAGTTATATTAAGCATTATATGTCTCCAAACGAGATGCTTTCCCAAGACGTACATTACGAGGGCCGGGTCCCAGCGGACTTGCTCGAAAGTTTTATTGAAGAAGAAGTGCGGATATGGCTTCTCCAAGAGCTCTTCTACAGTAGGAATAGAAAGCTGACGTGGTTTGACGGCTTCAAGAACAGTGGAGACGGACGGTGGCGCTGGGTCCGTCGTTACAAGAGTCCGGCACTTCAAAGAGTCGAAAAGACTACGGTGTGCTGCGGCGCTATTGCGCGGCGATGTGAGAAAAAGCTATTCATTTATCAGCGAGATATATGCTAGAAGTCTCATCTATTAGGCACTGGAAAGTTATGATTTCCAGGCCCTGTCCTCATAAGCTAAGATATTGAACAGTTATGATAACCTATAGGTCCATGAATATCGAATGAGGTTTAATAATGATTCATATGAGGCATTATAGTGTTAATAGGGGACGTGGGAGTAACTCGCATTTTGGTTTTAACTTCTAGGGGAGTCTTACTACATAACCCGATTTCATCGAGGCTAACGCGAGCGCTACAAGCCGCACGTCGTTGGGGCCGATATAAGTCAGGACTTCGTGATGAGAGCCGGGCCCAAGTTGCTCAGTAAGCCACCAAGCCAAGCCATTCACGATATTAGCCAGCTGTGAGTAGGTAACAACACGAAAGCCGGCATCATAGGAATCGGGCGCAACGGGCCACAAGCCATAGATAGCTTCGGGTTTCCGAGCCAGTCGGTCAACAATGTGAGGTAGCAAATCATTCTATCAATGATAATAGGGTCAGCAACTAGGCGGTTTATGAACTAAGAAGCCTAGATAGTCGAGGAATAACGGATATTCCATTTAAAAAATATATCATGTTCTCACTCACCTGCCACTGGGCAACACGGGCGTGATCGTTAGTCATTAGGGTTAGAAGATGCGAGATCGGATTGCAAATGAAGATTTATAGGAAGAATATACATGGGGTAGCAAGATGGGGGAGAAGTTAGGAAGAATTCAGATACAGATGTAAGCATATACCATACCATATACCATACCAAAGTAGAAACACTCTCAGACTTGACCCACCGTTTATACCAATTGTTGGTTACCAATTATCATTAATACAATGGGCATAACACACCTAGTGCTGACGAATATTTGGAGATTTACTACTCTGCCAACCGTTACCAATTATCCTATCGTATAATCGGCCAGCCATCTTTTAGAAATTCGGTCGAGTTACGTGTCGTGAAAAACTGGGTGTCCTTCAATGTCACGTCAAAGGGATGAGAGTCACGTGGATATTATATGTACATCTACCCTTGATATTGAGAAGACAGAAATGGCCGTGCGCAACCCCTATTTTATATCTAAACACACACACTTATACAAGCCACATATAGAATAAACTGGCTTAAATGTTGTTCTGCCTCCCATTTAAGTGTTAATTAAATACCTAAGTATGGTGAGTAATTGAATTCAACATAAACCTCTGCTAAATATTAGGCGCATAGGCTCAGTGAACGCACAATGGATTTTGACCATTTATTATAAGTCAAAACACCCTTACTGGGGCCACCCTAGTGGGGGCCACCCATTTCCCATACAAAATCAACAACTTCGCATGTCTATAATTAATTTAAAGAAATAGATAAAAATATAAAATCTCTTATGTTTTACTTTTCGATCATTATAATAGCTTATGTACATTTTATCATATTTAAAATCTAATGTTTTAATAGTAAAACAGTAAAGTGTATTTTTAATGTTATTTTAAAAATTTAAAAAATTTTAATTTTATATGGGAATTTCATCAAATTACCATAAAACCTTATAAACGCTTATAACTTCTCAGATAAATAAGTTATATAACTCGCCCTAAATTTAAAAGTTGTATTAAAATGTCCCTTATTTAACGATATAGATTTTACATTTATATCATATTAATTGGTAAAGTTATAAGCAATAATATCCCTTAACAGCTTTACATATAAATTTGTATGTATAACTGTTAGTGTATACTCTTGTATTCATTTCACCACAGGTATTAGCCCTGACATTTTTTTCAATTTTTATATATAATAAAAATATAATACCCTATTCAAAATCAAAGACCGTATATTTTTATCTATTTTCTTGAATTAAATACAAATATGCGAAATCGTTGATTTTGTATGGGAAATGGGTGGCCCCCACTAGGGTGGCCCCAGTAAGGGTGGTTTGACTTATTACTTGATTTACTCTTTGTTTATAATGATATATGATGTTCAGCCAGATAATTAATACTTATCAATGCAAACTTTTAATTCGCGTATAGAATCATGATGAATATGAATAAATATAATGGAAATTCAAAGGGTTGAGCCAAATATTACATTTGTATAGCATCGTAAGTATGCTGTATATTCAACCCCTTGAAATTGGCTCTAGCTGTGTTGCAAGGCACAGACTTAGTAGAAATAGGTTTTAAGTGTACAACTCTTACTTATACACGATAACATATATCAAAGACCCTTTTACCCCTATATTAACAACTTCTATGAATTGATTAGAGGATTACTTCGCCAGTCAATTGATTTAATAGGAGTATAAACCTGATCAACATGGGCGACCATAGCACACCTAAGCACCATAAGAGCTCATCCACTAGCTGGAAGAAAGCAGAAAAAATAAGCTGCTTTATTCTCGTCTATATGTCCGCAATCTTGGTGGGATGTTTGATTGTAATAATCTTCCAAGTTCAAAGTCTTCAAAAAAATACTGTTCTTCCACGAGGCTGATTGCAATACGGTTCTTGTTTCGAAGATAAACACAGTCCTCCACTTACTCATCAATATCGTGTTAACCTTAATGGTAAGTTTTGTCACTAAGATGCTGTTTTGCCACTACTCGCCCCCCCTGGTGTGATTTATAGTAACCGTTGTTCTCTTAGCAAGCAAAACCTGTTTAGTCTACTCTACCAATAGGCAACTCTTCATGCAAATTTTAGATTTCCCATTAAGAAAAAAAGTCAACGTAACTCATTCTAAGGGCTGGTAGTTGGGGATTGGTATACCTTCCGTTCGAAATATCCTCCACGTCTCTCTGAGTTTAAAACGATTTTCTGGGTTATTCTACTTGCCAATTCCATCCCAATTCACGTTTTATGGCCCTGCTACTGCAAGGTAAATATCCTCCACAGCTAAAAATGCGCACAGGTGGAAACGACTCAAAAACAGAGAATGCAAACAAGAATATATTAACTACCTACGTAGGCCTAACGTGCTACCAAAACCTAATATTAATTACAGCCAAGCCTGGCGGCTGGATCTGAGACCGTACGTGGAAAAGTACTGCATTAAAATTCCCCTTTATACCTCTCATTTACTCAACATGTATAAAATAATATTGCATGTATCCAATAACTAACATATAACATCCCTTTGGTCTAAACCTTGCTTCATTAACTACCAAAGGCACTAGTAGATTTATATCTTAAAAGTCTTTGTTTTTACTTTCTCTGCTTCGGCAAACACCATCTCATGACGATCTGACGATCTGAATTCAAACCTGACCTTGAAAGGCAGACACTCATTGATCGCCCCCTGGTGATATCCAGTGCGCGGGTCAACATCTACCGGTATAGGATTACCCCCTGTATCTAAGTCCATATGTATAGTGTAAGCCCAAAGTACCTTTGCGACGAATAAAAACAGAATTCGCTCGGCCAGGTGGATTCCAGGACATAAGCGGCGTCCAGCCCCATAAGCAAAGTGGTCTCTGTCTCTGTGGTCGTGACAATTTGCATACGCCGACGCTAAACGGGTTTGCCATTGAAAGCGGGAGGGAGCAAACTTCTCAGGATATTGATAGCGAACGGGGTCGTGATGGATATCCCAGATATTAAGGATTACCATAGAACCTTTAGGGATCATCATACCATCAATCGTGTCATCTATAACCATCTTTAGAGCGTGATCCTTATATCACTTTCCGGTAATCATCGCCTACCTTTGCTTGATGCGTGCGGAAAACCACTAGACGTAGGTGGCCGCCACCTGAGTACTTCTTTTATGATCATGGCGACTCGGGGAAGGAGATTGTAGTCTTTCCAACTGGGCATCCGACCATCACCCACGACTAAGTCGATCTGCTGCTGGGCCTCTTTTTGAACACTTGGGTGATTAGCCATGGCTTGAAAGAAAGTCAAAATAAATGTGGATATAGTGTCAGTCCCTCCCTCGATCAGATTACCGCACATGACGTCGAGCTCGTTCCTGGTTAAATTCAAATTTTCTTGTTGATCAAGGACCGCGTCCAGGAAGCTTGTTTGGAGCGCCGTATGTTGTTTGCGTCGTTCAATGACTCTCTCAACAAGTGGGTGGTAGAGACCAAGCATCCTTTCTCGCATCTGCTTTGCTTGAGTTTTCCAGTTACCCCAAAGTCGCTCTGGTAAGAATTTCAGGAACGGGAGCAAGTCGATGGGCGGTGTTGCTCCGATATCACCCAAGGAGGCTAGTTCCGTCATTATCTGGCGCAGTTCGTCAAAATGATTGGTGTCGTGTCTGGGCGTGCGAATTCCAAAGACTGGAAGATATGGTTCGATTAGCATGTTTCTCCCGTTAGCTATTTAAAACCCATACTGACCCAAGGACATGATGATGCTGTTGCTCAAACGTCCCGGATGATGCATCAAGGCGCTCGGCTCCACGAATAAATCCTTCAGTGTTTGCGCAATCTCGGCTTCGATCATGGAACTATGGTCGTTGTCGCATCTGTATGGATTCATAAGCTGGTAATACAGCTTGCGCCGTAATTTCCACCGCCCGTCTGCATTCATAAGCATCGTGTGATCTCCGTTGAATATCAACTTATCCAGGACATATAGCGGTGGTCTGTTGCTATAGTATGCTGATCGCTTAGTAAAGAGCTCGTTGGCAAGGTACGATGAGTTTAAAACAATAATGTTTCCGTGGAAAGCTTTGAGAGAGAAGATTGGGCCGTATTCTTTTGCCCATTGAGAAAATCTGTCACTCTCTGAGCTCAATGATCCTACAGTATTTCTTGGACAGGGAAGACGAACTTGAATTTCATACCCAGTCTGGGTAGACTGTGGATATTGCCGATGAATGGTAGTGCTAAGGGTCCTTTTCTAAGTCAGTTTCGTGCTTGCTATGAGGTTAGCTACGCGAAGTGGCTTACCTGGAGGCAGATGCTCCCCGCGCAATCCCGGAAAGGAAATGAAGCCGCTGCCTGTAGCGATTGCTAATACTACAGCCAGAACGAATATGATAACTAAGGCCATGATACATGTGATATCCGACACTATAAATCTTTTCCTTGATAAAGTATAGCAAGCCGCGCGGTACGTTTTGAGTACCACAAACCAAAAGAGGCTCAGGAGGACGGCTAATGAAGAAAATGAAAATGATATAAGTCGCTACAGTTGTCCTCAACGAGTTCGATGAGCCGATTCAGGTCCAATATATTAACTTATATTATCTTATGAGGCTTATCTGGCTACATCGTCGACCTGACCTGGGAGCGTTTATAAAGCCACAGGCCAATGCACCAATCATATTACATCAAAAATAGTGTATACGTAAACCCTCAAGGTATGTAATTGTTACACCAACAAAAATATTTACGATCTACCCAAGCCGGGTCAGGTTAGGTCAAGCTATTAGCTGACTCATCGAACTCGCTGGTTGTCCTGGACTATAAGTTCTTCGTCAACGTACTATCAGAGGGTATCAAAACGGTGTAATGCTAGAGGGCAGCCAGATGGAGTCTGGTTAAAGTGTCAATCTGCAGGATGGGCAGAGGAGAAATTATCATGATAGTATCCCCGTGGCGATCATGCTACGTCATAACATCCTTTCACTATTATTCAATTCCTGGGTTTATCATGCGAGCAAGGAGGATCGGGTAACCAGTTGCAGTCTTACCTGCAGCCAACTTGGGCCCCTATGTCACATCCTCGCAGGGCCTTGTTTCGGCATTAGACATTATCAGTCACATCACTTTCAAGTTGTGTAAGACAAGATACAATAAATTTAATAATTGTTTACGTATTGAGGTTAAACGATGGATAGGTACCTACCTAAGGTATGGAGGGATTGGGAGGTCGGCCCATGTGCCCATGTATTTAAAATTAGTTTCATTGAAATCCGGCATCCATCGGTCTCTTCTCTCCTTTCCCTACCTAATTTATCAAACAGCATAGCAATCGACGATGAATATCAACGGACATGCACTAATTGTCGGTGGGGGTACGTAGTATTTGTTGCCTCTCTTCTGCGTTATCTCTGAACCAGAAGGGTAATAATAGACTCTAGGAAGTGGAATTGGAGAGGCGTGCTCTCTTGCATTCGCACAAGAAGGCGCTGCTGGAATCGTGGTCGCAGACATCAACCTCGAAGCTGCAGAGAGGGTCGTTAAAGAGATCAGCGCCTCAGCTTTAACTGCCAACTTCAAAGCAAAGGCAGTTGAGGTCGATGTAACATCAGAAGACTCGGTGAAGCGTGCAATCGAAGAAACAGTTGCCTTCTTTGGACGTATTGACTATTGTGTCAATTCTGCCGGTGTAGGTTGAGCCCTCAGAGCTGTTTAGAAAACACGGTCCTGATGTGACTGCAGATCGGCGTCCAAGCCGCAAAGGGAATTTACGAGGCGGACGTCTCTGAATTCGAACGCTTCATGCGCGTTAACGCTACAGGCACCTTCCTAGTGACCCGCTACGTTTCCGCAGCGATGAAGTCTCAAGAGCTCACTGCTGTCTCTGCTCGAACCCCAGGCAAACGCGGATCTACTAGGGGGTCGATCGTAAACATCGGTTCTCTCGCTTCGTACATATCGCAGCCTCACATGGTTCAGTATACAGCCTCTAAACATGCAGTTTTAGGCGTGACTAAAAACGCCGGTAAGCACAAGCCTGCATGCAGTAAGTGAATCTTGCAACTTACTTTATTTCTTCAAGCAATTGACAACGCGGTACATGCCATACGCGTGAATTGTTTATGCCCGTCATGGGTAGATACTCCGATGGTGCAGCAGGCTATGGACAGCGTGCCTGGGCTGAAGCAGATGGTCGAGCGAGTGATACCGATTGGGCGGATAGCGTGTCCAGAAGAAGTGGCCGATGCAGTGATCTTCTTGTGTAGCCCCAGGTCGAGCTACATCACCGGCAGCAGCTTCTTTGTGGATGGCGGTACTTCTTTAGCTGGCAAGGTTTAGCGCCCGCCTTTTCAGGTGCTATTATAGTGAAGGGTTGTAATCCGTGTGTAGTAAGATTGATGACCTGCAGCGATCTGATAGGGGCATGGGCTAGTCTAGGCCGAGGCTGTCTCTGCCGCCCTTATTGTCAATACGATGTACTGTACTTTGCACGCTACATCTATGCCCAACCTGCCCCAATGTTAGGTACATTGGGTATGTGCCCCCTTATCAATCCGATGTCCGGTTGCACACAGGAGGATTCGATGAACTAGCGGATCCCGAGTCCAACATTTCCGGACATTTCATCATAACCACAGCCTTACTTAGAAATACCAAAGCCCAGCATGGAGAGGTCATCAAGCTGAGGGTCAAATACAGAAAGGCAGTGTGTCAGAGTGTGTCAGAGCGTATCTATCAGCAACCATATAGTGAACAGATAGGGGTAGCAACATATCAATCATTCTTGCCGTTAGTTTCTGTCTCTGCATTGAGCATATTACTTTATCGACTTTGTTTTGACATGGAGTCTCAGGCATCAGAGACTCATGACCTTACCGGCGCGGGTTATGTCGTTAATGGCTTCCCAGCGCCTGGGTTGCCCCGGACTGTACGCCACATCACCGGGTTCAACCCAGACGGCCAGTCGGTGTTTCTAAGCACTGATTCAGGAGACCACCACAGAATCATGGGCGAGCGACAAGCCGTCGCGAACATCATATATTCGACTGCGGAAACACCTGTTGACCTAAATGATAGCGCTGACGTGAAGCATGCCAAAGAGAATGAGGTTTGCTGTCTTTCCAAATCCTAGCTATGTGCTAAATTAATGAGTTCTCAGCCTCCGCTACACTATACAAATGGTACCGTGGCCCGCATGATAGACTTTGCCCCGGGTGTGGTGTCTCCTATGCATCGTGCGGCGTCCCTGGACTATGGTGTTGTCTTGGAGGGTGTGTTCGAGTTGACGCTTGACTCTGGCGAGACACGAATCATGAGGAGAGGTGATATCAGTGTGCAGAGGGCTGCGGCGCACCAGTGGCGCAATATCACGGGCAATGGTACTATGCCTGGTCGTATGCTGTATATTCTGCTTGATTGCAAGGATATGTATGTTGAGGGCAAGAAGGTCGAGGGCTATCTTGGCTTGTTGGGGCAGTATTACAAAGGACACGAAAAATAACGGCCCATGAATCAAATTCTACTGCTTGAAGGATATATAGAAGAGTAACGTCTGAGGAACATTCGACGGTGTACTTGGTGTCAGCTCTTACCCTTCCTCGCTCTGATCTTCCCAAGATTGAACATATGCCAAAATATGTAGTCCTGCAGCCATGTTAGAATATGAAGAATCTGAGAGCGAAATTGTTCGTTATATATACCCAAACCGTACGCCATCCGATAATATCAAATAGGCGGACCAACGATGTTGTCTTCCCGTACCAGAACCACGCTGGTGCGGATCGGTTCAGACTTTGTGCAACTACCTTCTCGGCATAACTGAAGCGGTTTGTGGTAACTAGAACATTGAGCTTATTCATACTTAACGATACCTAATTAGAAGGACGCACCTGGAGTTCGTCGCACATGCTGTCGAAATTCGTGGGCTAAAGGAGAGTAGTAAGATCCTTCTCGCAATTATAAGCTAGCGAGCAACGAAGAGGCCAGGATTAACATGTAATACGAACCTTCGGGCAGCTCTCTGTCGAAATCATTCTTCAAGATATTCGTGCCAATCTCACCGCTGATGACCTATTATTGTGAGATTTTCGCAGTGGGAACAAGTAATTTATGAGAAAGCGTACTGTTAAAACTTTAACGCTATGAGTTCCCGGTCAATATCTGAGATCGAGGCCCATCTGCCATCTAATATGTTATTACTTACCCAAGAGGAGCCATCTCAACACGAAGAGTGTTTGACCAGTGATGAAGAGCCGCCTTGGACGCATTGTAGGATGCTACTTGCTATATTAGAAAACTTTCCATAACTCCATAAGTAGCGTTTCCTCACATCCATAAACGTATGGCACAATACCTCCAACAGATCCAATGTTGACGATAGTCCCAGATGACTGGATGAGCATGTCATGAAAGTGGTGTACCAGTCGCATAGGCCCAAACACGTTGACATTGAACATATACTCCACCTCAGAAACGTCGGTATCGATGGCAGTCATAGTAAAAGCTGATGGTACACTTAGATTGAAGGTCTGTATTGCGATTGTAGATCTCACCTATTCCACTATTGATACACCAATATCATTTAGGACTAAGTACTTGAGACCCATTCTGCTACTAGGGGGATTTCTTACGCATTGTTTACTAGTATGTCCAGATTACCATCTGTGACTGCATGTACATGCTTCTTCAACTCCATCACGGAGTCCTCCTTGGTCACGTCAAGAGGGAAATGGAGGATCCCAGCCTGGTCAAGATGTTCGCTCGGCTCGTTAGGCAGCAGAGTGGCGATAGGCCGGACGTTCTGTTTCGCAAACTCCCTGACGAGCGCTTCTCCTATGCCTCCTTGCCCGCATCTGACAAAAGTAGGTAAGTGACTGGTCAGACCAATGAAGATCTCTCCTAATGTGACCTTACCCAGTAACCAGGGAGAAGCGTGCCCTTCCTGCCATTTCAAAAGCAACTGGCTATTAACGCGAATGCTTCGGTGAAGGATAGTAATGATTATCTACGTAGTGCAAAGGGGAAAGTCAAGCTGGATGGAATCTCCCCCACGTTTCTGACTATTAGAGGACAAGATTGGTGATTCCAGGGCAGCCAACCACATAGGTAATTCTAAGAAAAGGCGGAGATAAGAAGGATATTTTCTAATGCATATCACACGAGGATCACTGTACACTCACATTTCTTTTAGTATATGCTGTGTATCCACCATCCTAGCTATTACCACTAGACAGGTAGCTCCGATTGCACCGTCAGATGTATCCCAATGCGGGAGCTGAGCCGGGAAACCATTTGACTAGATTAAACGAAGGAATGGCCCCCAATATATATCGGAAACTTAGACCTAAGTGCACGACATAATCCTTCCGCGATGTCTCAACAATTGGCTTATGCAATTAATCCAAAAGTTTCTACCGGATTTCGGATGTTGATACCTAGGTAGATACTTATTTGAACGAACTTGGCTTTGGCCTCGACATAAGCGAAGCTGTGTAGACCGGGCGGAATAGTGCCGCAGTAGCTGCGCATATGGGCACAACCTGCTCTAGATGCGGGTGAGCCACGGACGTGGGGGAAACTACCATTGCCCCCTTTTACTGATCCTTTTGATAATAAACGTTGTCCACATTCGTCTGTCGGCAGCGGTATAATAATATATAATATGAAATTGAACAGCATGAACAAACTGCCACGATGTCTGAACAAGCAACTACGCAGGCCAACTACAGTATTCTCCCCACTCCCGATGAAGTGACTAGTAGATCCAAGTCAAACATGGACGAGAATCCCGTATGCATTGTTGGAATAGGTATAGAACCTCAATCACTGCGCCATGTAGTACTCTTACTAAAGTCCACCGTGCTCAGGTTGCCATCTTCCAGGGGGCATTCGATCGCCTTCTGATCTCTGGAACTTCCTCGCCAAGAAGCAGAGTGCTCAATCGGTTGTTCCAAGCAACCGCTTCAATGTAAAAGGTTTCTATCATTCAGATGGCAACAGAGCCGGGGCGATGAATGCAGATGGAGGTTATTTCATCCAAGAAGATATCCGCCTCTTCGAGAACACCTTTTTTGGCATTAACAATATGGAGGCGGCTTATAGTAAGTCGTGTCACACAGCGGTGTGATATTCAATCCTTCAGGACGAGTCTCCTTGCTCGCTTATTATATATGAAATGTAGAAGTGAATGGCTGACCGAAGAACAATCAAGTGGATCCTCAGCAACGAAAGCTCCTTGAGGTGGTGTTTGAGTGCCTTGAGAACTCTGGGGAAACACTCCAAGGGATCTCCGGTACTAATACTGGGGTGTACGTGGGCAGCTTCACAGTGGACCACCAGACCATGCAAGCGCGAGATCCAGATACTATCCACAGATATAGCGCAACGGGAGGTGGCACAACGATTCTAGCGAATCGAATCAGTCACGTATTCAATCTCCAGGGGCCAAGGTACGTCCTGTGATCAAGCAACATATGCGTGTACCGGTGCCTGACTAAATAAATACTCAGCTTTACCTTGGACACGGCATGTTCATCTTCGCTATACTGTCTAGATAGTGCCGTCAACGCCCTCAAGCGTGGTGACTGTGACGGTGCCATTGTCGCGGCCGCGAACTTGATCGCCGCTCCAGAACAATGCCTTGCGACCATGAAGGCGGGCGTTTTGTCGCCTACCTCTACGTGTCACACGTTTGATGCTTCAGCCGATGGCTATGGACGGGCTGATGGTGTAAATGCCATCTATTTAAAGCGTCTGTCTTCGGCGATGAGAGATAAAAATAAGATCTGGGCGGTCGTCCGTGCGACTGCTGTAAACTCGTGAGTTTGACAGGTCCGTAAAGTATACGCGAACATCTTACTTAACGTGTCACTTTAGAAATGGCAGGACTCCTGGTATTACTCAACCAAGTGCCAAGTTACAGGAGGCCGTGATTAGGAAAGCCTACAGCAGCGCTGGCTTACTATTCGCGGATACGGATTACGTTGAGTGCCACGGCACTGGGACTCCCGTCGGAGATCCCATCGAAGTAGACGCAATCGCACGTTGTTTCTCACAATCCCGAGAATCGCCTCTGCTTATTGGGGCCGTAAGTTCCCCCTTTAAGACATGACAGTATAGGGTTGAAGTCGCCCTATTACTTGGCTGGTGAATCTGGGGCCTGTGTGGTTTACTCCATTGGTGTACCATACTGCCATACTGACATTGCATTAGGTGAAAACAAATCTAGGTTTGCGCCCTGGAACAGCCATGGCAAAGCTACTAGGGCCAGTGACTGATAACATTGCTTAGGACACAGCGAAGCAGCCAGTGGACTCACCTCGCTTATCAAAGTCGTCTTGGCTTTTGAGCATGGCAGGATCCCACCTACGCGTAATGCAGTGAGACTGAATCCCAATTGTAAGTGCTTCCCGTATTCACGACGATTGGCTGAATACTTACACAAATAGTGCGGCTTGAATCTTCGAACATGAGAATAGTGACAGAGGTGGAAGAATGGCCTAGAGCCACACGTAGGGCAAGTATCAACTCCTTTGGCTATGGAGGTGAGCTATAGGCACCTTGTAAACGGGGAGAAGAAGCTTACTCGGAAAAGGCGCAAATGCACATGCTATTCTCGAGGCATTTGACACTCATTTTACAGTTCCTCATTGTCTACCAGAAAAGGATAACTATGCGACAGTTGCTAGTCAACAGTTTATCATACCTGTCTCAGCTTCCTCGGGGAAATCGCTTGAGTCCCGTATCCAGCAGATATCTGATGTGATTCGAAACTGTGGCTGGAACACACTACAAAGCATCGCATATACTCTCAGCATGCGTAGATCCAAGCTAAAATATAGGCAGCTATTATTAATAAAGCCTGGCGACGACGGGAGACCCAACCTGTCGGGTGTCAAGTCGGCAAACTATACCGATGGAATTGCTGATGGAAGTGCTCAAGACCATTTGCCTTACGCCTTCGTATTCACGGGTCAAGGGGCTCACTATGCTGGTATGGCTAGAGAGCTTCTTGAGCGGAGTGATGATTTTCTGGCCACTATTCGGGAACTAGATCGCACTCTACAGGCCTTTGCATCAGACAAGGCACCGACCTGGTGTATAGAACAAACTATCGCTGAACACGCAGCGACGAGTCCAACCCACAGCGCTACACTTAGCCAGACAGTCTGTACCGCTATACAGATCGCTATCGTCAATATACTTCACGGCTGGAATATCAATCCTGTTGCCGTTATCGGCCATTCATCTGGAGAGATTGCTGCTGCTTATGGTGCAGGCCTGATTAGCCAGAGTCAGGCTATACTGACGGCATACTTCAGAGGCTACGCAGTTGATCAGCTGCACACGAAGGGACTAATGATGGCTGTTGGTATCGATATTAAGACCGCCCATAATCTTATCGAGCAGAATGGTCTCAACGATCATGTCTGCGTCGCATGTGTTAACGCGCCAGAGAGTTTAACACTCAGTGGAACAACCGAAGGAATCAAGCTTCTACAGCAGCATATACAGGAGCAGAACAAGTTCTGCCGGATACTGCTAACTGACGGGATTGCCTATCATTCTCATATGATAGTAGAAGTTGGTGAAGCCTACGAGAAGGCGTTGCGTCCGATATATAAGGTTCACCAAAATAGCGGCTCGACTCAAGCGATAGTTCGGATGTGTTCCTCGGTAGGGAATCTCGGCGACGCATTGATGACACCAGATACTAGCACAGACTGGGCTAGATATTGGCGAGAAAACCTCGAAAAGCCAGTCCAATTTGACTCTGCCTTGAGAAGCCTAGTAGCTTCTACGGATCTCCAGTTCATAGAAGTCGGCCCGCATCCGGCTTTGAAAGGACCGGTGAATCAAATCCGAGCAAGCATGATGGTCAATGCTGATCGTTTCCGTTATGCCCCGACCTTGGTCCGCGATCGAGACGCGGACTTATGCATGAAGGAATTGGCTGGTACGCTGTTCATGCATGGACACGATCTCAACTGGGAGAAAGTCAACTTTATCGACCCAAGCAACCAAGTTCCCCTCCACAATCTTCCTCCCTATCCCTGGGACTACAGCAGCACAAAGCTGCTCTATCACGAGTCTCGTTCGAGTCACGAACTACGCAATCGCAAACATGTGCGCCACGAACTGTTGGGATCGCAGCAGCACGCTGGTAATGGTATTGACTGGAACTGGCGCAATCATAGCGTGCGTCTCAAAGAGATGCCCTGGATGCGAGACCATACAGTTAGTGGCCAGGTAGTTTTCCCAGCCGCTGGCTATCTTGCCATGATCATGGAAGGACTCAATCAGATCCAAGACGACAAAGAGCCGCCATTTCCACCCCTTTCCGCCTTCGAGTTCCGCAGTGTAAGTTTCAACACTGCGCTTATAATCGATGATCAGGACGGCCTCTTGGCGGAAGATACCGAACTGCACACTACCCTATCGCCACGAAAAATCTCTACGACGAGTACTTCTTCCTGTTGGTATGACTTTTCCATCTCGTCGTACAAGACCGGTAAATCAACCGTCCACTGCGTTGGCAGTGTTCGGGAAATAGATGGCTCGGGGCTTCATCAAAGCGTCACCATTACCCAAGCAGAACGATTCGAGAGAGTTCCCACAGACCACTGGTACGATAAATTCGCGCTGGAAGGCCTGGACTTTGGTAAAGCCTTCCGTTCAGTTCCCTTCCTTGATAAAGATAAGAACAGAGAGCGAACAGAGGCCGTAGGTATCATTCGCATGAGACCTCTGGCTTCCGAAAGCGAAGGCACATTCTACCCCGTTCATCCCATTACCATCGACGCATGTCTGCAAGCAGGTATCATGAGCACATGTGCAGGTAATGTGAACGAGCTTCAGGCATATCTTCCGGTATTCATCAAGGAATGTCGAATTGATACCTCGTCTCTCCCCGAGTCCGTGGACTTGGACGCCAAAGTTCATGCGCAGTCTAGAAGGACTGGTGTATCCACTCAGAGGATATCCTGCACCCTTCGAGACTCGACAAATAAAGCGGTGATTCACATGAGAGATGTACGGATGTCTTTGTATTTGGGAAATATCTCCAGGGACTCTGCAAACCCGGGAGAAAGTCCAGACGGTCAACGCCACCCATGCCTATATGTCAACTGGAAACCCGATATTCAATGTCTGCAGCCTGGGTCTGAGGCTCCATTGCGGGACTATATTGCCTCTTTTATTGAACAACAGGATGCAGACCTTGTCGATGACGAGAACGTCGCGGCGATCGGCTCATTGCTCGACCTCGCTGGTCATAAGAAGCCACGGATGCGCGTTCTCGAGCTCGGAGACAGCTGTAACTGTAAATCCAGCCGGTGGTCGACGTTTCTGGATAGAAATACTCCATTCCCACGCTGCGGGATGTGGCGGACTGCTCGCATTATGGACGACGGAAAATTATCAGTCGACGATGAGGATGATGGCCCATTTGATGTAATCATTATCACGGGGGTGAGTGATTGTCGCCCTGACAATTTTAGCAAGCATACTTACATCGTCTATAGCTGAGAACTTCGGAAAAGTGCTGGAGATCCTGTTCCAAGTCAATCATGTCTGTTCTTGCTAGTGATGGTATTATCATAACTCGTCAGACACGTGCAGCTCAGGCGTCTTTGGAAGCGGCAGGCTTGTGGCTGGCTGAAGTTGACAAAAGGACCCTTTTATCTAGACGCTTATCCGATCCTGAAGTTCTCAGAAACAAGACATTTTTCATTCTGGTATGTCTTGTTACCCATAGTTAACCCTTGGAAACTAAAACCCCGTTATCTTACGTTATGCCTAGGTTCATGACCCTTCTGCGACTCTCTCAGAGTTCGCATCATTCTTATCGGTGCGGCTTGAACAAACAATTGATGATTCTGAGGTAAAGATAATTTCAATTTGCAATGTCCAACAGACAGCGTGCTCCAAAAACTCAGTGTTCATCTCGTTGCTTGAAATGGAGATTCCCTATCTGGCAACCATGGGCCAACCAGAGATAGACCTCCTTCGCAACATCAGCAACGCAACAACTCATCTCCTCTGGGTCACCGGCGCCGGCATGCTAAGTGAAGTAAACTCTAAGCCTGACCTGACTCTTTCCAGTGGACTATCACGGGCTTTAATGCTGGAACAACCCTCATTGCGCTTCGCGGTCCTAGACGTCGGGTCCGAAGCCTTCCAAGCACCTACTATACAACTGACGTGCAACAACATTATTCGTACCCTGATTCCTGCGGACGAGTTAGATGATAAGGAGTATGCCCAACTGCATGGTATGCTTTACACCAGTCGTTTTGGTCCTGCGTCCAACCTCAATTTTCTGTTTCAAAACCGGATCCAGTCGAAAGACCGCTTCGAGAGCATCCCACTCGACGAAGCGAAACCAGCTCGGCTATCTATTGGGAAAGTAGGTGTCATGGATACTATCCATTTCCAACAAGTAAGGGAGCCAACAAGCGACCCACCCTACGGCTTCGCAGATATTGAGATGCAAGTCATGAGTTTGAACGCCAAGGATGTGTACGCCCTAAACGGACGGGTCGAGACTCAGAAGGGGACTACTGCCATGGAATTCGGTGGAGTAGTCACCGCGGTAGGCCCCGGAGTTCCAGATACTCAGTTGAAGATCGGCGATAGAGTCGTCGTCGTCATCCCGAACCATTTCACCACGACGGTACGGGTGCCTGTCTGGGCGGCCCATCGGATTCATTCGGATGAGGACCTGACTATCATGTCGGGCCTTCCTATAGCTTACAGTACTGCACTATATGCGTTGAATGATCGCGCCAATCTTCGGTCTGGCGAGTCAATCATGATCCATTCTGGAACAGGTGCGCTTGGCATAGCAGCTATTGTCATTGCCCAACGCATCGGCGCCACTGTTTACACCACCGTCGGCTCGTCTGCGAAGAGAGACTGGATTATCAACAATCTGGGCTTACCAACTTCAAATATCTTTAGTTCCCGCGATGCTAACGATTTCGTTGCGGGCGTGAGAAAAGTAACACGAGGGCGTGGAGTTGACGTAGTTCTTAATTCTCTTACAGGCGACCTTATGCACGACAGCTGGGACTGTCTGGCTCAGTTCGGCCGCTTTATCGAAGTTGGCAAGCGGGAGCTAGTTGATGCCGGCAAATTAGATATGTCCGTCTTCCTAAGGAACGCGACTTTCACTGCCTTCGATCTGAGCGAGTTGTATTTCCAAAAGGACCAGTTCTATCGCGAGCTACTCGTCACGTAAGCAGCAAGAGTTCAGAGAGGTGATTTTTGGCTTTCAACTAACGAGGTCGTTGACTTGTGTAGTAAAATAAGGGAGGTGCTTGACTTGTTCCGCGCGAAGGAGATCAAGCCACTTCCCACCAAATGCTTCGATGTATCGGAGATCACTAATGCCTATCGCTACTTTTCGAAACGAGATAGGGTGGGTAAAGTGGTCATTTCATTACAGGATCCAGGGAGTTCCATTGCAGTAGGTCGTCTTTTCCCTAAACCATACCTACAGGACTAACTGAAACTAGGTATCACCAGCGAAGTATCTCACCATTCTTTACCCAGGAAAAGTCTATCTTCTCGTAGGATGCCTAGGCGGTCTCGGCCGTAGCTTAAGTAGTTGGTTGCTATCCCGCGGCGCACGCAACTTTGTATTTCTTGGTAGATCGGGCGACGACAGACCAGCCGCGAAGGCGCTCATATCCCAGCTTCAGGAAGCCGGAGCCAACGTCAGCACCGTGCGTGGAGACGTGTGTTTCTCCGACGACGTGGGCCAGGCCATACAGTGCTGCATTGATACGGGCTTGCCAATTGGCGGCGTCATACAAGCGTCGATGGGCCTTTCCGAAAGCCTGTTCTCGCACATGAGCGGCGAAGCCTGGCAAAAGGCCGTCCGGCCGAAATGGGCAGGAACACGGAATTTGGATACTGCCATCCGCGGCGTCGACGATCAACTCGATTTCTTCCTGCTCATGTCATCAATATCAGGGACCGTGGGCACGGCAACAGAGAGCAATTATTGCGCGGCGAACAGCTTTCTCGATGCGTTCGCGCGCAAGGGCCGGCGAGAAGGGCGCCCGAACATCTCGCTCGGGTTGGGCATGGTGTCCGAAGTAGGATATTTGCACGAGAACCCCGAGATCGAGGCGCTGTTGCTACGTAGAGGGATTCAACCACTCAATGAAGAGGAGTTCTTGCAGATGGTGGACTTTTCTCTAATGTCGGCTAAAAGCATGTCTATCCCTTCCACCTCTTTCCCTTCATCGTCTTCTTCGCATATCCTGACTGGTCTCGAACCTCTCAGACTTCAGCAGTTGAGAAGCCAAGGTTTCGACATCGTCCACGGCGCCACTCAGGATCCGCGTTCATCCATATTATCTGCAGCCCTTGAAGCCGACAAGCAAACCAACGGCAGTGCGACCGAACAAGTCCAAAATATGGCCGTAGCTCCGTGGCTGGCGAATGTCCCATCAGGCGCTCTGGCAGCGCTTAAGAAACAGGCCGATGCTCCCACTCTAGAAGTAGCTATTCTACGACTAGCCAAGAAGTGCTTTTCCAGCTTGATCCTATTGCCTACAGAGCTTATCGACGATCACAAGGCTCTGAATGAATATGGAGTGGACAGTATGATTGCGTCTGAGCTCCGCAACTGGTTCTGGAGTACGTTTAAGGTAGACGTTTCTTTCCTTGACATTCTTAGCCAGGGGAAGTCGTTGCAAACACTTTCGGGATTTATTGTGGACAAACTAGCTTCGAGTCAGGTAACAATGTAAATAAATGATATTGGATATTATAATTTATAATTTCGATTGATTACGTACAAGTGTGGGATTGAGGGTGGAATTGAGGCTCTGTGCGCAGTGAGAAGAGGGGCACGTGCCACATTGTATAATAATATATTACTAATATTCCCACGCTGGCAAATGCTCTCAATCTTTCTTGACTCTGTGGGAGGTGATTACGTAATTACTACCTACCTAGGTAGCTATACTGAAAATTACTGGGCTTCGCCCACTAATTATCAACCTTTCCCAATACAACATCATTCTACCCCGATATCAACTCCTTTTTTGAATCCATCTTGATTTATCCCCGTAGCCACAAGCTTAAATATATATATTAGCTAAGCGCGTTAAACATACCCCTGGTGCTCAGTATGGCGCATAGGATGCCATTCATACTACCATAGCTTCATACTACCATAGCTACCTCCTATCTGAGGGTTGTCAGCTGTGTAGCCACTTGGTCGTATAACCTACCATTTATAGCGTCTTTTAACGAGCAAACCTGTTTCGTACCGGTACATCCAACACCAAATGGTCGTACTCGCAGAATCCGCCATTTTCAATTACGGACCCCACGTAGTACACGAGGCTGCGTCTCGGGACCGATGATTCCCGATCTTATTAATGGAGTCCCGCCACCTGATTCCTTACCGAAAAACAATCGTAGGTACGAAGGATCCAGCGGATCATTCCGAGATGATGGATCAGGTTTGACGCAATCGTATTCCGAATGGCCGCAGAGGGGCTACGAACCCAAACTTCCATACCTAACTGAAAGCGATATGCGCAGGGCCCGGGCCACAGGAAGAAAAGTCTTGCTTGGCCAGAAGTTGTCTATACCAGAAACATTCATACATGTCTCCCGTAGTCACGAAAGAGGGACTAATCGTAGCAATACATAACAGCTCACGGTTGGGGTTCTTCAACATAGGCTTAGTATAAAGTAGACTACTATAACGATTCAAAATCCATACGTATGTTAATCACTCCGTAGCGGGCATCAAGGGCCGTTGCCCGCTCACGTTCGGATCCTTCCATGAATTTAACTTCCCTAATACCAAGTCATTGCGCTCGTCGATCGGGTTGTACAAGTTTGATCTCGACTTCTTTCGAGAGAAAAAAGACTTGAAAGGTCCAGACTGCGAATCGAATCCGCTCTCCGCGCCTGTTGCTGTCCCCCGACTACTGCTTCTGGCGGAACGTATCAGCCGATCCATTGACCCGATGGCCTGCTGAGTCAAATAGAGCACCGGCTTCGGGGTAGCAGGAGTGGTGAAAACCAAAAAGCCAGCAGCGATTTCAGCATTACACAGGATCGTCTGCGGCGATAGTAGGTACGTATAGTCGTCACTCGATACGTATGCAACACCGAAGGCTATTCGGAGCGCCGCACAAGCACAGGCCCTGTAGCGTCGTACACATGAGCGACCAGAAGCATAGTATGTCGAACTGGATTACAAAAAGAAAAAAAAAGGAAGAAAAAAAGAAGAAAAAAAGAAACACATGCGAGTTACAGGATCATAAGAAAGAGGTCAACCTACAGAAGTCCTATAACGAAAACGACGGAGCAGCCAACTCTCTTCCTCCGGGACATGTTCAGACGCCAGATAACCCCCTGTGGCAGGATAAGGATAGCGATGTCGAAGACGAGATTAACAACAGCAGATATCAGAGATAGAATGGTTGAGTATCTGCAAGTACCGCCGACGATTGTCTTATCCCAATAATACTCCCGTGGGGTGCATGCCGTGCACTCAAGGATGATGTTTATGGTATAGTAGATCGCGTTCAATGCCGCGATACCATAGCACGACCAGCGGAATGCTTTACGGCTACCCGGCCCAAAAATACGAGCCCATTCGAGGAGAATGGCTGACTTCAACGTGATCATGGTGGCGAGATATAGTTGAGTGCCGAGAAAGAGATTCTAAAGAACAGCTCAGGTCAGCATAATGGCAGCCCAGCAGCTGATCGAGAGCAAAACAAACTGACATAGTAGAACCATGATAGATTTTTCAGCCGAAAGTCCCAGCCGTGGACAAAAAACCCTGAGGTGATAGCTATGCGGAAGACGATGATGCTTCCAGCAATGTAAGTGCCCTACAAGAGAAGAAAACATCAGCCCGGCAACTAAAGAAATTCTTTCTCGCGATCCCTACTATTGCGGGTATTATCAATACTGTCGATGGGTTAGATGAGATATAAGCGGCCGCTACGGAAATCAGGCTTACAGTCTCCGAGTGTTTGCGTATTCTTCATGTAAAAAAGTCTCGCATAGGCGCGAACTATAAGGAATATCAACGATATAGCAAGAAAGAATGAGGTGAGTCCAATGACCAGAGCATTGCGGTTTGGCGGATTGTCTAAGTTGGACTCAATGCCATCGGGTGGCGACAGGACTGGGCCATTGAGGTCAAGATGTTCAGCCATGATCGAGAATAATTGAACTGAATAATTCAAGTCGACGCCTGGAATGTTGGATGAGACTTTGAGGATGGTGAGATATCAAGGACAAGACGAGTTATACGGAGAGGAGAGGTGGGTGCAATGCCTAGGTATGTAGGTACCTACCTAACTACATAGATACCCAGGCATTGGGACATGAAGGATGAGGTAGCATTTCATCCGCTGCAGTCAGGTAAAGGTAAAGTGATAAAAATACCTCCCATTTGAGAGATCACAACCTAGGCAAATGATGGCTGTGTCGTGTCGTGTAACACACGCTGCATGTAAGAGGTAAAGTACCTGAGACAACAAGTCGGTGAGGGGCAGCCTGTGGACATGAAGCCTTGCGTAGGGGTGGAGGCAAATCTTCAGCTAACTTCTGAACGCTTCCAACCTGATAAGTACCTAGGTTAGGTAGGTAAGGAAACTCCGTTATCTTATTTCCTGGTTGGCAACATTCAGACAGTAATCCCCTAGTACGATTCATTACAGATCCTTCCGCTATGGCAGAAGCACACGCAGACCATAACAAGGACGCCCCTTACCATCTCATCTACTGGCATGTTATTCCAGGCCGTGGCGAGCATATCCGGCTCTGCTTCGTCGAAGCTGGCGTCCCCTACTCTGATACTGCCTTTACTGAGGGTGGCATGGATACCTTGCACGCCTACATCAGCGAGAACAACACCGGCGATGAGAAGAACCCTCCACCTCTCGCTCCCCCTATCCTTAAGCATGGCGATCTGGTCATTTCACAAACACCCAACATCCTAATGTATCTAGGTCCTAGACTCGGCCTGGCGGCAAACGAGGGCAACGACATCTTCAAAATCAATGCTCTTGCCCTGACTGCTTTGGATGGCCTGAGCAATGAGGTACACAATTGTCACCACCCCATTGCCATCGACCTGTACTACGAAGAGCAGAAGGAAGAATGCCTACGCCGAGTCAAAGATTGGGTAAAGCATCGTCTTCCCAAGTTCCTCGGCTACTTTGAGCGTGTCCTCGCTGGTAAGGCGAGTGGCGAGGGACCGTGGCTTTACGGTGGTGTTCTCACGTGGGCCGACTTGGTCTTCTTCCAGGTAGGCCCCAGTGTCTTTACTGCCCCCTATGCTCATGATTGATTACGCTGCTAACAGCAGACGCTTCGCAGACTCTTGATGGAACTACCTACTTCTTTCGCAAAGCTGTTGCGGCTGCAAGGAAGTCCGGCAAGTATGACCGCGTCTTCCAGCACTACGAGGCAGTCAAGGCGCGGCCGCGCATTGCTGAGTACCTCGCTAGTGATCGTCGTCAGAAATACTCCAACTATGGCATCTATCGCTACTATGAGGAGTTGGATGTAGAGGCTGAAGAATAAGAATACTAAAACCACATTGGTCTTTTGCACGGGTGTTTGTTGATATTCAGGCTTTCTAGAAAGCGAGAATCACTCGAGTCTTCCGGTCTTTACTCATACCCGCTGCCAATCAATTATTTTGGGACTTGGCTCAAATAAAATAGCCAACTCATTTACACCGATCATATGTAGAGTTATTCGTGTCTTAATCTTGTTCGTCTCGTCTCAGACATATGGCCATGATGCGCTATTGCATTCTAAGTCTAATACTATGCCTTAATCACTTCCGCGTCCCTTCTCTGCAAATAATTGCCCTTGGTCTTGACACTTCTTCACTTGAAAAAGCAAGCTAGAATTAGAGCTGTACCCGCAAACGCCGTCGAGTAGAAATGTGGAATATCACCCGTACCCCGTACGCGTAAGCCTCAGCTATCAGTGGCCTCTGGTCAGAAGCCATCAAAGCCTGCAGACCCCTGATCCCGGCGCCGAAGATCAGTGCTACTGTGATGTCTGGGATGGCGCGCTGCACTTGTCGGCGCATAGGACTGAAGATGATAGTACCAATGCTGGCCCCGAGGTTACAACCTAGATCCTGCCATATCGTGATAATGGTCAGCGCTACGGGAATATCACTAGAGTCCTAAAAAAAGAACTGTCTGGGCTGCAATATGCGGTCCGTTGAATTCAATACCTACATCCGAAGCCACCGAGAGCCAGGATTTGCAACCCTAGGTATCTAACGTGGTGCCGGAGTTAAGATCGCTAGCGTAGATCCACTTTACGGTCAATATATTCATAGACTCTCCTGTCAGGGGCTATCTATGAGGCCGTGCCTGTATGAGATAGGCTGGATCTCACGCTTCTAGCCACACCCCTCCATGGTGACTTCAGCCTAGTTCTTCAGCCGGCTGAGGACTTGAAGACACATTTTTATCTCGGTGTTCGTCTGCGCGGGTAGCCTATGATATGCTTACCCTCGCAGTAAGAGGGTGTCGATAGTGGACAGATCTGAGCTGGATCTAACCAAGCTTCAGTACGCATATGTTCACAGATATATAGATTCAAGATGAAAGGTTTAAGAATGGATACTCCAATAAGCATGGCCATGGAAACGTTTCATCTTTGGACTTTACGGCGTAGAAAAAGAATAAGAAAGCTTTCATATGAGTATAGTCCATATTGATGTTGAATGCCTTTGTATCCTGTCTTGAAAAGATTCTCGCATACCTATCATATCAGGGTACTTTATTTTTATTTTGCCGTCAGAATGATTTCCAACAGGCAGACGATGGGTACGCTGCTACTCCTGGTAGCAAATATCTTGATCCCACTAGGCATGCTCATATTCATGGCTGGTCTCTTCCGCAGTCGACCTCTGCTAGAAGTCGCGGATTTTCCCAGCCCGTCAACAGAAATCACAGTTCATAAGGCGCCTTTCGACAAGGTGATCTTCATGATGGTCGATGCATTGAGGACCGATTTTGTTTTCGCTAAGGACGGTGGATTCCCCTTTACGCAAAGCCTCATTCGCTCAGGCGCCGCTGTACCTATAACAGCCCTTTCGGCCATGCCAACCTTGACCCTATCTCGTATCAAGGCCCTGACTCAAGGGTCGAGTCAGTCGTTTCTAGATGCCTGGCTAAATGTGGTTAACTGGCCTGAGGACTCGCGCCTGGACAGCGGAGACACCTGGCTTACACGTCTCAAGGCATCCAGGACTGACCAAAAGAAACTCGTCTTTTACGGCATAGAGGAGTGGGTGGACTTGTATTCGGACGTCTTTGATCGCCAGGAGTACTTCTCTTCTTTCCACCTCCCAAGGCTCGTTGATATCGACCGAAATGTCACCAGAAACCTGTCTAAGGAGCTGGAGCGTGATGACTGGAGCGCTCTTATTCTGCATTACTTGGGGCTCGATTGTATCGCTCACATGGGAGGGCCAAGATCTGCTCATATGCGGCCCAAGCAGCTCGAGATGGATGATGTTGTCAGAGACATCTACACGGCCTTGACCCGCGAGCCTCACATGCAGGATACTCTTCTAGTTCTCCTTGGTGACCACGGAATGACATCTCAGGGAAACCACGGCGGGCGCCTACCCGAGGAGCTCGCCGCCGCCACCGTCTTCATATCCCCTAAGTTAGAAGACATGGCGCAACCACGGCGCAGCTCCCCCCTAGAAGCTGCCGAGGACTACCTGTACTACTCCGCTGTGAAGCAAGTCGACATAGTCCCCACGCTTTCAGGATTGCTGGGCTTTCCAATTCCGTCAAGAAATTCAGGTATCTTCATACCCGACATGCTTCCAGCTTTTGGCGACGACATGAAAGCTGTGGAGTTTCTGGCTGAGAACGCAAAACAGATACACAGGGCTCTTGAACTATCGAGGAAATGCCCAAGCACAGCTAAGGTCTTAGATGATTATAAGAATTCTACGAGATGTCACGATGGCTTGGATCGCACTGATGATCTGTGGGAAGCCATGCTGTTGGCCGAGAAGGCTTGGGTCAACTCGCCCAATGACGAAGCCAGAGAGCATCTGGAAGTCTCCATCTATGAGGCAAGTAGGCTGTATAGCACGTTCTTGATATGTAGCGTTTCACTGACACCACAATAAGTTCGCCGCGGTTACCCAGGGCCTTTTGCTCAAATCCGTGGATAACATCAGCGTCAGCCGGCTGCATATTGGAGTCGATTGCCTTGCGGCCGCGGCAGTGCTAACATACGCATCACTTCGATCGTTGAACTTTGGCAGCTACTCGCTAATTATCGCCACGGCAGTTCATTCCGCAACCATGTTCGTCCCGGGCCTCGTGAAAGAGGAACACCATTATTGGTACTGGGCTTCACTTCTGTGGCTGGTATTCCTCTCTGTTTCTAGGTATGTGTGGTTATCTCTCCGAAAACAATTTTCTGAACCCCAAACTCATGATCAGTCGCAGGACTCGTCGATCCGGCTTTGTTTTGGCATACTTGGGTCTAATTGCCCTCCACTTCATGGGCCAGTGTGTCAATAAGCAGGGCACCAAGTATTCCATCGCCGAGCATATTGACGATATCATTTTCGCGCATCCGGTCATCCTTTGGATCCCTGCCCTTCTGTCTCATGTCTCGGCTTTCGTGCTGATTGCTAAGAATCTGCGGACCGCCCTAGGTCGATGCGTTGCCGTCGTGGTGTCCCTCGCCCTTTGCGCGGCTGCATTCGGTTTTAAACTGTCGTCGACATACACCTCCAATCCCGAATCGTTGAGTTTTGTATCTCAATATGTGAAAAAGCTGATGGCTACTGTGCCGCAGGATCGCCTACTACAAGCCTTCTGGACTGAGCTTCTTGCATGCCTTCTTTTCTTCATATGGCAGCACCGAAGTCTATATAGTCCCACGAGAAATTCTGGTAGGCTGAGAGAATTATATTACTATTGGCATCCAAACGCAATAAGACGGACGCTAACCAGGGCCAAGTTGCTATGACCAGAGTTATCGAATTGGTCAATGTATACTTGATATCGCAGTCTCGGCCGAAGAATCTATCCCTCTTTTTGATATTTGAATATCAGCTTCAAGTTCTGTGTGAGTCTGCGTTGTGTTTTTCCTAGTGGCCGATATGAGCTAAGAAATGCTTCTTGTTACAGTAATGATGGGGTTATCTCCCGCGGAAACGGCAACTACTGTGGTCTTGCTTGGCCAGAGCGCCTTTTACAGTATGGGGAGAGATAACACAATCGCCTCGCTCGACTTGCTGAATGGATTCAACGGCCTCGGCGAGTCTAGTATCGTTGGCGTTGTGATCCAGTCGTTTCTTAGCAATTGGATCGGCCCCGTGTGGTGGTCCTTTGCCGGTCTTCGGCTATTGACTTCGTGGGCTGAGGGAGGACATAGTAGTCCTGCTATTCCGACGTTACAGAATGTACATGACAACAGTGGTCATAGAACACATGATCAGAACAACAGCAATAATCCTAAAGCCGCCAAGTCACCGGCAGAGAGTGCGGCCAAACATAAGGCTGCGAACATCGCGGTGGGAACTAATGCCCATTACATTGAGTACTTGACTATGCAGACTCTTTTCTCGGCCCTGAGCTCACTGGCACTTGATCTGGCCTGTATTTACATATGGGGCCACGAAGACCTGTGGAATATCTACGCTCCCAAGTTCATCAATGCGTTTATATGGGTATTCTTCCACCAGTTAATGGTCAATAGTATAGGCTGTTCAATCATCTGGTTCCTTGTTGGGAACTGAACCAGGGGACGCGGGAATGGATTAGGAGCAATATCAACCCGTCAGAAAGGAGACGGAGACCATTGTCAGGATTCCAGATAAGACATATAGAACAAAGACCATGTTTCCCTACTGTTTAGTTCCACCTTGTGATAACCATAGCTGCAGAACAGCGGCTGCGGGATTCCACGGCGGCATTGTAATTTACATCGGATGGGGAAGTATCAATTTCCGTAGTATCGATTCGAGCATCCTTACGCTGTGAGAAGTACGGTGTTCTCAGATGTATTGCTCTTAGATGATATCTTGATGTGGAGAGGGAATTCAAGGTGAACATTGGTCATAAGCTTACCATGCCTCGCGGTGCTCATATTTTATCCTGTTCTACGTCCTTCAAATGGGATACCGTAGCCTCCAATCACTTGACTTGCGAATACTAGGTTTGTTTGTGATCCAGTCTGCCATCCTGACTCTGGTTGACGTTACACAAGGTGGGATGGTGGGAGGATTGGGGGCCGGCGGTTAGCAAAGACACTATATGCATACCTACCTAGGTATAAAGGAATGTTACGTTAGGTACCTCCTAAGACTCACAGTATTAAGGCGCCCCCAACCGGGGCTGAGACAACCAACACTTAGGTACCTAGGCTTTTACCTATAAAGCATCCTCTCTTCTCTATAATAGCTGTAGGTGTCCGCACTTCACCGCCAGATCACATACATCATGGCATCGACCATGGCGATAGAGATAGAAACAATCACTGCGCCTCAAAGCGCCGTCGTCACACCCAGTGAACCATCTGGCTGGGACTCCAACGACGGCCCAGCGTCCACAGCACCGCTAACCTCGACAACACGTGTCGACCATTCTCTCAGCGACGATGCGCCCACCAACAGAAAGCCCTCAGTCGCGAGCACGGCCTTTATCATGCTGCCTCTATGCCTCTCGACACTTCTCTCCGCCCTCGACATTACCATCGTTATACCTGCCATCCCCACCATCGTTGGCTCCCTCGGCTCCGTCGCGGGCTACACCTGGATCGGCAGCGCTTTCATTCTCGCCAGCACGGCCACGACCCCTTTGTGGGGCACCGTCGCTGACATCTGGGGGCGCAAGCCCATCATACTCTTAGCCATCGCCATCTTCCTCGGCGGGAGCTTGCTGTGCGCCTTGGCACCCGATATGGACGCTTTAATTGCCGGCCGCGTGGTCCAGGGCTTAGGGTCAGTCACCGCGCCGCTTTTGAGACGAGATGCGCGGCATGGCTGTTCGTAAAGTACCTAGTTTCTCACACCTCTGCAGGTCTGCCGGCATGGGCACCATGGTCAATGTCATCATATGCGATTCTTTTTCCGTGAGGGATCGCGGTCTTTATCTGGGCATCACGTCGCTGGCCCACGCTCTGGGAAGCGCCATCGGCCCCCTCGTTGGCGGTGCCTTAACAGACAAGGCTGAGTGAGTTCGATCCCCAAAGTCTGAGAGTTCTGTCACCAGTTCTAACGGCTCATCATCGTTCAAGTTGGAGATGGTGTTTTTGGATCAACTGTGAGTTTCATGAATAGGCAGCATCACACCTCCCCCCTTTCTACGCAACACTAATTGTGATGTTTCTGCGTCAGTGCCAATAGGTGGGACTGTCTTGGTCATACTCCTCTTCTTCTTGAAGGTAGCGAATCCCGGTACACCTATACTTGCCGGGCTTAAGAAGATAGATTGGGCGGGTGGTTCTCTCGTTATGGGATCAGTCTTGATGGTACTGCTAGCCCTGGACTTTGGCGACGTTGTCTTCCCATGGTCATCTGCCACTGTCATCTGCCTGTTAGTCTTTGGCGTCGTCTGCGGAGCATTGTTCGTCGTGAACGAGTGGAAATTTGCCAAGGAGCCTATCATTCCGCTTCACCTCTTCTCACGCAAATCTTCGGTTGCTGCGTATGGCGTGTACGTCTTCAACTTCTACGTCTTCATCGGGATGTTGTACTATTTGCCGCTGTACTCGCAAGCCGTGCTTGGCGCTAATGCTTTAGACTCGGGCATTTACATCATTCCTCTAATCGTGGCAAGCTCACTTGCAGCCGCTTTTGTCGGCTTTTTCATTCAGAAGACGGGGAGATATCTCGGCATCATGTACATTGGACAGTTCCTGAGCATACTAGGAGTTGGACTTCTCGTTTATTTGCCATTCGAGAAGAGTCTTGCTCGGCTCTTCATCTTCGAGATCTTGTAGGGTTCCACTCCCCTGAACCAGAACTAACAGGCGGTCACTGACATGACTCGTAATGCAGGGTCGGGGTAGGTTGTGGTATGAACATTGAACCGCCTCTCATTGCAGTACAAGCTGTCAATTCTGAGCGTGACAGTGCAGCTGTCGTGTCTAGTATGAATTTTGCGCGCTCCATCGCCATCGCCGTTTCCATCGTCGTCGGTGGAGTTATTTTTCAGAATGAGATGGCGGCCGCTAATCCAGGGCTCGTCACGCAAATTGGTGCTGAATTGGGTCGACAGTTTAATGGTGATCAAGCTTCGGCTAAGGTAGAAGTTATTAATGAGCTGCCAGATCAACAACAGGGCGTGGTACGACAAGCTTACTTCCACTCCCTCAGGGATGTGTGGATCATGGTATGTGCACTACCATATACGTTTTGACTATAATGCATTAGACACATACTAATATTTCCTGTATACACATAGTACGTAGCATTTTCAGGTTTGTCGTTGTTGCTTAACGTATTTGTACGCGCACACCATCTTAGCACCGAGAATAAAGGGGCTGTGTTAGGTGCTGATCGTGAGAAGACAATCGGCACTGATGATAATGTGGAGCTGAGACGGCGATTACCAGACATAATGTTAGATAATTAAGCATCCCTTATATAGATGTCCAAAACCGTGCCAGGATGGCCTTGACTAGTGGTTATGGTTCTTATAGATAAAAAGTTCAGAGGAGCTCAGGTTCATTGACAGCAATGCTCACCGATCAGGGCAACTTTCAAGTGATGCATATATACGTTGCTCTCTTCTAATACATTTAATATATTTTTATCTACTAGAAGCCGGTATTCTGATTCAAATTATAGTGACGTGTTGAACATATAATTGAATATGACTCAAGGCTATTATATTTACTCCCCCTCAAATAGATTTATATCAGATCCGAACTTGCCCCCTGAAACTGCTATTGTAATAGGCCATTCAATATATGCATCAGTGGCAATACCGATAGTACCATCTTACTTACAACCCCCCCCCCCCCCTATTAGTTAGTCTCGGACGGCTTCCGCAAGATATGGTGAATATTGGGAACAATTCCTTTGCTCTCTCTGGCGCATATCACGCATCGAAACTATCGTATGCCTTGGCTGCCTCTCAAAGGAAGCCAACAACGCCTAATCCGGCCGACTCAACATATATTTCCAACATCACATTTTTGAATTAATAGTATACAAGTCTCTTGAACAATGATCACCCATGAATATATTTGAATAACAGCCTTTTAAAGGCCCTAGTAAGATTCCAATTTAGTGTGTAGGGCTCAAACTAAATTATATATATCAACCATAGTGCCCTATGCGTCAAGATCCTATTACTCCTAGTTCCTTTAAATGGCTAAGTTGGAACCAACTCCGGATTTATTCGGAGTGCTACCTATCACGATGCCCTGTGGACCATTCTCAATGTCGATCACATTTTTGTGGACGTGTCCGTTTATCACGATAGTGTGCAGTCTGGAAGCGTCCTGGAAGAGTTCGATATCCTCCAACGGGTTCCCGTCAACTAGAATAACATCAGCGTAGTATCCAGGCAATACCTTCCCCAAGTCGTCTGGGTAGCCCATAAGCTCTCCTCCTAGGGCTGTTGCGGCGATAAGAGACTCCTTAGGCGTATACCCGAATAGGTTGACAAAGTGGGCAAGGTCCTTTGCGTAGGTTCCGTGGGGCGCCCAAGCAAACCCGTAATCACCTCCAGGAAGGATCTTAACGCCGCGTCTCTTGAGCTCCTTCATAGCTTTGTTGGCAGCTTCGACTTCGTGGACTAAGCCCCTTTTCTTGGCCATCTCGGGCGTGAGACCGTAGGGAATTGCCTCACCTGTGCAGCTAAGCACGGGAAAGTTGATAGCCGGCGCTACGTACACCCTGTCCTTGAGCGCTTCGAGCATATCGAGCCCTTCTGCGTCGACGTAGCTGGCGTGGTAGATCATGTCGACGCCAGCTAGACAAGACAATTTCACTGAAGCTGCGGACCGAGCATGAGTGCATACACGCTTGCCCCTATGATGGGCCTCTTCAACAGCCGCCTTGGTCTCAGCTAGAGTATAGTAGGTCTCCTCGCTCCTATTTACACGATCAATGATTAGCAAGACTCCTTGGTGAACTTAGATCGGGAATGCCGATGGAGAAAAAATAGAGCATCTGCTCAATAAACATAGGAAAGGAATTATTTCGTAAGATGCATACCCCATAGTCTCATGCACGTAGTCTCCTGTCATACTCAGCTTAATATTGTCGGCGCCAAGTTCGATACATTTGCGCACGACCTGGCGCATGGCGTCAGGGCCATCTGCGAATTGACTGATACTTGGGATGATCGCACCACCCGTCGTCGTTATCTCCTGACAATTGGCTAGGGAGCGAGGACCTGGGATCAGGCCGGATTTGATGGCCTGCTTGACAACAATATCTAGACGGGGTCGTGCGGAAGCCGCTCCAAAACACATCGTGTATCCATAGTCCAGGTATGTCTTTGCCGACTGTGCTGTCTGTATCACATGCTCTTCCAGTGGCGTTCTGGTCAATCCGTCCAAAGTCGGCGAATTGTTCCAGCTGAAGTGGGTATGGGAGTCGACAAGACCGGACATGAGGGTCTTCTTGCCCTTTCCGTCGACAACTAAGGTGTCGGAATCAGGGGTTGCATCAACCTTTCCAACTGCCTTGATTCTTTCCCCTTCGATAAGAACATCACCTAGATAGGGGTCCGCGCCAGTGGAGTCGAAGATGTTGACATTCTTGAACAAAATCTTGGCCTTGTCACCATCTTTGTGGTTGTTTATAGTAATATCGGCAGGTGTTGGCTTATAGAAAGGTAATCCATTTATGGGACTAACTTCTGCAGTCGGGTCAACCCAGTGACCCTCGGAGACAGCTGCAAGACGGCCATTGAGTTTTTTGCTAATATCTGCGGATGCCATTATTAAACTCAGAGATTATGATATATGTTAGGTAGTTTCGAGATAAATAGGGGCAATAGAGAAACTTCAAGGGTAATATCAAGCCAAACAGACCCACTTCTAAACGTGGAATAGTCCTGTCAGTTTCAACTAACTACATCCTAAGTTAAGACACCATATATATGTAGATGGATTGCATCCTTCCCGTGGAGATCGTTTGGAGATATCGTGGAGTATTTCCATAGTGTCCGGGAAGTTGCCGCAAGATTGCCACGCTGTCTTACGCTGACCTATACTCTTCGGAGAGTTGCCGTATTTGGAGGTATGAACACCTCCTATTCATGGTGGGGCTTTGAGTATCATACAATAACAACTAGGTATAAGACCACATACAAGATGGTATTTCGGCATTGCTCGGTATTCTTTCCATTTTCGTTGACAAATCTACTACCTACCTCTCCACTTACTTCAGTTCTCTTATTGGAAAGATGGCTGATTCTCAGAGTTCTACGATCCCGTCATTTGGCTTTGTTGGCCTTGGGAATATGGGCTCTGTGATGAGCTTAAACCTGGCCGGCTATGCCCAGAAACAAGGATTCCCAAAGGTCAAGCTATGGAATCGTTCTCGCGGCAAGGCCGAGGAACTTGCTGGAAGGGGCTTCTTTGAAGTGGCAGATACGCTAGAGAACATAGCAAAGGGCTGCAACATCATCCATGCTTGCCTTGCAAACGACGATGTTGCTCTGTCAGTTTACCGCCAGATTCTAGGCGCTGCAGGACCAGGCCTTATCCTTGTGGACCATTCGACATTGTATCCAACCACGTCCTCGACATTATACGCTGAAGCCGAAGCGAAGGGCTCGAGTTTCCTATCCTGCCCAGTCTTTGGCCCACCCGCTGTAGCTGCAAGCGCGGGTCTTTTAGTCGTATTATCTGGCCATGAGAAAGCCAGGGCTACATTGAAGAAGTACATCGTGCCGACAATTGGAAAGGCCATTATCGACTGTGGTGATAGCACAAGGAAAGGAGCACTTCTCAAGATTCTAGGAAACAACTGTATTCTTGGTACAATTGAACTCATGTCAGAGAGTTTTACTCTAGCCGAGAAAACAGGATTTGACGCCGCGTTGTTTTACGAATTCATACGTAAGTAGAAAATGTAGCAAATACGAAAATAAGCTAACATTTTGTCAGAGCAATGGTTTCCCGCGCCAGCTTGGGTGAACTATGGGAAGAAGATCCGAGACGGGGCTTTTAGTGGCGTGACGGGCTTCACTATACCTGGCGGGATGAAAGACGCTGCATATATACGGCAATTAGGCGCTGAAACATCTACGCCAACTCCTCTTATTGATCAGGCATGGAATCATCTCACTACCGCTAAGGCTCTTGGTGGTGAAAGTTTGGATTGGAGTTCATGTGCCGCTGGAATGCGAGTTACGGCAGGCCTACCACCATTCAAGGGCGAAGATTTCAGTTTGAATAAGAAGTAGTAAACGGGGTCTTGTGTATTTTGGTTAGGTTAGGTAGTCTTGCATACATTATACATGTTATAGACCAGCCGTGTATCCATAAACAAGTACTCTCGTTACTCGATCAACTCGACATGTGATTTATAATCAAGAATAGGGTTGGTTTGGCTAATCAATGACTTTTTCTATCTCCTCGGCGCTTCTGCCGGTAGTTTAGTCGCCTTCTATACGCTGCTATCTCCTAGTAGTTAGCCGGAGAATGGACGTTGTGGTTCTGTACTATGGAATCCATGGTACATCACAGTCAAGAAACTCCTATAATCGGGGATACTATATAAGTACCTAGAACGTATAGGTTACGTTAAGGCTAAACACGCTCGGTGATGCTGACCAAAGTAGACATCTAATAGTAAACGCAAGAGAATCAAACAACATAACTACCTCTGTTTTATAACTAGGTAACTATCTACATCTCCACTGCCAATGCTCAGACGTGCAGTAACTAAGATAACTATATCATTTATAAGTTAGAGGACGTTACGCAATACTTTTAACAACCGAGATGATCGCCTTAATAGACTCATCTATATTCTCCAATACATGCCAATGGCCTGTATCGTTGAAAATTACCTGCTTGGCGTTCGATCCAATATCCTTCACTATATCTGCCCCCGCCGTAGCCGTAGATACCTTGTCTTCGTCTCCAGTTAGAACGAGAACATCAGCCTTGATTTGTTTCCAAGCAGGAGCCGAGCTTCCTGCCAGAGCATCCAAGGCTAAAGCGTATCCCTCTGGATCCTGCCTCGTGAGCATTTCTCTGGCTAGTGCTACCTCTCCTTTCCGGTTGAGCAATGACTTGGGTGAGAATGCATTTGACACTACCAAGTCAGCAACTGCCCCAATTCCTCGACTTCGAACTGTAGCGGAGCGAATGGAAAGTGCTTTCTGGCCAGCCTCCGGAGGCGGTCTGACGGGGCCGAAGGCTACGATCCCTTTTACAATATCCGGGCGCTTCGCCGCAAGATGAAAACTGATGAGCCCGCCGAATGAGTGGCTCACAACCAGAATATCTTTCAACCCCAAGTGGCCAATGACAGCTAAACTTCATGTTAGAATACGATATGGACTTGGTATATTCGAAGGTAGAACAAGTCTTACCCTCACAGTCTGCCACGTATGACTCGATGCTCGTACTCTGTGGTACGGAACTCCGACCATGGCCGGCCCAGTCGAAGCGAACTAGGTCGAAATCCTGCAAGCCAGAAACCAGCGGTTGGAAGGCATTCGTGGTCCCCCCAAGCCCGTGGATGAACAAAATAGTCCTAGATCCACTAGTGCCCTCCCGTTCGTAGAAAAGCTTAACAGAGTCCCGAGGTATGTAACCGGACGACTTGATTTGTGAGGCCATGTTTCAAACATAGAATTGAGGATCGGTTGTGATTTTTGGGTGGTAATTTCATATTATGAGAAACATGACCTACTTTATACAAAATCCTACGCTCTTACGAAAGTATATGATATTCTGCAGTTCGTCTTCAAGGCGCCTGAAAGCCCGTACGGCAAGTTGCCGGGTGCTCGCACAGTGGATCCCGGCACTGGGCATAGTTTCTGGTACAATTCGCAAGTACTTGCCTTCGCAATAAGCCTGGAGGGAGGGTGATCATTACGATATGAATTCTTGGGGTTGGAGTGTGGAGAACGTGTGCCTATGTCATAGTGATACCTCACATTGGAATGACTAAATTTCCACAGAGCTTCGAGGCTAACCGAGTGTTTCCAAAGATGAGTGTTAAACACACGGATATATCACTACAGTAAACCTGATTCCCTAAGTGATACTATATTCACATTTGATACGTAGGTATAGGGCGTAAAATGACACCAAATATTCAGCTGCTTTTCCGTACACTAATCGAAATTATCGAACAAAGCTACAATGTAGGCACTATACTCCTTAATAGCGGCAATTGCTACTACTTCTGCTTCAGGCCCCGTAATGGAAACCCAAGGTGTCCTAATAATCTTCTTGTGGGACTGGCTAATATCTGCCTGGCCTGTGGTGAGTCTTCGCGTTTTTTCAACAAGAATGGAACTCCCCTCAATCCTCAGGGGTATCCCCTTTTGCTTCGACGCCCCAAAAACAGCGGAGAATGATACATCTCTTGCGCTGGGATTGCCTTGAAATTCTTGCAGCTCCGAGGGCACGCTATACGAAGGTGTCGCGGCTGATGCTTCCCAGAGCTCTTGGCCGATGAGTCGCGACCCCAAAGTCGCCCATCCTACGAGAACTAGGTTGCATGGAAGAGACACCTCGAATAGAAGAGAGAATACGCGAAAGGCACTTGTGAAGGATGGTTCAGAAAGGCCGCCGTCTAGTGGGAAAGCAATAGCAATAGGCGCAATATCTGTATCCCGCTCGCGTCGAGTGATGTAATTGTTTCCTAAATTATCCTCCTATGAAACTGATTAGACGTTATGGGTTCGAAATATATATTTGCTACTCACGAAGAAATGAAGCGACTGCGATGTGGCATATGATCTGAGTGCTTCTCTAAAAGGGGTATTGAGTGATGTTGGTGATACATGGGGACCGGCATAGATCCTCTTAAGATCCGTAAGAGTATGAATGTCTGCCATTATCTAATGAGTACCGTTCGTTGGGTTGGAGAAGGCCTGATAGTTGAGCGGATGATGTATGTACTATTCCTAACGCGAATATCCATCTCTTAACATGTCCTTCTAATAAGAGATTGGATCAGATATCCAAGGAGATAAGTTACTAGCTTGTAAATACGAGCGGCAATCCGGTAGGATGCCGGGCACAATGGCTCCCAAAGTACCGGGAACTCTATAACATACGCATTTATTTAATAATCGCCACTTCCGTACGGGTAGATGCCCGTGGTAATATTCGCGCCCCTACGTGATGGTCACTTTCACCATGGCGGTGACCTCACGGCCAGAAGGTACTTCACCAATGATGCATTAAAGTCTATCTTGTTGTGTCTTCGTAGGGTCCCATCTTTCTGTAACCCCCATGGTGGGAATTGATGCATGCGCGGGGACATGCCGGGGTGGTAGGATATCCTGGACACCCTGAACATATGTCGCTTATGTTGCTTCAATTTATTGTTAACTTAGAACCTGACTGGTCGAGCATGCTGTTGTACGACAGATGGAAAATGACTACGCTGTATCTACGTTAACTCGACAATATATGCGCACCTTCGTCGAGAGCTATACTACATGAAGAGGCATTGAGGCGTGCAGCATCTCTACTCCTCGCCTATTCGGGGTTATCGCGGGGCCGAGCGTTCGGATCTTACCGGAGCGTCGATTATCTGCTTCGGGGAAGCAGGATCAACTGGATACTAACCCCGACGCAGCTTGGCACCTCATTCGTCTTCTGAAGCCGAAAAAGTGACATTGAATGGGGATACAGAATGCCTAGGTAATTATACGCTGTGGTTGTGGCTATTAGGTTAGGTGCGATTTCATTGTCCTCAAAACTCCGAGCGCTACGATGGCCAGATTCCGCTGCAGGTAGTAACGAGATCAGTTTATAAGCCCACGTTTCCTCCATGAACGAATATCTTCTCTACGAATACTCAATCACGACACCCAGTCTTCGCAAAACCATGCCTTTATACCACATAGGTAATCCCACTGTTCCCAGGGAGTACCAGCGATACTAACATATGTAGTATTGTTCCGGTTAAAGCCGTCAACGCCGGTGGAAAGCCTCGATGAATTCAAAAGGAGAGCCGCAGCGATGGTGTCGCAGATTCCTGGTAGGTATCTAAATATTAGATTCACACCACTCTTTAAGCTTACAGTCATATATCATATCAGGTCTCTTAAAGATAGACATTAATAGTCCATGGCCCGGCACGGCACATAGAAGTAGAGGCTACAACATGGGTGTCGTAGCTGTTCTGGAGAAAGCGGAGGACATTGTGGGCTACGCAACTCATCCAGCCCACCTATAGTACGTTTTACACCCATCATTTTAGGAAACTCCGCATCAACTAACACGGGCCGCATACATAGTACCCAGGAACTTCGCACTGAGATCTGCGAGGATGACACTCTTGCATATGACCTGGAATTCCCGGCCTGATGAGTCTAATTCGAATAGATCAGAAGAGTATGATATGCCTACGCTCAGATTATCTCATTATTCTGCTTCTACATGTGCATTCAACCCCACCTGACCGTAGATACTTGATGGTCAAAGCATCTTAGACATGGATCAATATTATTGTCCACCTCTCCAATTGGTTTCGGAAGCAGAGGAGTAATTGCCGTATAGACCCCTCTACATGTTAACTCCACCCTCTATCTAACTCCTAGGACGTATATCCATATCCTAGAAGAGAATAAAATCTCATCTCATAGACCTAACCAACTTCTTGTGAATTATTGAGTAAAATAGCAAATCCATAACAAACGATGCGACAGAACAATTCTAGACCAGCACGGAAATATGGGTTTGCTTGCTCAAATTGTAGGAGGCGCAAGGCCAGATGTAACGGTGCTATGCCATCCTGTCAGAAGTGTCTTTCAAACGGCGAAACCTGCTCGTACGACAAGTAAGCATTATACCAACACCAATAGAGAGAGAGACGAATACTCATGATTTCTTAGGGCCCCCTCGATAGCTTATGCAGTATCATTACAGAACGAATTGCAAGCATACAAAAACAGGATCGAGGAACTAAGGCGGGTCAAAGACAAAGACCGGGATGCCCTCCTAGATGAGCCTATTAGAACAATAAATCCAAATGAAGGGAGATCCCGTGCATTTCGAAGCCCTCCTAGTCTCCAGAACCCCCAGCAGGAAGACAGCGCCACTGTTGAAAGTGCAGATGATGCCGCTGATATGGCTTCTGTTGGTACAGACGGGAGAGTCAACTTCTATGGGAAGACTAGTTTATACCACATAGATCCCAAACACTTCGAAGAAAGTAGTCCCACAGAAAGCCACGAAGATAGCATCGGAAGTTATATTCATGATATGGCGACCATGCCTTCGATGTTAGAATTCCACGACACAGCCTCACTTCTGGCGGAAATACCACATGGCCTCCTAAATGACCTCCTTGATACATATTGGTGCTACCCACACCACTTCCATTGTGTATTATGCAAGCCTCTATTTTTACGTTAGTATGTCCCTGTAGGCGTCCTTCCGAAAGTCTAACCAATATCCAGGAGATCTTTACAGTTCGGGGTCATACGTTACCCCTTTTCTGCTGTGTACTGTCCTTGCGCAAGCTGCTCGGTACTCCACACGCCGAGATGCTACGGAAGTTGGGCAAACTTTTGCCACTCGAGCCTTACAACTACTGCCTAGCGATATTGACAAGGGCAGCTCTATTCCTACTATACAAGGGTTGCTTATACTCTCCGCCCGAGAGTGCGCTTGCGGGCGCGTTTCTCAAGGCTGGCTATACTCTGGAACGGCGTTTAGAATGATGCGCGACCTTGGGATAGATGTTTCGCCCAAAAAGCTCGGCCACTTGGCGAAACAGTTCACTGATGAGGAGCTCGCTGTGCGGAAACAGGTCTTCTGGAGCTGCTATACGTGGGATAAAACCATGAGTGTGTGTCTGGGCCGAGCACCGGCCGTACACTACTCTGTAGAGCTTCCTACTCGGGACACATTATTACATGGACACGATGCAGACGACGAAGTATGGCCGCCAGTGACAGCATATAATTCATTTGTGGACGGACTAGTAGAACAGAAATCCCTGAGCAGTACACGTTTTGTCGCATACTGTGAGCTCAGTGTCATCATTGAGAATATTCTCGACACGCTATACTCCCGGCCGCATAGTGGGAGGCAAGACCACCTCATTACGTATCTCGATTCGACCCTACAGCGGTTGCAGTCTTGGGCCGACCAACTCCCCCCGGAAATCTTCATCAAAGAAACCACCTCTACGGCAATAGTGTCTCCCCCCTTACACATCTTACTCTTAAACCTAACATACCAAGCAGCTACGATACTCCTATGCCGACCCTATCGAACATTACAGCAAATAGCAAAGGAGAGATGTACCAAGGCAGCTAAGATGACCGATACCTTACTCATGCTACACGTCAAGCGCTTCGGTTTCCGATACATAACTTATCTAGAGACGTATACGCTGTTCGTAGCCTGCACCGTAAACGTGCTCGATTTCACCGAAAACGAAACTTGTACCGGGGATCCCGTGCTAGCTCGAGAAGCCAATGCCAGACTTCACTTCGGGCTCGAAATTCTCAGGCAGGCAAATAGCACACCAGCAGCCGCTCGCTGTGCTTCGACCATCTGTCAGCTGTTCAACAAGCAAAAGGCGTCAGTACTGAACGGCGCCGGGGGCCCGCGACAAGACGCATCATCACAAACGATCGCTAGTTCTTCTCCCAGGGGCTTGGAAGTCGGCTCCAACATCCAGACATTCATGCCAACACCCGCCTCCTCAGCAACCGCCGTATCTTTCCCACCAACGTCTCAGCCACCCCTCACGGTTACCGAAGGGAGCTACATCGATTCTATAGTAGCTGCTGGGATTCCATATGTGCAGGATGAGAATCAAGGCCACGCATTAGAATCACCCGTGCCTGTCGAAACGCCGCTTCGATGGTTGCCCGAGAACGTGCAGGATGACGGAAGCTGGATGTTAATGACTGATACTAATTTCAATGGGGATTTTAGCTTCTAACCTATGGTAGAGTTATAATAATAGCTATTGGTTCTAAAAAGGCAAGATCAAGGGTGTCTAGGTAGTCGTCCATTTATACTGCCATACAGATAATATTTGTAAACGAATAACAGATCTTATATAGGGAGCCTGGGTGAGTAGTGCTGGCCTCTCGTGCCCTGTAACTATCAGCGACAATCACATACCATAGCGAATCTTACACCCGTGAAAGGCAATTGTAGTTGACCAAGATAAATTGGTAGTTTGGAGCATTTGAAGCCGGTGCTCCGAAGCTTGACGATTAATATGGTCTGTAAACAAAAATATATACATGCAGCATGATAGGGAGGTGAAAGGGGGAGGTAGGGAGTTAAACATCAGTAGCATCTTATGCTCCGATTCCTTGTCAAATATGAAAACTCCAAGAATGAAACTCCTCGTTTATTGATAGCGTAAAGAGCTGGGTATCTCGTAAATGTACCTAACCTAATACAAAAAAAGCCATAACAGCCCTCCTACGCCCATACGTGCCGTTTCTCATACATATCCGCTTCATAACCCGAATTTTTTGTGCAATGCTGTAATTTTAAACCACGCTACCAAAACCCCATACCTCGGAAACCAAAATTTTGTAAGGGACTGGATACCTCTGTTTTCTGCACTCTTTTTACTAAAGTTTTTCATTCCGATGCTTTATTTACTCGACTCGAATAATGACTTTCCACCCTAGAGCCCCTGCTTCTCTTATGGCGCAAGATAAACAACCCCGCCTACGGCGGCTAATAACTGCGTTCCAGCCCCTCTCGGCGCACAGGGCGCGGACGAGGATCTCGAGGTCGGACCCGAATTGCCTCCTACGCGTTCCGAGTCGCATCTTGGCTTCGGGACTGGGACTTGGCGGGTCGATCCGCTCGATCTTGCTCCGGGATGATGCTGCTGTGCTTGGCCGCCGCTCCAGCTCTAGTGAATTAGATGTCCGTAGTGGTGGCATATTAGTGGCTTCTGTACCAAATGACGATGAGAGCGAAGACATGCGAGAGAGTGAGGGCATATCTGGTGATTGCGGTGGCGCAAAACCCGTTACACAGTCAATTACCAAGAATCGGGGAAGTCTGTTGGATATAGAGGTTGAGGAGTGACTTCTTGAATGCCCTTTAACTGATATTTTGCATAATAGTTCCTCTAGATTCGTGGAAGGATGGTTAATGAGATCTGTGACATGAATCGCCGTATAATGATAAAATCGATGGAGCGGATGGCCTGGCACGTGTCAGTAAGACGCAATAAGAGAGGCGTGAAGCAGGGATACAAACCTGTGATGTGTGCCGGGCTAGAGGACTTGCCATTGAAATTATGACCTCCGACGTCGATTTGCTGGATAGTAGGGCTAGTGGGGGATTTAAAATACTTGACATAACTGGAGGCGACGCAAGGATGAGCGGTAACAAAGTAGACGTCATTGGAAAGCGTAAAGTTGTGATGTTCGTCTCTTTCAAGCGCGTCGTGAGATATTGTAAACGCTACAGAAGCAGGGTAAGTCTGAATTTCTGCGTCCTCTTCCTTGTTGGAATCCGACAACGGGCGGAAATTCTCATCTGCGGTAGGTGCTGTGCTTCCGTTGTCTGTCGGGGCGTTTAAATTTAACGATTTAAGCTCTATTCTGATATTCGAGGGAGGCGGATTGGGGTATGCATTTTCGTACGGGATTATAAAATCGGCGGGCAGTACACTCGAAGGATCAGCATCACCGAGAACATCAGACTCGCGTTCAATAGTTGTTTTACCCCATATTCTAGCTTTCCTTCCTGTTCGGACGAGATCGGCTGCAATGGTAAGTACCTGGCTTGAACTAGATTGAATGAAATCAGCGGGCTTACCTGGGATTGCATTAACTGCAATGTTTACCCAGCCCTCGTCGAGTCCTCGAGGAGTCACGTCGCTCGATATCCAACCCATACACTCTGCCGCACCCTGTCCAGCAGCCAATACACGGCCCACGATGCAAGCTGTGCTCCAGAAACTCTTCCCGCTGTAGACAAATCCACCAGAGAGATTTGCCAGTGGACCGAGCTTTGCCAATACATTTTCATCAACCTCCAGTAAAGCCGACATAAGATAGTGCGATAACACTTCACCCGGAAGGATTAAACCGGATACATATGACTTCGAAAACCATCCGGACGTGTGCAACGCAGCTTCAACCTTTCTCCGCCTGGCGGGCTGCTTTCTGTCGTGCACTAATGATGCACTATCGGAAAAGTATGAAGAGCGGCGGGAATCATAATCAAGGGGAAGCGTAGTAACGGGGGTTACTTTACTTAACGCCATAGCCTTCTCGGATAATGTTGCTCCAGAAAGTTGTATGCCTGGCCAGCGTAGCTTTCGCGCGAAGTGTATCAACCCGTAAACCTGCCTCTCGTTATATTTTCCCTCTATTGCGTACACATACTCAGACTGAGAGTTGTGCCGATGCTGGCTGTGGTCAACGTGATGCGCCCCGTACATGTGCTCATGCTTGAGATTCATCCTGCTCGTCAACGAAGAGAGCCATCCTTTAGGCGTGGATGGTTCGGAGTGATTTACTTGTTGCTTTTTAATCCTGATATTTTCCAGCCACGATCGGGCCAGAATCAAGGACCATCTAACAGAGACATTTGCCTCCTTTTCAAATCTGTGTACCTCAGACGTCTTGAGATTCTGGCCTATACCGCATTCATCGCCCTCCGTGATGGCATCTAGTCGAATAAGGAGTTCGCAGGCAAGAAGGATTTGAAGCAGCAACCAATATCGCTCCTCACCTCGATCTTGCGCGTCGTTTCCCTCATTGATAGATGCCCCATCTAAGATCTCATCATCCAAGGGGAAGGCCCACAAAATTTGGCCAAGACGGATCCTCCATTCGACACGGGAAAAGTCGGTCCAGGCATTCGGCGCCGCCAGTACCTTTACTAAGGCATTGATTTGCAAAGCCAAGCTATAAGGGTCTTTTGGATCAATAACCCTGGTTGGTGGATAGAGAACTTTAGCGAATAACTCATTGTAAAGCTCCTGAGATTTTATCCGAATACCCCTTCGCTCTGCCTGATATCTCTCCTCCAATTTGATTAGCTGTTCCATGATGTCCGAATCATCGAGATGCCGCAAGCCATCCTTAGAGGTTATCAGCCTCTGGCGCTGCTCTACAATAACATGGCCCTTGGATCCTAAGCTGTCGAAACCATACTGCTCCTCTTGCAGGGAGTCGGCAACAGAAATTTCCAAGGCAGCTTGATAACCGATAGTTCCTTTCTCTAAACCCTGCATGCTAAGCATGTTTGGCCGTTCCTGGCATCTTGCATTGAAATGAGGCCGCTTCTTGCTGGACGGCGACTCTACGGATAGGGGGTCTCGGAGAATGATCCGGGGTCCAGCAGTGATACAACCCCAGGCATTGTCTCCGATCTGGACATGGTCTGTTAAGTCTCTAATGCCCAACTCATCATTCCAGGGGAAGGCCACAGATGGGTGCGGGGCACCGGTGCCGTGACCTTGAGACCGAGCGAAGAATTGCGGAGCTCCGGAGAATAGCTTCTCGATCTCGGTATCGGTCAATGCTGCCATGATGCGATTTAGTTTCAACACGGGCTTGCGAGGCCTGCCATCGACTTTATCTATAGCACCCGGGGGAGGCGGAGATGGGAGCGGCTTATTAGAGTTGACAGGCACACGCGGAGATAATGGTGGCCTCTCAGAAGATGGCCGTGCACTCGAAATCTGCTGAGATATACGAACGGTGTTAGTGATAAACCCCGAAAAAGCTCCTTATAGGCAGTGCTGGTTATAAGAGATGCTGAACACGTGAGAAGTACGTGGAACTGTAGAAACCGATATAAGAGATTCAGCTGTGTGAACTACTTAGTTCCATCTGCCTGAACAATTAAGAAGCATAAAAACAAGAGGGTTCGAAAAGAAAACAACGCATGCAGGGTCAAGGTAGAAACATCAGCTGAGGTCATAAGACAAGCAGTTTAGGGGTCGCGGTCTTATCCAACAGCTATGCACTTTCCCCCCTCATTGAACTGAAATGGTATTGTATGTACAATACTTGTACCGAGGCTTGGCAGGGGATTAACTCATACGTGCGCATCTGGCAATTGCCATCGCAGCTGCATCGTTAACGAATCGCCCCAGAATCTCCAGCAGTTAGAGCAACTACCAGTTGGCGAACACGTGCCCTGACAAGGATGTGGAGGGAAATGGAGGGAGATGGAGGGAAATGGGCAGGGGCGGTAAGGGTTGCTGTAAAAGGAAATTATGGTAGGTACAGTACCGTTGTTGCTGCTGTGTTGGCCTTTGATTTCTCCGCACTAGATGTACTGATACTTCTGCCTGTAGTCGTGGCCGGCGTGTTTGTAGTCCCGGTACGTGTAGTTGGAGTTGCATCTGCATCTGCATCCGCGACGGCCGCGCTTGTGCGTGTGTTTGGACCTGAACCCGAACCTGCACCTGAAGCTCTTTCTGCATATCCACACCGTTGCCCCGGTCCTTCACCTTCGCCTTCGCCTTTACTCATTCCAACACCTTTAATCACCCCATGGATACCCTTATGCAACTTATTCCGTATTCGCGCCTGAGGGGTCTCACGACTCTGCTCTTTTGGCCGTCGTACAAATTCTCGAATTCGAGCATAGTTAGATGAGCGTTTTTGCCGGTTGCCATCGTCTGGTTCCTTGGCGTCGGTAATGAAGATCAGTGCTGAGGGTTTAAACACAGCTAGCGATGGTGCCCTCATGAATGAGTCGTGTGCGCTTTTCCGGTTGTTTAAGTTTAGAGCGTCGAACACAACGTCGGACGGTATGTTGCGCGAAAAGTGCATCGTGGTTTCAGAACTGATATGTCGTACTGGTTATAAGTGTGCCATGAAAACAACCACCAAGCCATCCAGTCGATATCAAAATGAGGTTGGACCAAGGATATTAAGTTGGAGAGATGCTAAAAGCCAGTCGACAAGATCGTCTATATTGCGGTCTTCCCGATATGCTAGAAGACGATGATAGGCGCACCTAACGCCAGATGTAAATTTCAGATTACACAATTATGGGAAATCAGGCTGGGCGGCCACACGACCATATTAAAATGACAAGCATCCGATCTATCTTTGTATACTCCAGGCCGGTAGTATGGATGATGACACGAACCGCCAAGCTTATGTCCAAAGTGCCGAACGTCACCATACATGGTAGATGGATTCGGGCTATGGGTGCTTGGTGTTTGTACATACCCATGCAAACAAGCTGCGATAGCTACCTACCTACCTACCTACTTACGTATGGGTGAGCAAGATAATCAGCCGGTAAGCTACCTAACTATCCTGTACATTTTTGGCTTGTTTCATATCACCTTCACTACCTCCTCATAGGCTTCGGAGGTCAAATATGCAGGGGATATTTCCTATACCGATTTGGTGGTTTGAAATCCACACCCATCAAAAACTGTTGGTACTTTAGTTCCTAACCAGCAATATCATGCGTCTTATTCCGGTAGATGTGGACTTTTCTCATATGTAACAGCCGCACACCGACATTATCTCTCGCTACATCCACGTTCTCACTTACAGTTTCAGCCTTCGTCCCTGACGTGGCTCGCGTGGGCGGCCATCTGGATAGTCCGTAGATCCACTAGATCTTTTGCTTCGTACCCCCCTTGCGGTCCGCGATTCCACCTTTACATAGTGTAGAAGCAGAAACGCGGCACCACCCTACTAAGCCGATTCCGTCTAAGCCGCTTATCAAATACGAAGATCAGAACGCCTTTTGTCATCGCTGTTGTCAAAAGTTCTTATTTACGACTTTGAGACAATGTCAGCCTTATGGGGGGTATCCTTGCCACCTTCGAATTATCCTTCGAATTATTGCCGAAGCGTCTTTCGCTAGAATCCTAAGCACTGCCGTACGAGTTGTATAACACTTTAATTTTAATATAGGTGGTAGCCTTTCACCTTCAACCTGTCAACCCAATAAATCCGAACATTTCTACTTAATTTATATGGGACGCGATGACTGAACTCTGCCGGAAAATAGAAACTAACCCTTGCTTCCATGAAGGTTCCCTAATCAATTATTCACATGCGATGGTGCAACGTTGAATCCTGAGGCGCCGTTCCATACGATGACCAACAGTACATTGTTAGATTATATCGTATAACTACTATGTACCCACCAACTCAATTGTCCTGTTACAATTTGACAATAACTACAAGTCAATTATCCTGACCTTGTAGGATTCTAAATCACATCCGTAGAGCGTCCAGGTATGGCATCCTACCGTGGCCCAGTTCGGCCCCAACTGCAGTATTCTAGAATCGCTCTGTGGGTAATAACCGCGGCGATCAGTTACAGCTGACGATGATCACAGAGCTTCCCGCTTGTCCGGAACTAATGTTTCGTTGGTGCTGAATCTTATAGCTAAAGTTGGCGATGACTCGCAATCTGCGTATTGAGTTGGCAACACTTTAAATAGCACTGCGGATCAACTAATATCGGATATGACCGTAGGTAGTCAGCAAACTTGCGATATTCGTTGTGCTAATTGATAACTCTGGATACGGGGCCTTTCTCATAGGATCCTCCAATGCCTCCTCCTATGCATTTACACCTACTGTTGTAGTACCGAGAGATCTCAAACTACGGCTATACACATTAATTCGCGTGCCCTAAGTACATACGTGTCCGAGGTTCGGGTTATTATTTCCATCCGTCTCCCCTAGCCCGTATTCATCCAGTGGTTCTTGATTGAGCTACCACTGAAACTGAAACTACACGGGCCGATTCTCTTGGCAGCCGCTTTTCAATGACCGATAGAAATTTACAAATGTTAGAGATTCTAGCGGTATACATGGGGAAGAAAACAGCAGATATTCCACCGTCAAGGCTTATGGGATAAGCCGACTACTTTAGCCCAAGATTATGCGAGTGCCGAAAGTCTACGTGAAAGCATACTCATAATTGTTTAGGCTAGGAGCCGAGACATGTTTCATCCATTATTGCCAGTTCATGTGACAACTTTTAGTGGCCACGGTTATAGGATGGATGTAAGACGGGCCCTCGTGACGAGATTCCTCTTCTCACCAATGCTAACAGCTCGAGGTGAATCTCATCAGGGTTTGAGTGTTGGTTTAACATCTATCAAGCAGCATCTTACTTGGGGTTTTTTCTAAGGCCAGTATGCTCTTGCATCCATTATTCCTTGATACTTATTCGTGTAATCAATTCCAATCCTAGGAGAACGGAGCTCTATGCGTCCGGTTTCATCTATCTCGCCAGGTTCGATCTCTTTTATAAACACCTGTAATAATACTCTTCCCAAAAGTGTCAGTCGAGGCTACAATGCTCTGATGCCACAGATTATTTATATGTATCTCGTAACGGATGGAAAGATCTACCATCGAAAGGTAGCTTATATCGGCGACCTCAATACCAAGCCCGATCAGAGTAGCTATGCTGTGCTCCCGCGCCCAAGAAGCAACGGATTTTCTTCTCTCGTTCGCATTAATATCTTTCACGGAGGCATGTGTTGGCAGGCGTAGCAGAATTAATGTTATCCGCTCTGTTGACCACCCATGTCATTTTAGTGATCCTGTGGTCCTTCGGACATCAATTTTAGTTGTCAACGTAGACTTAACGGATGTTATGGCAAGTACCGTCATGAAGGCCGGAGGAATGCCTTATGCCTCCCCTGGACCGGTCAACTACTTAGATTCTGGCAAAAAGACACGCCCCCGGTGTCCTTGGTGCTACGTCAATTGCCTCCGTGAGAGATAGTCATGACAGCAAACGCTCCTGTGTTTTCGAAAGCATCTGCAGAGCCATGGCACGAACATTGTCCTTCTATTGGATTACCTCGCTACACCCCACGCGCGAAGGACCCCGGGAGGCCTGATAGTTAACATTCTTGGATTGTGCACCGTCTGCAGTAGTAGGTCTCAACTACTGCAGTCAGCTTGCTATCACGCGCGGAAATAGCTTAGAGACGACCGGGGGACGTCCACTAAGAGAGGAAGACTTTAGACACTACCCAGCAATACCGTCAGTCTGATAATAGCTGAAGCGTCTGCTACATGGTTGAGCTGACTCTGGGTGGTAAGCATAGGGGAGAAAGGACACCCATTCAACCCCAGCCTAGTCGAGTCTGACACGGACAGCGTGTGCTGCTATTTAGCCGTTGAGCACTGCTTTAATGGTTATGGCGTCCATAGCCTCAATCATATATGAAGTATACACAATTTGCCGTCGTATGGTATAATACCGCAGCAATGGCCGAGAGCGAGTTGCGATGATATCATAATGTTCTGGCTCCTATTCTTAGAAAAATAGGTTAGTTATAAATCTTCGCATAGTTGTCAATGGGGGAAAGTAGAGTGATGTGTATCAGGTCTTCCCTTATATTCCCCCACCAGTTATGGGTTAAATTCCGCTTATACAGGCAACCTAGAGCGGTCGTGCGCCCTTCGGTTCGCAATGAACATATTCCATCTATATACGGATACTTCAGACAGTCCTGATCACGTAGCAATGCCTACATTCGATGACGGTCATACATGATAATATTCTTTTATTAGAGACTTTGGGACCCATCAGGATAGCCTTAGGTCGTCAATATAAATCATTCCCAGCCTGGCGATCTTGGGTATAATGCCATCCTAAACGCCGTCGAACGCCGTGTATGCTGCAAGCTACTGGCTGAGAAAACCGCCAGCTCAGTCACGAGCCAGGAATCCCGCTAGATTCAATAACCTGAAATGTGACGCGTTCCATTATACGGGAGGTGTATCATGGACAACTACCAGCAGATACTTAACTTCGGGGACAATAACTAGTTCTTGCTTCTTTGTGCGCAACCTCAATAATTTCAGTTCATCCTACATCAAATTATTAGCCCCTCTTCCATTGAAAAACACAGGTTCGCGTCTACCTCGGTGTCAATCTCGTCAACTAAGCTCCCTGCCGTACTTAGGAAGCTCCACACCATGCTAGCGAGCTCTTGTGCGGCTTGGGTCTCGCTATCGGTACTCGCGCTAACGTCGGTCGAAAAGGAGCCGCCCGTAGGACTCGGCAGTGAAGCCTTCCTGTCTACAGATCGCGCAGGTCTAATCGTGGAGATCTGGCCGTTGGTCTTGAGAACGGCGCCGTTGGTCCGGTCCAGCATAAGCCAGGCCTTGACCCCGGGTTTCTTGGAGAGCCGGTGGAGTGCCTCCTCTATGGATTCCGTGTTGACGGAAGGCTACGTACGTTATCAGTTAGATATATATATATATACATAAATATTAATACTGAGGAGTTATAACTCTTACCAATGCCTTTTCTGCCATAGTTCCTTTTGGTGATTGAATGAAGAATCCTTCGTAGTAATTGCGAACGGGAACAGCCCTCAGGGTGAGTTAAGAGCTTATTGATTCTTTGTTTGGTACCTGTACCTAAGACAACCGTACCTAGATGGAAATTAGCTTAAGCCACCAAGAGGAACTGCGACCGTAGCGGGCAAGCCACTATGATAAGATAAGCAAGCCACAAACAAAATCCGGGGTCACTAATGAAATTATGCCGCTGCTTACCGCCAAAAAGTTGTGCTCGATAAGTTCCGTTGCGAAGCTCAGTTTGATGTATAATGGGATAGTATGGCCAATTGGTCTGCTGAACCTATCGCGCTAGTTCTTTCTCATCCCAATGACTGATTCAAGATGGGTTCTAGTACTAAGAAGAAGAAGGAAAAGAAGAAGGACTTCCAGAAGCCCAAGCTAAAAGTAGGGAAGCCCAAGGCGAAACCTTCTAACTTCACGGATACCAGTTTTAGATCCAAAGGTATGATGATGATGATGATGCTATTTATTGGATACCCACCACCGTAATTGAAGGTCGCTTTGCTGAACTATCGCAGCTATCGTCTTGCAGCAGCAACTTACTGAGGATGCACCGGATCCATCCGAACGATTCAAGCATACCCTCTCTCTGACGAGCTCTCGCTCGGATACTCAACGTCGAGATGCGTTATCATACCTCGCGAGTCAGCTCTCGACGAATCCGCCGATAAATCCAGTAGGCACGTCGACATTACTACAGAAGCTTCTTCCCATAATGTCCGACTCCTCCGGACCTGTGCGCGGCCAGCTGCTGAAGCTACTACGAACTCTTCCCGCCGATGAAGTTCGCCCTCATGTCGAGAAGATCATGCTCTATATCCGAGGTACCATGACCAACATCTCGCAGGAGGTCAAGGATGATGGCCTGAATTATATGGAATGGCTACTTGATGTTGCCGGCGAGGACGTTGTCTCAGGTGCTGGTTGTTGGGTTAAACCGCTTAGAGACTTCATGTCGGTTCTAGGATGGGCTGTTAAATCCGTACCAGCCACAGCATCGAAGAGCGGTTGGACTTCTGCTCCGAGGACGACTTTTGGTGCCAAAAAATATGGCCAGTCTTTCCCACGACAGATGTTGGTGTTGTCTAAGTTTCTGGACATGGGGTTCAAGCCTGGAATGGCCACCTCCTGGACCCCGAACGATTGGGTCAGCAATATATGCTGCGTGCCGCAGACACCAGACCCACTGGGGTATCTCGGCTTATTTAAGCCCCCTAGAGATGAGGATAGCGAGCTCTATCGAAACCGAGAAGATAGACAAGATATCTTCCAGAAGAGATTTAGAGCAGCTGTTGAGGCTGGTGTAGATATGGCTAAGAAGGAAGGTGGGACGGCTGGTAGAGCTGCGGCAACACTAGATCAAGTGTTGAAGAATGGTATGGGTGACTACGAACAGACCTCACGATTCAACGATGACGAGCATCTATGGGATGGTTATATCATGTAAATTAGGGATTTAGGCGCTCTGAGGCATACCTTTAAATTTCCAACCTGTGCTGAATGCAATATTCTTCCCCGTGCTAAATTTTGAATTCGATTCTCACTCCACATGCGATTAAGATGGATGTATATTTTGGACAAGCAAATTTCACCTGATCTCTATCATTTTAATATTGATGTAAGGTAGGTAGGTAGGTATGAATGAACATTGAACACTGCTTAAATAACCTAAAATGCTACATACAGATCCCAACCAACGCTGTGTATAATAATGATGCCACAAAGGCTTACTTATGTATATCTCTTAAAGGCTCAATCGTACCAAGGGGTTTACCTCTAATCATGCTGCAAGTACCCTCAGCATAGCCCCATCTGTGTGCTCTTTACCATTTGTTTGTTCAAGCTCTAATACCATGTAGCTTATGAACGAACGCACATATTCCCGTCATTCATCTCCAAGATCTAATACTGATAATGAGTTGATATTGTATGTTGCTACCCTAGCAAACAAATATCTTCATGTACGCTCAAAGGGCGTTTGATTAAGTAGGTAGAGATGGTATGCATGTGATACTATGGTTACGGATCTACTATAGTTCTTATATATTCAGTTCATCATGAATAAATCATACGTTAGGTAGGTAAAGGCTTTCGAAAAGCATAAGGAGAAGTTTCCAAGTAACCCCTTTTAATCTAGCTTGCTGATGAATCGAATATATAGTAACATGCCGCCATAGGAAGTCGATTGTCCCAAGGGTAGACGTTGATTTCTCAATCTCTCATTCATGTCCAGAACCCTAGTCATATTTCCATGTCGTCGTTTCTGACGCCCCCCGTCTAAGCACTCTGGCAGGCTTATCACATCCTGCATAGGAATTTCTTACAGTGATCTGCATATCGTCCCAGTATCCGAGGCCAGACATCTCATCTCCTATACGATCGTCATGGAGACCTAAAAATACATAACCATAAATTCTAGTGTGCCTTCCATGTTTGAGGCTTACAGTAAGGCAAGTACATACATGTGCGTATGTATTAAATATTAATAACTACCTAACCTACAGTGTCCAACTAAAGAGTCCTTGTGCACTTAGCTGGCGCCTCCTCCCCTAATAGCCACAGTCTTATTTACTTATATAACTACTTCCTTATTTACTAATGTACCTTGTTGCCTGATTCGTACCTGGCTCTACTTGCCTAAGTTGTACCCTTCACATACCTGTAACAGCAGTTATAGTAGATTTGGTACTTACTTACCTAAGTACGCGTACTTAATACCTCACATAGGGAGGTAAAGTATATAGAAGTATTTACGGGGCTCCTTCCAAAGCAACTGAACTTAAGTAACTGTTCCTTCCTAACTTTGTTGCTTCCTGATCCTCGAGGTATCAAGGTGCTGATTCTTTCCTGCCAGCAATTATAAGAGAACGCATCCCTCCTCCCCACAGCCTACTTCTACTTTTTCCTCTCCATCACATTTCCACAGGATCCCACGGAAAGGGACTCAAGCTTGATCCAAGAACCACAACTACAGTCTTCAGTTCTTAGATTTTTCAACAGAACAAAGGGCTAGGTAAGTTTAATGTTTCCTTCTTCCTCATTATCTCTCACCATCACCCATCAATCATACTCTGCTAAAGGTAAACCTCAACGTGTCTGCCTTACAATATAACACCCCCTGATTCTTTTCTCCCTCCTCCCTTCTCTTTACTTTCCTTCTTCCAGCACGAGAGACACTTCAACTCTGAATGTTACTTTCGATCGTCTATTACTTGGGCGGTCTTTTACGCGACTCGTCTATCGTCAACCTGTATTTCCCAAACAACCTTTTACACCATCTAAACCTCGCTTCTTTTAAGCAACCTACCCTAAGACCTTATCATTCCTGCACGGTTTGGCTGGTCGGTTTCAATGGCCTATTAACCTCAATCCAGTATCATAGCTTCCTCGTTATTACTGGATAGGTAAGCTTGTTTATTACACAAGGCTCCTTCTTGACATAATTCTTTCCTACCTATCACTTACACGAACTACTGCTACCTTACTTTACCTTCTATGGCTACTTCTTCCAGATATTCAGCTGTTTTAACGCAACCATTTACTAATAAATCTATCGCATAGGGCTCACGCTTACAAACTTGAGTATCACGACACTCAAGTTCTCAAGACCTAAGTCAGCAAGTAAGTATCTACTCACGCTTTACTTCGCATTTGCGCCCCCCCTCAACAAATACTAAGTGTATTTTGTATCCTTCTATCAAACTTCTAACCTTGGCACCCCGGACAACCGAGTATCTCAACATTCTACTCCTCCCAAACATACCTGATATCACATTGCCCGAAACCTTCATGTGCTTGTCTGGCTGCATTTCCGTGTATCTGAGATTCCGGCTTCAAAGCCCTTACAGGCTGGCGGATGAATATTACGTCTTCTGTTATCACTGACCTAAAATGTCTAGAAATCCGAGAACAACCTTGTTGGTCCATTGATCAACATGTCTGATAGCTGGGGTTCCCCCGAGGAGAAGCCAGTGGCCCCCAAGGAGGCTGCCGGCCCTTCAACTACCGTTGCGCAACGTCCTGAGAAGCCAGTTGGTGACTGGGGTCAGCCTGTTGCATTCGACTACACCGAAACTGATGTTGACCGCAAGTGGGGCAGTAACGGCGTCATCTATGAATGGGATGGCGAAGAAGGCGAAGTCGGCCCTGTGAATCCAGAGCTGGAACTCCAGCTCTTTGGTCTCCCGGAGGAGCGACACTGCGCCGGCGTCGATTTCTCCAAGTAAGTTCACTTAATTCGCCTTCACGGCTCGCTAACCTGCTAACTTCCCTAGGATCGCGGAGATCAGTGTCTCCCAAGAGGGTGAGAAGCGTATCATCCCTATCTCTCACTTCAAAGAAGCGGGTCTTCACCCTATCATGATGAAGAATGTTGAGATGGCCGGCTACAAAACACCGACCCCCATCCAAAAGTATTGCATCCCGGCGATCAAGATGGGACATGATTTGATCGCTATTGCCCAAACAGGTCAGTAACTCACTTACCTTTCATCGTCACTCTATGTAGCCCTGCTAACCCATTTGTTTCTTAGGTTCCGGCAAAACCGCTGCATATCTGGTTCCTATTTTGAACCAGCTGATGGGCAAAGCCAAAAAGTTGGCTGCTCCCCGCCCACTTCCTCAGCAATATGAGAATGGACCGACCCAATACGTGCGAGCCGAGCCTTTGGTGCTCGTGATTTGTCCTGCTCGAGAACTAGCAATCCAAATCTTCGACGAAGCGCGTAGATTCTGCTACCGCACAATGCTTCGTCCTTGCGTTGTCTATGGAGGAGGACCTATCCAGGAGCAACTCCAACAGATTGGACGAGGCTGCGATGTCCTCGTCGCCACTCCTGGCCGACTTATCGATATCATGGAGCGCTCGCACCTGTTCACGCTTCGTCGACTTCGATACATGGTGATTGACGAGGCCGATGAGATGCTCGACATGGATTGGCAAGAGGAATTTGAGAAGATCCTCACCGGTGGAGGTAAGTTCATACGTTCCTAACACATCAATAGAAATCTAATATCTGCTATAGAACAAGAGCAAGGAAATGTGAAGTACATGCTATTCTCGGCCACTTTCCCTGGCGCCGTTCGCAAACTCGCCAAAGACCATCTTGCGATGAACCATATTCGCATTCGCGTGGGCCGCATCGGAAGCTCTCATGCAAACATTTCGCAAGACATCATCTTCGTGAAGCAGGAGCTAAAGCGAGAGGCTCTTCTTGATCTTCTGTACTCGCTGAAGCCTGCCCGAACCATCATCTTCGTCAACAGCAAACGCACGGCAGACGAGATTGACGATTTTCTCTTCCACAAGGGTCTGCCTTGCACTTCGATGCACTCGGACCGCACTCAACGAGAGCGCGAGGATGCGATGCGAGCGTTCCGCTCTGGGAAGTCACCCCTTCTGATCGCTACCGGAGTTACGGCTCGTGGAATTGACGTACGTAACGTCCGCTACGTTGTCAACTTTGATCTTCCGAGTGCGGACCATGGCGGTATTCAGGAATATGTTCACCGCATTGGTAAGTTGCCTTTCATTTCCCAAGTGTCTTGTTCGTTTACTAATGCCGTACAGGTCGAACCGGCCGCATTGGATACACCGGTTCTGCCACCTCATTCTACACTGAGCGCGACGAGTCTCTCGCTGAGGATTTGACCAAGATTCTCATGGAGACTCAACAGCCCGTGCCTGACTTCCTCCAGCAATACATCCCCGAGGGTGTAGACCCAAAGAACTTTAAGATGGAGGACGACAAGAGCGACTTTGAAGAGGAGGAGGGAGACGCCGGAGACACGTGGCAGACGGATGGCCCCAATGGCGACCAGAATGCTGGTACTGATTCCTGGGCTACTGGCGGTGACGCCGGTGTAAATGACAGCTGGGGTGCGCCTGCGGCCGGAGGAGCTGCTGCAGATGGTTGGGGATCTGGAGCTAAAGTCGATTCCGCTGGTACTTGGGGTTCTGGTGGTAACTTAGGAGGTGACTCCTGGGTGAATGCAAGCAACGTGGAAGTTGATTGGTAATTACTGTATAACCACCACTCCAGTTTACATGACTCTGGCAGAGCCCTCGGACACTTCTGGCACAAACCATTTGGCAACTAAATTTGCTCAGAAACTGCGATATTCTGAGAGGTCACAGGCCTCCGAGTGAAGATGGCAAAATAATGTTTCATTTCGTTTCTTTGAGAGTTGGCACGAGGTAGGAACATACGTTTCTGGGTTGATAGTCCATAGTGGAATCTCTGAGTAGTACGAATTGATATCTGTCTTATGCCGTCCAAGATTTGACCACCGGATATCGTTAAGGTTCGTGGCATCGGAAAAATGTTGCTCTTGTTTAAGAAGGATGAAAATAGCTTACTTCTTGGCTCACTAACTCATATAGCCTTTCATAATACAATTCATGCTTAAGTACCTCACAGGTATGTAATCCAGAAGAGAGAGTTTACTAATCCGTTTCTTCACTCTCTGTTTGATGTTAGATATAAGTAATTGCTTAATATCACAACGAATATACGTACGGAAGGGAGAGTAGTATCAAGAACACTACCTGGTTGTAGGAGGGGACAGTTAACTAGCTCTATTCACATATAACATGTACCTAATTTATGCGATGTGTTTAAAGGAAGTGGAACTCTGCAGGTTTCATCCCTGTGCTTTCATCGTTATGCCTTGTCGATGATGTTGGAGTTATTAACTGACAGGTACCTTATGTAAGCTAGCGTAAATCTGGACTTTAGGCATATTGTAATGAGAGAGAATGGTAAGTCCTTATTCCGTATAAGGAAGTCTATGAGGATATGTCTTCTACGAGAATAAAAACGGAGGAGGGGAGGATACATATCTGGTTGTGTTAGGTGCTTTTAGTTTGACAAATGTTAGATACATATTGACATTACGGTGAGCTTAAATGTTGTTAATTGAATTATGGATCTAAAAAGAGGGAATTATTTAAGAAGTCGATGAATCGTAATAACGGAATACTAGATAATCTCCGATATGCATATAACGGAACGACATCTCATTCACTTATTGGATCAAAGCTCAGCGAGCTCATTCCAACTGCAGCCCGCAGCTCCGAAACATACGATACCTAATAGAGTAACTAACAATTACGAATTGAAGAAACATCTCCTCCTGAATCATCAATGGAATAAGTCTGGAGAATCTTTCTTTTCTTAGGAATTTGAGGGTTCGAAAAGCGTGAGTCGTAACAAAATGAAAGCTCTCACTCCTTGTCTACGCTCTGCATCGAGCCGGCATGGCCATGTCCAAAACCACGTGCTACGGCAACTACCCGTAGTAGCAGCAGCAGCATCATCACCATGCACCACCTATAACAACAACAACAACAGTAGGAGACCTTTCTCGGTTCTCAACCGCCCACCACCCAGCTACCCAGGCCACGTGCCGCTAACGGGTATCGAGCGCGCCGCCCTAGCCGTCGGCTCCGGCATCGCGTCCTTCGTGAACCCGTACCGGGGGGACATGATCGCGGCTCTGGGCGAGGCCACCGCGTCGCCGTACTTCATCCAGCGGCTGCGGCGGGCCATGCTCGCATCGGGCACGGGGCGCAGGATCTTACGGGACCGGCCGCGGATCACGTCGGCGTCGCTGAACCTGCCGTACCTGCGCTCGCTGCCGCGGAACACGGTCGGCGGGACGTACGTGGGGTGGCTGGACCGGGAGGGGGTGTCGCCGGACACGCGCAGCGGGGTGCGGTTCATCGACGACGAGGAGTGCGCGTACGTGATGCAGCGGTACCGCGAGTCGCACGACTTCTACCACGCGCTGACGGGCTTGCCGATCGTGCGCGAGGGCGAGGTCGCGCTCAAGGCGTTCGAGTTCGCCAACACGCTGCTCCCGATGACGGGGCTCTCGCTGCTGGCCGTCGCGACGCTCAAGGCGGCGGAGCGCCGGCGCTTTTTCACCATCTACGCGCCGTGGGCGGTGCGCAACGGCCTGCGCTGCGACGAGGTTATCAATGTGTACTGGGAGGAGGAGATGGAGACGGACGTGGATGCGTTGCGGGCGCGGCTGGGCATCGAGAGGCCGCCTGACTTGCGGGAGATGCGCAGGAGGGAGCGCGCGGAGAAGAAGAAGAAGAAGAGGTTGAGGGAGGGGGGTGGTGGTGCGCAGGGTGTTGTTGGGACTTGAGAGAAGGGGGTATTTCAATTTTGTCATTAATAGATAATTTGGTCTGTATATCATCATGGCTGCTGTACTTGGGCCGCGTAGGGCGAGAACAAGCACTTTCCTACCTACACATATTCCCCAGAAACGCCTTTGCCATGCTGTGCTATCCCGTCGCATCGTGCGCTGTCTTCTTTTGCCTCTCTCTTTTCTCCGCCGACGTCATCGACCGACGCCTCGCCGCGACCCATCCAATCCAGTCCGATCCGATCCAGTCCGCGTCGAGAAGCGACAGCAGACATAAAAAACATGCCTGCGGCATCACAGGTCCAGCAGATCGTCGTCGTCCTCGTCGTCCCAGTTCTTGCGCCTGTTCACCACGATCTTCTCCTCCTCCTTGGTGTCGGCGACCGCGTTCAGCAGTTCCTTGAGCTGGGCCTCGGTGACCTTCTGGCGCAGCTGGCCGGTGCGCGCGAGCATGATGAGGCGGTTCTCGACGTCGGCGGCGCGCTCCTCCTTGACGAGCCGGATGCGGCCGAGACGGTCGGCGGCTTCCGGGTGTAGGATTTGGTTGAGGATGGACTGGCGGGCTTCGGCTTCTTGTCTGTTAAGAAGAGAGAGTTGTTAGTTGGGGTGTTGTAGTATGTAGTATGGGTGAATCGTGATTGGTAAGGGGGGGGATGCGCTCACTGCTTCTGCTGCTCTGCTTGGTTTCCTTGGCTGGGCCCCGCGCTGCCTGTCCCGCTGGCCTGCGCTTTGAGCTGCTCGAGGCGCGCCTTGCGGATCTACGAGTTAGGGCATGTTAGTATTACCTTTCAAAAGGATTATTGATTATTTCGGTAACATCTATTTGGAATACCTGTTCTAATTCTGCGTCGGCCATGTTCGTTCGTTGTGTTATTTATGTAAGGTGGGATTTGCGTTGGGCAAGAAATCGGTATGTATAATAATAAATGATAGTGGGGTTTGTATAAGTCAATATTAGGAGGTACCTAACCTAGGTTAGTTACATAGGCGGCAGCTGGGATTCTAGGAATTCTAGTGGGGTGGTTTAAGGTGTTATGGTTAAGTTCATAAAAGGATGACCCCGCGTATTGCGTTAGTGATAGGTTTAGTATTTAGCGCCTTCTATGTATTGATACATATCTGAACTGACATCTGAACTGACAATCTCCTTTACTTTACGCTCTCCACAAGTTCAACCGATGAATGATTTCCGAGTTCATGTCATGCGAGAAATTACGGCAGTAGCAAGCAGTTTGAAAATTGAAAAGGTAAAGGTTAACTATCCTACGAGACCATTGAACATAGAGCTATGAATCCCAGGTTATATATTTTAGCAGGTGTAGTAATACCATTTTATGGCCATCACCAACAAGTTCAGCTGCCAGTCCAAGGTTTCCAATAATAGCACGCAGCCTTACACCTTTAGAGATGGATGGGCGGACAAAGTTATAACACCTCATGAGGAGGAGTATGAGGTTTTTGGGGAGTAGTGGCATTGGCGGAAACCATAATGCAACCAAGATGAGTACTCGGAAAAGAAATGGGATAACTGTTGGTTACATTTTATACTAGTCTTCAAACAGTCTGTAGACAAACAACACAACCCGCTGTCCAAACCTTGTCATTTACGGATAATCACGTTTCTACCGTCTAGGTAAGCGCTGGCCCAATGCTCGGTACCTTAGCACCGCATAACATGTGGGCAGAAAGGGGCTGTGGATGCTATAGGCAGAAAGTGGAGGATCTCTCATGCCAGAAGAAAAAGAATTCCACTCGTTAAAGAACTTACATTTAAGAAGACGACACGTAGCATAAGCTATTATTAAAACTATCTCATATCTGAACAGTGTAGTACATCAACATAACATCCTACAATTAGAAGGAAAGCCATGGCCAGAGACAGTGCCACCAATCAACACCCCCCCTCGAAGTACAGGTTCAATCCACATCCTCATCACCTTCATCTCTCCGCGGTTCAAAATTCAACTGTCGAGCATTAGCAACCAACCGGACATACTCTCTTGAGTAAACTTACCGAATTCCCATTATACAACTGCGCGTCCCTACGCCTGTCCTCGGCATCATCAAACCCCCTGATCCGCGAGGAAGTCCTACCCGCGGGTAGATTCTGCAGCGGGACCTCCTCGGGCGACGCAGCTCCACGACTGCTTAGCAGGCCGGTGAGTCCGCCTAGCATTCCAACCAGGAACCCGTATCCGGAGCCGAAGAAGCCTAGGACGTACGCTAGGCTGCGCCAGACGAAGCCGCCGGAGGCGCGTGCGAACGCGGAGGAGTACTTGGCGTGGACTAGGACGAGAGTGGCAGAAGGGGCTAGGCCAAGGGATAGGAGAGGCTCTGTTTCCTCGGCGGGTTCGACGGCTTTGTTGGGAAGTGGCGTTAGGACGATTCGGAAGGTGTACGGGTCGTCGCTGTCAGTCCGGTCCTCGTCGATCCACTTGCGTACTTCATTACTAAGGGTCGCGTCGCTCTTGAAGCGCGATCGGATTGTCGAGCCGTCAAACAAGCGGACCTGTAAGTTGCAGTAGTCTCCTGAGCTGCTGGCTTGTCTTCGGGCGAGGGGAATAGACGGGGTTTGGCTGCTGGAAGCTTCGGTGTCGTTTGACGTGGTTAGAAGTAGTCTTGCTTGTTTTTCTTTGGCCTCGCGCTCTTTGCGCTCTCGCCTGTCATCTTCGATGCGCTTTAGAATGCGTTTTCTGTCCTCAGCTGCTCGGATCTTCTGTTGTCTGACTTCTTCTGCGTAAGACCGCTCTGCTCTGTTGGTATTAGAGGACTGGCCCTCGTTGCTTTCACTAGGTCTGCGTCGCTCTCGTGCCTGGGCTTCTCGCTCTGACCTGGCCTTGGCTTCTTGCTCTGCCTTAGCTTTGGTTTCCTTGGCTTTAGCTTCTTTAGCCTCCTTCGCTTTCTTTTCTGCTTCTAGGCGCCTCGCTTCTTGTGAACTCTGCCCTTCCCGGGAAGGTTCTGCTGGTGCAGGAGAGGGCCTGGCTGGGATGTCATAGTCATCATATAGGTTGTCTAATGCGTTACTCCTGGTGGGTACCGGGCCCTGAGCGGCCGGAGGTGGCTGACTTGAAGCCTGTCCTGCAGGGGCAGTAGCAGTTTGTTGGGTCTGAGTTGTTGATGCAGTTTTGAGAATCGCCTCGATCCTGCGAACCAGATCCTCCTTTGCTGTGCCACCTTGAATATACTCTTTTAGAGTTCCGTTTCTGAGGCGTTTGTAAGTGGCGATACTTAAAATGCTGTTATGAGGGTTGGGATGAGACGTACTGAATGATTACTACTGTTGGCTTTTTTGGTATAGGAAATAGTGCTTCTAGAAATCCTGCCTCTTCAGACCCTGCCTGTAGTCGCAAGGCCAAAGCTTGATTTTTGAGTGGTGATTTTAGCTGTACAAAGTCAGTTAATAAATCCTCAATGTACATGCCCAGTTACTCACGGAATCGTTTGTGAGGAGCTCGTTCTCCCAAAGTTGACTCTCGTCTCCACTGTCTACACTTGTGTCAGTTTAACTGATACCATACACCCTTTCAGCATAAGTAGCTAACCAGTGACAAATGCGAGCACCATCTTGGTCTGTTGGATGGCAAGGGAGATGCCATCTTGTAGGCTGCCTTGGAAGAATACACTCTCTGACATCGTCACTACTGAAAGCTCGATGTCGTAAAGAGAAAAGTGTGGCGAATAATTTCGTGGACGAGTAGGTAGACACAGCGGCTGAGCGCAGGACTAGAGATTTGATATTCAATATTCAATTAAAGATGCAATTAAAGATGCGTGCTCATTCTTGGTGGAATTATCGACGTCTGACTGTTCATAGTATGGCGACCATCAATTAATCCAAACAGTCCTTTTCGCTGTTATCTAAGTTGAGCGTGTCTCTGATTATGGGAATGTCTCGTGAACATGTTGAGTCGTGATAAAAGTTGTTATTAAGTGCCACATGTGAGAAGCTGTTCAACATGTCGCAAGTACAAAGTACTTGGAGCTACGTACACCTTACCTAATACGGCCTAGCTGCCTGCGGGTTCCCTGCTCAAGCTTCGGGCTGCCGGCTCCGCAGAACTCAATTGATTGGATCAACTTGCAGAATCTAGTCAATGGCCAATGGGAGAGCTTCATTTATTTAAGAAAACGAACGTCATCGTTGAAGGCTTCGATAATGAAGATATTTGAAGATATACCAGCCATTCCGTAATGAAGTCGCAAGGGTGGTTAACACCCCAAATTCTCGCTCGGAGAGTCGAGAAAGCCCTCGAAGCCCAAGCTCGAGCCCGCGCCTCCAAACCCCAGAGCTACAGCACGCAAACCTCGCCATGTAGCATCCTCCGAACTTCCCACTCCCCCAGCAGCCAACCACGACGCCCTCTCTTCAGCCGACCCTTCACACACACCCCCCGGCCCCAGCGCCAACCCGCCGAAGACCCAAACTTCACCTCGATCCTCGACAACCCGCCAGAACTAGTGCGCGCAGGACGACGTCACGGGCCGGGCCTCATCGTCCTCGCCATCATCCCCGTAACCGCGTTCCTGCTCGGGACATGGCAAGTCCAGCGGCTCGGCTGGAAGACGGACCTCATCGCCAAGTTCGAGGACCGGATCGTGCGCGAGCCGTTGCCGCTCCCGCCGCGCATCGACCCGGATGCCATCCACGACTTCGATTTCCGCCGGGTCACCGCCACGGGGCGCTACCGCCACGACCGCGAGATGCTGATCGGCCCGCGCATGCGCGACGGCGACGAGGGGTACATGGTCGTGACGCCGCTGGAGCGCGGGGGCGACGAGGGCGCGACCGTGTTGGTAAACCGCGGATGGATATCCAAGAAGTTCCGCGATCGGCGGAGTAGGCCCGAGTCCCTGTACGCCGGCGAGGTTACGGTGGAGGGCCTGCTGCGGGAGCCCTGGAAGAAGAATATGTTTACGCCGGATAACAGGCCTGATATAAATGAGTTCTATTTTCCTGACGTGAAGCAGATGGCTGCTTTAACGGGAAGCCAGGCTGTGTGGATCGAGCAGACTATGGGTACGTTGGAACAATGGCAACACTTATAAACAGAGGAATTTATCCTCTGGCTAGAGAGAATGCTTCCTTAGCTAATGTTTTTTATTCTTGCAGAGCCGGGTTTACTCCAGACTCTGGATATGGAATCTAAGGGCATTCCTATTGGCAGACCTGCTGAGGTCAACCTAAGGAATAACCACGCACAGTACATCTTCACGTGGTATGATTCCTTCATTCATTCTTCCAAATCCCCTCTTCTCGCGCTCCAACTAAAAACATACCCTAGGTATGGACTCGCAGTAGCGACGTCGATAATGTTCTATATGGTGGTGAAGAAGCCTCCCACCGATATCTCACGCCGAGTGAGGATGAACAAGGAATGGTCGTAGACCCTAGTTCCGAGTGAATGCGCATCGCATCCGTTTAATAGAACCCCGGATAGGGGGGGTTAGCTCAAGTAACTTCCTCCTCTTCATCGACACCCCCTTGTCGGACTTGTCGTTTCCGAGGAGCTTTCGTCGGTGCTGGGACTGACATTCGCATCTCTTGTAAGAGTTCTCTGGGCAGATACCGCTGCGCCAAGGAGAAGGGTGTAGCGGAGGTACTGGTCTGCCGTTGTCTACAACAAAAGGTTAGTAAATTTGTACCGCTAGGAGTAATCATATACCCTAGCATAAATATAAAACATACCTTCGCATAAGCATCATCATGTCGCTCTCATCGATCGTCTTGCGGCCTGCGTGTCTCGCGTAGGCTGATAAATCGTCCCCTAGCTGCTCAAAATACCAGTCCGTCGCTTGCATAATGGCATCTACCGTATCTGAACTCAACTTCGCCTTACTGACCCCTGCCGTCTTGGCAAGTGTTGTCGCCAGCCGCTTTACTACACCCACAGGTAGAGAAGGATACTCAATACCATGCCGCGAGATTTTCTTTCCGGGTTTTCTTCTCCCGATGCTTCTTTGTGCTGGATGGTCAACGACCCGGGAGACGATTGTGTTCTGTAACGCCTCGGTGTCATCAACATCATCGACATCATCTAGTCCAGGTGCATCTATCAAGTCTCCCAGGCCATCGTCATCGTCATCGTAGTGGTCGAAGCCAGGTATGTCACTGGTCTCGACGTCTTCAGCCATCGTTGGGTCTCGGGTAGGCGATTCCACAGGGGCCATGACAAAGGTACTCTCATTCCCGAGGTCGGGGATCTCGATTGGACCAAAATCATCCTGGCCTCCCATAGTCTGACGTCTCATCTCTTCATCCACACTGGAATATGTTAGCACACTTTAACTCACACGCAAAGGTCAACATGGCAATACCGTTCGAATATAGCCTCTTCATCTAAGCCAATCCCTTCGGTGTCGTCGTCCAACGCTGGTGGGGGGAAGAAACCCGAATCGATACCAACGTCATTATCATCATCGTCTCCTATTTCCGGCCCGACAAAGTCACTCATCCTCGCACTACCTAAACTACTCCTATCCAAGCGACCCAGTGGCGCTTCTGTCCACGCTCGGCGAGGGAGCTCGATCGACTGCATTGTGTAGTTCTCATCGTCCAGTATGCTAGACCGGGGAGGCTTCAACTCGCTATCGTCGTCATCGTCGCGATCTAGGGGTAACGAAAAACGGGGACGCTCAATAGGAAAGTCGTCGTCATCGTCGCCCTCCTCGAGGAGAGTCTGCAACGTCGATTCATTGCCGCGAAGGGGGGGCGACGATGACGAGGAGACTACCGTCGACGTAGGTGCGAGAACCCGACTAAGATTCCGCAGGAGATCCCGCGGCGTTTCGCGCTCACGCTCGCGTGCAACACTGCGCCGCCGTCCCACCCGTCCTGGTGTGAATAGGGCTGCACGTCGCTGGTCTATAGCACGGATGGCGGCGCGGGCATGCGGCGTGTTAGGGTTTCGGCGGCCCGAAGCAGATAGACGGAGGGAAGAGGGCTCGGCGCTGATGGCGCGGCGGTTCGGGGTCGCAAGTGCTCGGGGAGTGCTGAGAGCTGCGAGACGGTTTTTATTTGGAGTCGGGTCCGTCATTTTGAATATGCTGATGTCTCTCTCTCTCTCTCTCTCTCTCTCTCTCTTATACCCAGCCGTGTACCTCGCCGGATGTCAGTGATAAAACGGAAGATTCGCCGTATAGCACATGACAATTGGCATCAATTTCTCATTCCTTGCTTAATTCAAGCCGATAGGTAGTCGCCCATAAAAATCTCGTGACTACTACCCCGATACCTTGAAGTTGTCTAGTAAAATGACGTGTGCTTGGTTGCTACTAGACGCGGTTAGGAGCTTAGACGCGTCGTGGTTATTCAGCAATACAGTTTATTGTAGCTGCTGTATGAATGTAAAATTGAAAAAACAGGGTGGGCACGTGGGGTTCCTCGCACTGTATGAGCTATGTACGCTATGTGTACGTGGGGCTTTATGCGTTAGGTGGTGCAGGTGGTGTTAAAGTTCAGAGGGGCTCTAGCGCTATTGGGTCATCCCTGTTGGTTTTCATACTTCCCCTTGCCCACCCAAACTGCCGAAACTGTTCAAAGCAACTTTTCTTAACAGCGTACATAGTAGGTACCTAGGTACCTATGTAAGTCCTGAAGTCTAGCCGAACTATTCCGTAGAATCTTTTGAAACGTCTTCGACTCATCTGCCTGAGCTCTGAGATCTCACCAATTCCTTGTTTCTTTGGTTCTCCTAATACTCTCGGCAAATCTATCAAGATGACGCCATGCTCTTGCGATATCGACGTTGGCGGAGTTATGGGTGCTTATGTACCTACATATATATTTTCCGTCTAGGTAGTTAGTACATCAGAGAAACTGAAGTTAGAATAAAATAAAAATTCCGTTTTCTCTGTAATCCGTACATAGACCGTGTCTTACCGGCATCTCATGCCGCAACCTGCTCATTGGTGCTTTGATCATTACGACACTCCGACTATTATGAGATAGTGAAAATAGGTTTAACTGTTTGGGCAAACAACCAAATATCAATAGCTTACACATTTTTCAGTCGTTCAAGCTAGGGATACGAAACACAGAATACTAATTTAAAACTGTAGTATAGTAGAACGATTGGTTACAAACCCCAAAGCTGCAGTGCTGGCTGGATTTAAAGAGCTCCATAAAGTCAGCATAAATAAGATAGCTTGAAGACCATGACCCGAATCAGGTCTGTCGACTCGCCACAGACCCTCAACAGTCTGACGAATCAACCGGATGCATTGCACAGCTTCTATTCCGATACAAGAATGTTCCGGGTAGAACCCCTGACACCCTCGACAAACAATAAGTTTTCGAATGCTCCTGAGGAGTTGGCGTTGTTACAAGAGACGCTTCAAGTGGTGGCTCGGCTTATCCGTACATGTACGGTATCGTGTTGGTGTTTCCTGAGCACGAAGACCAACTCTTGGTTGTTACCTACCTACCTATACCTAACCTATTGTATGCAATTCGATCTGCCCACTTAGCTACTGACCTGCATATACACATGCACATGCAAAGCGGGTAGTTGAACGGCAGTCAGATAATTCGTGAAGATCGATCTAAATGAATACCCCTATAAGACAGGAAAACTTACATCACCAACTTAGGTAAACGGTATATAAATACCTAAATAGGTACTTGACTTGACTGTGAATGACGGAGTTATACTTTGGGGTTTTCAATATTTCGCTTAGTTAGTCACTCAAATTTTCTTATATTATTATATCAGTCCTAAATCCAGCCACTCTATTTTTGTAGTTGATACCTTGTAGAAACCAGATTCAAGGTTTATGATGACTATATCATGTACATCGGCCTAAAGCGGATTGAAGAATAGACCCAGCTGTATGGTTTGAGTGGTTTAAACATCAGGAAAGAGCAACTGTATGTACGAATATCCAATTGTTCAATATTGAGCCAATGAAGACGCTTAGACCGTTTGAGCTTTCCAATACCCCTTGCCTTAGTGTACGACCAGGTACCTAAGTGCCTTACCCAAGCTCCCAGGCTCCCAGGCTCCATAATATGTACATGTACCTAAGCACGGATTAGGTACGTACCCAGGTACCCAGATAGGCAAATCTAGCTATATGTACTAACTAAGCTACCTACATGTACTTACCTCATACGAATTGGAGACGGCTCCTCCACACCTTCAACAACTTTTTCCGACTGGGCTAATAACTTCCGCATTATAGGGGTTCAAACTGATTGCGACGTTGTTTCTCTCAGATCACATCTCACATTGGGTCTCCAATATCTTTTCCAATACATACCTATCGAATGATAAATCTTCTTCCACTATATTTTTTGATCCGATTCGGTACACGCCGCTGATTGTAACCTATTCAACCTATCCAACGAAAAAGGGACGGCCAGCCTCTTATTATTGTAGGTAGTCAATATTTCTTCCTTTGTTCCTTTTGGACGCCCCAAGAAACCCCCAACCGCCACCCATTATCGTCTCATTCTGCCCCATCCATTAACTGTAACATTACCACATTATCGCATTACCGCATTACCGCATTACTCTTCGTCCCCCATCCGCCAATCTTACACCGTCTAGCTGTCCTCGTTGCTTCTTTCTTCGCTTCCCACCTTTCAAGCTTTAGGTAGCACGCGCTTTCGAATCCATCTAAGAGAAGGAGCTCTAAAAGTAAGAAGAAGAAGAAACCACTCTTGTCCCTTCGCTTGTCCCTTCGCTGCCACACCTCGTCCACCCTATCCAATTCCATCTTCAGGGCGTTCGCGCGCCACCACCCACCTAACCTACCTAGATCATCAAGCACCAAGCACCAAGCACCAAGCCCCAAGCACCAAGCACCAAGCATCAAGTGCCTTCGAATCAAGGTCACCGTTGTGTGTCTCTGAAAAGGTCCCACACCCCCCCTAGCACATACCTAGCACATACCTAGTACATTTCAAGCTCCAGCATCCCTATCGGGGCACCCTATCCCAGCTTACCTACCCTATCAGGATTGCTCGACCAGCTATCGTTCCAGTCCGCGAACCGTGCTTAAGAAGTACAGTACGGACCAGTCCTACGATACTGGGAACGTAGCGCCGTGCTCCATACTGCCCATACAGCCAGCTTGCCCACCACCTCCTGCGATCTGCGGCACCACACCCTTCCGACCCTGTGTCAAAACATTTCTAACCCTTATGCAACGCAAGCTCCCTTCTACACTTCTTCTACTCCTACATAGTCGTATCGCCGGCAGGTCCTTCCAGAATAATTTCGGTACTATAATCAAAATATCTTCATCAAATACTAACACCGCTGGTTTCTTTAGCTGCCGACTATTAAGCCCCAGTACCTTGCTGGTTAATCAAATTTAACATATCGAAATCGCCAATCATGGCTGCCCCTGGTGTTCAATCATTGAAGGTACGTCTGCCGTCTGCCACGTCGCTCTAAGTGAATACCGCATCATGAAGCAAGTATACTAATGCGAGATTGCCCTGCAGTGCGTCGTTACGGGTGACGGTGCTGTCGGAAAGGTCCGTCTATTCCAACATTAGCCAATGTCGACCGAGTCTAGCCATGTTCCATATCTAACATCGATGTCAGACATGTCTTCTCATTTCATACACAACCAATGCGTTCCCCGGTGAATATATACCTACGGTGTTAGTAGAACTTGGTCTCTGTCCCATCCTAGATTGTATACTGATGTCACGTTCAGTTTCGATAACTACTCGGCAAGCGTGATGGTCGATGGCAAGCCTATCAGCTTAGGACTATGGGATACTGCTGGTCAGGAAGATTACGATAGATTGCGACCGCTCTCCTATCCTCAAACCGATGTTTTCTTAATCTGCTTCTCCATCGTGAGCCCTCCTTCGTTTGATAACGTAAAGGCTAAGGTAAGTGAACAGCGAGAAAGCATCTAATCAGTCTAGTCAATTACTCTGGATTAAGCAACTAACTTAGCTCAGTGGTATCCCGAAATCGATCACCATGCGCCAAACATTCCCATCATCCTAGTTGGGACCAAGTTGGATCTTCGAGAGGACCCCGCTACCCTGGAAAGCCTCCGGTCCAAGAGGATGGAGCCGGTGTCGTACGACCAAGCCTTGGTCTGCGCAAAAGAGATCCGTGCCCACAAATATCTTGAATGTTCGGCCCTCACTCAGCGGAACTTGAAGAGCGTATTCGATGAGGCTATTCGGTATGATAGACCACGATAGCTCCCCAGTGTTTAACCACGTATTAATCTTATCTGCAGTGCCGTCCTAAACCCTCGGCCCGTCGCTGCGAAAGGTGGAGCAAAGAAGAGCAAGTGCACGATTCTATAAGCGGCACATAACAGCATATATCATTGCTTATGACATTTTGAGACTTGGTCGAGCGAGCCAGAAGGTTTTTCGAAACGATGATGGCGTTTTGGTGGACATATAGGAAAGACTACCATCCTCTATGAGGAACCGACGTATTCAGGCATCTTCGAGTTGGCCGACTACCCATATTTCGCGTCCCCTCATTTTGAAATCTACATACCCAGACGTTTTTGGTGGCCATTTTGTTGCAGGCTATTTATTCGACCAGAAGGGAATTAAGGGGAAAGGATCAAGTTGCAAAGTCGAAAGCCGTCAACGAGGAATCAGAAGCATACGTGAGCCTGCGAGTACCGTTATTTTTAAAGAGTTCTGGCTCGCTGCCATCCTGTTTGCTCCTTGCCATCTTGGCTTCCGTCGGGATTGGACATACAGGCAAACTGGGTTTAAATATTTCTACATGGAAATCACCCTTCAAACGAACTAGACGGCAGCAAGAGTCACAATTCCCCACATATAGCATATTCAACTCGCCTTTTCACAATTCTGTAGATAGCATATTTGCGAGAAGAATCTAAATTTCACGGCATGTCCCCCAAATTTGATGTCATTTTTCATTTTTCCTATACGTGAACGCCTAACCCCTAAGCTGCTTTGCAAAATATGTGATTAAAATAAAATAAATACATTGACAGAAGAGCTACTGTCTAGGATATCATGACCCGGCTCCAGGGACCATCCCACGTCGGCTCGGGTGGATTGCATGCTCGACGCCGCCACCAGCTTTCTCGCCCCCATTCTGCCCCTTCCCCTTCTCAGCCTTAGCCTTGGCTTCCTCCTGCGCCCTGCGCGCGCGTTCCTCGTTCAGCTTCTCGTTCTTGGCACGGATCTTGTCCTTGCGATGGGAGGTGTTCCCGCCGCCGCCAGCCGTCAGCTCGACGTTGATGCGGCGCTCCTCGGGCCTGCCGGGCCTGCCGGGCTTGCCGGGGGGGCAGGGACAGGGGCAGGTAAAGGTGGTGTGGTGCATGGTCTTCAGGCAGGTCTTCATGTGGTCGTAGCGGGCGAACTCGACGAAGGCGATGCCGCGGGACTTGGCGGTGCGCGGGTCGTGCAGCAGGCGCACCGAGGTCGGGTGCACGGCGGAGAAGTGGGCTGTTATCTGCTCCGGAGTCGCGGAGAAGGGCAGGTTGCCGACGAAGACTATGAAGCGGACTTTTTTGCCGCGGGGGGGCTCTTCGGGGGGGGCTTCTTCGTCGTCGTTGTCGTCGTCGTCGGCCGTGGCAGCTGCGGTGGTGGTGGTGATGGTGGTGTCTGCGGGCTCGGCGGCGTCGGTGGGTTCTTGAGGGGCGTGGGCGTGGGCGTTGGCTTTGGCTTTGGACTCGGATTTGTCTTTGCTTTTGCTCTTGGACTTGGACTTGGACTTGGATTTCTTGTCTTTTTTGTCCTTCTTGCTGGTCTTTTTGGAACTTTCCTTGGTCTCCTTTTTACTCTCGTCGTCGCCCTGAGGCTCTACGGCGGGGAGGGGGGCTTCGTCCATGGGGGTGTCTTCGGGCGAGGCATTGGCTTCGTCTTCGTCTTCGTCTTCGGCAGCGGGGACGTGCTTGCGCTTCTTGTCTTTCTTGGATGAGGACTTCTTGCTCTTCTTCTCCTTTTTGCTCTTCTTGGACTTGTTGTCTGCGACGGAGTCCGCGTCGCTTAGGCGTCTTCGCTTCCTGCCGGTGGTGTCGCTGCTCATGGTGGTGCTGGTCGTGGGGTCTTCTTCTGACTTGCGCTTTTTGGAGGACATTTTGTTTTTGATGGCTTTCGGGGGATGCGGCTTAATAAAATGACTGAAGGTGCTTGGAAATTGTAGGCTTGGTAGACAAGAGTCGCAAGAATATATTTAATCTTTAAGATAGAGAGAGAGATTCAAAAGCGCGATACAAATACAGTGCAGACAGAAAATTTTGGTGGGGCCTGCAACTAGCTCGGTAGGTGGAGCCAGCCTCAACTAAGTACCTACATTATACAATACACTACCTAGGTATATCTTAGATGCTTATACCCTGTAAATGGATCTATGCTTAGGTAGTCGAATGCCCGCCCCTATAGACACATATCACATTACTTTCATTCCATGATCAAATTGCTACTTGCCTCTGGGATATTTTGCCTAAATATAATCTATTATCAACTACTAAATTCATGGCGACTCATAAATTGGAATATCCTTGGCAGCTTGTCCTCGAAATACTTGATCAGCTGAGATAGGGAATAACTAGTTCAAAGATAATATCTATAGCGCAGCTTGGTCTAACTAAGCTACCTATCTAATAGTTTTAGCATATTAAAAAGACAATGAAACCAAACGTAATAGCAAAATAGCAGAATATCACATTTCAGCTCCTGTTCTTAGGACTACATTCGCAAGAGATTATAAATTCAAGGCCACAACATACATATCGAGTAAGAGGAGGCGTTATGCAAAACATGAAGATTTATGAAGTTATCCAGTGCTAGTGTTCGAATTGGTAGTGCATCATGATATATGTGCTGCCCATGCATGATTAAGTGTCAAGCGCTTAGTGGGACAAAAAAGCGACCACCGTGGGACTCGAACCCACAATCTTCACCATATTCCATAATACCGGAAAGTGACGCGATACCATTTCGCCAGACGGCCTGTTTCTTATACAAGGATTATTGATGCGGAGTTTTTGGTTTAAAATAATTAAAGAGGCTTATTGAGGAGGGACTAGTGGTCTGCCAAAAAGATATGCAATGCTATTTGTTCAATATACTAACCTAGTCTAGCCTGATATATGACAGACTGCTTGAGAAATGTCTACACTATTAGCTCAGGACCTAAATCAAAATATTTTTTCGATTCATTTATATTAGTATGGTATCAGCGCTTGGCCAATTTGCTTCAAGTTACAATTTACCAGTTTAATTATGTTGGGAGCTGATAGTCATGTAATTAAGCCGGTTGTCCCTTTTAAATTGAATAGCAAACTCGGTCAGGCAGTCTGTCAGGATATTAAATAATGTCGAGGTTAAGGTTACTGAATAATTTGATTTAACGTCCTTCTGCTCACGCACATCATTCTTAATTACGGAATAGCTACTAATTCACACTCAATAAAAATAAGTCCTGGTATAAAAGAGGGAGTACTAGCTATCATGCACATCATATCGTTTATAGCATACAGGCCTTGCTATTTTGCTGTACTATTAGATACAATACAAGTTCAGATACAATGTATTTATATATGGACGTTAAAAGGAGCACGTGGATGTTTATATATAGCTGAAGAAAAAGGGGTGTTGTCTTTTACCTACAAAAATAGGAGAGCAATGTTTTTGAAATATTTCATTACTTGACATGGAAACCCCATAAGTTCTCCTGCTGGAGAATTAATTGCAGAAAGACACACAATAAAGTTTTATTCATTTGCAGGTGCTGATACCTGGGTACTTTGAATTTGTATTTTGGCAAGAGACAAGACTTGCTTGCCGACTTAAGCAGTCGCGATTCGATATGAATTTATCATTTCGCTTTCCCCGTTTGCTACGTACTAGAGCTAAACTTCCTTATTTAGGTACTGGAAAGTTCCTACATGCACAAGTTTGATAGGTAAAGGCAAGACGCACTTGCCCTAGCCGTCGAATGGAGAACATTTTACTTAGGCGACAAAGTTGTGCACCTCTCCCGTCTCCTTTTCTCACACTACAACACAAAATCCGATTCCTCAACACGACTCTCTCTTTTTTGGATCGCCAAATATCAACATTCGTTTCTTCGGATTGGCCTTCTTGGTGATCATCCTTACTTTCTTTAGTCGTTCGCTTTATACGATTTATGGAATCTTGAAAAGCAGAAAACCAATAGAAAAAAAAAGACACACATAACGCGACGTAACTCACTCTCTTCGAATCCTCTCTATTTTGATTTCTGAGTAATAAGACCTGATGATGTTTGCAAAATTCCTTTTCGTACGGGTTTTCCTTGCGAACCTATTGCATCTTGCTATCGCAGTTAGCAATGGCACGATTTCTAACTCATCAGCTGGACCGCCTAGTAAGTCTTCTTTTTTTTTTTTGGCGCCACAGCCTGTATATCAAGCTAATAAATTCTTAGCCTGTGCCTCCCGTTGCATGGTAGACAGCATGTTTGTGACGCAGTGCCTGGACACAAGGTGCCTCTGCAACGAGAAAGACTACCAGAAGGTTTGCTCTCTCTCCTTTGCAAAAGCCCCTTACCATGTAACTAACCTTTTTATATAGTCCCTATTCCAGTGTCTCTATTCCCAATGCGACTCGAATAATTACGGCCCGGCTCTCAGCCATTCGATCTCGCTTTGTATGAGCTTTGGTGCTGAGATCTACATGGCCGCTCCCAGCAGGGTTAATGACGAACTCCTGCGGTCTCGCGAAGAAGATTATCTCGCCGGGCGAGAAGTCAAAGCAGTTCCACATCTCCAACTGAGACAGGAAAGCGCTGCCGGAATAGGAACGACCATAACTGTCACTACCACCGTCACAGACTTCGTTACGGTGTCTTATTCCCTCATCACCTACACCTCGAACCATCTAACTCCTAGTCCATTTCTAGAGACGTCACAAGCAGCGGAAGTAACAACCACCTCATCCAGCCGACCTTGGGTGATACCTGTATCCGAAGCAACTGAAGGGGCTCGGTCAAGACCATCATTCTTCGGACTGGTCTTGTGGGTTGCCTTTGTTATTATGCTCGATTACTGGATGGAAATGAGCAGTCACTAGAACTAGATGAGCATATTTCCATTGTCGATTTTATTTACGACGTGGATATGAAAATTTGCTATTAGACCAGGGGCATAAATGTTATTAGGGTGCAGATGATCGCCCATGTAAGCTTAGCCATGCTGATAATTGTCTATACAATTAAATATCACGATCCCGTTGATCCAGCTCTTAATTTCCTGATGATAATTAGCACCGAACCTATCTAGGGTTGCTACAGTCACATATTGCTTTGTATGTAGGGGACGAAATGCGATCAGTCTCTCATAATATAATGTATCTCACGGGAGAACCTTCTGTTCGGTGGGTTAATCCATGTGTACGTAAATTACTAATTAACCAAAGACTCATCGATCTGCGGGGTATCATATGTTGAATGCCTTCCTCTACTCTCACGAGATTATAGAGAATAAGTTTGAATATCTTTGGCGACCCGGGTTAACCAACCAACTGAAGCCATACCCGCCTGCTCAGTAGAAAAGCAGCTGCAGGGGCTTCTCAGAATCGGCATACCTCTCCTTGAACTCTTGGCGGGCCAGCCAACGGGCTAGTGGTAGCATGGTCTCCTTCATATCCATGACGCCGCGTTTCTTCTGATCGATGTGCGATGCATCTACAACCAGGCGCTCGAGTTTGCTTAGGTTCAAGGCGGCTGCATGTCTGTTAGACGTGCGAAAGAGGCTTACCCAGGGGAAGACGGGAAGCGAGACTCACAGTTATCGACTAGGTCGGATAATCGAACGGGAGTGCCAACTGCGACGCCCGTGCGGTGCTTCTGGAGGAATTGCACGCTTTCCTCGATTTTGATGTGCTTTGCGAACTAAGAAGGGGAGGGGGGAGTTAGCCGGGGGTAGCCCCTTAATTGGTTCAGATGTGTTCTACGTACCAATTTTGCGACTGCGTTGTTTTTCGACTGGTATTTGCGGACAGATCTATGGTTTGTTTGTGAGTAGGTACTTGGGTATACTGGGATCAAGGGGATATGAATAGCATGGAAAGGGGGACGTACCTGACGAGATCTGCGGCTCTCAGACCGGCGCCGGTGACGATGATGGTGTGCGGTGCGCCGTTCTCCTTGGGTGCTTCTCCTAGCTTCTTTGGGTCTGCGAATTGCTCCAGGAATTGTGGCAGATTCTCTAGATTCCTCGTCTCCTGGAAAGACGTGGTGTCTGTGATGTAGTTTGCTATGATTGGCGTATTAGTGTCTGTCTGTCTGTCTGTCCGTCTTGGATAAGATGTGGGATGGATCAAGCATACGTGATATGTCCAACTGGCTCAGCTCGACTGGTTTTAGATCCGTCCCGAATCTCCTGATTTTCTTGGAATAGTGGTCTGCGAGGAGTAGGTTGTCGATCATGGACATCTTCTTGTTCACACCGGCTTCTAGGTCGAGGTACTCCTCTTCTTCCTCATAAGCTTGCTTTCTTCGTTTACGCGAAGTAGTTTCGTCATTGCGAGGGCGTTTCTTGGACTTGGGTTTTGAGGCTGCGGGTTGCTGTCTTTGAACTTGAGTCTCGGCCATGATTGACATGTTATGTCGAATATTGTGATGATTATGATTATGATTATGATTGTGATTGTGATATGAGAATGAGAATGAGGATGAGAATTACCGATGAGAAGAAAAATTCAGTTAACCGTCGAGGTCCTAGCTCCTAAACTCGATATTCATATATGCGAGTATGTACCTAACTTAAATTATCTAATCTACATAAGCCCCGCCATGCCGACATCCCACCAAGAATAGAAAATTGCCCCGCGTCACACGTTCACACGTTCACACGTTCGCCGGAAGAGTCAACACTATCAATAATTTATCACCCTATCGTACGTTGTTACTCACGCCGGCGACGTATTTATAGGGGGGTATCCCACGGTTCTGTTTTCGTATTCCTCGCTTTAATCAAATTCATACCACTCCCACAAATCTCCCTAGAACATGTCTGAAGCTCCCGTTGACCCGGCCCAAGCTGAGGGTTCTGCCCCTCCAGCCGAGGGTGAAGCTCCCGCCCAGTCCAAGAAGGGCGCAAAGAAGGCCGAAGCAAAGGCTAAGAAGGAAGCTGAAAAGGCGCGTAAGGCTGCTGAGAGAGAAGCTGCTGCCGCCGCTCAAAAAGCTGCTTCTGGCGGCAACGAGGATCTCGCCAAGGACAACTATGGCGATATTACTCCCACCACCAGAGTTGCCGCGGACAAGGTGCAACTCAAACACCTAGGAGACGAGCACATTGGGAAATCTGTTAAACTACGAGCATGGATTCAAAACTCCCGCATGCAAGGCGCAAAGATGGCTTTCGTCGAGCTGCGAGAAGAGCGCAACTGGTCTATACAAGGTGTCATATCTGCCAGCGCCGAGGGCAAGCCAGTCAGCAAGCAGATGGCTAAATGGGTTGGTGGCATACGATTAGAGAGCTTCGTGTTAGTCGAGGCTACCGTCCAGAAGCCCCTGGAGCCCGTCAAGAGCTGTCGTGTTAGCGACTACGAGTTACACTTAACAAAGGTCTATCTGATCGCCTCTGGCCCCGAGGTCCTTCCCCTAGGTCTCAATGCCGCGAACAGGGCTATTTCCAGTTTCGACGATGAGGACCCTTCAGCACCCGCCGCAGCACCCGCCGAGGGTGTTGAGAACTTGAGTATTGCCGAATCTGCTGCCGCGCCGTCTGCGAGCTTGTCTACGCATTTGAACAACCCTGCTCTGCACAAGCGAGCACCCGTACAACAAGCTATTGCTGATGTTCGAATGACGGTGCGAAAGCTATTCGGCGAATATCTCGACTCCAAGGATTTCGTCCAGTTCGAGCCTCCTTGTCTAATTGGTGCCGCTTCCGAAGGTGGCGCAAACGTCTTTTCGCTACCGTACTTCGAGAAGCAGGCTTTCCTTGCGCAATCGCCTCAGTTCTACAAGCAAATCGAAATTGCTGGTGGTCGAAAGCGTGTGTACTGTATTGGTCCGGTATTTAGGGCAGAGAACAGTAACACTCCCCGGCATATGACCGAGGTAGGATTTACTGTAATTAGCAACTATTATATAATGTAAATTAACTAACATTCTCTAGTTCACTGGTCTCGATCTGGAGATGGAAATTGAGGACCACTACCACGAGGTCCGCGATATGATCGAAGGCGTCATGCTCTACATTTTCCGAGGCCTTCAGGAGCGATGCAAGGAGCAAATCGAGCTCGTCCGAGCTATATACCCATCGGATGAGTTCTTACTACCGGAGCACGGTAAAGAAGTGCGACTCACTTTCGCTGAGGGCCAGAAGTTACTACGTGAGGAAGGACCTGAGGAATTCCGCAACGTCTCAGACGACGAAGACATGAGCACCCCGCAAGAAAAAGCGCTAGGTGCTCTGGTGCGCAAGAAGTTCGGTACCGACTTCTACGTGCTCGACAAATTCCCCGAGGGCGCACGTCCTTTCTATACCATCGAGGATCCCGAAAACCCCAAGGTCACCAACGCGTACGATTTCTTCATGCGCGGCCAGGAGATTCTGTCCGGTGGCCAGCGTATCCACATCCCCGAGCTGCTGGAGGCTCGTCTACGCAAGAAGGGCATCGACCCCACGAGTCCCGGTATCAAGGACTACGTCGACGTGTTCAGGTCAGCCGGTGTGCCGCCTCACGGTGGTGGAGGCATTGGTCTCGACCGTGTGGTCGCGTGGTACTTGAACTTACCCAGCGTACATCTGGCCAGCTATTACCCCCGCACACCGAAGAGGCTCACCCCGTAAGGGATGGGTGTGCGTGTGTGATTTATGTATCTTGCCGAGGTTTACCGCGACGGGAAGCGAAAATGGGAGACAAGTAAAGAAATATTCTCGTGATTCAGGGGCCATGTTTTGGTCATACCTACATGTCTTGTCGGGCTGAAGAGTAGATGTCGTGGCAATTAGAATAAAACAAAATAAAGATTTTCAAATTAACTAACCGTCTGTGTTTAACGTTATATGACCTACTAGATACGTAAGATCGAGATAGACTGTCTCTCTAAGATGGTCTGGGTCTAATAGTCATTATGCTAGGCTAGAGTACATCGGCTGTCGAATGAAATACATATATTATGACCAATACAGCAGTACAATCATAAGGAAGGGGGGAAAGGGGGGAAATGGAGAACCAGGCTTACAGACGATTTAAAAACCGATGAAAGGCGCTGAAAAGACCTCATCGCTTGCCACTCTTACTACTTGGGCACTCAATTCGTAGAGTGGAGGCTTCTCGGCTGTTGCGATACATAACCTTTGATTCTGCGATGCCACATTTATAGGTCCATGCCAATCTCCCCAGTCTTAAATACTATAAAAATAGAGAAACCAAAATAAATCCAGACGCTAGACAGACGAGATGTATTTATTTGTTTTGTTTCATTCGTAGTAGACACTTCCCTACGCATAGCATCTGACCACCTATTCATGATACCATGGTACCATCACTTCCCCCTTACAATAATGTACAATGCCTACAGTATTTCTCTTCATTCACACGTTTCAATCACTTCATGTTTCTTATCCCGTTCTCTTATATCAAAACTTGTGATATTCCCTCGTATCCCCTAACCTAATCCATTTAAGATTGCCACCGAGCGTCGATCTGCTTTTTCCGGACCTGCGTTGGGTTGTTAGCATTTATATTTCATGGCCCAAAAGAAACACAGGAAAGGAGTGGAAAGCTTACCATAGGCCTCAAAGCACCTACACCCAGGACAAGTGCCGCGACCGTGCCTACGAGCGCCAGCTTATTGAACCCCTTACCCAAGACATCAAACGCCAGACTAGGCGTGACCCTCGTACCAAACACGTCAATACCGTACGCTAGAACCAAGCTTGTGCTCTCGAGCACCGCCGGCGCCGTAATCACCTCCTTAACACCTAGCACGTCACGCTGGTGCGTGATCAACATACGTGGGTCTAACTCGATGGCCGGGAAGTACTTGCTCAGCCCCTCTTCCAGCTCCGCGGGTGTCGGATCCCGGCCCACGGGGCGGCGAGGCTCTAGGGCCATGCGTGGGATGCCAACGATAGAGTGGGATTCCGGTAGGTATGCCAGTAGCTGGCGAGATGTGATGCCCTGGCGTGTCTTTGTCACGGCGAGGGATTTGATAGGAGCTGAGAGGATAAATGTTTTGGACACGACGGAGGGGAGATATGGGCCAGTAGGCAGATCGATTGGATCTAGGGCTGAGTAGTTAACTAAGTCGCCGAGCGGGCCGCGATCGTTTGCGTTATCTGATTCGTATAGATCGGATACGACAACTTGGTATCCCTTCAGTCTCTGGGATTGAGAGTCTCGTAATTTGTATTGGCCGAAGAAAGAGCATAGAAACCAGTTCTCGGCTACGGCACAGGTGATGTCTTTAGTTGGGTCGATACCTTCGTAGGTAGATGAAGTTAATACTTGTCCGGAAACCGTATCTAGGAGGTAGACCGAGAGGGAGGCCGCTTTCTCGTCGACTGCGGCGACCACCAGTGTGTTGGGGTTCAAGTACTTGTATTTGACGGTCCGGTCTCCAAGTACTCGGCCTATAGATGCAATCGGGTCGTGTGTAGAGCGACCTGCAACCTCGATGATTCTCTGTCCCGCAGGAGGGTTGAAGAACCAAGTCGGAACTTCGATAGCTTGCTCGCCCTTAGTAACAAACTTCACCCCCCTGATTCCACCGTCGCTCGTCCGTGTGACAACGGTCTGCTTGGGAGCCCACGTGCTATTTATCTCGGCGATCTTCCCACCTTCGCCAACAGGCAACAACCAGGGCCCGGCATCGCTGTCCACCACAACGGCACTTTCAATCGCCGGAAACAAACCAGTCGGCATCGATTCAACAGTCTTGCCAGTATCGGATTTAACGATAATAAATTCACCATCAGCTCCACGGACGGTAACGAATCCATTCACATCATCAGCATGGATAGCCTTCACATCCCATGGCTTCTTTCCAGGGGTCTCGCTTGCCGACTTAGACCAGACAATATTGCCGTGGTTGCCAGTGTCGAGACCGTACAGCTTACCGCGCTTTGTCGCTAGAACGACGAGCTTATTGAATCCAAAGCTATCTCGTGTCAGGGTTTCGCTTGACCTTGTAGTCTCCGAGCCAAGAAGACTAGCCGAAATACGCTCGGGGACTGTTTGCAAGTACGCGGGCAAGTATTGAAGCTCGTCGATATGACGAGTCACGCGATGAACGAAAGCGGACCAGGGATCAGTATGCGCTTCGGCCTCTAGCGTCTTCGCCAGATCTTCCGACTCGGGAATTTCCGCCCACGTAGCAGCGACCGCACCACTTAGTCCTTCGGGTCGAGTCCAAGATACATCGCCATTAACAATTTGTGTCCAATCGTCGGCGTCGGTGACGACAGCTGATCTAACGGCATAGTTATCCTCCGACTTCTTAATAACCTCAGAGACACCGTGTACAGCATCTAATTTTTCCGTTCCTGTATTCAAGGACCAGCGACCCAAAATACCATGAGAGACGGATGAAGTAATAATGACCTCATCGGCAGTGACTCGAGTGAAGTAGACATTGGCGTCAGATGAGCTAGTAGAAAATGCACTTCCACCCTCGAGCAATGGTAAGTCGTATGCTTTGCTAATGGCATTGCTCTTGAGATCGACGTGGAATATGTCAGCCCTACTTCCCGTCTTAGTTCGAGTGTGTACGAGAAAATGCGGCGAAGAGCGGACGGTGTGCGGAGCATGGACTTCCACACTAACCGTATCAGCCACGAGAGGGAACTCCTGTCTGTTCTTAGAGCCGAGGACGTTGACCTTGAGCTTCGTTAAAGTGTTGTCTGTCCAAGCAACGACGGGAGCCGCGGAGTTGGCACCGACGAACTGGACATCCTCCGGCTTTTGCACCTCGCCCTTAGTTCCAAGAACAATCTCGTCTAGCTTCCTCCCGGTGAGGGTATCCAGCACGATAACCTTGAGGTTGTAGGATAACAGTGATCCATGTAGAGTGACGACAAAGACCTTTTCGACGTTGGTGCTGACTTGCAGAGGAACACCTTTAGTAACCTCCCTGAATTCCCAGACCACACGCCCCTCAATACCGTGTATCCTCCGTGCAACCGTTGCATCGTCTTCTTGATATAACGCTAGGACGTCCTTATGGTCTTTCTCAGTCATCTCCATAACTTCCAGGTCCTTGACAGCCCCGTCGAAGTCAAGTGTCCAGACATTGCGGCCGCTAATAGCATCCCACGCATGCACCGAGCTTCCCAAAGCACTCGCTAACCATGTCTCATCCTCTCCAGCTCGTAGATGGCCACCACCATCCGTGATATTCTTATTTAACAACTGTCTCCATACGACAGCGCCGTTGCCGGGATTGACGGCGCCTAGAACGCCCAAGTCGCTAAGAGTATATAGCAGGCTAGCCTTTTCCTGAGGCCTCGGGCGGTGGAAGAATGTGGTTTCGCGTTGGGGAACACCGAGGAGCTCGTGGTGGAAGTCGATGTGGCCAACTTCGTCCTTGAAGACGGCGCGCACGGCAGCAGGCAGAGCTAACAACAAAGCAATTGACAGCGTCTGCACCGGTAGATGCATCTTAGTCAGATACGTAGAGGGTTACTCCACGCGACAAAGATGCTATATGGAACCGGGATCGTGATGATCAACAATATATCTGGCATTAGATTCTAACCTAGAGTTGATGGTTTAAAGAAGGTCCACCATTGTTTAAGTTGTTTAAAGTTGGGACGAATCCATATCGAATCCATATCGAATCCATATCGAATCCATGTCACATCCACTAGGTATCCACTATGATCCAATGCTTACATAGTAGGTACATAGGTGCCTTATGTACTATTACGTAACTGTTATGCATACAACGGAGATATTCATCTATACAGACACGATACCCATATATCTCGATAATGATATTTAACCTAGGAAATTTGATTGATCTCATCAAGTCAATTGTATCTACCTGCTATGCTAGTTTTGCGGTCATTATGGCGAACGTGGGTAGGTACGGCTCAAAAACCAATACGCCGATGTAATAGCAACAATCTCAAGCATCATTTGGTATCTCTCCAAGCATAACTACCATATATGCCTTCCTTCTGCTGGTATTACATGGGTCGTTGTCAGGCCCTCCATCTTGACTGTCCTGCTTAACGAACTGGCTAAATGTGAAAGGAAACGCATGAATTATCTGCTTAAACAGCCCTTAATAACATCGAAATAGACTAGGAGAGGAATGGCGTCTTGGAATCGTAGTCGACTATATTGTCCGGCCTGAAAGAACTTGGAGCTTTTACTCATTGTCATCTCTGTTCATCTTGTTAGCTTAGACTGTCAAACCCGAGTTAACTAAAGTTGAAAACTTACGTCTTCTTGGGACGGCCTCGACCTCGTCCACGCTTAGGAGCAACTTCTTCCTCGTCAGCTTCGGCGGCCTTGGTCTTGCGGCCACCCTTTGCTTTGGGTGCTGCCTTCTTGGGCGCTGCCTTTGAGGCCGGTTCCTCGTCATCTTCTTCATCCTGTTCATGTTCAACAGCCTTAACCTTACGGCCGCTCTTCGCCTTGGGCTTAGCCTTAGCCTTCGGGGCAGGCTCTGGTTCCTCATTTTGCTCATCATCTTCAGATTCAGGGGCTGGAGCTTTGGCAGCAGCCTTCTTGCCTCGAGCCTTCTTAGCAGGGGCCTTGGCAGGAGCTTTGACAGGAACAGCCTCTTCTGGCTCTTCTTCCTCTTCCTCTTCCTCTTCCTTTTCCTCATCGGCCACCTTCTTAGGCTTGCGGCTAGCTTTGGTGGCCTTCTTCTTAGCAGGCGGAGCTTCATCCTCTTCATCGTCTTCCTCATCTGCCTTCTTGCGGCCACGCTTCGCAGATTTCTTGGGAGCAGCCTTCTTGGGGGCATCCTCTTCCTCGTCCTTAACAAATGTGAGTATAAGCAAAAACGGAACATAATGAATAGACTGACCTCATCATCCTTCGCCTTTTTCTTGGAGACAGTACGACCACGAATAGCCGGCTGGCCGGGCTTGTTGAATTCGGGATCCTACCAAATTGTTAGTTACGGTTTAATGAAATCAGCAAATTAGAAGCTTACCCCTTTGAAGTCTTCGGGGTCGATATGACCTTGAGTCACGACACGCCGGATCTTTTCTTGGATCTCAGGGGTCTCACTAGGGGAGAAAAGTTAGCAAAACAGAAGAACGACAAACCATGTATTGGTAAGACTTACTCCAGCTCATCGTAACCGTCGATCATGTCCCACTGATAATCACCATCACCATCGGATATCTTCTCCTGGAGGTTGCCGACGGTCTTGCCGGAGACACAGCCCCTTTGAAAGGATTAATTTGTGATTTATAAAAGCAATAGACTGTCATACCAGTGTCGCCATTTGTAGGATCCATTCTCGGATCCGGGCAAATCAACCCAGACGCCGAAACGCAGCTCACCCTTTTGGATTTTGTCGCCGGTCTTCTTGCACAGGGTATCCTGGCAGCCAGCACGGCCAGTCTTGGCGATCTCTAAAAGATAGGTTAGCTATACTACGAAGGAAGACAATTGGGTAAATAGTGTAGTGCGAAGACGACGATGATGGGGTAGGGTGTAAGGGGTGATATTCACGAGGATGGGATAAATAAAATAAATATTAAGACGTACCAATGCGGTAAGACATGACTGTCTTGTATTGGTTTAGGAAATACCTAATATATTGTCTCTTGGGATGTCGCAAGTCAGTATGGCATCAAAGGCGGGTGAAGAGGTGAAGAATCGTATAAGATGAGATAACGGCGATTCGGTGCGGTGGCAGAGGCGACCTTCGGGAAGAAATTAATTAATGCAAGTTTTGGAATATGTAATTTTGAAGAAATTTGCGGAAGAAACTGCGATTTGACAGATGGGTTTCTTCAAGGTTAAAAGTGTGTCAAATGCAACGCATCCGAAAATAAAGAGAATAAATGGAGAGACAAAATGGCCTCAGGTTGTCAAAGGGAGAGACAATAAGGAAGGTGGTTGAAATCGAAAGATTTGGAGACGAGTTCGGGGGGTTGAAACGCGTTGGCAGCGCGTCGAACACGGAGGTAGCTCCAGACACCCCGAACTGTTTATTTAGCAGTGGGCTGTGCCCTTACAGTTGGCCCTGTGTAGTACAATTTAGGCTGCAACCTGATTGATTAGGGCATGAATTATAGGCGTCTTTAGGTGCCTAATTCTTCACCTAGGCAGGTATCTTAGGTAGGTACCTCAGGTACCTACCTAACCTACGCATACCACTCATACTATCTAAACTGTACCGCACCTACCAAACCATGGTTGAGTCACGGTATATTTAATTTGCACATCCCTTCGTTCAAGGGGAAACGATCACCTGCTTGAAAATTCTACCATTTCCCAATTTGTTTACATTCGTAATATCATTATCAATATCAATAACTTGTTTCATTTCATTTCATTTTCTCATATTTATTACATTATGCCTCCTTTTTCCTTCCAATGTATTACAATGTATTACAATGTAAACACTCAGGAAACACATCATGACGATTAAAAAATATCACGTCCAAACCCCACGGTAACAATGAGCTTCTCGCATCTCAAGTCCCATAGGAGGAAACGAGCAGGTGTGAAAACGGAACTGTATTGTTCTTCTACAAGAACGGACACCAACCAATATACATAGCCGACAGGTTCTTCGGGTTAACAGCCTGCTTGATCAGCTCTTCCACCTGCCCCTCCACTCCAAGCGGTATGCTCTCGTCGGGTAGCAAACCCCTTACTTTCCTCTTAATACTATCCACCACGCTCTGCGGGTTAAGCCTGACTACCTCGTTCTTTCTACGCTTATCCCGCTGCAGATCTAACGTCGGGTCGTAGATAAAAGCTTCTAAAATAGTCATCAAAGTCTCCTCTTGCTGTCGAAGAATGCTCAGTGTCAGCTCTGAACACTGTCTAAATGGTCCCTCGTATCCGTAAATTCCCATTGCTGCTACCATATTGTGCGTTAAGCGGAATGGTACCCGTTCAGGCTGCGCGAAGGTAAGGCCTTTGTCGAAAAGACAGTTGAAGTCGACGTGAAACACGCCGCCGTTGCCCTCTTCTAGGAGCACGTTCTCTCCATGTCGATCACCGAGTCCTAGAATGGTACCAACCATCGACATGACAGCGCACGACCTTGTGTACCTAAGCCGGGCTGCGAACCAGGCTGAAGGGTTCGGGAATTGCGCGATGAACCAATTAGGAAGTACAGGTGGGAACATTCCTATGATCGTTTCTGAAAAGATTTTGGTATTCTTGTCTGCCGAGGCGGCATCTTTCATCATCTGCGCCAGGTGTTGATAATTGGGGACAATGCCACGCGATCGGTAAATGGCGAGGAGAATATCCCGAAGTGTTTTAAGCCCGTCAACCCACTCGATGATACCGCACTCCTCATTGAGTGGCGTAACGGCGTACGTTTTAATGTACAGTTGTCTCCTACTAGATTCCGCATCTCGCTTCAGCGATCGATTTATCATCCCATTGAATTCCATTAGCCGCTGGTCAGTTCGGAGATCGTCCTTTGGCTTGATGAGCAGACCATAGTTTACTCCGTTTGACCCGCGAGCTGTAAGTTTTCGGGGTTTCGCTAAAGAACCTAGCACTAAAACCTCGTCGAGGAAAGACTGGATGGCAATGACGTCTCGCGAAAACGCTTTATGTTTTTTGACATTATCCGTGAGGGTAGGTAGCGTAGCCGTGAGACAGGCCTCGATCGGGACGACGAGGGGACACGGGGTGCATTTGTGATTAAAATTCAAATCCCGGGTGATGCTGGCTACTGTCGTCCTATTGCTCTGGAAATCCCCATTATTACAAGCCATGAGCAGCTGCTCTGCCAACTTCTCGCCCATCCGCAGCAGAGCTTTGAGATCGTAAGCACCGTTCTCTACCTTCTTATTTTTGCCTCTGAGCTTTTGTAGCATCTGCTGACCGCGCGCCCTCCGTTCAGAAGTCGCTTGCCGAGATGTCATAACAGCAAACAAACTCCATAGTGCTTGTCTTGGATGGGCCTCGACGACTCTAAGTATAATCTCTTCGAGTATCATGAATACTTCTGTATTAGGATGAGCGATACGAGCTACTAGTTGAGGTAAAGTCGTATAGAAGATATACGCAGGTAGCCGCAGAATTGATTTGAAAAGATATTTATGAAGCGACTCGAGCTGTGTTTTACGACGATAGTGAAGCTCTTTGGAAAGAGAGATCTTGCCTTCCGGTGCTCTATCGACCTGGGCACCCATCTCAAGCCATAGCGTTAGCACCCGAGGAAGGGTTTGGTAGAGGTACTTGACCCCATAGTTTAACGATCTGATGTAGTTCTCGATTACGAGCTTCGCCGTCTCCCCTGTTAGATATTCGTCGCTTTGATCATCTGGTTTTAGAACCTTTTCGGATTCAAGAACTTTTTTATAATGTCGGCCGAGGTAGTAGTGGCCCTTTTCCCATGTGCCGTAGATTTTAGGGACGTTCCGATAATGTTCCCGCAGCGCAGACGCATGAGTCTGGCCTGCACTATCGAGCCACTTTGCAAGAAGCAATTGAGCACGCGCAGTCAACATACTCTGTTGCGACTCAAGGTTTTTCTCGGAGGATCCATGTTCGGTGAAACTATGGCTGGTAAAGGCTTGGCTATCAATAGCTCCCTGAAGCGTCTGTATTGCCTTTCTATTGTGTCCTTCTTTCCATAAGAGTCGGGCATTTTCGATGGTCGCGGAATTATCACCCAGCTGCGAAGCGTGGAGTACCGCGTTGAAGGACTGATGCATGGAATTGGCCTTTCTTGCAAGCCGAGCACTTGACAGCCAGAGAGCTGAGATATCCAGGTCACTGAATCGCGATCTATTAAAATTAGCTTTCGAAGGCAAGCCAAGTTATGTGATTCGCAGAGACCTACCCTAGCAATTTCATAGCTGCCCGCCGAATACTGAGCACATATTGTTTGTCGCTTACATACGATCCGAGAACCTCAAGACGTCGGCTGAGGGTTTTGAGCACCTCCTGGGGATGTTGGTTGCCATCGTTGTTAATGCCAGCAATAAGCTCTAGATCGGTTAAAACATGGCATTTTAGCATGGATTCGTGACACGCCTGTAGTGATGATGTGACCGAGTAATTCATGGAAGCATTAACTCTGTCTCTGAGTATTTTCATCTGATCGATGAAGTCCTTGGTCGATCCCCTTTTTAGGCAAAGAAGGGCTTGGGCGATTGAGACGTTGAAGTTTTCCGTAAGATCTCCTTGGTACTTCCTAATGAACTTCTCCATCGTCTGCCATCTTCCCGTTGCCCAAGACGCTTCTACGGCGTACGGCACTATCCGATTGATCGTCGTTATTGCGGTGTGCTTCTCGATACCTTCTACGTAATTCAGAAGGACATCTGCGATCTCGATTAGTTATCAGCGTAAACGAATATCCAAGGGAAGCAGCTCACCATGCTGTCCTGACTCCTTAAGGCAGGTTAAGAGATCGATCTGAACGTCTACATTATCAGGGTCTTCAGCCAGCTTGATTTCATACCAAGTCTGTGCCGCTGCCCATCTCCCAGCCTTCCGGTGGCTTCGAACCTGTTGGTTAATGTCGAGTACATGCAAATGTGCTGATATTCCCTCTAAGCCATCCGGTTCATCTATTTGGGTATATATGTCTTGCAACCTTTGAAGGAATCGCTCTCTCTCGTCGGTGCCTCTCTTCTCCTCGTCCACCTGACGAATATGCTGTTCCAGATGAAACAAAGCTCGAGAGTAAGCTTTGCAATCTACTGCCCGTTTCGATATCAATTCAGCGGGAATGGACTCGAGTATCTTCTGCACTTTATCCATAGCAGCGTGGTCGCGCATATTAAGGCTAGATGAACTCCTCTTCAACTGTAACCATCGCATGCCATAGTCAATAAAACGAAACACGGCCTATCATAGTCAGTCTTAGAGTATGAAGAATACACATATAAAACTCACCTCGCAGTACAATTTTTGATTCTCCCTCTCTTCATAAGTAGCATTATTCGGAACTTCGTGTTGAAGTACGTTGAGAAGCTCATTCAGAACATTCGAGCGCTCTTCGTCCGTCGTATCTTCACCGACAACAATGTGAAGAACTACGTAAGGAAATAGAAATTCCGCTGTTGATAGGTCCTTAATTCGAATCACCCGGCATAGGGGTTCGAATATGAGCTGCGCAAATGGGGCTTGCGGTTTGCGCATAAGATCGAGGGTGAGATTCCGCATCCAGTTGGCATACCTTGTCTTACCAGGACGAAAGATGGGGTATTCTGTCTTCTGCGGGGCCATTGGCTGGACAACGTATCTCGAAGTCATGAAAGGGATTAAGACCTCCCGGGCATTTTCAGACATCGTCAACCATTTGCGGTAAATAGGTGCTGCCTCTCGAGAGCCTTGCATCTCCACGGCGGCTCTGATATCAGATCTGTCGAGAAGCTCTTGCATAGCATATGAGAGGAACCCCTGAAGATTAGTATCAGTCGCGGAGAGGAATGATTTAACTAGAACCTCCTCTAGTATATATATAACAAAATCTGTTGTCTCGCCGGCATGCTCAAAATTACTTTTAACAACAATCTGTCTCTCCGCACGAACTGTCTCCACGCGGTTTGGGTCTAGACAGCCTATCAACCCTATGCACTGGGTGCAGAGATCGCTGATTTCACCGTGGACGCCGTTATATCGTGATGAGCAATCGAGAAGTGAGCGAGCAAGAATAGGAACAACAGAGTCAGGTTGTTCACTAACGGCGGATGCCTGTAAATAGTCTTGTTGCCTCTGCAGATAGGATACGAGTTCCCTTAGTGCTAGTAAGACGACCCCATCATTCTCATGGCGAATTCTCTCCGCGAGCAGGGAGAAAGCCGTCCTGCTATCGACAGGTTGACGAAGCTTGCTCAGTTGAGCTTCGATATCTAATAGATTGTTGATGTGGCTAAACGATGGCAATTTGCTAATCATCGCTTCTAATACCGCACTCTCCTTCTCTATTAAAGATTCGATCAAATTTCGAGTCAGCTTCTGGGTTGCTTCGTCAAATGAGGACCAGTAATGGCTGATGAGGAAGAATGTCGTTTCAATAAGGGCCTCGACGTCCTCTTCTTCCAAGTGAATAAGCATTGCGGCCCAACATGAAAATGCAGCGGAGCGAAGTTCATCGTACAGCATTACCGCCTGAAGACAAGCGGAGATCTATTCTGTGGTCAGCGTGTATTAAGTGGATGCTAAGACATCGACATTACCTGCGGACGAGCAATACGGATATACTGTTTACCAGTCCGAATCATTTCCTCCATCGCTTTAATGTATCGTTTCCGTTCCTGTATTGGCGTTCGGATTGACGCATCGTTGATGACTTGAGTTAGCCCGGCCATGAGTGCCAGTGCATACCTCTGCAAAAAGGGACCTGATGCGTGCACTTTTTTCTGTTTCAACTCTCCACTCCCCGCTAGCATCATGCTTGCCACTTTATTCAAGACGCCGCGGATCTATAAGTCTAATTAGCGTGGCTTATGAACAAACCGTATGGACATAGGGTTCTTACGTGAGGTTTTCGGTCTTCTTCGGAATCACCTGAGGCCTTCAGTAGTTCTAAGGTAGTCCCGATAGGTTCTATTCGAAGTAACTCCAGAAGACCACCCGATTTATTAAGATGGGGCGATATATGTCCCAACAGCTCCAGACAAAATTCCTGAATATCAGGGGCCTCCTGGGTAAGTAAAAGAGCTAATATCGGACCTAGGTTGGCCTCGTCCAGACACGGCTGCCAGACTTCTTTTTCGTTTCGAGCTTCGGCGATCTTTTGAATGACATCCCGCTTCTTGGTAAGCACAAGCCAGGGCAGAGCATATTTCTGTGTGTACAGTAGCAGTTCCACCACGCTCATATCTAATAGCTCTGCTAAGAGCTTTGTCAGTTTTGGGCGGGTCGTGAGGTCCTTGGTCGCGGAGAAGGCAAGATATCTCCAAAACGGTTCAAAGAATTGTCGAATGGCCATACCCCGAGAGCGAGCGAGCTTTACTATCTGCCTAGAGTAAGATGTCTGGCACAACAAAGATTACAACCAAAAACTCGTACCTCGGCAAATGCGGCTGCAGATATGATCATGCTTTCGTGCCCTAGATAATCAACTAGCTTCACGAGTACGAGGTTTAGTTGATCATCGTCTATAACACTAATATGAACATTTAGTACTCATTTAGAACCGGTGTTGGATCTCTGCGCTTACCTTCCAACTTGGGACCAAGCTAAAATACAGGTTTCTGTAAGCTGAGGCATGTCTTGGTCCGAGAGAGACCGAAGTATGTTGAGGACATTTGCGCAGTTCCTTTGCACAACTTTTGATGTGATGTTTAAATGAGTTGATGTAGATAGAAACACGGTAATAGTTCGTCTAAACCCGTTAGATAGAATTGACTAAATGCTTGACGCTTACTCACCCAGCAGCAATGCGAAGCTCTCTAACAGAGCTCTGAAGCGACTTTAAGCACCACTGTGCAGTTGTAGAAATTTCTATGTCTAGAAAGTCCAAATCTGTACAGTGCTTTGCGATGCGTCTCACGGCGGTCATCGCAGCTACACGTGGTTTCTGAGATTCGAGGAAGCTAGGAAGCTGAACCAACGCAGCAAATATGCCTTGAACCGCTTGCTTTGTAGTGAGGTCAAGATAGAACGACTTTTCGGGTGGTGATTGTAAAGCCTGGCAATGGCGACAGTCGAGTCGTAGGAACTTATCGCCTCTCTTCTCGTGTATCAAAAGCGTCTCATCTGCAGCACAACAGACGTAGCCGAGCAAGTCGATAATTCGGCATAATTCAGGTTCGGATAATTCTTGGAATCGTGTCCTATTATTATACGTCAGTGAAATATAAATGGCGATGCAGGTAACCAAATAAACATACTCTAAGATAGGCTCTAAGTCTGCGAGACTTGTCAAGGGCTCAATCCCAAGTAAATGCCATAGGCGAGTGGTCACTTTGGATAACGACGGCGAATCAGCCGAGACCTTTCTCCGCTTCGACTGTCGCTCAGATTCCGTAGCATCTGCGACTTCTATGTTCAATTCATTAACCTGCTGGCGAAGTGCTTCGTCGGAAAATTGGTCGGTCTGTATCAGGACACCCAGCGAAGTAGATATAGGAGCAGTAGCTACTTTCCGGAGCAGCTCCAAACACCTCTACACTAGAATTAGCATGTCCTTGTCTAATATTAGGTTGATACTCACCCATAGGTCAGTACCAGAGACAGCAACCTCATTTCCCATTATCGGCTTCTCAAGGGCAGGTATCAGCTGCGAGGTAACGAGTCGCGATATTGGTTCAGATTGTAGACAAGTCTTAGCCACCTTGCTAAGTGACCTGCAGAGCAATTGGTAGTCAGAACTTCCCTGATCGTCAGCTATAAGTCGTCCCAAGGAATGACTTGACATCTCCATGCAGAGAAGGACTAGGAGCGTAGATACTTTCTGCTGAATACATATATCAAAGCTATTGGTCGTTTCGATGGCCCCAAAAATTTGCAAGGCATTTTCTAAAAGTAGAGGGAGGACATTAGGAAATATGCATTGCCATCGAACCTGCGTGTCGTGGAGACTAAGATAAGCATCAAACAGCCAAGGAATATATTCCTGGAAGCCAGACATGATGTCGAATTTAGTGTAGTGTTGCATTAGAGGTGTGGACATGATAGAGAGAAGGCAAGTGGCATGTTGTAAAGCCTGCGATGCCAAAGGTATAACATATGTACATTGTTGTTGAAGTAGCTTTAAGTCTCCACTCGCAATAGACATGAGAAAGGGTTCTGGGGGTAATTGCAAGTGAATAGGGATATCTCGGTTCATCGAATTGGTTTTGAGCCCCTTGAAGTGTTCCATGATAGCTGTATGAATTATCAGCTAAGACCATCTCTACGGAACCAAAGCAACTACACGCCTACCGTTGAAACATAGCTTGATATATGTAAGGAGCTGTGGCAGGACAGGCCACAAAACGCCAGTATGAGAGGCAGTCAAAAGAATTTCATGGAAGAATAGCTCGATCTCGCCTCTTAGATCGGTGCAATGGCCGCTCCCAAGCATTTTCAAGACCTTCGGGAAGATCCACAACCACAATGGTTCGCCTCCCCTGAAGAGGAACGAAGCTGGATCAGATTTTGCAATCAGAACTTCTGGTGTTTCTCTGATAGTAATCTTCAAAAAATTCACAGCCTTTAATGCATCTGCGCGCAGCTGAACTCTGTCGGCAAAGGGGTCATCCCATCTAAGGCCTTCTAGAACAACTCGAGTATAGACATAGATCAACATGTGATTATGTTCCATTCGCTCTTTCGCGGTTCTTAATAGTTCAGGGTCATTCTTAACTTCTTCTATGATGCCGAAGAACTTCTTTAACTCTGCCGTCTCGTCCGGCCGAGAAGAGCGCGTCGAAGCAGAGATATTTTCCACCAGCTGCGCGGCCAGAGTCGACGGTGGCGGGCCATTATGATTGTTCACGGAGCCATTCGCAAGGCTCTCGCGGCCATTTGGACCAACTCTTCCATGAGATGTAGGAGCCATAGTGTTGGTGTTATTACCTTAGATCATCAGCCTGGTCCAAGGCAAGAAAGGGCTGAGTTTGAGTATTAGAAGTTGGAGACGCGTTCTACGCGAACTTAATCATCACGAAAGCACGTGATTTTAATTTGAACCTTATCGCAATCAAGGCGGGGTCACTCGTTCCCGTCACTCCCGCTACAACTTATGGAAATACATTAGGTACATGTACGTACCTGAAGTACCTAGGTATCATGCAGCTCCAGTTGCAACAGCGCATTTTGCAATTGATGTCATGCCATTCATTTCTAATCCGTACATTGCTTCCTGATACTAACACCGGCCTCTACGCCTATAGCCAAGACGCCATCCTTTTAAATTCTCGAAGTTTACTAGCAATGGCAATATTTCAAACTAAGAAATATCGGAGTGCCGCCGATGCTGGCACATTTGCCGCGAAATACCGTGCTATGATGGCAAAACACCCGTTCTTGCTATTTGGGCTACCATTCATGTCCGTTATCGTAGCTGGATCCTTTGTACTAACACCTGCCACGGCCGTACGATACGAGAAACATGACCGACGAGTTAGACAAATGACGCGGGAAGAAGAATTAGGAGTCGGCAGGACAGGACGGAGAGTCAATATGAAGGACGAATATTATGTTAGTTCTCCCCATGAAAGCTTCAGCCCCCTTCAGCTTCCACATGTATTTCCGAAGGATTATTCTAACGTATACGTATACAGAGGCTCGCTGCAAAAGACATAGACAACTGGGAACAGAAGCGTGTCAAGAGACTTCCTGGAGAGCACGACGGCGTGATATAAAAAAGTCCAGCCTACAGTTCAGAAGAACTTCCCAGTCAATTATTAGCAATGTCATACTAGAACTCAGCATCAATATGCTTCGTTTTAACGCACCTGGGTCGATCACGATATGAGCGACCCGTATATCAACGGGTCACTTCGAGCCCAAATCAATCCTCGAGCCCGATTACCCAATTATCGATTCTGATGAAATACTCACGGTGGGACTACACAACTACTGGGGGGGGGAAATACTTCTCTCGGTCACCCCATTACTACTATAGTATCTCGGAGTGGTTTCTTTAAAGCTTCAAAGAATTACCTTAATCTAGCCTGATGCGCGAGAGGTTATACTGCGCGGCATTCCGCGATTCATCCAAATACTAAAATTAGAGAACTTATGTTCAGACAACATAACATAGTCGCGCGAATCCAACAGTATGATTGCTAGTTGGGGAGCCAATTAAGCCAACTCTGTATAATAGGTACCTAGGTAGAGTTGGACCACTTCCATGCTTTCTACCGCCACCCACGACGGACCTAGGTAGAAGAGGGGTAGCTTGAGCAGCTGTGCTTTATGTGGCAGATGTACGCAATGTATTCAGTCCCGTCACTATCTCAATTATAATACGCATCAAATACGAAATATTGATTACTAGCAGTCTATTAGCAGCCATTCTCGGCATTGATATTCTTGTGTTTTACTCAACCCTTGACTACCTGGTCATAACAATTAGTCTTAGGAGCGTATATACAACGCGGGCTTTAACTCTAAGCTACGATTTAAAGGATATACATACCTGAGCGCCGCAGTCATTTCACAGCTTGAGGAAGTCTTTACGGTAGCTAACTCGGCACATTCATTTCCGTTTTAAAGTCTTCGTCTTTATCCAAGCGGGCCTCTATTCCGTTGATTTAGCTTGCAATTAGGGTTATACTTAGAAAGTTCCTCGGGTCTTTGTCACTTGTCAATAGATACGTTCATCCCAAAGCCTGACTCGTACCTTAACAATACCCGCGGAGAAAGCATATAATTTAAATAGGGCCACCAGTGAAGAATCTATCAACCACTCAAGATCCTAGAATCAATACCCACAGGCTTAATACATATTACCGCGAAAAAGTTAGAAAAGTAATCGAGCTCTTAGGACCAAAGTTAGGTTAACCCGGAACCTCTCGGTATTGGATACACCAGATTTCTGTGTGAGAAAACCTTGATGGCATCGCTTAAGTCGGCATGGAAAGCAGAGGATTAAAGAGAGGCTAGTTAGATAAAAATTCTCTTGTTAGCGCGGAGGAATTCCGATTTGAAATCACTCGCAATTGGACAATATTGGGCTTCCTTATTTTACGCTATCGAGATATCCCAAGTGACATCAGCGTGAGTTCACTCACATTCAGCCGCACACATAGAGTTTTCATCTAGACATCGCCTAATAAGTGCTAGACTTAAAATCTAGAGAGAAAAAGAATTCATTATATTGCCAATGAGGTTCAAGAGATTGCTTAAAGCCGATGAGACTATAGATACCTAGTTTAGACGAGATAGGAAAAGCAACTAAATTTTATGCTGAGCCGATTCTTGAACATCCCCACATGGCTCAAGGATCTGCAAGATCATCCAGACTGATGGGATCATATGTAAGTATGACATGGGTACCTAGGTAGATAGCCTTGCATAACTCCTCGGCAGCCTCGGTAATACGATGATAATACGATGATAATACGAAAAACAGTAACGAGAAACGGACAATAACTCGGCTTGTATAACTCGATCCCAAGAATTAAACACTTCTCAGCCTGATTCAGTCCACTATGTATGTACACAAGGAAAAAGATAATTCGTGTTCATAGCATTCCTTTTTCTCCATTTATTTCATCCCTTCCAGGCTTCCCCTCTATGTACGCCAATCTTCCAAGGTTCGTCCGGATTCTAAGACAAGCGATCCAATGATTGGCGGGCCTATGACGGATGCAATAGAACATCTGCTACATGCCGCTATTGATCAATGACGCATCCGGTCCACACACACCATCAAGAAAGCTAAGCCAAGGAAGAACCGTAATAGTCTTATGTACCGGGTCTTGTGAGCAATAAGCTTTTTTATTATATTTGCCTTCACATACATGTAGAGTCATCCAAAAGTACATTCGTAGCTGGAATAGTAAGACTTCCTGGCTTGGCCTGGGATCCACCGTTCGCATTCTTTCGCAAGCGTAGAAGGAATCGAGCTTAGCTGCAAGGTACTAGGTCTCCTCTTTTCTCTTCACCGGATCTTCAGGGGCGATCTTAATGGATCACGGAATGGCTATTAAAATACCACATCCTCCTGCGCCCCGGGTCCTATCCTCGAGCTAGAAAAAAAAATCGAAGCTTAGCTTTCCAACATACCACACAGCTCGACTCCTCGGGACTCTCCAACTATCAGCTTTAACAGTTGATATATACTGTGCAACGTAATATAAGCCTCACCGCTTACCCATGACATACCACTACGAGACTTGGTAGTATCTCTTCTTTTCTTTCTTGCACTCATTCGTACTCCTTCACACTGAAGTGGACATACTACACCTTTTATATCTATCTATCTATCTATCCATACAACTCTTATAACGGTCACGATGCGAGGCCTAAACAAATCAACACTCTTTCACAAGAAATCCAAGAGCAGCCTTCAAGGCAGGAAAGACAGCCTCGAAGAGCACTCTTCCTCTCATACGCGGAAATGGAGCACATCGAGTACCGTGTCGACGGCGAGCAGCTCTTCTGATGCTAAACTGTACGACCCGCTGTCGCTACACCCACCCTTATGTCTAAACACATCACCAAACATCATCCCAGAGTACGAAGAGGAACGGCACTTAGAAAAAGAGGAACGCGAACGCCGGTTTTTAGAACGGACGCCGCAGCACCCTACGGAACATCTAGACAACGCGGCCGAGTACTCACCACTCAAAGATCGCAACTGTTTCTTCGCGCAAGCTGCCGCCGGCCGCCCTTATGTCTATGACCAGACTGTTCAGTGGCCACTTAAGGACTGGCAGGCGATCCCGCCAGGCCTCGCTGAGCTCAACTCCTCGTCACTAGACTCGTCACCAGCTTCGTCGCCTACCCAGCACTACAACCACCGCCGGCGGCCGACGGAATGGATGAGCGAGAGAGACGCCCTACTCAAGCGCGGCGACTGGAAGCGCAGGGGTATAGTGTTCCACCTCGACCCGAACGACGAGGAGGAACAAGAGCAGCACTTTGAACTACCCGAGTGTTGAAACATTCACATTATCATATTATCATACCATATCACACTATCAAAGTCCAACTCTATTCAACACCATGTTTTACTATATGTACTACTACTACTCTATTATTACTACAACTACTAGCACCAGGGACAACCCTGCGGATTGTGCTTTGACGAAATTTACGGGAAAGGCGGGAAAGGAATAAGGCATTGAGCGGGACGGTAGCCAGTAGCCAGGACAGGGCAGCGATATTACACGACAAACGATTATCTACGGAAAAGGAAGGGGGGGTTTCATCGTGGGGTACCTGTGCCTAACTTTCTTGTACATCTTATATCTAGGGCTGCATTATTCGGGGTGTAAAACGGTGCAGGACAAAGATACCACTTGACATTAAAAACTATTTCCTCTTAACGTTACTCTACACTGGGTTACATAGCTTAGTTTTACTTTAATTATCTACCACCAGCATAGCTTCAATCAATACGAAGTTTTGTCTTCATCTTCATATTCATCTCATCATCGTCGTTTTCATCACACTTACATACATCGCTCGACATATCCCCGCTCTCGGCACCTTCGGCGGGGTTTGCGCTACGAGAACATGTAGAGTAATACTGTACATATGCCTCGTTTGGGAAAACACACATTACAGCTGAACCTAGCTCGTCGCTTATGTGCTTACCCGTCTGCCCTCTAGGTCCTAGAGCTGGCCTGGCCTAGCCTAGCCCAGCTAGAAACTGCAAGCCGCAATCGGCTAGACACGTTAGCTGATGGAGTTCTCTGCACGACTGTGGCGGCTGACGTTTGCGTCACACGACCGTTCGTATGCGTGTCTTACCGTGCTGTCTGTGTCTCAGCTCATGACATGGCCCTAAGCTTAAGTGCGTACATACGCTAGAGAGGGTGCCTTGCGGGCAAGACAAGACAAGACAAGTCAATTCGGGCGTAACTTCGTCCGGCCCCTGCGTAAGTCCCCGGCGGTGCACATACATATGTACATAAGCACATCGCCCTAGGGCTAAGACACACGATTGGCATTTCTCGCGTGCCACGGAGACTAAGTCCGGACAGGTACGAGATAGTTTCAGCAATTCCAGGTACGATCGGGACCTGAATAGTGTAGGTAGGTGAGTGATAGAGATACGTATCCTATGAGGCACACACAAAGGCAGATGCCGAGGAAGAGCGCAATTCGAACGCCACTGTTCTCATAAAGGGCGTCACTTTCGTCGCATGGGCTTTATCAATGTCTCGACCCCCCCTTCTCTCAATATAACTTTCTACGATCGAGATTGAAAAGCAAGGGCAGCTGGATAGAGCGATGGATCTACCCCCCATTGTCGCCGCCGACGTTCGTCGTGGGAGACTGTGATCGATATATTACCCGTCCGATCTGAGATGTTGAAACTGTCGGTTTCCATGACTTGCTCAACCCACTCACCCACAAAACCTATATGTTTCATAGCCTTGGCGGTTTAAAAACTTCCTCGCTTTTACTACGGAGTAGTTAGTATAAATTGTTGACTTTTATTATGGTTACCTGCCTACCTTAGGTACCTGGTAGCTAGCCAGGAACTGTCCGGGATTGTCTCGGTTCTCGCTACAGAATAGTAAACCGTAGGATATCACGATTAGCGAGCTGTACAGGTTCCGGGATTATTACTCCGGGACGCTATAGTTAAACAAACCTAAGTCTCGATGACATGTGAACAGAGTCGTACGAGTGAAGGAAATCCGTGGACCGCGGTTAGTTGAGTACATTTTCAACTGCGAATTTGCTCGTGAGTGAGGTTTTTTGAGCTTCAATAGTTCACCATTCGTCCCTGTTTTCCAACTCAGGACACGATTGTTAAATTAGTGCTGATTATTATACTCGAACATAAGTCGACCTATCGATTTACCGTTCAATTCGGCGCATAGGGATAATTCCTTAGGTACTTAACTAGAAACCGAAAACTACTAAAGGCCAACGTCATGGTTCAATAAATCCGTAATTGCAAATTTAGGCAACACACAACCAGATCTCTGATTACCTGAATTATATTCGTGATATTTCAATTAAATTTAAGTAGCAACCCAAATTATATATACACTGTAACGGCGCCTGCAGACCTCAACCCTTCAAAGCCAAGCTCGATATATCAGCGCTCAACTCCCTCCCCTGAATCATCTCAGCCATAACCAAGCCCGTCCCCAAACTCATACTTATCCCCCACGGCCCATGTCCGGCCGCAACATACACTCCTCCCTCGGGACCCGACCGAGTGCTAATAGAAGGTCCAAGATACTCATCCGGCACACGACTCAGAATCGGCGTGCCGCGCTCTGTTACGGGACGGAAACACAGTCCCTCTCTTACGACCTGTATGTCGTCTTCACCCAACACTTCTTTCGCCGTCTGCCTCAGCGTATCAATACTCGATCTCGAGATCCTACCCTTCGAGTCCGTCGCCAAGTCCGGCAGCGGCTCGGTCGCAGAGTTCAGGCCCGCGATGTATATATGTCCGCCGATGCGCGACATGATCTCAGGCGAGTACCCCGGACTGCTGGTCAGGAATAAGGCATGACAGCCGCCGTGTTCGTGCTCGCTTTTCCACTTAGGCGAAGTCACTACCAAAGAATGACCTGCGAGGCTTGACACCGGCAGCTTGAAGTGAGAAGTTGGGAACAGCGTCTTGAAGACCTGGGAAGACCAAGCACCAGCCGCTATAACGACATTGGTGCAGGGGATATCCGTCTCAGTGCTAGACTGTGTGTCCGCGACGCATATACTCGAAACCTCATCACGCACGTCGGTTTGTATGGATATAGCCTTAGCGGGGTGGTGTAAGTGCACACCGGCGTCGATGCATTTCCGCAATAGAAACTGAGATAATTGCAGCGGATCTCTGGATCTCACGATCAGAAACCTGTATTTGAATTATGCATACCTCACGTAAATTATAGGAGATCCCAAGCTATGAACTCACACTTGCGCAACAGTCCCCTCCTCACTTATAACCTCCACAACATCGCCCTCCCCCCTTTTCAGCCACGGCGGCGCCACGCCAGCCGACGGACTCGCACTCGCAGCTTCTGCACGACTAGCGCCGTCGCGAACCCAAAGGTCGATCCTCTTCTTAGACCTGGTAGCCGGTGACAGGCTGAAAGACGTGCTCCCCGCGTAGCCCCATTTCTGCGCACCGCCTTCTTTCTCGGCAAGCTTGCGATGTTCCTCGAAGCTTACTGTACCTAGGTCTGCCGAGGCGGGAGAAAACCAATCCTTCGCTAGAAACCCGCCTGCGTAACCGGAGGCCGAAGCGAACAGTTCGGGGGAGGGTTCGACGAGATGGATGCTTGATGCTGGTTGGTGCTTGGATAGGTAGAAAGCGGTTGAAGTACCGATGATACCTGCACCTAGTATTACTGTCGTAGCCATGACGGCGACATATCCTTCAATTATTTCATGAACTAAATTTAATATTCATGAAGTCTGCAAGAATAAATTGTAGACAGCGATATTAAGGCTATGACATATAGGTAATATACCTAGTATTACATATATATAAATACATAGATAGTCTTGTATATAGAATGGAATACATCAACATCTATATGCATAATCTACGGATTACTGCCCCTCCTGCCCTCTTAACCCCGCCAGTAGCCGCAGCTCCGAGAAAGGAGAACAGAAAAAAAAGGTCTAATAAAATAGAAAATTGAGCAACATAATTTATAGTTTGATAACCTCGGCTAGTTACATAAACTAGCGACATTTGGATAGGTATATAAATCAACAATAGAGCGGGCTTACCTACCATATACCTATGTACCTACTTTACTGTATCTCCTCTCAAAGACCTTAAAGCTACCATGTCAAAAGTCTTCATCGTTACCGGTGCGAGCCGAGGTCTCGGCTTAGCTGTAGCACAAGCCTTGATTCAGGCTTCCCACAAGGTGTTTCTGGTTGCCAGGACTGAGAAGGATATGCAGACGTTGAAAGCCCAACACTCAGCATCTGTCGATTTCATAGCAGCAGATCTAGCAGACCTTAAGGTGTGTCTGAAGTTACCAGCTCTCACAACTATTAACTAGATCATATCATTGTGAAAGTATATAGCTCACATTCGCTGTAGGTTGCACCCAAAATCATCGAATCGGCGCTAAAAGCGTTTGGCAAGATTGATGGTATCGTTGTCAATCATGGCGTCGTATCTCCTATCACAAAAATATCCGAATCGAATGCTGAAGAATGGAGAAAAGCATATGATATCAACGTGTTTAGTGCTATAGCATTGGTAAAGTCTACCGGGCTAGGCTGTGGTAGTGCTAGTATTGACTCTAATTACAGATTAAAGAAGTCATCCCCGAACTTCGAAAGTCAAAGGGCCGCGTTATATTCGTCTCTTCTGGAGCCGCGTTTGGCGCATATGCGGGATGGGGCTCTTATGGCACCTCTAAGGCAGCTCTGAATCACTTTTGCAGCCATCTAGCTGTTGAGGAACCTTCCATTACTAGCATTGCCATTTCACCCGGGAAGCTCGATACTGATATGCAGAAAGAAATAAGAGACACGGGTAAGACTGGAATGACACCAGAAGTTTATCAGAGCTTCGTCAATGAACATGAAAACGGACTGCTGGTGGATCCTAAAAAGCCGGGCACTGTCATAGCCAAGCTGATTAACAGTGCACCCGGAGATTTAAGCGGCAAACATTTCAGGTACGCAACAGAAAAGACCCCGTCTGAGCTACTAGTATACTAATGTGTATGCAGATGGAACGCGACCGAGCTTGCAGAGTTCCAAGAGAGCTAATGCAAGGAAAACCCGCGGAATAGGTACTAAGACTATACAATATATTAGCTGGGGTGAACTTTTTTGGTTGTACTAGAGAAGGAACAAGAAGATAGCTTCAGCCGAAAGATGAAAAGATTCGGTTGTTTCAACATTATGATTCAGGAGCACGTAAATCATCATAAGCAGTTATGTTTAGAAGTTAGATATTTGTCATACCTTACTAGAGTTATATTTCTGGTTCTATAATCGGTTCAACAAGACGAAAACCATGTTCATATTGGTACCTTTGTATAACAGGCAAATTAGCTTCTTACGCCTTTTAGCTAATACAATTCTTTCATTATACAGCGAGAGCGTGGTTGATCAGGTAGTAATGGGGTCCGTCATGTAGAATCGGTATTTGATAGTACTTTTATTATTTGGCATCATATTCGGAGAAGCTATGGGATAGTTGGTATGTGCGTATGTATATACCTTTTCTATAAAATTAATGCAGCCTGCAAGTCCACTGTTAGTAGATGAAAGCGGAAAAATGTCTTAAGTGTAAAAATTGAATAGAATAAACTCAGAAATGTCGTTTGGCTAGACGTGTCGATCACCATATTGCCATTAGGCTATTGTAAGACTGGGGCGACAACGTGTTCATCATAGAAAAGGTGATATATGCTATTCAAAAAGAACGTACCTTAAAGGATGCAATACATAGATTGTTGCTGCTTAGTAGATTTGTAAGAAAACTGAAACCCCTAGTAAGATGATTTAGAGGTATGGTACGCAGGTATACCAAGAAAAATCCTGGTGAAGATGGTAAAATGTTGATGCTCTTGGGAAGAAATTAAAAGGAAAGTTTGATGAAGAAAAGAAGAAAAAAAAGATTTTATCGGGAGGTGGATAAAAAAACATTAAAGTGGATCGTTACGCCACAGTAGTTTTCTTGCATCAGCCACAGTACCCACCGGTGTGCCGGCTGTCTAAGGTTGCAGATACAAAACATCGCTGCATCCTCTTAACGAAGGTGGGAGGTAATTGCCTTGTGTTTCTTACTCTTATTTATCGCGTCCACAAAACTCTTTAAACTTTTCCCATCATTTCTTACATTTTGATTAAACTGTGAACCAAACCAGGAATACGCGATCGAAATTGCCGCGTTGCAGATATTGTCAATCATTTCTCACGACTACCCACCTTTCCCTTCAACCCATCTTCATCATGTCGGATCATGAGTACGGCGGTAAGTTTTTTTTATATCTATTTTAGTTTTATGATTCCAACTCTTCCATGCCCTCGCAATGAGATGGACACAAACCACACTGGCCATAAGCTTTCCAAATAAGACGGTAAATGAAGCAAACTTCATTCATTGTGATCAGGACAATGACGAGGCCTGTATCACTATCCCAATATGAGTCCTAACTGCTCGAGGCCTGGACTATTTCTTAGTCTACCAACCGGATGGCTACTACCACAACAATAGGAAATAAATTGAATAATAAATACAGTGACTCCTATCATGGTCACGCGTATTACTGTATCAAACAGAAGCTCGCTGTCCTGGTTAATGTCTTTTCGTTACATATACCTCTACCTGTCTATCCCTCCTAGAAGAAAGCAGGACCTATTTCGCAGATATACCATCAACTTCTACTGCAAATCCGACATATCGCCATATACAACTTTATTTCAATATACGGGATGGGACGCCCTAAGAAAGACACTTCCTGGGATTTTCCGAGCCATTTTGGTACTGACCTGAAGCCGCGCTTATCTTTCTTTATTCCCTTCTTAGCCTTCTTTCGTTTACAAAGCTTCAAACTGATAACTAACAACTCTTTAGGCAGCGATGATCTTTCCCTCCCCAAGGGTACGTGGTAAACATCTTGCTTGATTTCGCCATCAGTTGGTTTGTATACTAATGGAATCCAGCGACCGTCCAAAAGATAGTCACCGAAATTCTACCTGCATCGAGCGGCCTCTCCTTTGCTAAGGAAGCACGGGATCTGCTTATCGAATGTTGCGTGGAGTTCATCACTCTAGTGTCTTCGGAAGCTAACGAGATCTCCGAGAAGGAGGCGAAGAAAACAATCGCGTGCGACCACATCACCAAGGCACTGGAGACCCTAGGATTTGAGGACTACATCCCCGCCGTTCTCGAGGCTGCGGCACAACACAAGGAGACACAGAAGGTTCGATAGCCCCTTAACTCTTCCTACTGCGTCCTAAACTCTAACTATCGCAGGTCCGGGAGAAGCGTGGGAATAAATTGGAAGACAGTGGGATGACTCTAGCGCAACTGGAGGAGATCCAAAAGAAGGCATTTGAAGAAGCCGCCAAGCGATACAATTAAGCCTTCTGGCAGGGCTCTAGCGCATTCATCTGGAAAATCCGGTGTTTATTAGGGTAGGACTTATCTCTTTGTCAGCTCGGTCAGCAACCTGGTTATCACACCCTCGACATAGTGACGATAGAAGACGAAGCATCTGATGGCGTTGGTTCGAGGAAATGCGGGATACTTATTTATGATTTCGGCGTTGAACACGGTTACAGCTTGGTGGCAGGAATAAATACAAGGAAATATTAATATGTGCACTGCCTTTTACTGATTATATCTGTGTCGTGGGTAGCTTTTATTGTATGTCGCGACTTATACCCCTTTCTTTAGCATGGTCGGTTTCTCTACTTGCTGATTTGACGGCAAGGCTGAATCACGTTTATAACTCTGAATATCCCTTTGTCATATTTCAACATTGGCTTGTGCCTAAGAGGTATGGGTACTTACATGATGCGAGCATGGAAATGCCTAACGTGAAAGCTACCAATCGGCGATGACAACGTTGCTTTAGATGTAGGTGTCTAAGCCAGGCAAGCAGGCTCTGGTATTGCTAAGCCACAATAACTTTATCTGCCTGTCTTCGTTATCCGGGTCAGCCTGCATATCGGGCTCGCCGTGGTCGGTTGGGGGAAAGAAGCAATCGGCACAATAAACTCCAAGTCCACCCTCCTCTCCGAATAAACCTTTTTTTTTTTTCCTTACTTAGTTTATTCCATATCAGCTGAGTAGGAATGGCAGTATTCTCCATGGCAACATGGACGTAATCTCAGCGGTCGCAAGCTTCATTGCGATCGGGCAAGCACTTGCGGCTACGCCAAAGATCATCGATATATTGACATCTCTTTTCGGGGCCAGGCATGAAATGATTCAGTTAACAAATGAGGTCAGTCCTACCGTCTTTTCCGCAGTAACTCTAGCTAAAAGTCCCAGCTGGTATTACTGAATGAGTTTGGTATTCGCATAAGAGAGAGGATCCAAGATTTACCACATGATCCGAGATTTGAAATACCACAATGCATCTCGCTATCAATGATTGAGGCCAATACGGCATCGATTATATCGCAACTTGAAGAGCTGTGCCGCAAATGCCAACAAGAGGTGAAAGGAAATGGCCCTATTAAATTCTCCAGGGTGAGGTGGCTCTGGTATAGACCAAAGATTACTTCACTGAGCAAAAGGGCAACAATGAACCGTGGATACTTACACGCGATTCTCGATAGCGCATCTTTCTTTGCGTCGACGTATGTCTAATATCACCCCCAGTTCTAGGAATTAGTCTTACGCTGACAATGCTCAAGGTCTAATGGGAGGATGCTCTTGGATATTCACACAATAGTAACAACTCAAGTACAGCAAACAACCCTCACACAGCCTCCTTTACAGTTCATCGGCCAGGAACATTATGACAACGAAAGTACATCTCGCATTATTACCGACGATGATAGCTCCGAGGCCATAGCTAGTAGTATCAATACTACCATGACACAAGAAATATCATCGCAACTGACTTTATCAAATGTGTCTAGAGAGGGCTCGCTGTATATGAACCATAGCGATGAAGAGACTCAAAACGATGAGCCAATAGTGCAAATCATGGCTGCGTTGCGAGGAGTCTGTACCAAAGATTGCGCATGCCAATGCCACTCGTCTACTTCCCGAATCCGACCTCACCCTGCCACCCCAGTCATTTATGGATGGCTTAAGTCTGCTTATAATGGTGCCCCACGGCTCGGTGCGCAGAGTTGTGATGTGCCTACCTGTCAACGGGCTCGTTCACCTCGTCACTTCAACTTTCGCGTTCCTCTCCTCTTCTGCTCTCGGACGCTCGAGGCAACTTTGTCCTTTAGCAGTATTATTGGCGCCGGCGCTTCCCTTCACCTACGCGTCCCACGTATGCTTTCAATTGAAGATGATATTCATTTCCATATTAATCATTCAAACATGAAAGGGATCCTTTGGGAGATGTCTTATAGTCGGTTATCTCCTCTTGACCAAATTAGGGACTGTAGTATTTTACTTGTAAGCTGGCCCTTCCTCGTAGGAACGATCCACGATAATAATGATAATATGTACTAGAGACTTCTTGATTTAAGAGGTGTACTTGAAGCAATACCAATCCTCTTAGACGGCGCGAGGTCAATTGTTAGGGGCACTGATACCGGAAAGTAGGTTAAGTGTTTTGAAGCTCCATTTGTTCGCATGTTCTTACCAAATCGTAGACAAGCAGCAATGGTAGCTAGACATCGGATGGAATTCACCTATCCGGACAACAGGGAACAGACCATCTTACGAGAAGTCATTGCACTTGACGACGAAAGTGCGTATGATTCCTGGCGAGTTCATGAGGCAGTACGAACCGGCGGTGATTTAATCGAGGCTTTAAAGGAATCACCGGAAGATATCGATGCACTTGATGACACTGGAAACACTCCTCTACATCTGGCCGTGTTAAGACGTGATAATGCGGCGATGCAAATTTTGATATCCCATGGTGCAAACATGAATTCTGTTGATATATTCCACCATACGCCGTTATGGTCAGCAATATTTCCCTCGAGATATGATCAAGCTCGGATTTTGATTGACAGCGGGTGTGATATAAATTTTGGTGATCGTCCTGATCAATCGGCTCTCCTTTATGCGATAAGATCCGGATCAAAAGGAACAGGAAAGATCACCAGTCTGCTCCTACATCACGGTGCTAGCACTTTTAATTGTGGGAGAAATGCACTACACAGGCTTGCGGCAAGTAATAAGGCGGCAGATATGGAGGAGAAGTTCAATTTGCTTATCGGTGCTGGGGTAAACGTTGAAGAGAAGAATGCGGTTGGTCGTACGGTTCTGATGCAGGCGCTCCACTCTAGAAACGGACATATGCTTCGCTTACTAGTTGGTGCTGGCTACAGGTTCGATGAATTCCCAAGTAACAAGAACGCCTTGATAAAGGCTGCCTGGCGTGGTTATACAGAAAGTATTAACATCCTAGAACAAACCGAGTTCACAGCAGACGTGCGCATGCAGAACAAATATGGATTGACACCATTGGAGATGTTTGAATGGAGAATGAGAGCCGATCCGGTGAAATGTGCAATATACCCTCTTCTAAAAGACGATATCGAATCATTTTGGAAGTTGCTCCAGGGTGTCAGGGACCGCTACCTAACCGCCGAGATTCAGACTTTGGAAAAGGTCATCACGCATATTGAGGCCGAAGAAACTGAACTTGCGCGCGAGACTCTCCAGTCTGTCATACAAGAAAAGATCAATTGGAATATTCCAGCTGAGTACAGGACCTTCCGAGCCATCGATGTCCAGATAAGAGAGGAGATGGCAGAGGCTGCCATTGAATCCCTAGAGGAATTTATTGAGGTGTCTAAGGAGAGGATCGGTTCGCACCCTCAAGACAATGACTATTTTTATGAACCTATTGATGAAGAGGGACTAGTGATCCAAGACATGCAATAGCTTGTAAGAAGCCTTGCGCTTGAGACACTAGACTTGATGGGATATGCTCATCGCTGAAAGACATTGGAAAACGGAGGAAGAGGTATCATATACAGACTGGTTCGATCCTTATTCACGAATGATGATGACTTTTCTATATTTTCTTACCCTCTCTCCAATTTATATACTATATACTTACCTACCTACCTATATATTCTATTCAACTAACACGCATCATGCTTTGCCTACTTTGACGGTTATCAAGTAAATCAAATCTTGTGTATGTAAACTACGGATACTGGCCTTGGGTAGATACAGTCACATCTCGGTTTTATGCGTCAGTCCCCTATTCCCCCACCAAACTTCACCTATTTTATACTACCATAAAGTCGATTGAATAAAGGCTAATTAAAGAAATATAATATAGGTATATAGGTATATTTAAATTAAATCTATTGCCAGTTGTTACTTTTTTAGTTATAATTCTTTTCATTTTTCTTGCTTTGTAGTAGCTGTGTAAACCGAGTAGGCTTTGGTGGGAAAACGCGGGACTGACGCATAAGAATGGTAGATAAGTGTACCTCATAACATACACCCATACACTCAGTACCTAACCATCACAAATAAGTCAGATAGCAACAGCAGCAGTTATAGTCATAAATCGTAATCAATTTCCGTACCTTACTCAACAGCAGTCTAGATACAGCATATAGACATAAAAAAAACATAACAACACCATTCTCATCCTCATCTCGATTCCCCTACACGCAAAGAAAACAACAGACCAAATTACCTCCGCCATCTGCCTGCCCTGCCCTGCTTATATCCTCCCAATCGTCTTCATAACCCCGTCATGTCATCTTCGTGATAGGTACCGAAAAATAAATAAAATAAAAAGGTTATGGAATAAAGTCAAAAAGTGTAACACATGTGCTGCGATCAACTTCGCCTTTGGAACTGGTACCACTGTCGTGAGGTATGTATAAGATATATAAAGTCTTATATAATACGCCATCGGCGAAGATGATGTTTAAGATCGTCGCCGTGGTATCTGCCTCATGTCGTGTCTGGAGAGTGGTGTTCACGACGGCGTTGCGTGTTATCGGCTATCCCCGCTGCTACGGTCTACTGTTCTCGCCTACGAGCTGCAAGCCGAGAGAACTCGGCTCAAGCATGGGGTAGGCACGCCTAATCATAGGATATAGAACAACCCGCGCTGCGAGCAGTGAATTTAACGAGCATACCCGCGGTGCGACGGGCGATCGTACACAACCTCGCGCTCTACGATGCGCTCGTCATCGACAGTGTCCCAGTTCAAGGAGTGTCGGTGGCGGTGTCGCCGGTCCCAATCGCGGCTCCACTGAGCCTCTTCGGCTCTGCGTCGCTTGGCGCGGCGGATGTCGTCTGACAAGTTGACAAGTTCAAGGACGTCCTCCTATGGAAACATTGTGTTAGCATGCTGATCTTTAAACCAAAAAGGCGTGCGACGTTTGACGCGGTGCCACAGAAACGAGAATGAGACTTACATAGCGGAGGTACTGCATAACGTAGAAGAACCACTCTGTCTCCTCATATTCGTACCCCATCCGTTCGATGGCTTCACGAAGCACGAGATCCTTAGTAATCTCGGTCCACATCTCGCTCCGCTTCCGGGGCGGCGCTCTATCGCCATCGCGGATGGAAATCCGTCGGTCTTGGATCTCCTCGACCTCGACGTCTCGGTCGCGCGATCTCTCTCGTTTGTCGTATACTTGTATGCTGAGCCGGTCTCCACGTGATGAATCCTGTTCTCGAAAAGATTCTCGAATTGTTTCTCGAATCGGTTCGCTTACAGCGCTGATGGGTGTTCCCTCCCGATCGGGGATGAACTTGGACCGTCTCACGCCGCTGTAGCGCTGCCAGGTCACTTCGGCGCCGGCGCCTCCTGCACCATCCATTTTCACGCGCTCCGTGCCGGGCGGCACGTCGACGATTGTCCAGTCTTTGGTAGCGCCGTTCCATGCCTCTCCCATGCGACCCCTTGAATCGATCTTATCGGTGATATATTCAGCTTCATCTTCATAGTCTGGTCTTGGGGGTGGCGCAGCAGAGTGAGCTCTTCGTCGAGAGTCTACACGAAGGATGTCGTGGTCCCTCTCAATTACTAAGTCGTCCTCATCGTAATAAGTTGGCTGCCTGCGCGGACGAGGGCGCTCGATGCGCGGGCGAGACCGCGACCGAGTTCGTTCGCGGACATCAATATCTGTCTCATTACGGCGGATATCAATATCGATATCTATGTCCCGCTCTCTAATTTGAGGCGGTGCAGTACGCGGGGGTGGGGGTGGAGTTGGAGGTTTAGCCCGTATGAGACCTATTCGAATATTAGAATGAGACTGTCTCGAGTTATAGGTTTCATAAGTTGGCAAAACTTACCGTGGTCTATGTCACGATAGTGCGTGATGACCTCGCGCTCGATTGTAGGACCTCGGATGACTGCTGGAGGGGGAGGTGGAGGCGGGGGTGAAGGACTAGGTTCAGGAGCACGTTCTTTTTCACGTTCAATTCGTAGGTGGATGAAATCCCGATCCCGTTCCCGTTCTGGAGTTGGTGACCTTTCACGTCGCCTTTCAATTGTGCGAGATTCTACTCGCACGGCGGTGGGAGGTGGAGATGGTGATCGTTCGATAAATCTAGGCCGACGCTCCGGAGGCATCGAAGGAGCCCGCTCACGGTCCCTCTCGACAATGCGTTCGCGGTAGTGAACAGGACTGGGGCTGCGAGGACGTCGCCGGTCAACTGTCTCAACTTCACGCTGACGCAGGACTAGCGCTCCGGCTTCTGGCCTTCTAACATCTTCTCTAAGAAATGCAGGAGTGCGGTCATTTCGCTCTCGTTCCCGGTCTTGGACTTGGATGTTTACATCTTCATACTCCCTCACGGGTGCTCTGCGTGGTGGGCTGCGACGTCGTGCCAAGGACTCGAGGTCATCATCCCGAGCTGGTGCCCTCCGCGGCGGACCGGATTCATAATATCTATCGTCCACTTCGGACCGACTAGTTCTATAAGACATCTCCTTAAGCTCCTTAAGCCTTAAGCTTAAAATAAACTTTCCTTCTTAAGGGAATCGTCTATAGAGTAGATGAAGAGTTGAGATTATTAATTGGTGGTGGTGTTGGTGGTGTTGGTGAAGGATTCACCGCTGGGGTGTGTCACTCTGCGACGGTAGCGGGGTAGAGGAGGAACCTCAATAGCTGTAGACTGATACGGAAATGATCAACACCAAGAATAAATACTGTAGGCTGCGTGCCGCGGTATTCGACCTTGAATCTCCTGAAGTACTGAAGTATCAACTCCCTAGCAGAATAGCTTGATGGTTTGTTTAACAGTAGTTGGAAGAAGTAAAAGTTCAGTCTGAGTTATGAGTTATTAGAGCTGAAGGTTGTCGTCAGGACCTCAAGCTGGGGGGGGGGTCACAAGATTTGTAGGCCGGGATTTGCACCGTTTGCTTGTACTGTAAACTAGCTAATAAGGCCTCATCGGATTGGGTGTCAATGGTGTCAAAGCAGTGATACAAAACTGACAGGTTCGCGGAGAGAAATGCCAGATGTCGTTGCGAGTTTAAAGTGTAATTCTGAACTGGAGAGAAGCTAAGGGAAGACAAACGTCGTCATACCACAGTAGCTGGGAGACCCGAGACTAATAAAGCATACGAAAAGTAGCAGGGGGGTTCGCTTGGAGCGGTGGACGGGAATCAAGGAAGCTTAGGGCTGTTAAGCTAAGCTAAGCTCCTCACGTCTTGACGATACTACGTCCGGTACGAGGAAAGAGAGTGGAGGGGGGAATTGGGGGGTAGCGGGTAGAAGAGAAGAATGTCACGGAATCAGGCGAAGAACCTATGCAGGTAACCATCAATAAAAAAATAGAAATATAGATTCAGATTGTGGCTTGGCTTTCTTTTGGCTATGGCCATGGCTATGGTTATGGATGGCTATGGCCTCCCCCGTCCTAAGATGTCTTAGGTCCTTGGGATGTCTCAAATGTCTTGAGATTCTGCGTGAACCTAGTGTATGTATGTATGTATGTATGTCCTTATGTCGCTTACTCAACTCAGCAGATCGCTGCAGGCTGAGCGTGACGGATGCCCTCGTGAGACAGCAAGGCCATGCTAGTACCTATGCCATGCTAGTATGTGAGACAAGCAAACGGCCATACGCTGTTGGGCAGCCAAATGAGCAGGCTGCGCATCCAGGCCAGTAGCGTTATGCAATATCGACCATGCGATAGACCGGGGCATACATAACCACGCGCCACCTTTGCTCACGATACCTCCTTGGTCCTTGGTCCTTGCTTTTTGGTCAACTCATGTTGCGCTGCGTCAGAAATGCCGAATACTCTCCTCACCAGTTTTACCCAGCATACCAGTATTTCTGCTTCTTTCAGCGTCGAAAGAAATCGAATACATCATACATAACATCGGGTTGCATATTCTATATGCCAAGTCGCAGGTGAGTGGTTGGAGGGGTTGGTAGATGGGCATTCGGATAGGTGCAGAGAAGCCTGAAGGAACCTGAAGCAGGAAGAAAAATGGTGGGGTCGAAACCAGTGGGGAGGACGCTGACGCAATGATGCAGTGGTTGCAGTTGCAGTAGTAATGCTTTCCCTGTCTTTTGCCTATCTACCTACGGAATAGCCGCTCCTGTTTTTTTCGTAAGGCCTCCGTACTTCGTACATGTACATATGTACCTACATAGATGTCCACGCTTGGACCATTTGGACCGTAACGTGATGTGCCTGCCCTATGTACATACATATGTAGGTATTGATGTACATAACTTTGTACCGACTTCGCTGCGTGTACATCAAATATGTACATATTTTACCTAATAATATGTACCTGGTTACATGTACATACGTACATACATACACTAATGCGCTTAGATAATGTGGACCGTATATAATTCGTTATGAAGACGGGCAGAAATCACGGGATTCTAATTCGACAATTCCAAGAACAAAAGATGCTCAAACAATCTGCAATCTGCAATCTGCAAGGGATTTCCGGACTATGGCACTATTGGATATTTGTTGCTGTCCCCATATAACCAGGAACTCCCTTATGAGGGTTAGTTATACATACGTGACGATCTAGCTATTGGGCATCAAGCCAACCTGAGATGGATGGCGTGTCGCTCTTGAGAACCCTGCGTCAGGATACCCCTGACATCGACGAACTCATCTCGGTTCCAGATCTCATAGGACACAGGGAGCCTTCCAGGAGGTTCGCCATGGTTTTAGGAAGATCTCGTGACCAATTGAACTTCGGAATTGGTTCGCCTAAGCTGATCCGCAGATCAAAGTCACCGGGCCGTGCCGGATATCGTTGAGTTTCTTGAATCCAAACGGCCTATGTATCTAATCTACTTGAACGAACATCCCCAACGTATGGTCCATGTAGGTAGGTGTCGATTTATTTCAGGGCTGCTATTACTTTGACGGATATGTATGTAGGCAGACAGCTAGTCTACACTATACCAAGACACGCGGAGGAACTAACCTAGGTTAAAGGTTTCCATCAACTACTAAAGTAGAGGGTTATAGCCTGTGACTCACGAACTGCTAGTTGATCTAGACCCTTTAGCGGCTTCGAAAACACACAAGCAAGACTTTTTCTTGAACAGCCTACTCTTTTATACAAGCAAAATATTATAACTTTACATTCTTTAATTATATATATTACCACAGCGTATATACACAGAATAGGCGCGAGCTAGTCCTCTTTACCATGCTGCTTCTGCTTAGACATGTCCGCTTAGCACTAGAAGTCTGCTTTTAAGTTTTAGATGTCGACATATAACCCCCGAGATGACCAATGTGTAAATATCTCCCTTCTTTTTCTCGACATGCCCCATCTTCTACGAGAGTATGTAGGTATATATGTATCCGGCTCATTACTCGGTTACTTTAAGTCACGGTACTTCTTTATAGTGTCCCTCGCCCATTAACTCGACGGGGTTCGTATCACCCGACATCTCTTGTGGATGTTGTTGCTGTTGTTGCTGCTGTTGCTGGTAATATTGTTGCTGGTAGTGTGCTCCATTATCCCCGGCCGGCGGAGTATACGCCCATCCTCCATCTTGCATGAACCCCGCCTGTTGCGGATACCCTGCTGTTGCTGAGGTAGGTTGTGCGTATCCATCCGAAGTCATAGCATAGCCCATCTGGTGTGGGTAAGCAACCCCTTGTTGTGGCAGCAGCTGCTGCTGCTGTCCATATCCAGGTTGAAGCGGCTGAGCCTGTGGGTATCCTGCATATGTCTGTGGTGCACCGTACACATATCCGTCGGCACCAACCGCCGTTTGAGCCCCATCAGGACCGTACGCTGGTCCTGGTCCTGCATATCCATTCTCCGGCTTATATTGATCTCTTCTCACCGCCGCCATCGCCGCCGCAGCAGCCTCGTCGATTCTCCGCTGTCGCCGGCGTAACAGCCATAATACAAATGGCGTGCCTGCAAGCGCGATAATGCCTAGTGTTACGCCAATGCTAATGCCTGCTTTAGCACCGTCACTTAAACCCCCATTATCTCCATCTGGTGGCGACGTAGTTGTCGCCGCTGGTGCCTGCGCTGTAGCAGCCTGGCTTGTGTTGGTGCTGGGCAGTACGGTGGCTGGCTGCCATTTCCCGTGGTCGCCGTTGACCTCGACTATGTGGCCGCCGCTCATGTAGTACAAGCGCGTGGTGCGGCTCCCGGTGTCGCTTGCGATGCCGATCGTGGCACCGGCCGCGTCCGCTACGGGCCAAGATTTATCATCGTCATCTGGGCGCGGGGCTATGCTCCACGTGCTGTTACCGTCACTGTTACTGACCTGGTACAGTTTCTTATCAGTACCGATGTAGAAAATGCTACGCGTATTCTTGTTGTTGATGGTCACGGCGAGCGCAGATGCATTGCCATCCCAAGCTGGGAGGCTAAAGTTCTGGCTACTAGAGCTGAGCTTGAGGTCAGACGCCTTTGTTGCATTTGTTGAGTGGTTCCCCGTCAGTGTTAACGACTGTGGAAAGGTTGCTGAAAAATCATGATTAGCGCTATGCTTGAATAAATCTTGAGGACAGCCTCACATATATGCCACATGTCATCGCCATCAAATTGTGACACTCCCATATTCTCGCCATCTCTAGGCCTCACGACTGAGATGTTACTGCTGGAGAAGGTAGATCCAATAGCCTGGGAAGAGGCTGCATCATGGGAGATTACACCATAATAAGACCATGTCGTGCTGGGCGTGTATCCGATTGCGTGAAGAGTCCCTTCGAGGTCATTGTAATATACTCGGTATCCTTCCGTTGATCCAAGCAGCACAGCTGATAATCCCGAGTCTGGCGCTACTTTAGGAGCTCCTCCAGAGACGACGTACTCGCCCGTATTTTCCCAATGTCCTGTATTCCAATCACATTCCAGGAGCGCATTGACAATTTCATCGTTGTTATCCATGTAGAAAATCGATGCCTGTTAGCTGGCGTCAGCGAACTCTCACTTTGATTTAACCGGCTCCACTTCGCCCATTTCGCAATGGTGAGAATATCTCAGCTTTTACTTACCCGAGCGGTTTCGCCATCCATCCACCCGGTTGCGGACAGGCCCGTTTTGTTTTTCGGCTGGTGGTCCTTGAAGGGAGCCACGAGCGTCTCGTCGTCTGGAAATATTGGTGTGTAGTTGCCATTGCAAAGGCTATATCGTATGCTGCCCGTATCGTCGTCCTGCATAATAAAGCTGGGAGCCCTTGTATTCCACCACGCTGCAATGGAGCCACATGACACTTGTCCTGCAAGCAACCATATTGATAGGTAAAGGAGGGATGTGAATTTCGTAGCCATCATCGTAAAGGAGCGCGTAGGCTCGTCGGAATCCGCTTAGATAGTGATGTGCCAAGAGAAAGCTAGCATGTGATAATAATAGCCATTATCGTGCTAATACTCAAGTGCAGATAGAAGCAAGACAAAATCTAAATAAACATAAAACACATAAAACAATAGAAAGATCTAAAGAAGGAAAAAGATAAAAATGTGATTCAAAAAAGAGAGAATTATGAGAAATAGGACTGATGAGATCTAACCTAGGTAATAAGTCGTATCTGGTAAGCCACTAACCTAAGTGTGTAGATGATATATATATGTGCAGGGATAAAATAGAATATACCCCGACTGATCGATTGGGGTGAAAGTCTGCAACAAGCAATCCTGATCTACCAACGCCTTCATTCATATGTATGCAAGGCCCGCAAGAATCAAGACCTTTACTCCTTCGGACCTGGGGTCTGGAGAGGACGTTGCAACGGGAAGGATTCAGGGTTACTCGCATACCTACTTTTCGATCGACAACTGGCGATACTAGCCCAGACTGGCTTGATTAATCGGGTAGGCGAGATAATAGTACGTAGTTACATCGTACGTCTAGACCATTAGGTATGTATGTAGCTTGGCCTCTTCTAAGAACTAATATAATTGTAAGCATTAAGGCCTAGGTAGGTAGTAACTTAGAAGGGCATATATGATTTGTGATTGGATCTAGGTATATATGTTTAACATTAGGTAGTTAGACTGTTAATGCAACGATGTATTAGCTAATTATATAGGGGTTTTTCAATGTATGTAAAGTTATCTTTGGGGGGCTACAAGACGCCTCGAACTACAGGTACCTTAGTTACATAGCAACAGCGAGGTTTACCGTTGGTAGTATTTTATATAAATTAGCGGGCGGCACAGCTTGTGGCCGATTGAGTACTTTATAATAAAAGGACTGAAACTGTACGAGCTGTTAGAGCTGTCTTAAACTAGGAGGCGGTAAGTTATTAAGAACTCGTATGTTGGAAATTGGAAATGGTTGGAGGTTAGACTGGCAAGTTTAGAGTCGCATTGTTCTGTTTTCGACGCGTCTTCGTTCATGTGTAGATCTGACGTCGTAGGTAGTATTTTCGGATTGAGACTCGGGACTTTGTAGGTTAGTACATAGTGGGGGCCTTTATCTGATTGCAACTTAATACCTAGGTACCTAAGCATGTGAAATTCCGAGTCTAGCAATCGAATACAAAAGCTCAATGAATAATAGTTGGAACATACCTACCTATCCATATCCTTACCTAGTTTTATCATTACGAAATATTAATTCCTTTTTTTACCAATACCAAAACAGCTTATAAAAGTCAAGTCCTGTTGGTCCTGGAAAAGGCAAGTACAAGATACAGCGAGTTTCCAGGAATAGCAGCTGATGGCGTTTGAAAACCGAGAAGAGGCACGTGCCCTCGGCCGGGCATTCCGAGACACGCCGGGTTCTCCTTCCTATTCTAAGACGATGTGGCTTGCTGGGGGCGTAATCACTGCATATTGTGGCGCAACCAACTTTCAGTCCGTCAACTCTTTTGTTTCTCTGTTTCTCTGTCTCTTTGTCTCCTATGATTTTAGTCTATCTTAATTGTGTTGGTTAAAACAGAGGTATTTAGCAGTTCTGACCCTTTTTTGATCATTCGGATCTAACTGCAATTTGCCGAGGACCGAGGTTCAACCAAATTAAAAAGGCAAAGCTGGCTAGTCTGGACTTAGAAACATAGCAGCTGATTTCCCTATGACTGTTATGTATCTCAAGCTTCGCCAAGGATCAGGAGTACTTCAGCACAACAGCGACGGCGCTTACCGGCTGCTTACCGCCAAGGTAAGCTCAGGCGTGGCTGATATCCCTGCATGAATTGCCGTTTCATTCAGGACAATCTTCACGATTCAGTCCCGGAGTTCTGGATTAAGCCCAGTTGCTTCAGCCCAACGGCGGCTTTGCTTACTAGGATTTCAGACAAAGTTTGAATATCTGTCGAAACAGCCACGCATAATTCTGTCCTTTACCCAATCGGATAGACCCTCTACCCCAGATTATACATGCTATGACTACTTGATGGGCCGCTGCTTTCTTGGCCAAATCACATACGGCCCCGAGAGGCTGAAGTTATATATACACTTTATCCCCTCCCATCCAATCTTCATACACTCCAAACAATATCATACACCAACTAAACCCCTCGCCTTATCCGACCTGCATTCACCGACCCTGTAAAACACACCTTTACAAGCATCCCATATCTTTCCTACTTTGCTGACTTTCGGTAACCGCTTAGCGCACCCAGAAGAGGACATAAGGTGAATGATAATAATGATAATAGGACCTCAAGCTAATAAAGGATAAATAACCCTTTATGTTAGTAGGGTATTGAAAAGGTAAGAGATATGAGGGATATACGAATAACTAAGAGTTTCACTCAAAATATTCTGAGCGAATTAAACATTAAGATGCTTGAGACAAATAAAGTCTGGCTGCATATTCATGGCCCAATATTGGTTATGGCATTGTGTTCAACTTCTCTATGAATAACTTACCCCTATTTATTCTCACTACTGTGCAGCAAGACTTCGCATTATCTATCACATGCGTGGTAGGCCCTTATGTATAACCATATGAGATCCTGTTAGATTGTCACAAAAACCGGTTTATCTAGAATGCCATGAGATTTCGTCTGAATATAATGATAATGACGTTGTTTTGATAAGCAGATGTCCTAAAAATAGACTGATTGTCGTGAAACGGGGACGTCAACTTCATGACGCTCCATCGATATCTCAAGATACCTTAAAAGTAAATCATGACCATGCTCGCATAACCGTACCAATCTATCTGCCTAGGTATTGTCCCAATGTTGTAACTCCCAACCCAACCAGCCGCCCATGTTCTCTAGTCCCTAATCCATTTTACTATTCAATGAGTCCGCGCTTTGCGTCTTTGGCTATCAGTCCGACCAAGCTCTTCTCGGGCAATGGGTATGGAGGACGCCCGCCGAGGATGTCGACGACTTCCTTGTTGTCTAACCAATGGGCTGCTGTCGGACGTCGATTCTTCCAGTCCGTCTCATTCTCTTCTACCTGATCCATGGGCGAGAAAGTCACGTGTGCGCCTTTGATACCAATAACGGATGCGCTTAGAGGATCCTGAATTATCTTTTCCGGGTTCTTCTGCGGTTTGGGGCCGTACTTCTCAAGGTGCTGTATGCACTTGATAGCTAGCCTGACGGCACGGCATCTGTCCATGGCTGAGGGGACACCACCCTGCTGAACGTGGCCGGGGATGCTATCTCGAGATTCAAACCTGTCATGAGCTTCCTCTCGGATGATATCTGCGATAAGCTTGGCTGAGTAAACTTTGCTTGCCTTCTCGTTGACAAGGATTAGTCGGCCTGCTCGTGATTGGCCTCTATCTCTCGTGAAAACGTCTTTTAGATGCCTGACATCTGCATTAAGCATGTCTAAACTGATCCCTTCTTCTGGAATGTAGACGGCACTCGCACCGACGCCTAATCCTCCTAGAATTGCTACGTATCCACACCGACCACCTTGGGTTTCAATAACGAACACTCGCCTTCGGGTGGCTGACGCAGACTGTTTAATCTTGTCGCAGTAGGCGACGAGTTCATTTAGACAAGTATCAGATCCTAGGGAATATTCTGTGCCTGGGACATTGTTCGAGATGGTTGCTGGAAGTAGAGTCATGGGAATACAGAGCGAAGGATACTTGGCTCTGGCTTTTCGAAGTTGCGAGATTGAATGGAAGGCCTCGAAACCGCCGATTAGGAACAAAGCATCGAATTCGTACTTCTCGATTAACTTGGCGATTAGCTCCATACCGGATTCTTCTGGGAGCTCCCGGTTCGTTCCAATTTCGGAACCTCCTTTGCTCGCCCATCCGTCTACTTCGAGCCAATCGAAGTGTCGGACAGCACCTAATGGCGCGTCACCGTGATGCCGGGCAAATCCAGCAAATCCATTGTGAATTGCGAGAGGCTCATGCCCGCCTGTAACCATATAATTAGAATTTCCAATTTATAATAAGGGGAAGAATATGCTATGGTAAGATTCACCCTTCTATGCCGTAAAGGGGGGCGGCTATGAATTCAATGGGGGGGGTATCTTACGGGATCGGCAATAAGCCACACCTGCACGGATAGCAGCGTTCATACCACCAGCGGGTGCTCCAACGTTGATAAACCCGATTTTCATCCTCTATAGCGGAGTTAGCGTCCATCGCTAGCATTGATAGCAGTCTTATACACTTACCTTGGAATCTTCTAGATGTATATCTTGGTCAAGTCCCATAGTAGTAGTCATCATGTAAGACTTGTATTGGTCGGAGAATTCAGTGTCACGGAGTGACATTGCTTTGTCGAAGTCCTGAGCTTCGATAGCCGTCGCTACCTTCTTGGTCTCTTGTACGGCGGCCATCAGAGGTATCCGGATGATCTTGTTCTCGGTAATAGCAATAACACATGTCTCGGTCTCCGGTGTAGCCTCAAGTACAGCCTTGACAGCTTCCACTCCTTGTAGCGTGGCGAGCATCCTGTCGTAGGCCACTGCGGTTCCTCCTCTTTGAACGTGGCCGAGAGTTGTGATGCGGGTGTCCAGGGCTAGGCCCGATTTGTCGGCAAGGAGATCTTTCACCATCTCAGGCGTAATCTTCGTTCCATGCCTATCAAGGGCACCTTCTGCGATAATAACAATGGTTTTACGTTTGCCCCAGTCTCGGTGCTTGTGAAGTTAGCATAAGCCCCCCTTTTGATTACACCGTTAAGTCTGGCTACATACCTTCCTGATAACTTGACACATCTCCTCTTTCCAATTGTCCTCCCTAGGTTTCTCTGGGATAAAGATGAAGTCGGCACCGGTAGCTACACCTGCCATCAGAGCTAACCAACCGCAATGCCTCCCCATCACCTCTATTACGAAAGCGCGGGAGTGCGAGGAGGCGGTGGCTTCGATATAATCTACCATTTCGCATACACGGGCTAGAGCTGAATAGGCGCCAATGGTGGCATCGGTCCCGGAAAGGTCATTGTCAATTGAACCTACGAGCCCTACGATGTTAAGGTGTTTGTAGGGTTCGATCTGTTTGGCTTGTAGCTGGCCTGTAGATACGAGCTCTTCAAGCAGAGAAGGCCATTCGGCTCGGAATCTATCAGCACCGGTAAGGGAGCCATCACCGCCGCAGATAATGAGGGCGTCGATGCCATTGAGGATTAGGTTCTTAGCGGCAGTCAAACGTCCGGGACGCTCGTAGAAAGCCATACATCTCGCGGTACCGATGAGAGTGCCACCCTCGGAAAGATATCCTCGAACATCGTTCCATTCCATTTTTCTAATGAAATTACCACCTTGGACTAGGCCTTCGTAGCCTTCGTAGACGCAATAGGGGTCGCACTTCATGTGAATAGCCATTCGTACGACGGCTCGGACAACGGCGTTCATGCCTGGCGAATCACCGCCCGAGGTCATAACGGCGATCTTCTTCTTTGTCGTAGCCATGCTGATAGGTATTCTAGGTATAATATTGTAGAATGATTTAGGGGGAGGGGGAGATTCGAAATTCGAAGTTCGAAGTTCGAAGTTCGAAGTTTTAGGAATGAATGAATAAAAAGGAAATACGAGGTCTACTAAACTAAGAGATGGCACATCCAAAGGTTAAAATAGAGGTTAAGTAGGCGAATAAGAGGAAGAGTTAGAACTGCAAAGACCTATAATGCGTTCTTTTACAAGCTCCAATCAGCCCATGCAAGCGACGTCGAATGAAGAAGAAATAAAATGAATAAATATCAGGAGATAGTAGTGCTATTAATGTGACGAGGGAAATAAAAAAGTGGCTTACCTCGTCCATGTACTTGCCTATTTCACATACATCATACATGTATGTCATTTCTTTGGATTGAGTAGGAGAAAACGACAATATGGTGAACGAAAGAAGCTCTTATCAATTATCAGTGCGGGGGAGCTATAGGAAGTCGCACTATGCAAGTATCAACCCTCTTACGTACCTAACCTAAGGTAGTGGAGGTACAAATAAACCCCTCACTTAGGTACTCCGTGCTCCGTGCATGTCGGGTGTCTACGTAGGTACATACTTAGGTACATACTTAGGTACCTACCTACCTATTTCTTGGGAAGTCCCTTGATCCTATATATTGCAGCTGGATGAGGCTGAGTTATTTTTACCTTGTTGAGCTGTTTTTGTTGTTTCCAAGCATCTACATATTACCCAGACTACCAACAGTAGCTTGTATTGCTAGTTACCGTGATATATTTACCATTAAACATGAGACATATTTCTGTTCTCGTAAGATAGAATAGCCACTTAGGCCGGTCCTCTATTAGCTCTGGCCTAAATAGGAGTCATCTAAACATTTAAAGTACATTACCTACAGTGCGTAGGTACATAGGTGGGAACGATGGAAGAATATGTGCGTCTACGTAACGGAGCTCGCCATGAAACTATAGTCAAATTAGCGTCCGACTGATAATCCCCACCTGACGTAGTGTCGAGGTCTTGTTGAGAAGGATCCGCTGCATTCTATTCGACTGTTTGAAGAACTCCCTGTCAATACTCCGGCAAGAGATGCCTTGATGCATATGCTAGAAATTCCCGCAGTGATAAATGTAGGTAGGTAAATACCTAGGTTAATGTATGTATGATAACTGTAGAGGATGTTTTAGGTACATGTGGGTATGGATTGGCGTCCGATAGGTTCGGTTGCGTCTCAAACGGCGCCGCTGCTGTAATAACCTTTCGAGGTGATCTTCAGCCTACAGGGCAGAACTTCAGAGGATAGCCGCATGAAAATATAGCTCTAGCCTGAGAGAGCACGATAGGTTCTCGAATGATTCGGCAAGAGATGTGTATTTAAAAATGCTGTCCCCAACTACTTTGTTAGCTGTTGTTGTAGTTACGTCGTATATTAAGGGTACACTTGAGCAACCTAGATCATGCGATGAAGCAAGCTATCGAGATTAAATAGTCGGCAAATAATGACTCAAGTTGATGGTAATACCCGAAAATTCACCGGAGAGAGCATATGACAATTATTATGAAAATATGAGATGACCTGAAGAGATAGTAGAAGAAGTATTATACAGAAATAACATCCTGACAAACATTGAAGCATGTGCTGTAAATGCAAACATGAACCTTGGGATGATCTACTGCAGGGGAGTACGTACCTAGCTACATAGTGGGGAAATATCACCAAGCTCTCCTTGCACCAGCTTCATGCTGACTCATCAAGGCTAGGTAAGTTCCAATTCTAATCATTGGTTATGTACAATCATCATCTTGGCTAGCCATGTACCCCTGTAGCTAAGCTTCATGTACAAAATACATAACTACCGTTTCTTTACATCTTCATCTTCAATGATCATAACCGCAATCAAATGCAAGCTTCAATAGCACACATCTAAGCTCCTCGAGTCTCCCCCTCACAATTCCAAAATTAGTTCGAACGTGCTATATAGGTAGATTGGTGGAAAATTGAAATGGCCTCCTCCAGCTCGCCTTTCTCGTTGCGCCCTTGGCCTATAGGCGACAAGAAACCGAAGAACCTCGGCGAATTTATCTCGCGTATCAATGTCCAAAGCGGTGGCTTTCGCAACGTTACGGAGGCTAAGTTGCGCGAGGAAATTGCAGCTCAGCAACATGGTCGCGTTGAAGCCGAGGGGTCTTCAGATGAGGAGGAAGATGAAGATGTTGAGTTGAAAAGTGTTACCGCAGCGCGAGAAGAATTCTTAAAGAACATCGAGTAAGCGCCTTCGCGGTGAGCAGAAACTCTGATCAGCGAAAATTTATGCTAATGGCAGTTGTCTTGTCCAGAGTCGCGCACCAATCCGCCATGTTAAGCCTCGACTTCGTATCCCTCCTTCTTACGAAACAAGATCCAAGAGCTTTGAGCACGTTGTCGCCAGAGCTGCGCGAACTGGTCGGCATTGGTACTCTAGGAGCTTCCAAATTAAACGAATCGAATATCATCGAAGCGCGAATGCAAGATGATCTAGCCGTCGCAACTGGGTGGAGGCTCATGGGGGTCAACAATATGGTGGACTCGGTCGTAGCAGCTGCGGAGAAACTGGAGAAAGAAATGCAGCTAGAGACCAAGTACTGGGCCGATGTCTTGACTGTTAGCGAGGGCGGCTGGGCTGTTTGCGCTGCACCTCAGGAACCACATACATTGGGTGTCCGGTTTGGTTTCGCTGAATCTGCGCCCGAGTTTAGAAACAGCAGCATTGCTCCCTTTAGACGCAATGACGATGGTACCGTCCGTCTAGGATTGGGTCGTATTGGTGGGGGCTCTCAAAGAGTCCGTCTCACCCTCAAGAAAAATGGTATAATCGTGGATCAATCTCCTTTGCCCGGACGGATACCCGACGACGCCCCTTTGCAGGATCGAGTACGCGAAGCTAGAAATACGGCCTTTCATCAGGAGCTTTGGTATGAAATCAACAGGGAAGCTCGCACCTTACTCTCCTCAGATGTTTACTCGGATTCTTCAAGTATCACTTGGAAGCAGGATCCGGAAACTGATCTAATCTTCACCCTGGAAGATCTTGGCGAGCCGGATAACGCAAATGAAAGGATGGCAAACATGCAGTGCTCATGCACGGCATACTACATCTACATACAGTTCCTTTTATTCCAAGGGCACCGGCAGAACTATCACCGGCGTACTACTATGGCGCAACTCCCATCCAATCGCATGCAATCACCCTATGCTATCCTGCGTGCAGTGATCGCAAATACCGAGTACTTCAGAGACTGCAAGGCTATGACAGATTTCTTGGACGATCTGGTATTCACATTAAAGCGGGCCGGCATCTCTACCGCTGCCTGCAAGTCGGCCACCCAACCGCTCACCCCTATACTCCTCCAAGGCAGCCTAACCCGTCGCAACGCCAAGACCGAGCTTAACTTTATTAACTATCTCGCCGGCCGTCTCGAGTCTGCGTTTGAGTTGGCTATTACACCAGAAGTCAGAATATTTGGCCGGGCCCGTATCATGGTCGTCCCTTACATCCAAATGCACTTCAATATCTCCCTAACACCGTTTCCCCCTCAAAATGGCACCTTAGAGAGCAACAAGGGCGCCACATCTACAAATCAGAAAACAAAAAATCCCCTGGAAGATCTGTATCCACCCGCCGATCTTAACCGCGAAGCGTATCCGAACGCAAAGGACGCCATATATTATATTCAGCAAGCTACCGTACGCGCCCTTACACAAATCATTGCAGTAGATGCTGGAAAGAAGTTGAGAAGGGACGATATATATTGGACCGAGACAGTGCATGGTCCCGGCGTAGTTGACCGAGACGATAGCGAGGCAAGAGTTAATATCAAGGAGGACAGCGATGGACGTCTTATCCTGACCCTCGACGGGCAATGGAAGGAAGGCAACCACACGGCTAGGCATGTGTGGACATGGAGGGGAGACCGCGGCGACGAGGGAGGAAACAGCATTACCGATGCCGTGGTCCGAGTCATGCAGAGTTATTCGCAACAAGGCGACGGGGTGGCTGATTAGACATCAGACGACATCACTGCTAGCGAGTATTCTGTCGCGACCTCCCATACCTTAGTCGGCTCTGCTATGCTAGTTGACTACCTCTACGCGGAATAGTGAAAACTGAGCGAGGCAGCAGGCTTTGCATCTGGCATCTAGCATCTGATATATATATAAATCCTAGATATGGGATTAGTTACAAGCCATAATAGTTACAAGGCTCGGTAATACAAAGTTAATAAGTGCAAAAAAAAAGGGACCAGGAGCCTTCATTGTTAAATATCTAGTATAATTGCTCTAATTACCCATGTAACGCTCAACTTAGGTAGGTAGCTTGAGAACCACTCCTGTCTATTTCTGACTGTTGAAAATGCCACTACCCACGAGCATAGGTTACAGGACCCACTTACCCCTTAACCCCTATTTAGAAATAAAATAAAAAACAATCTACCCCTGAACTACTGAGACACCTGCAACAAAGGAGCTACGTGTATGTGAATGAATGAATGCTAAGTTCCCAGCGCTGCAGCTTAATCGATTTCCATATATCAGTAGCACAAGTACTTCGTACTCAAGATAAGTTACCTAACCTGTCGCCTTTAGGTGCGTTATTGGTAGCCCAGGTATGTTGGAATATAATAGACCAGGGAGGTTTATCCTGACATAGCGGATAAAGAGATATACCTAATACCTAATACTTGTGACATCCGATAATACATGTACCTTAGGTGTCTAACCTAGGTACCTTATTTGAGCGAGTTTTATATTTTATGTAATATTTCAACTCTTCACAGTGAGACACCTGCTGTGGCCTCACGAAATGTTACTAGTTGACTTAAGCAAGACCCGTACTATGATTTTAATACCCCAAGGTAGGCTATGTAGGAGAGCATTATGCCAGCCAGCATTTGGTCATAAAAATGGGTGGGAGTAAATTGCCGAGTACCGAATGGGAAAAGAAACATACTCAATCTTATTAAGTCGTGAGTATAACTATGGAGAATACAATCACATCAAACAAAAGAGCCATATATAGCAAGTTCGTTACTGCAAAAGCCACCCATACACATCACACTCCCTTAGTACAAACAAATCGTCCATCACCCATGGTTCGCCTCGAGGCAGGATCGTGTACGAAATAATATCCTTTGTCCTTCCTTTCGGTAGCCGACTCAACTGCAAGCCTAGGCAGACGGTATACCTCTTATCAAGTCGCAATTATAATGCTCATCCGCTCAAGGATCGATGGGCTGCTAATCAAACACATGGTAAATCGTGTCAGAGCCATGCGTCGTAAAACAACAAAATAGACCTCCTTTTGTCCGAATATCATTAGAAGTCGCTTGCATCTAACTGATAGGAAGAACAGAAGAGAAAAAAAGGGGGAAAGGCGTAAAGTAATGAATGGTTGGACGAATAGAAACCAGTAACCTAGTAATTGGTATAATGAGGTATTGTATGGATTAGATCCTTTGAGGTCCCGGATTTCGTAGCTAAGAACCCATGCCGAAGAGGAATGCGAGATCCTCAGTGCCCAGTTTGCTCATGTCTTTGGTCGCGTTTTCGCCCTGTAGAGCAAACTCGACGACTCGACGCTTCTTCTCTTGCGTGGCCATAATTCGATCTTCCACAGTTTTCTCGACGAGGATTCGATGGACTGTAACAACTCGCTGTTGACCAATGCGGTATGTACGGTCGATGGCCTGATTCTCGATGTAGGGATTCCAGAACGGATCCATAATAATAACCTGTGAGGCTACTATCAGATTGAGGCCAGCATTTCCGGCTTTGAGAGACACCAAAATAACCTTCACTTCGGGATCCTCGGTGAATTCACTAATTGCCTTATCACGCATGGTTGCTGTCATACTACCATCGTAGCGACTAACTCGAAGCCCAAGTTCATCTTCGATTGAGATTTGAATCAGGTCAAGGAAAATGGTCCATTGGGAAAAAACGACAATCTTCTCTCCCGTAGTATTCTGGATGGTCGAAATGAGCTCGCAGCACTTGGCTACCTTAGCCGATGGCTGCCAGATTTCACGAAGGCTTCGCATGTACCTTTTGTGGGCCTGCCGATTGTGCTTTGCCCGCTGGCACAACTTCGCAAGTGCGTCTGGTCTAAGATCAACTTCGTAATCATCATCGGAATCATCCGCGTCGTCATCTGCGTCACCCGCTCCTGACTCCTTCTCATCTTGAAGTCGCTCAGGCTGGTACGTCTTCAAGAATGAATCGAATTTGATTATCGTGAATTTGCCTTGCTTGTGACAGGCTATACATTCTACGCTTTGCTCATCCCCTGCTGCGCGTATCATGTTCTCTCCAAGTATGTTCGTAAATGCCTCAGCACAGGGCGAGCAGAACAGATCTCCACAAGGGCACATGATAGAAGGGTTTGATACGGCATCGGAACATACGGAACATTGGAAGATATCAGTTTCCTTGACATGCTCGACTACCTCTGGGGGTAGGGTCTTTGCAGATTCACCTGCCTGCTCCTCTGGTATGTCGGGTTCGATCAGTTCTAGATCAGTGAGGTGCAGATACGGATGACAACAAGCTTGGCGCAACCGAAGAAGGAGTATCAAGACTTCGGTATAATGCTTCCCAATTGTGCCAGCCCTAAGATACTTGCTAAACTGGACACGGGCATCCTTCTCAAGAGTAGCATAATACTCTTGTTGGTCTGGATCAAAAACAACATGGTCAATGACCTCTGTCTTCTCTTTCAACTGGATGATAGGCTTTCCGTCAATCTTGGACTTCTTGGTTCGTCGAAGCAGGATATCTTTAAGGAAATCCTGCAGTGTTTTCATTGCTCTCCTCTTTTGATCTGGGCTACCTTTAGATCCTGGCTGCAGGGATTTGAATTCCTGCGCAATACTGTTAGCTAGACACCCCGATTCTCATTAATAGTAAACTTACAGCATGAAATCTTTCAACCACGCAGTATGGTTTGATTCCTAAGAATCTGACAAGGGAAGCAAGTTCGTTTGGCCCATTCTGCATTGGTGTCCCTGTCAGGCACCAACGGTACTTGGCCTGTAACTCGCAAACGGCCTTTGAAACTTGAGCTTTATGGTTCTTGATGTACTGCGCCTCATCAAGAATAACGCGGTAGAAGACGCTTTTTTGGCTCAGAAATGGGCAGATCTCAGATAAGTAATCCTCATCGACTTCCGATCCCTCTTTTTTCACTTGCCTGATGTATTGATCCCTCTTCTTGATTTCAGACACGATCAATCCGTAGCTAGTCAGTACAACATCATAATCGCGGAACTGATCGTAATCCTTTCTTCTCGAATGCTGTATAAATACTTTGAGCTGGTAGCCCGGCAGGACTTTTTGCTTAATCTCCCGCTCCCATTGCTTGAGCAGGGATACTGGGGCAATGATGAGGTTGGTCTGCAATAGTTAGCATAGACCGTATTAAAATTTAGGAGATACTTACTTTCACATTAGACCATGGATATGGTTCAGTGTCACGACTGACCATCAGAGCAATGGTCGTAATTGTCTTTCCAAGACCCATGTCATCAGCAAGTATGCCACCCCTCTTCCCCTCATCTAGCTCCATCTTCTTCATCCATTCCAGCGCCATTAATTGATGCTTGTAAAGAGGATATCGCAAAGCATCTAGAGGACCTGCTGGGTTCTGCTGCGCGTCATCAGGTTGGGTGTTCGAAAATAGCTCTTCAAAGTTATCTCCGTTCTTGGAGGCGGAAGATTCATCGAGGAAAGATTTATCCTTAAGATTACTGCCAGCCGCTGTTGTTTCTGCAAAGGAGCAGTACCAATTGTTTAGCATCCTAAGATTGGCATTTTTGATCTCTAGTTGATCGAGTGATTTTGCTGTGATTGGTTCTGCTGTCGGCTGGGGTATGGGTGGGCTTATAGTGACGCGACGAAGTTTGTTAATCGGAGCTTCTAAATCCTCGGATGATTCGAGATATTCGCGATATTCGCTGAATGAGCGCTTCCTAGTGGCGTAATAGCCGATGTCTTGAGACAACTCAGGGAACTCGCCAGCTTGGCTTGTATAGGTAATGGGCATAGGATCACCAGTGTCCTGATAGAAAGCTGAGCAACACGGAAAATTAGCAAGGCAGTTTTAAACAAGGAGTAGTTATATGAATAAAGTTAATATTGAGATAAAAAAGCTAGCAGACGGAGAAGGGATATAAGAAGGCAACTTGTCAAATAATCCGATACCTTTACACAGACTGAACAAATTGTTGCCTGAAATGTATGTGCAAGGTGAAAATATAAAAGAAAGATGAAGACTAAGGAATTAAGACAGGTCTTACCTTTCTGAGGCTCAATGTTCTCCGACGCCATCTTAGAGTAAGGTTATATGTTCGCACTAAGATGCAGAAGAAAGCTTATCAGCAGAGAACAGAGTTATTGAACAGGGTTATTGGTGATGTGAATTTATGAGGAAAGGATGCAGTTGTTTGCGGTAACGCAACTGCTAGAGTAAAGTAAACGTAACCGGGGCTTTTAGCTGAGATGTTACAATTTATAATACTGCTTACCTTGGCTTGATCAACATGTAAATGACGATCGGAGCATTATAGTAGTCAAAAACGTTATATGCCAAGTAAGTGTGTGCAGGCTGGCTGTCGAGTGCTATGCAGACAACTAGAGAGGCAAAGTGACTTATTACTTGACTGCCAAAGGGCCCGATGACGACCGTGTTACCGGGAGTGGGAGTGAACTGTGGACAGTAATGGGAGAATCAAATAGAAAAACAAACAATTTCTTGAAAGGAGTGATACGCGTCTGAAGTCAAAGACGCGTTGCGGGTTGAGGGTCTTGTTTCTATCAGGTGTAAAATCAAGATGGTTGAACTATAAAGGGAAGGCTGTAACCAAATATATAGAAAAAATAATACACGTAGAATGCAACAATGCAACTTCCCAAAGATGCCCGTGAGCATGCAGGCTCCTTGAGATGAATCATGATTGGATGCCTAAGGTAAAAATTTGCTTAAAGCCTTGCACCAAGGAAATAGCCTCAGTCATTTCATAGATCGAAGAAGTCGCGGCTGCTACAAATGATGATATTTCGTACTGGGGCAACAGCAACTCCTGGGAAGGGGCATCCTGGTTTCTATTTCGGATTGTTGCCTATTTACTTAAGGTACATATACTTAAGCATTTGCATAATTTACATAACATTGAATGTAAGATAAAAGAACATTGACAGAGGTACAAAGGCTGAATTTCCCCACGGTCGCGAAGTGTTGTCAGCGGGCTGTGATACAATGTAGGTATGGAACGTGCTTCCACCTGATAGAGAGGTTTATTACATGATTGGCTGCATGCACTTAGGCCAAACACACAGCTGCATGTACCCTACGTAGCAGGTAGACCTATCATAAAACCCATACATCTGTCAAGAGCTTTGTGGACTTCAGGCAGACATTTGTAACGTGGGTGACAGCTAGCATGCTAATAAAGGGGCTAATTGATAGATAAATTCATATCCCTAGCTGTGTTGGATTAGATTAGATGTTGCAAATACCTTATCGAACTGGATTGGCTAAAGCTGCTTTGGGGTTTGTGTATTGGACCAAGTATATCTCTCCTGACGAGTTAATAGTAGCATAAAGATGCTTTCGTTTAATATATTGAGGTTATACTACTTTTAAAGGTCTATAGGGGGTTGGCTTATTTAGAGGGAGGCTAGTGGTGAGTTACCCAAGTAAGGTAGTGAACAATGGACAAGAATTCTCATCAGTGCATATTGTGACGCTATTGTAGTAATGCCTTGTCCTAAATAAAGCTTGGGTATAATACAAGGAAAGTTAATAAAGATACTAAAAACTTGAAATTGTGATCAATAATGCCTGATTATCTACTAAATCTATGGATTCCATCCAAGGGGCACTAATATCATACAACCCCCCCGAAGAAAAAGGCAAGGTTAGATCTATAACTTTGGGGAGCATATGAATTAATGTAAATATACCTACTGGAATATTTATGGTAGATTGTGGTTGAAATTTTTCATAAATTCTACCTAATAAATCGAGTTCCTTTTCAAGTTACGGACGGTCTAGGCTCCTAAATCTTCTCCCTTTATCTTCCATATATCTAACTGGCTTAAACATGGGCACAACCGGATAATAATTCAATTTCAGCGTAGGCCTTCTTTACTTCGTAGGCAATTACCTTAAGCACCTAACTTTTACCATTCAGCAGTGGAGGCCATTGGAAGCTCCCCAAACAACAGATTGTTACTTTACTACTTGTAGGGACTGAGATGGAGTCGAAAAACATAACGACCCCTAATACCTACTAGGACATCTAAGCAAATCTTCCTCTCCTAAGATATTATAGAAGGCCTATGTACACCAAGTATTCCTCCATTTCTGATCAATACGGTCGAAGGTAGTTGTTTGATTGAAGCTATCGTGTTACTCCGAAAGCACTGTCATTCTAATTCCGACGCCAGCCCACAAGCTTCGATATTGTTTACCCTTGCACGTGCTATTTTGAATGGGATAGTGGAGAACTAGGGAGGAAAGGAGGATTGGTAGGAAGAGAGTACGAAGAAGCCCGAAGCAAGGGCTGAAGCGCAGAGTCCTAACATAGATCTCCAATAGAAAAAAAAAGAATGATATGGGCGCTCTGTGTAGCTCTTACATTCTTGAGGAATTGCAATCAAGAGATAATGGATATTTATTCGTTGATATAGAATATAGCGGCAACAACCGCGCCTGCCAATGGCCGGAGGATAGCGTACCAAATTTTAAGAGCCAATGTGAGGTTATTCCGGCCCTTGCAATATTCTTGAAAAGACATGTCTTTTACAAATATCTAAAAATACTTAGAAATTAAAGGGAACCTTCCTCTTTGGAAGTATTTTGGAGTAACCCTTAATTGCCGGTCGTTTTTTAATTAAAGCGCAGCGAGAGATTGTTACGTGGAGAACAATGGAAGAGGGGTTAAGTCATGGTAAACGTGCATATCATTTCTCGTTCACCTTCCCCCATCACCTCCTCTGTTCATGTCCGTGTTCGATTCGATCCTAAAGTTGCCCACCCATCATCAACATGGCTCTGTCGTTTCTATCATTTTCGATTCTTGCTGTATCTTTAATCTTTGCTCGCCTTCTCCGCAATTGGACGAAGCTCAGTAAAGCACCGGGGCCGATCCTCGCGGGGTGTACGGATCTGTGGAGGGCTTACTATCAATACAATGGGAGACTGAGGGAGAAAATATTGGACTTGCACTCTCAATTCGGGCCCATCGTTAGATATGGCGTGCGTAGTATCAGTATTAGCGACCCGGAGGTTATCAATGTTGTCTACGGAAGTCGGACGGGGTTCATCACGGTATAGTAACTTCAAAGCTATATACGCTGCCATATTCTTACTAATATTGCATACTTAGGCAGACTCTTACAAGGTTCTGGTAGCAATACAGAATGGTAAGGAGGTGCCAAGCCTTGTGAGCACATCTGACGAAAATCGCCATGGTGCATTGCGTCGATCGGTAGCGAACGCCTTCACTCCCACTGCCGTGTTGGACTATGAGAAGTGGATTGATGCTACGATCGAAGAATTAATAGATGTCATCAGCAAGAAGGAAACCTTTGATCTCTCATCGATGATCCTTTGGTACACTATGGACGCGGCCGGGCGGTTTTCTTTTGGTGAGCCGCTCGGATGTCTTCGTGTCGAAGGTGATGCGGATGGCTCAATACAGCTCGTCCGTGACCGTTTCAACCATTGGGGGTGGTGGTCTTCGATCCCAAAGCTTGAGAGATTGATATATCGTAACCCCCTCGCCGTGCGCCAGAAACTAGCAACGTCTCGTATGGCGGGGGTGGCTTTATCCAAAATCAAGGCAAGGAGCGGTCAATTGAAAACCGAGCCTGGTGATATAGATCTTCTACAAAGATTTCTCGAAGCTGGCAAAGCTCACCCGCAACTAGACGCCGCAGGTATTGTAGGTATGATAATGTCTACGATATCCGGAGCAGGCGACACGACAGCGACCACTGTGACGGCAGTACTTTACAACTTAATCAAAAACCCGGAATCGCTCGAGAAGCTCGAGGATGAATTGGTACGCGCGGATCTGCCGCAAGTACCCGGGGCCTCACAAGTCAATAAGCTGCCGTACCTAGATGCTGTTATCAAAGAGGGTATGCGGCTATTCAGTATCACTACGTGGCCGATGGAGCGGTTAGTACCTACGGGAGGCGTCACTATCGCGGGAATGTCCTTTCCAGAAGGCACGAGTGTAGGATGCTTACCCCTGGCGGTCCATCACAATGTAGAGATCTTTGGAGACGATGCTCATATATTTCGTCCCGAACGCTGGCTTATTTCTGATCGAGAAAAGCGCAGGCGCATGGAGGCCGCCCATATGGGATTTAGTAGGGGCCGTCGTAGTTGCTTGGGGCAGAATATTGCCATGTTACAGATGAAGAAGGTAATTCCAGCTATATTGATAAAATATAAGGTAAGCTGAAATAAAATAGCGAATGATATATATGATGGACAGAACTTGCTAACATTTGGTGTAGTTGAGCTTAGCCAATCCAGAGGCAACCCTTGATGCGGACTTCTCCCCTGGTGTAGCTTACCTTGAGCCGCTATATATCAAGTCACATCCTAAGCAATGATTCAATAACAGGGTTATGATAAAATTCTCCTTGATATTGAGCTCTTTATGGATGAACTGATTGAATTACATGTTTTTTCTTTTTTTCTTTCTTTTTCTTTTCTTTTTCTTTTTGAAAATGACTCGCTGTGTGTACCAACTGTATAGGTCGCTAGCCGGCCTCAATGTAAGCCCCTATATAATCCAACCGCTTAATACCTTGTGTACCTAAAATAGAGTCTTTCAGAATAAACAGCCTCATGAACTCACAGTATCGCCCAGAATAATGTATCTTATGTATACCAAACTTTTGTGTCCTGGGCAAAGGCACGCTGTATAGGTATCTATGGGGACACTAGTGGCAACTCTTCTTGGACAAGGTTGCGTTAAGGTAAAACCTATCTCTTATGTCTGATGGGTGATCTTCGATTGGCGGTATTGGAAGAGCCGGATATAGGGGAACTATCGTGGCTAGAAGCAATTACAATTCGTTAAAGTCGGTTCTAAAAATTGAGGGAGGGGTCCTATTGGCAAGGGGGTCTAACCTTTGCTTTTTCGAACGATTTTGACGCAACGTGACGTCTAATTTAATAAGATTTTCTCCTGGTCGGAGTGGATGGTGAAGTGTCTTCCGAGCTGCCATTGAAGGGGTTTCTTTGATAAGTGGCAGTGTGCCATGCCTCGTAAGCGTCATTTGCCTCGGAAGTCGTAGCATGCTGGATAGAATTATCTTGGAAGGGTAGACCAATTGAACGACCAGGTTCGTTAGCCGTAGCAGTTCGACTATGTGTAGAAAAACTAGTAGATGCACCGACGATTGCGTCTTGGTCGAAAACCCTATCATGTACAGTCGGATAATTGTATTCAAAAGTGGCATCTTCTTCATTTAGAAGTGATTCTATTCGCAAGCGTCTTGATGGAGTGACAGTGACAGCACTTCGTTTAGGGAAGTCTTTCGAAGGTAAAGTATCCCATCCAGGGGGCGGCGCATCATGTCTAGAGGGCGCATCATATCCACCAGTAATTACCCGATTCGCTATAGGCCCAGAATCATGCCTAAGAAAGTTGTTTGGCATAGGAAATTCATCTCGACGCATGGGTAGTTGAGGTCCATGCTGAATCCATGAAGAACTATGCCGTGGCCGTGGCTTGAAGGCGCCGCAGAGACAGATATTATCAGTGGCAGGACACCAGCGCCCACATTTTTCGCACTTCCAGGCGTGCCATGGTTCTTTATTTGGATCTGTAGGGGCATACATGATAGCGATTTTGTCCTAAAATTTTCGTTGCTTGTATATAATCTTGGGGTGATGATCACGTATTAATTAATGTGGAGGGATAGAAATACGAGGGTTATAGGCAAGATATATTCCCAATTTTCTGCTATTTGGATAGAAGATGGACTGTGTAATTCGTGTTAATGTTGTAAATAAGTAGAAAATGGGACTCTGGTAAAGCTTGCTGTTATTTGTTGACGATATGGTGTCGATGGTTGTTGTAGCTTCTCAAAAGATGTAATTTGATTCAGGATAGGGAAGGTTGTATCGAATAGACAATAATAGGAATATTTATACTAATTTCTTAGTATACCTAGGTAGGCTTTTAAAGTTGCAACCGTCGCCGCGGATTTAGGTAGTTTCTTTAATACATGTCTTCAATGCTCAACTTGTGGGATGTCACCACATAAGAGAGTGCTTAAGAGGTAAGTAACTACATGTACATAATTTATTTTAATGAATACTCGACTCTGTCTTGTTTTCATATCAGCTGAAACGTGTGGATGGCAAGATGTATGAATTATAGATAGGTCTGTTAGTTATCTAAAATGTAAAATGCTCTCTCTACGATGCGTGGCGCACTCATGAAGCTGGCCAAATTTTGGACATCTCGAGACCCTCAGCAAAGACGCCGACCTTGCCGTCAATCGCAAACCCCTGGGCCTCTAACTTCCTACATTCGGCATACAGGCTATCTAATGGTACCCAAAAGGCCTCGATAAACTCACCATCTTCTAGGTGAGGTTTCGGATTTTGATTCTCTTCTTTTTGCGGGTCAATTTTCAGATGGATGAGAAATGTCCTTGAGCTATATCAATAATTAGTCAAATGGCTTGGTATCAACATTAGGAAGCGCAAATTCTACCTCGAAGATGCAGGCGCTGAGGATATGGTTAGTGTACATTATTGCAATACGGGAAGGGTTGATATAACTCACAGCTAAAAAGGATCGGTCTTGCACCTCCACGGTCTGGTACTATTTCACCAACGTAACCTGTTTCTTCCTTTAATTCACGTAGCGCCGCTTGCTCCACGGTCTCATCCTCATCTACTAATCCAGCTGGAAACTCAATAACGATTTTACCTGCTGGCGCGCGAAACTGTTTCTCAAGGAGGACCTTAGGACCTTCTTTGTGATGAATGACGGCGATCATTTGCACAGCATCAACGGCACTAGTGCTCGGACGTCCAGGGCGCTTCATCGCCTCCCAGGTGCGCACTTGGCCATTTTCATCCTCGTACGTAATTCTGAATCATGCTATAGTTAGATCGATGAGGGGTTCATTGGCAATTCAGAACGTGGTGTATAGGTAGTGTGGGTAGTGTGTATGGTGAAATGCCGCATATCTTAGGTACCTAATTTATAGCGACTGACTTTACGAGATTGATCCATTTCGCATCTTTATTTTCCTGGAAAACACTCTTAGTAAATTTAGTGCTACTAAGTTGCCTGGGCACATACGAGTAGTTCGGTTGATATGACGTTGGCAACCTTTTTAGACATTGTGAATCGGTACGAATCTCAGCTTAGCAGCTCCCGTCTTAATGATTAAAGATATAGGTATAATGGAATATTCCCACTGTAGGTACCTAAGGTATCTATCTCTATATGCACCTAACCTACCTAGGTAAGGATTGAGAGTATTGTATAGCCACAACGTGGCTGTTGTGTTAGGCTTGATTGGGGATCCGCTTTCACTGGGAGAAGGGGTTCCATTAATTCTAGATCTTCCGTCACTTAAATCAAAAAGACCTTGAGCATGTATTTATATTGGTGGTCGACCCTACCGCCGTACTATACAAATAGAATTTATGTACCCAACATGTGAAACCATAGCTTTTGTTTTTATACTAGGAAATTCGCTTTCCGATTACCTACCTACCTACCTACGTAAGCTTTTTCATACGCAATTTGCCATGACCCAAACGCGTACCTGCGTGACTATAAATTGATTTAGTATAGCACTAAACATGCAGCGCAGATGCGTCGTTGGCTTGTCATAGCGACGCGCGCCTTGATTTATACTGGTCTATAAGCTTTATTAAACTTATCGTCGTTTCCCTCTCCCACTAACTTACCCTAATAAGATCAGCAGCTTTCTCAGCAACCGCGTAGACTGAGCTTTGAATATTCCCTCTCGGAATTAGTGGAAACACGCTCGCATCGACAATTCTTAAGCCGTCCACTCCATACACCCTTAGGCTCGAGTCCACCACACCACCAGTTTCTCGAGGCATCATGGCTGCCGTTCCGCATACATGGTAATGTGGTGTGTATCCATTCCTAACCGCTTCCTTCGCTTGGTCTAATGTCTCAACCTTCTGCCCGCTGTGATGCAGACGCCGCCCACCCTCTTTAAATAGCTCTCTTAGTGGTGGAGTATCACGGATCTTCTCGAGAAGTAGTACGTGTCGCGCATGTAGCTCCAGGTCTAGAGGGTGAGACATAGCGCGCGGATCGACAACGGGTGATGAGCGTGGATCAGTTGATTGTATATGCACTGATCCGCGACTGAATGGGTGGCTCAGGACAGCTACAATAGACACGTAGAAGCCTTCGGCACCAAGGCCAAAGATCTGGGAAGGATTGTCCCCCGGGAAAGGGTTCAGCTGAAATGGTGCAAGAGTAAATTGGGCTGAGCAGTCATCAGGGGTACAGATCTGCTCACGGAGAACTCTAGGTTCTGCCTCTGCTTGGTCGAGGTCTGAAAGGAGCTGGCTTACGGATACGGGTGCAAGACCTTCGTCCTGGAGTGGAAAAAAGGCCGATGCGAGTGCGTTTCCAGACAAGGGACCTGCTCTGGCCTCCTGATAAGCCTCCATGGCCGCTTTAATGACTCTTGGGCTTCGCATCTGATCGCCTGACGTTATCGGATCTGCTACCTCCCAGGAAAATGGTACGAAACCATGATCCTGGAAGTTTTCACCAACATTAGGATTGTCCAGAAGGCAATCAATCCCGTACTTTTGAAGTATATCCTTCCTACCAATTCCTGAGAGCTCGAGCAGTTGAGGCGACTTGACTGCCCCGGCCGCCAGAATCACCTCACGCGTGGCAGAGACCTGCCGTCTCCGGCCGTCTTTCCCAATGAATTCGACTCCGGTGGCCCGAAGCTTGTTGAGACCGCCAGTTTGTTCAACAAAGAGAATTTTCTCGACGAGTGCTTCTGTGATGACGCGTAGGTTTGGTCGTTGAGCGACTCTGTCTGAAAAGTACGCATTTCCGGCATGACTCCTCTCTTTAGTCGTTGGATGAAGCGTGGCGGCGTTGTTGAAAGCCCCGATAGACATACCAGCGATAGGATCGCCGTCAATAGGCTTGCATAGCGCGGACCATGCCCGGGGCCAGGCTTGGGAAAAGGGGGGGAAACCTTGCTCGCTACCGTAAGAGATTTGAATAGGCCCATCTGTGCCATGAACACCATTCAAGTAATCAAGCATGAACTCTTCTTTGAGCTTCGCTTGAGGCTCTGTGAATGTATGGAACTTGCGAAAGTAACTTTCCATAGTTTTCCATCCCCAGCCTGGATTTCCTAGTCTTTCCCATGTGTCAAAGCCTGACTTAGACGGGTATATAACCATTCCTAGGTTGATACTTTGACCCAAGCCTGATTAGCTATATTTTCAGAACGTATTCGTATATTGGGAATATGGGCCCTCACGCTGATGAGCCACCTAGAGTTTTGCCTAAAGGCTGTGCTAGCCTACGGTTGTTAAGTCCTACTTGAGGTTCTGTAGTAATACACCAATCATAATCTGGATCAAAATATGTCGCAGCGGCAAGACCTTGAATTAAGATTTTCGGATCTCTTAGGCGATTCGCACCAGCTTCAAGAACCAAGACGCAGACATCTTTTTCTTCGGTTAACCTCGACGCAAGTACAAGCCCGGCTGTTCCGCCTCCAATGATAATGTAATCATAATCTGCACTTAGTTTGGCGGTGGAAGGGGTGTCGGCGGTAGACATAATATAGTACCTATTCAGAAGGGACACGGAAAATCCGGGAGATAAAGGAAGTGAGGATGTAAGAAGAGGGACCGAATATCATGACAATGTGTAATAATAAAAAATATACATTAAGGACTGTCAGATCTATAATCCAATCTGACCTATGGTGGATACTCAAATAGAACCCCTCATCAAGGTAAGCTCTATGTACCTAGGTATGTTAGTACCATTCAAGCTTACTTCGCCGTGTGGACACATAAATTCGCACCAACTTACCTCAGTAGGTATTTCAACCTATGTGATGGAATGAATAGCTGTTCAAAGTTGGGCTATGAGGATATCTTGTTATCTTCAGTCATTCACATTGACAGAGCTACCACGACATCCCCCCTTTACAACCCCTATCTCCAATTTATGTACCTAACCCATATATTATCTCCTAGTCTGATTTCATTCTTATATCCGTGAAGCCAGCTCTACATCGTAAAGATATCATATATCGAAGAAATCGAGTTCAAATGTTTCAGTGAAATAATTATTCGGGTCTACTATCTAGAACTAACTGATATTGCAGGTTGTTTAATGCAGTAAAAGACTATAAGCCGCGTCGTGTATATATAGCTTCCATATTCGGATGCTCGTGTAGGTACCTAGGTATCCAACCTCAGCGATACCATAGTGCCAATCTTCGCATGTGAGCGGCGTTATTTCCTAGGTGCTGTTCCCCCTGTATGCGCCGCGATGGACTCCCTATAAGCCCAAGTAAAACCACCCTAGTCTATAGGGTGTCAGTCAACTCCTACCAGGATTCGGTAGAAGGGGAACTCAGTGCGATCCCGCTGCCTAGTTCCCAGGAGTTGGTGTTTCCACTCGTCTGAAACTGTTTTTACGTATGAATAAAGCCGAGTGATGACTATATATCAACCCATTTATACCGCATTATAGTCCCTATGGATGTTCGGCATGTCCCAAATCTGCGCCTTTAGTTTCTTTGATTTTAAGGGTCAACTTTTGGGTATATTTCTTTCCATGCTGGTATATTGTCAGAGATACCTCTTGGTTTATGTTATACGTAGAGTGAATGTTAGAAGCAGCAGCGAAGCTGCTGTATAGTAGCCGTATAGTAGTATGAATTTATTAACGCTTAACCTTCTATCTTCTTTCGAGGGCGCTTCGCGCCCCCTTATATATGTGCTCTATGTAGATCTATGCCTAATTCATACTAGTCTCACTTGTCCCCTGACACTATTACCCCTGGGAAGGATCCCCAAGGATATAAAAGCCGGGAAGCTGTCAGATATCGACTCCCCGGTGTTAGTGAAAGCCTCACGCAACCTGTACAACAAGACCATAGTAGTAGCACTGTCGAGGCACCTCTTATCCACCTCGTGAACGTTATGAATACTCGCAAATTTGAGACGGATCCAACAGCTGCCATAGCAGTTCATGGTAATCCCGATAGGATTTACGTCACTAATGATGTTTCTTTGAGCTATAGAAGTGGTGCATAGAAAAGCAGGAGGACTTTGAGTTACTATGAACTAGTATCAATTATTACTTCTATATACCTACCTCCTTTAAGCAACTAAGTAGTGGGTTTGAGATTGGTCTGAGGTCACTTTGGCATATTAAAGAATATGGCGTGTGCGTTAACAATAGGAGGAGACCATGCAGCTTGACTTTGAGCGGGCTAGGACTGTTCTTTTCTTACCAACAACATTTTTGAAGTGATTGTTAGGACTTCTGCATTATGAATCAAATTGAGCATGCAACACGGCACTAACACCAACCTCCATCGGAACAGTTGGGGCCGAATCAGTTTTGTAAGAATGCTACCATTAACCAACGAGAGCTTTATTTAGCTCTCCCTTTTTATGTGTTTATTCCCACCCCCTTCGCAAAACTGATGGAAATGTTGTGCAACAAGATACAGTGTAACCCCCTCTCTGTTCTCAAAACAATTAGAATCATTCTATCTTTCTTTAAAATTTCCTTTCAGTTCTACAGTTCTGACCAGCCTACTGACAATACTCTTCTTGATCAAGATGAATACGAATGGCGTAGCCCTAATTATCGGTGCCGGTATGTCAAAATTTCTATGAATATTTCCTTGAGGCCTAAATGAGAATTAACTAAGGACGAACAGCTAGCGGCATCGGCCTCGAGACTGCCTTGATGTTTGCCGAGAGAGGTGCGCGAGCCGTCATATTCGCGGATCAAGACCTTGATGCTGCATCTGAGGCTTCGGACAAGAGTAAATCAATAGCAACGGCTGCAGGCTACGAGACTATGGCTATGGCCGTTGACGTCCGTTATCGTGTTTCCGTAAAAGTAGTAGTAGAACAGGTCAAGATGCTATTCTCTAGGATTGACTATGCTGTTAATAGCGCTGGGGTGAGTAGAATTTCTATCACTTAGGTACCTACCTAACCTATTCTCAACAAGTATCGGTCAATATCTTTTTAACTCAACCTCTGTTTGTTTTAGATCCCACGGAAAACAGAGGCGGATACTCCAAACGTCGACGAATCCGAATACAACATTTTGCATGAGATAAATGCAAAGGGTATTCTACACTGCCTCCAAGAAGAGATTGCAGTCATGAAGAGCCAAGAACCGGCGTACGTCGAAGGGCGCAGCGGCAGTCGCAGCATAGGGTCGGGCTCTATTATATGTATTACGTCTCTGTCCGCAATAATTGGCTCGCCTAATTCTATCCCTTACACGGCAAGCAAATTCGCTGCAAGGGGTATTATAAAGTCTGCTGGTAAGGTCGACCGGTTCGTAACGCCATCAAAGATATGCGTATTCTAACTATTACCTCCAGCATCGGAGAACCTGAGATCCGGCCTCCGTATTAACGAAGTGTGCCCTGGATTTACAAATACGCCGCTGCTGCAGGGCGCCATGAAGAGGAAGCCCGAGATCATCAATCAAATTAGCAAGGCTATGCCCTTGGCTCGGGCGGCAGCACCCGAAGAAATTGCAAGTGTAGTTCATTTCCTTGCTGGCCCGGGTGCAAGCTTCGTCAATGGTCAGTCAGTGGTAGTGGACTCTGGCGCTTCAATATTTCTTGGGGGGTGAGAAAGGGCCATAGTAGAATTATTCACGAGTTATAATCTCCTTTTGGTTATATTTCTGCTATGTAGCTGTGTGAAGATGAATAGAGAGTGTCTCAGCCTACATGATGTCACATTAGAGTGACTGCAGCATTGTAAAGAACGACTAAATACATAAGAAATCCTCCAAAGCTATAAACCAACCATTCTTTCTCTGAGTTTCAGCGTTTCGTAATGCTTGATGTAAAGCATTGTCCCCCTGCAGAATTCCTCTTATTAGGAAGAGTTACATGTTGACATTTTCAGATGTGAAGCTCGTTTCATTCCACCTGAGTGGTAACTCCCCCTAACAAGCTTCTTGCTATTTATACCCCAGGAACTTGCCAGAAAGCTTTGTATCCACTGCTATCAGTTGCTTGAATGAAATTATCGTCCTGCCCGCCACCTAGTAATTATCATTAGTCCCTACATATCTAGGTAATTATGATCCGGAAAGTCCAAACTTACCAGAAATGGTTACATGGGCTCCATCGGGAAATGTGAGTCCTTGAGAAACAATGTAGGACTTAGGTGGCGGGTTGTTATTCTTGAAATTGGAAACAGCTTTCTGAGAAAACCCCGTGACTGGAGCTGTGGTTGGGGTGTTGTTCATAAGGACATTTGCACCTACGAAATCAAGATCGATGAAAGCAATGCTGGCATTTGCCTTAACAGTAATGTAGTTATTGTTGAATCGGATAGAAGCCATTGTGTTCAGTGGTGGAATTTATATGATCGAATGTAAAATGTTGGAGAGTGTGGTGTGAAATAGATTTAGAGGAATTTGAGATGGTCTCGCAGGCTGTATATATACTAATATATGGGTAGAAATATACTCAATACATCAGAGTCAGTCATAATCCGAGAAATGCGCTCAACGAAAAAGAAATACTACAATATACGCATATTTCCTAAGAACCTACCATTTTTGATATTGTTGGACACCACAAAAGCGAGAACGATACAAAGTTTCCCGGTTGGTCAAACGTATGACAGTTACCCGGGATAAATAAACAACATAGGTAGGTATCTTACGGGTTTTATTTCACAAGGGCTAAAAGATTACTATATGAAGTAGCACAGCAGTCAATACGTATGCAACATAAGCTCACATATTATATTAATTATCATTGCGAAACAATGCCATATTTTATCATTTGGCACGTGTCGTAGTTATACATCCAATAACATGAAAGTATACAAGCCGGTCAAAAGCTCATTTGCATATATGGTTTGTTAATACGAAAAAGGTCTTTCCGAATCCATAGAAGGCGCTTTATAGTAACCAAAGCAGCTTCGTCAATTCCGCGATATTGTCACGAGCTGCAGTTATTGATATCACGAGCCTGGTGTGCTCCCTCAGGGATTCCGAGAAGAGGCTAGTCGCAGTCTGCCCGATAGGCTTACGGACTCCCAGTATGCCCATTGCTAGGTCGGCATCTGTTGTTTTAGGTAGTTGTCATTACCTTTGTCGTCGGCATGTATGAGCCCATTTATGGACCAGATGATTATATCGTTTCTCTAATCTGTGTATCTGATATCATAACGGAAATCCCTTACACATAATGCAAGGATGGGTGATTACACTATGCATTTCACTTTTATCAATACCATCAAATAGGATCCTGATGGCACTTCTGCAATTTACAGCCACTAAGTAGAGCTTACGTAGGAAATCCAGCCAGGTAACTAGTGTCAGGATTTTAGATTAGACATCTAGAACAAAGAACATGTTTATGATGTATAGAAACAGACTCTCGTAGATAGGTTAGAGTTCCTTGCGGAACAACGAAATTGTTTCCCTACTATTTAGCTCCACCTCGTGACAGCCAGGTTGTCTTCTAGATGGCCGACAGCGCTGGTCTGTACGGCCCCGAGGCCCCTTGAATTTGAGCTGATTGGCACCGAGGTCCTCGTATATGCATCGATTAATTGGAAGTGTATTTCCCAGACCGGCCTTTTCTCCATTAAGAAGTTGAGCAACAGAACTGTGACCGCATACGCCATTGACCCGAAAGGTAGCAACAATCCGTTGAGCAAGAATTCCGACGTGGCATGGAACATGCAGTTGCGCCAGTTAAGGCGGGAGGTCCAGACGGCTGAGTCTAACACAACACGCTCTACTGGACTGTCAATTGCTTCGACCAAGTATTAACGAAGTTTGCCATGTATTTACAAACACTGTTGTAGGGTGCTATGGAGAGGAAGACCGAGATAATCAACCAAATAACAATACAGTACATTCATAGTTTAATATTGAAGATGAAATAACAAATACATACTAGAATAGGGGAATAGGGGAATAGGGGAAGGGGGGTAAAGGTGACTTGGTTTTGGTTGATATCGTGTCGGATTTATTACGTCATATCACCAAATACCAAATAGTCAAGCCGTCATTATTACTTGCTTCACTACCTCATAGGTACCTATCTATACTCCATTATAAGATCAATTCCACGGCTTCGATGAGTCAGTTTTTAAAATATCTCACACATCAATTCTTCCATTTACATTCTACTCTATTACCATTGCTTATCACCAACATCGTATTAACTCTTTAAGTGACCGTTCTAGAAATGCTCTTACAAATCCTTCATCTTGCCCAAGCCGCCTTGGCAATCTACGGCGGCAAGCAATCTTACATCGCCATCACCAACCTCCAAAAATACGACAATGCAACAAAAAACCTAGCCAAAGTCTCTACCGAGGCCGAGCACCAGCGCAAAAAGACGTACGCCACGCAGACTACCGGCGTCGTCGCGCTGCTATTCTCATTTTTCATGTCGGTACTGCTCGCCCGTCGTGGCTCCATATACGGGGTTCTGCTGCGCTACTCAGCCCCGGTTGCGACGGTCGTCGCCGTCTACTTTGCGAGGGAACATATCCGGGGTTTCTGGACTGGAAAGACCCCTGGGATCACGGGCAGTCTGCCGAAAATGGGTGACTACGAAGAGGCAGAGATACGAACGCAGAAGCTCCTGAACGTGTTGGATGCATTAATGTTTAGTTGGATTGCTACATTTGTCGTGGCCGTGTTTATAGGTTATTAAATGACATTGAAGACCCTCGGCGCTGAGCGCACAAAGATGTGCGATGTAGAAACTACCTATTACTCTGAAGAGAATGTAATTAGAATAATATATAAAACCTCAAAAAGTGTACTTGTTGGAGTCGTAAGAAATGAATGATGCCAATGTAGTCCTATATCTTCCCCCTTACCTATATAACTACCTAACCTACCATGAGTATAGGAGAAACTCAGGTCAAGTAGCTGGACGTGAAATTATTTACAAAGCGAGGATCTAAGTGAACGATAGAAATATAATATAGCACATCTTTGCTTACGACCCTTACTACGTGACATTAACACAACGGCGTAATCTTCCCAGTCTTCAATTCATCCGAAACCAACGCCGAAACTTCGTCCCAGCGCTCCATCGTATCTGCCTCCGCGTCAAACGCGTACAACCACCTATTCCGCATCTTGACCGTTTCGGGATCGATCTCGACGCCTTCGCCCACGTTCTTGAGCGCGTTGTGCCAGCGGTCCCTCAAGTCCTCCCCGTTCGTCTGACTGGCTCTAGTCCTTCCAAACCGCAACTTCTCGTAGCATCTGGTCTAGTTATAAGGGGTTGGTTAGATTAATAACTACATCGGTATAACAGTACATCAGTTTAGGGAGAAAATAGGAGGCTTCTTACTGCCAAGGGAATATCGTCCTTTCCAGCTAGTTTCAAGCAGATTGCAAGCACGCCGGCGCTTTCTGTTGCTTGACTTGCGCCCTGTGCGCTTGTTGGCAGATGCGGGTGACAGCTATCGCCTAGGAGCGCAATTTTGTGGCTCTTGGATACCCATGTAGGGAGAGGGTCTCTGTAGCAGATTTCTTTATTTTAAAAAACGTTAGTTAGGTATGATTCACGGTACAGATGAGGAGAGGTAGTATTTACTCCAATCCAGGCATGATTCGGTTTTCTCTACGGCGGCGCGTATCCGCGGGTCTAAATCTTGTAGCGACTTCTTCACCTCGTCCATGTTTCCCTCCTGGAACCACGACTCTTTGATCACCATATCAGCTTCGTGAGATAGCTTGCGCGTTACGATCCAGTTGAACTCATCGCCATTCCGGAGAGTATTCTGAACTAGATGTGTATCTTCGCCGATCCTAGATTATTATCTTTAGTACATGCTTTCGGACTGACTTGACTTCAGGGACGGGTACTTGTTTGGCATACCAAATATTAACACAGTCGTGGTCTACAAACTCGCGACACAGGGGGTCTTCCCTCAGATGCTTTCCGGGGAAATAAGCCCGATAGCATGAGTATCCGCTGCTCTTCGGTGCGTCTTCAAATCCCAATACAAGCTCCCGCGCACGCGACTTTATACCGTCGGCACCCACAATGAGATCTGCTCTATCCTCTGTGCCGTCGGCAAATATCACACATGGCTTAAACTCATCGTATGCGACAACTTCGCGGCCCATTTGTATCTCTATACCAGCGTCTTTCACAGCTTGGATGAAGGCTTCGTGGTAGTCCCCGCGATGACCGATGTAGCCTGCCATATCCATCAACGGCTGCTGCGCGAGAATCTTACCGTCGTGCCAGCGGCGGATTTGCATGTCAGGGGCTTGATTGCCGATGCTGATTAGTTTATGGTATAGAGACTTGCCTCCCCAACGCTCGAGTAGCTTGAGCGCATTCTCCCCTAGCCCCAGCGAGTCACCCAGTCGTCGGAATGCCTTCAGCCTCTCATAAACAACCACATCGTGACCATGATGTTTAAGAGCCAGCGCGCAGGCGCATCCGCCAAGACCGGCACCGATAACGATGACTTATAATTGAGAGTTAGTAATATTTTTAAGCTCGCATGCATAAAATCGTGGCAAAAGCCTAGGTTAGGTAGTTAATCCAGTTAACTCACCTTTAATAGGCTCTTTTTTTATGCAGTTGATAGTCATGACGGGCAAGCTCTACTATCACATGTACCGCTGCGTTTAAATCCAGTGGAATTTAAGGAATGGGTACGATTCGGCGGGATGAGCCTTGGTGAGAATCCGGGGGTCCCCATATTTAGGGCCGGGACTGCCTTCTTTCCATGCCGAAGGGAACATCAGCAGATTCCCCGCCGACAAGTCACTAATAACAATACAGATCCATCGAGTTGCGTCCATTTTACCGTGGTACATTGTATTGATGCGACGGTACGTTGTTCTCGACCCGCATCTTCGGACTTTTATGTATATTATATCCTCTTTCAGCTGCTAGGGATTCCCCAACTCCATGCAGAATATGATTTGGTAGCATCCCTGACCTCGGTGTATTGGGGGCGAACCCCCCTTTTCAGGATCTTTAGATGCCGTCGTAGCAGCCGAATGTGATATATGAATTACCGAATCGACCACTCAGCGGCTAGCCTCATTATTAATTCTACCGACTACCAGGGTTGAGTCCTATGTGATTATCTAATCGATATATTCGCTGTCTGTTTGCGAGGTTATGGTCTGAATTTGAACATATTAAATAAATTGCCATATAAATTGCACTGTTAGATAGGTAAACATTTAGGACCCTATATGTTGAGTAACATAAGAATTGTATCTTAGATAATGCCCGATCAATCCTATCAAGAATGCCAACGAGACATCGTACAAATAGGGGCATGATCGATGATGTTCTCAGAAATAGGCATTAGATATGCGCAAGATGCAAGGACGCATCTGCCGAGGATCCCCTAAATCCAACCCCGCCTATATCCTTACATGGTGACGCTCATTGTTGGAGAACTTGGAACATGGCGTGGTTAGTGAGTTTGGATAAACTTCAATAAGAAGATGGGGTTCGAAGGCAGTCGAGACCTCAACTTCACCAAGCTTCCTTGAAAGAAATTGGGGGTCCTTTCATAGTTTGAAGGAATCATATTATTATCATCATGGCGACAGAAGTTGCTCCAGGAATAACCCTTGCGATAAAGGAGAAGTACAGCGGCGTGCCTGTGAGACTTAAGCAGGAAGCCCAAGCTGCACGAGATCGCCTGCTGTCAAACCGCACGCTGCCGGTTAGCCGTCCGAGGAAGAACCCTATACGCCTTCCACCAGATGTGTCTCTGGAAGACTTTGAAGCAGCTATCAAGGAGCTTCAGGACGCAATAGGAGACGAAAATGTCGAAGTCAATGATAAACCATTGGTGGATGGATGGTATATGCAGCATCCAAATACCCACGACGCTTTTCATATCACGGACCAGGAGGAGCTCGTTAGCAGTGCGGCCGTGTATCCCGGATCAACGGAGCAAGTCCAGACCACGGTACGTTGGGCAAATAAATTCGGCATCCCGATTTATCCCATCTCCATCGGCAGAAACTTGGGCTATGGCGGCGCAGCACCCCGAATCCCAGGGGGTGTGATCGTTGATCTCGGCAGGCGGATGCATGAGATTCTGAACATCGATGCTGAGAACGCGAGTTGCCTCGTCGAACCTGGAGTAACATACTTCCGGCTTTACGAGGAAATTCAAAACAGAAAACTCCCTTTATGGATCGATACACCTGACCTAGGTGGCGGTAGCGTAATAGGTAATGCGATTGACCGCGGTGTTGGATACACACCGTACGGCGACCATTTCGCAAACCGCTGCGGCATGGAGGTTGTCTTGCCTAACGGCGAGTTACTGCGTACGGGTATGGGAGCTCTGCCGGGCCCGGACGGGGCGGACAATCCTACTTGGCAGTCATTCCAACATGCCTTCGGTCCATCGATCGACGGTATATTCTCCCAGAGCAATTTCGGCATCGTGACTAAGATGGGAATGCAGTTGATGCCAGAAACAGAACACCAATCCTACTGCTTCACGTTCCCGCGCGATGACGACTTCGAGCAAATCGTTGATCTCATTCGGCCTTTGGCGCAGAAGGGTGTATTGGGGAATATCCCGCAGCTGCGTCATGTAATTCAGGAGATCAGTGTCACCGGTCGACGGAAGTCGGATTTTCACGATGGCTCTGGCCCCATAACGCGTGAAGAGGTTCGATCTGCGGCTGCTGAGTTGCCCTTGGGTGACTGTTCCTGGATCTTCTATGGAACGCAATATGGTCCATCCGCATCCATCGCAGCACAACTGGAAGTTATCAAGGCTGCATTTTTCAAGATCCCCGGCTCCAAGTTCTTCTTACCCTCTGATCTACCATCTGATCATTATTTGCACGACCGCGTATTGGTCTGCAGTGGCGTTCCTGTCCTCCGTGAGCTCGAATGGCTAAACTGGCTACCGAATAGTGGTCATCTATTCTTTAGTCCAATAGCCCCAACGCGTGGCAAGGATGCGCGTACTATTCACGACATAATTGTCAAGGCGCATGAGCGTCATGGGTTTGACCTATTTCCTACCCTTTGCGTGGCAGGTCGTGAGATTCATTATATCACCAACATGATATACGATAGGGCCGATGCGGATATGAAGGCATCCGCCATTAAACTCATGAGAGAAATGATAAAGGAATGCGCAGAAAAGGGGTTCGGCGAGTATCGCACACACATTCTTTTCGCCGACCAAGTAGCCGGAACATACAATTGGAACAATTCGGCGTTTATGCGCTTCAATGAGACAATCAAGGATGTATTAGACCCGAATGGGATTCTAGCCCCTGGCCGAAACGGGATCTGGCCCAAGCGATTCAGAGGGAAGGGATGGGAACTGAAGGCTGATGATACTGATCTGTTATCCATTGGACCGCGTCTCGGAAAATAGGAACATCAACTCTAGTAGGAAATCTCGAATAGGGTATCGATTACTTGCCTGCAAAATTTACTCTTCAAAGTCCCTAGAGGACAGTAGGTTAGGTAGATATCTTGTTCATTCACCTTCCTTCCCATATTTTCCGTAGGCCTGTCAAACCGATAAATAGAGCTTCGTCCGTCCTGATAGTTCTGCTTCCTTGTCCTGGCAGGATATTGACCCAATGATCAAAAAGTTCCTTGGTCCTCCCCTTGACAATTCCCATGCCATTCAATTGCGGGTCGTTTTCTGCAGCATTCTCAAGGCCTCGGGGTCCGCCAAAGACAATTAGAAGGTGATTGAAGGCCACCGCATCCTTTTTCTTTCGCTCCGGAAATGCCTCCGATATAGACACACCGCGTTCGGACGTCCCGATGTTTAAGTCGTAGCCACCCTCGTAGGTACACTCTTCAAAGACGTTTGCAAGCGAATCGCAACGTCGCACTGAGAAGCCCCAATAGTAACCTCCTTCAGCACGTGGTGCGCTAGGGTCTACCGGCTCTGCCCTTGATAAGTCGTTCTCGTCAATATTAAGAGTAATTCGGGTCTTTGGCGGGATTTCGTCGCTGATAGTCACTGGCTCCTTTCTACCCACATCCACGAGCGTTCCCTTGCCACCTTTCGGTGTTCCAGCCACCGTCACACCCTCGCAATACGGCAGCCAGTCGGTGGAGTGCGGGTGCGAGGGGATGTCCAAGCTTGCCATAAGCCCTGCACCTCTTAGATTGGGGTGAATGGGTAGTAGTGTCCGTCGCATAAACGGCGGCATCTCTAGATACTGCAGTAGATGATCGAGGTACCCACAGGGGTCGAGATCGCCCGTATATCCAGCAGGATCGATGTTCCTAGGTCGCGTGTCCGGATGCGAGTCATCAAATATGACGATTTCGTCTATGCTGAACACGGCGAGGGCACGCGCAATGTGTGAAACAACGCCTGTGCGTTGGTCATCTCGGCGACAGCTAGAATCTAAGTTCAGTGAGTTTGTCACAAAAGCTGACTGGTAGGTGTACTAGCGAATGTGACTGACGTTGAAAGAACGCTACCTGGAACGGCTACGGAGATGGTCCAGTCCCGGCCCTGAATAGGTTTAAAGAAGGCACTCGGCTTCGATGTATCTACGTAGTCGCCATCTTTTGTAAGGCGACGTTTCTGCAGGCCGATTAGATTTATAACTTGTATGAGTTTATGATACATCAACTTACCTTATGTCTGTCTTGTTCATAGCTTGCCATTTTGTAGCAGGTGATTGAAGTTAGGGGTGTGTCTGTAAGAATTGTAAGCTCACTTCCGAAGACATCACATTTCACATGGCGCAAAATGAAATTTCTGGCTTCGAATTGACTTTAGGAAAACTCCGCCGGCAAAATCTCACCACCTTTCTTACCGCCTCCCCGATTAAGTATAGCGTGATAGATATGATATGCATAATTCAATAGTCCAATCATATCCACTCACTATATTATGTCGCCCCTGTTTAACTATTCATATTTCTCCTCATATTAACTACCTTGAGTACAATTGAACACCTAACCTAGGTACCTATGTATAGTAAAGTGTCTTGATTCTTGAAAACAATGCCTACCCAGGTACCTTTATAAACTAGGTATGTTTCTCTATTATATATAATACATAATACCAGGCCGATTATATCTTAATGCTTAAGACTTAACAGATGTGATGCATGTCAGACCAGCAAGGGCATTTGGTAAACTCATACCCCATTCAAAATGTATTTCACTGTCTAGCTAGAAGTAAGATGTTTGTGTTTCGCTAGAACCTGTTCTGATGCTGATATGGAAATTTAATGTATAATTTCATTTCCGTCGAATTGGTAATGCGAGAATCAATTTGCACCCACCTGCTATTCGGAGAGCGGGCCGTATATTCGGAAAACCTGGTTTGAAGTTCCGAATTGTGGAGAAGAGAGGGTGGACGGAAGGAGATGATAATACAACCATGCGGCAACGGAGGGAGGGTGCCCGGGATGCGAATTTGAGCATAGGTATATTATAGTATCCACGTAAATACCTTCAACCCGCCCAGTTCTTGGAGTTCTTGGAGTTCTGTCTTTTCCGCCGCACATTCACCTATCACCTACGACAATCCATTCGTGACGATGTTCCGCCAATTCGGTCTCCTCGCCCTTGCTCTCCTACCCTTCTCCTTCGCCCAAGTCTCTGATGACTTCGAAGGTGGATTAGACGCAGCTGCATGGCCTACGTACGCGAACGACTGTAACCAGGGCGGTAAAGTCACCCTTGATAGCTCTACCGCTCACAGTGGGAAGAACTCCGTGAGGGTTGATGGCGCAGGTGGTTACTGTGGACACATCTTCTTTGGCACGACGAAAGTCCCCAGCGGAGATGTTTATGTGAGGACTTATCTGTAAGTTCAGCTGTTGTAGTAGTAGGATCCTTGAGGGACGAAGCAATCTTCATAAAAGGCAATGCTAATACCAATCCTCTTACAGCAAAGCCTCCAAGGCCCTAACTGACTCTCACGTCTCTTTCATCACCATGCCCGACTCTTCCCAAGGCGACAAGAAGCACCTAAGAATTGGTGGTCAGAGCAAGATCCTGATGTACAACCGCGAATCTGATGATGCTACCCTTCCTGACCTCTCCCCGCAAGGCATTGCCGCTTCCACCGCCCTTCCTACCGGTGACTGGCAATGTTTCGAGTACCACGTAGGAACCGATGGCACCATTGAGACTTGGTTGAACGGCAAGGCTATCGATGGTCTTACTGTCAAATCTGGTAGCACCAACGCCAACGCAGGCCAGTGGCAGAGAAGCACCACCAAGCCTAAAATCACTGGTGTCTACTTTGGATGGGAGTCCTACGGCGGTGATACTAACACCTTCTGGTACGACGACGTTGCCGTCAGCTCGACGCGTGTTGGATGTGATGCGTGATTCAGCTCCTCGTCATCGAGTAAACAGTAGGCAATTTGTCCTCGGCAATGGGCATTCCATTACTTAAATGATAGATAAGATAAGAATTGAATGCCATGGCCTAAATACTACGTATACGAATATATTAGGTTACAGGGTGAACTTTGTGAGGTCTCGTACTCAACATGCCTAACCTACATATTTACATTCCATGATTGGAAATTAGCCTAAATATGATAAAAGGTACACCAATCGCAACCTTGAAAAATTACTTGTGGACAGCATATCTTTATTGGTATGTCGTATATTCCGATGGGAACTTGAGCCTAAAAGGGGTATAACTGGAACCCCGCGAGCTGTCTATTTTGATCTGCTGGGGTCTATAAAAGGTAAGCTATCTAGACTAAGCCACGTGAAATAAGGAAATATTTTCCGTCAACACTATCGTTATAGTAAAACTAGGTTAAACATCTCATTTATATCAGCTAATAATCTATTGAAGGATAGCGAGGCTTATTAATAACAATACCTCGTAGACAACAGATTTCAACAACTACATCTAGAACATTAGCCTTCAATGTGTAACGAATGTTTTATTTAACCACCTCCAAGGTATATACCGTGCGTATTTTCTCATTGGTAAGTCTTAGACTAACTCCATAGGCAGGTATTAATGACCTCGATAGACGGATGTATAGGTAGGTAGGTAGGTAGGTATTTATAAAGTATCATAAAGCCATAACATAACAGGCAATAGCAGCTAATGGAAGGTTTAATACACTAGATATCACTAATCGGTATTCGATATTGCCTTGATATTAGGTGTATATACACACTTGATATCCTTGACTGACATATGCCAGTCCTCTAACTATCTAAATCTGTACAATTAGTAACAGTGAACCATTGTTCAAAACATCAAAACTGTGGGGGAAAAATAATTTTACTAGTCAAGTATTAAAAACACCATTTCAATGACTCCATATATTTAGAATATTTCCAGCTGCTTCAGCCTTTATTTACTCCTCTTCCTCATGGGTGTGATTAACTTCCCACAGTTACTTCCCACTGTCGAGTAACAGTAATACCATCTCCAGTCCCCAAACTTCTACCAGAACAATGTATCTCATGAGTACTGTGTGAGGAGATCGAGTTTTCGATAGGTAAGTAACTAACACTGAAGCCATCGTATGTTGTACGGTAAGCGTTCTGCTCATTTGATGGTGGGCCGGATGTGGTCACAGTACTAACTTCTTTCCTATTCCGCCAATTTTGGCAAAGACTAGTAACCCTATTTACAGCAGGCTTGATAGTTGGGACGCATGCATTGATAACTCCAAGAGCTGGCTCCAAGATCGCGTAAATAACGCCCGTGGGGCTGGAATACGTTATATCACCTAAGTCAAATTCGAATAGCCAGATGACGCGCAATAAAGAGAAAACCCAAATACTATTGAAGTTAGTCAATGGCTGATACAGTAAATTGTGCCTTCGAAACTGGGATGCTTACACCGCGCCAACACTGAACATTGTGATGACTACTAATTTCTTTGCCAACGACATATGTAAGCGAAGTAGCATTGGCATTGGCAACAATACTACAAAAACATCAAGAGCGAGGTTGGTGATACCAGCAACGATATATGCGATATCTTGCCCTGTACATTTTCCATCTTGAATACTTTTGTCCCAGGTGTACCGAACTGGTTTGCACAGAAGAAATGTCTCCAAGATTACGGTGACCAGGTAAACCATATTGATGACCATAGTTACATAACAGATGTAAACAAATTTCTGATTAGGGAATATAGATGTATAAAGGGAGAGAATTGAAAACTTGACACTTGAATTTGCTGCTGCCCAGAGTAGCTCTCCAGCTACGAATAACTAGAATGCGAATACTATTAGAGATGGATTAGAAGAACTTCAAGAATTAACAAACCTTCAAGAAGTGAGCATAGAATAGGGGAGTTGTCATTAAAAGTTCTTCGACGTGGTATCCGAGGCCACCAATGAAGCTAGCTATTGCAGTTGTTTAGTAATGACTGCAGTTTGCCATTCAAAGGGCTCAATAGAAATACCTAGAATATAAGAAGAGATCATACCAGCAGTGACAATCATTGCTGTAATTGCCATATAGTCATTAAAAGCAAGTGTGGCTTGTAAAATATATCTCGACCATAATCTCAAGCCAATGAAAATAAGCGAAAGACTGCCTGAGACAATACCCACTACTGTCACTTGCATTGCGCCTGGTGGAAGAGGCATTATCAACGCTGTGGAACGGCGGGCGGAGCGGGGAAAGCCTGAATGTTATCAATAGTAGACAAGAGGCGAATTGGAATACTAGAGTGCCGAGCACTGTAATATATTAAATCGTTCCATCTATGTTGCGTTTGTTGGCTTGGAGGGCGTGATTAAGAAATGTGTGAGGCATGTGAGAAAGACAATTCTCGTAACCAGCATATATATACGAGATCTTTGTCTATTCTCTGTTCATCCCTACCTACATTAAACATAAAGAATATCTGACAATTTTCATTGTCTAGAACTTCTAATGAATCATTAGTCTTCCTAGGTGCTCTTCTTGACCATGACAGATTCAGGGGAGTACCACTTCGTGATTATAGGGGGAGGCACGGCAGGTCTTGTCGTAGCTACCCGTTTATCTGAAGATCCAAGCCAGCGCGTTCTCGTCTTGGAAGCTGGGGCCGACTTGAGTGATGATCCACGAATAAAAACACCAGCACACCACCCGGCTTTGCTTGGATCACAAGCGGACTGGAATTTTAAAAGTGAGCCTCAGGTAAGTAACTCCACACCCCTGGTATCAAAAACTCCGGGTTAATACTCTATAAGTTGAGTCTCAATGGAAGATCAGTCAATTTATACCAAGGAAAAGCCCTCGGAGGGTCAAGCGCTATCAACGCGCAAATTTTTGTTCCCCCAACCAATGCATCGCTCGATGCTTGGGGAACACTTGGTAATGACGGATGGAACTGGGACACAATGAAGGAGTATTATTCAAAGGCATTTAAACCTCCCGTAATTGATCAATCATCAAGAAAGGTGCTTGGAATAGATGGGTATTCTCCATACGATACCCCTAACGGCCCACTCCAACTATCATACGCCGGAAATCCAGAGCATCCCGTACGCGAAGCTTGGATGACAACATTCAAAAACAAAGGCTATCACGTATCGAATGACCCATTTCTAGGAATATCCGTCGGGGCCTTTACCTCCCTCTCCAGCGTCGACCCAGCGAGGAAAGAAAGAAGTTATGCAACTTCAGCATACTACAACCCTGTTAAATACAGGACTAACCTTAAAGTCCTTACAAATGCGACTGTAGAGAGAATTCTGTTCAAAGATGGCCATCGTACAAAGGCTATTGGGGTTCAGTACAGACATGGCGATAACGTACAAGCAGTAGCCGCCATTAAGGAAGTTATTCTTGCTGCCGGCGTTCTCCAATCTCCTAAGCTTCTTGAGCTATCAGGTATTGGCAACAAATCGATACTACGAAACAATTCAATCGAAATCGTTCAAGATCTTCCTGGTGTCGGAGAGAACCTTTACGATCATCCTGTTTGTAGTATTAGCTACGAGGTGGCAGAAGGCATAGAAACGCTTGATTCGGTGTTAAGGCAAGAACCAGAAGCCCTAGAAAAAGCCATGCAGGATTACACTGTAGATCAAATAGGCTTACTGGCATCCATGGGGGTCAACACATATGCATACCTTCCGATGGTTGATTACCTTTCTGAGAAGGGCCAGGAAGAAATCAAGCAGCTACTTGCTCAGCATCGTCCTTGTGGCAATGGCCCTAGTGAAAACCGAGAACGATCATACTATGAGTTCGCCGAAAAGATATTACTAGACTCAAATCAGCCTTCGGCGGCGTATTGCTCGCTTATAAGACAGCATCCTCTTCCGGTCGACCCCAACTCAGACTCGCCATCCGGACCTATACCCGGAAATTTTATTGCACTCGTCGCCACGCTTTCTCAGCCCCTTTCACGAGGAAGTGTTCACATCGCATCTAACGATCCATTGGCTGCGCCCACCATCGACCTTAATTACTTCTCCAACGAGATTGACATCGAAGTGTATGCACGACATATGCTCTACCTCGACACTATCGCCAAGTCATCGCCTTTCAGCAAATTGCTAAAGCAGCCCCTAGTTCGTCGCGACCCCGCTTCTCACCTCACCGATATTGAGACAGCCAAGAAATACTTGCGCACCAGCACGATATCTATGTGGCATATGGGAGGAACCTGCGCAATGCTGCCGGAGGAAAAAGGGGGCGTCGTGAACCCGAAGTTGAAGGTCTATGGCGTAGATAGCCTTCGTATTGTGGATGCCAGTGCGATCCCGCTCAACAGTACTGCTAATATGCAGTCTACTGTTTATGCATTTGCTGAGAGAGCAGCTGACTTGATCAAGCAAGACTACGGACTATAGTCCCCCCGGAATATGATTCGTATTGAAGGGTTCTTACAAGTGTGCTGAGAATTGATCATATATTTCTCTTTTGAGTTGGTTTCTGGCTGTTACTGGTTGGATGAAGAACTTGCACGCTCCTTATTAACCTCCTAGTTGAGCCTTGTATGTTACTTGGCATATATCTGATAGCTATTTGTATCTTGATTTTGGATAGTCTCAAATCTTAGTTGTACGCAATGAGAGGATCAGAACAACGACCGACATTATATCTTAGAATGACAATAGCCCTATTGAGTTGGCGTAGGTAGTACATATATATCTACCTACTTAGATTCTTGCTGTGTGGATCATCACTCAAAGAGCTATTCGATGCCGTCAACATCAGATATAGTTAGCATATATTGCTCTTACAATGGAAGGGTGCATAGTAATAATGAAAATTATGATATGTAGACCACTGCCATAGAAAACTGCAAGCCACAATCACTTAAAGCATGCCGGAGTTGATAAGAAGCAACGTTGTTCATCCCCCTACATAACGCCCCCAAGCCACCCAAGTCTTCAGACCCGATGATTAATTTAGTATGATCATTTCCAATTTATTCCGCTTTAAATTTTCTTGATCTCTCTCGGCGACCGAGTCATTTACTCGCATCCAATCTTGCGTTCCGTTCCTCTTCTGACAACATCTTGGCACAGCCAGTATTTTCTTCCCGGCATATTCTGCTAGGTCTATTGAAAATGGTAAACATTTACTTGCGTATTTGCCACCATCATTCTCTATCTCGATAATGTTGATTTGGAGTACCTCTGGGTCTCGATTATCGGCAGGCACTAGATGATCGAATGTGACGCCATAATAGTCAATGTGCCTAGATACACAAGGTGATGAGTGTGATAGAACATGGTGACAAGTACCTACGGTATGTACTCCAAACAGCTTCATGTCGAGATGTGATTAGATTAGAGAGATATGAATATTCCCTTACTTTGATGGTTGTGGCATTACCCAACCCAAATATTCGTCTCGTAGAACCATATCGCCGACGACACCACGACGGACATCTTGCCCGTAAATTTTCTGATACGTTAACCTTGCAAGTGCTGGACCAGCCGGCTGTGGAAATTCTAGAGACATGACATTGGTGCGCCATGGTATATCGGGAAAAAGTTTTTGGATTGATACTAATGGACCTTCAATCTGGATTCTTAAAGGCTGTTCAAGGGATGGGAGATGTAAAGGATGAGCTGGGCTCCTGATGCAGGCTGGAATATTAAGGTCAAGTGCCATTGAGTCTATCAAGTCTACGAAATAAAAGGCCTGACACCTTGAATGGAATTGAAGTAAATCCTATACTTAAATGTTTGGAGAATTGGTAAATACAAAAGTCATATCAAGAAATACTCTAACAATAATAAACGTTGTGTAACATCTATGTATAGACACCTTACTAATGTGGCGTTGAATGGTACCTAGGTACATATGTACCTAGATTGTAGATCTGGACAGCTTTATCTCGGCTTCCCGTCATCAGCCAAAGATCCACTTACAATCCATCCACTTACAATCCATCCATCTACCCATCAACGATTCCAGCAACTTCGTTCAGTCTTGTCAACAACACATATACACATCACCAAACGAGATAGCCAAAATGACCGTAAACATTAGCTCTTCGAATGAGTGGCAGCGCATATTAGGGTCTTCGACCATCGTAGTCACAGACTGTAAGTTCTTACCCGTTGCATCGTTTGCGATCCCGCCCGGCCGCTTACAAATGATCATGTAGTCTACGCCGACTGGTGCGCTCCTTGCAAAATGATCGCGCCTACCTTCGAGTCGCTAGCGACGAAATATTCCAAGCCTGGCAAGATCACCTTCTGCAAAGTCAACGTCGATAACCAACAATCCATCGCTCAGAGCCATGGCGTGCGCGCGATGCCGACCTTCCTCATCTTCAAGAACGGATCTGTGATCGAAACGATCCAGGGCGCGAACCCCCCAGCCCTGACTTCCGCCGTCGAAAAGGCCGTCAAGTTGGCCACCGTGAGCGTACCGGGCGCATCTTTCACTACACCCGGAAGAACACTGGGAGGTGGCTTACCTTCTTCTGGCACACCGGCGAGGCGAGGTGGTCAGTCGCTAGGCGGTCAGCCGTGGAAGTTCAGTCCTTTCAATATCATCAACACTGTTCTCACATTCTTCGGACTTTACTTCGTATCACTCTTCTCAGTAAGTCACATCCTTTTGGCCACCGCATCTGGTAAAATAGGTACTTAACATGGTGTTAACAATACCAACTAGTTTGATCCCTATAAAGCGGCTGAAAGGTCGCAATTCAACCTTAACAATCCGAGGGCACCGCCGGCACCGATCGATGTTAAGGGGCAGAAAGTTGGCGGACAAGGCGGTTCTGCTCGGCCTAGTGGGGGGGTTAGGACATTGGCCGATCTTAGTAAGTAAACGTGGGAGACGTGGTAAATGTGAAGATTGCTTGATCTTATAATTATGTCAAGTACTTAATGTAGGTCGCCTGGGGATGTAACTTAGCAGCCTAATTGAGTTTTCAGACGGATTACATTTTTCTGTCAAGAATAATAATACCTTTCTCTTATCCTAGATTACCTATGTAGGTAGGCTTTGTTAGTTTATCGGTTTTACATAGGTAAGCTAGTGCATTACTTTCCCATTGGATTGTCGAATGCCTTTGATAGCTGCATGGTAGGAACCTTAAATCTATGAGCTGCGTTAGAGCATGCGGGCTATGGGTCTACTGCGGGGTGGCATTCTAATACCCGTCTTTTAAGTGGATGGAACTTTTCAATGTACATGAGCTAGTCTAAAATTTCCTTAACATATGAAAAAGTTGTTCGCGAACCTTTGCCTTGCCATCATTCACACATATATTTGTTTCTTCTCTTTTAAGCTCAAGGTTCAAGAAGAACAGGCGCAATGCTTTCCGCAGCGAAAGCTCAGGGACCATGTCTTCAGTGTAGGCTTCGACTCCTCAACCTGTTTGAGAATGGCTTTGCTAGCCTGCGATCTGAAGCCCCGCGAACCTTGCCTCGGTCGACATATCCTAATATTAGAAGCTTACCCTCAAGTCGAAAGACGAATGTGCGCCTCTTCTCCACGACGAAGCGCAAACTTGAAGATTCGCAACCAACGGAAAGCCGTTCAAACTCCAGCGATATCGAAGTTGTGGTACGACAAGCAAAAGACGCATTTGGTGACACTTTACCAAGGGGTTATTTAAATGAAGAAGAATATAAGTTATACGAGCGACTGTACGGCGAGCCTCTACGAGAGACTCGGCCAGAAGATGTAGGCGTGCCAACATCTAACTTTGTCCCTGAAGATGCGTCCTACGGTCTATCGAAGAAAATCCTACTACGGGAAATAGAAGACGGGAAGCTAGAGGAACTCATCTACGGGACTGATATTGCTATATCTACCCCCAAAGGCTTCAATGATACCCAAAATATTCCTTCAGCGAACATGGAAAGTTCAGAACAACTCCCCTCTGAAGCTGGGTTAAGTCATGTTGGCGCCGTGGCCAAAAGCCAGAGAGAGTATGATGCTCTGTTGAGACTACAAAAAGACTTCGAAAGCACCCAGCTGCGAGCAGTTGATGAAGAGGAAATTGATGAAGATCCCGAGGAAGAAGATGATGAGCATGAATATGAAGAAGACGAAGACGAGCCAGATGCAAGGTTCCGAACCCAAGATAGTCGCGTTCACCAGTATACGAGAATGGGCCAATGGAGAACCCAACCCTCAACCATCCAGTTACCGAGACAGGACTTCGTCGGCCCAATCAGCGAATTGCTCGACCGAACAGATACCAAGCATATTAAAGAAGCAGCAGAGAGAGCTTTTGGTGGCGTCGGGTTTCCAAACTCGGTTGCAACTCCCGCAGTGAGGAAAAGTCCCGAGCAGAAACCCGTAGCCATGGCAGCAGGTCAGCACAAGATGAGTGAGATCGAAGCAGACGCTTATATTGCCATCAACCTTCCAGGAATGTACGCGTCTACGATGGGGATCCTAGTTGAAATCAGGAAACGCCTAGGCTCGGAGTGGATCTCCAAGCTCATTTCTAGGGGCAATGGCGAGGGCCCTCGTGTGCTTGATGTCGGCGCAGGCGGTGCGGGATTAGCGGCCTGGCAGCAAGTCCTTCAAGCAGAATGGGATCTCACGGCTGAAGGGAGCCAGAAGCCTAACAACGGACCGCCAGGCAAAAAAACGGTTGTGGTTGGATCTAATCAGCTGCGCCAACGGATATCGCGGTTTCTTGATGACACTACGTTCCTCCCACGCTTGCCAGATTATATACACTCTGCCAACATCCCAGATATGCTAGACGCAGGTGACAAGCCACAGCAGAGGAAGTCATTTGACATTATTATCGCCTCCCATCTACTATTACCATTGAAAGAGGGATTCCAACGCAAAGCTCTGTTAGATAATCTGTGGGAAATGTTGTCGCCCGATGGTGGAATTCTCATCATCATGGAGAAAGGTCACCCACGGGGCTTTGAAGCTGTTGCGGATGTTCGTTCTCGGTTATTAAATGAATTCATCGTTTCACCTACTTCGGATCCTCGACCTGATGATATCGAGATTGAGCAGCGAAGGGTCCGTGAGCCAGGCATGATTATTGCCCCATGTACTAACCACAAGGAGTGTCCCATGTATCTGACACCTGGACTCAGCAGTGGCCGGAAGGACTTTTGCCATTTCAGCCAGAGGTTTATTCGCCCTTCATTCCTACAAAAAGTGCTTGGTGCCTCGCACCGTAACCACACAGACATCAACTTTAGTTTTGTCGCTATTCAACGTGGAACTTTGCCCGACATGAAGCCAGTCACCGTACCTAAACAGAACGGCAGTATGACTGATCGCGCATTTAAGGGCTATGAGAACGATACAGAAGTACCGAACACATTGTCATTACCTAGAAATATCCTCCCTCCTCTAAAGCGACGCGGGCACGTAACGCTTGACCTATGCACACCTGCCGGAAAGATTGAGAGATGGACGGTTCCTAAGAGCTTCAGCAAGCAGGCATACCATGACGCACGCAAGACGAAGTGGGGAGATCTATGGGCTTTGGGTGCTAAGACTAGAGTAGATCGTAGTGTTCGACTCGGAAGAGCGGGTGCGGTAGGTAATGATGGTGGTGTACGGTCTCGCGAGAACGCAAAGGGCCACAAGCCGAAGGTTGTCCATCTCAATGCCGATTCGAGAGGTATCTACAGCGCCTACGAGAGAGTTAAAGTGCATGGCCCTTCTGACAGGAGGACTAAGGGAGGAAAAAAGGCAAAGCTGGAGAATTTGCTCAGGGAGCTAGAAGAGGATGGCTTCCAATAAGGAAGATGGACAAGTGTTTACCGTTGAATCTGTGCAACATCTCCTCGGAGGGTGTATTATTAGGTATAAATAGGTACTAAAACAGATATGTATGAACTATGAACGAACTACCTCCACCTGAGAATATAATAAGAATTATTATATGAAAGTCACATTTCCGAATTGAAGGATTCACTTACAAGATGTTATTTAGGATATTTCGTCGACTTAGAGATTTCCGCTCAGGGTCCGCGGAACTCGGTATGCAGCGACTAAACTAATTTCAATTGCTTATCAACGATTGGCTCGATAACATTATCAAGTGCGATTGCGTCAGAGAAACGCCCCTCCAAAACCCCGTGGGTCCCGCTGAAATCTTCCTGGGAGATGCCAGAATGCCGGGAATCGGTCCAGACTCTTCAAAGAATTCCGCCGCGGCGCTCATGGCGACATCGCCTCTAGTCGCGGATAACTTCTTAGCTAAGAACTATATATATTTTTCTTAGGAATTTTGTAAAGATATACTTACAATGACTAATTATGTCTTCTTCCCTCCATGATTTCTTCTTTCTTTTCCTTTAACTATAACTATACTTGTATAGTTGTTCTATTTCAGTATCGCTGCTAAAGGTACTTATTTCGTCTAAGGCAGTGGGAGACTTGAGCTATCAATTCGTCTTCAAGCGCCTACATGAAGGGGCCTAAACCGACGATGAATAGTTACATATCCCTCCTGACGGCGACAGATGCCCGATCACATGTCCATCTAATCGTCGGTACGAACCCTCTTGCGGCAGCGCGCTGTGGACAGTCGTTAAGTGCCGGCGCATCGCCGATCCTTATTGCGCCGGAGACAGCAGAGCTGTATTATGCGCTGCAGAAGCGCGTGGACGATGGTGAAGTGAAATGGGTAAAGAGCAAATTCCAGGACGAGCATCTATTCACATTGGGAAGAGAGGAAATCGATCGCGTTGTGGACGCTGTTTTTGTGACTTCGGGAGCTCGAGATCCTCTAAGTACGACATGCTACCGAAACCACCATAGTAGAAAAAACCCTTACTAATTTAAAACAGGCGCACATATATCGTCACTTTGCAAGCGTAACCGCATTCCTGTGAACGTTGTCGATGCGCCGCAATTATGCTCCTTCTCCCTCCTATCCACGCACGTCGACGGTCCGCTACAAATCGGTATTACAACGAATGGCCGCGGGTGCAAACTGGCGTCTAGGATACGTCGCGAAGTTGCAGCTTCGCTACCCCCGAACCTAGGATCTGCCTGTTCGCGACTGGGCGACGTGCGCAGGAAGATACAAGAGGAAGATCACTTGCTACATATGGCCCTGGCGGACGGAGACGATGTTGACGACTCGATCGACCAATCAGCTAGTTTCAATAAGCTCGTTACAGAGGCAGACTTAGACGCAGTGAAGAACAGGCGCATGCGCTGGCTTAGCCAAATCTGCGAGTATTGGCCGTTGAAGCGGCTTGCTGCTATCACAGATGAGGATGTGGCTAACATCTTAAAATCCTACGACGACCTTGGCTCTTCTAATCCAATTGGCAAATCTTCCCCCGCCAACAACGCTAGCAACCGGGGGCGCATCATTCTCGCCGGGTCCGGCCCCGGCCACCCGGACCTACTCACGCGGGCAACATATAAGGCCATACAAAGCGCAGATCTGGTGCTAGTGGACAAGTTAGTGCCAGCCGGCGTGCTAGACTTGATTCCGCGCCGCACCCCCGTGCACATCGCACGCAAGTTTCCGGGTAACGCAGACGCGGCACAGGCCGAGCTGGAGGAAATGGCCATGGCGGGCGCGCGCGAGGGTAAGACGGTCCTACGCCTCAAGCAAGGCGATCCGTATATATACGGGCGTGGCGGCGAGGAAGTCGAGCACTTCCGGAGTCAGGGGCTAGGCGACAAGGTTGTAGTCCTGCCAGGGGTTACATCGGCGCTATCCGCACCCTTATTCGCAGGGATTCCACCTACGCAGCGCGACGTTGCGGACCAGGTATTAGTGTGCACGGGGACAGGTAAGAAGGGCAAGGCACCGGCACCGCCGGAGTATGTGCCGAGTAGGACAGTCGTGTTCCTCATGGCGCTGCACCGCATTGCGGGGCTTGTAGAAGAGTTGACGGGGCACCTGGAAACGGAGAAAAACACAACTGCTGATGAAGCTCCTCGGCGCGCGCTATGGCCGCGAAATACACCCTGCGCCGTAGTCGAGCGCGCTAGTTGCCCAGACCAACGCGTCATCCGGACTACGCTGGACCGCGTCGTCGAGGCTGTCGAGCAGGAGGGCAGTAGACCCCCGGGACTACTTGTCGTCGGGCGCGCGTGCGAGTTATTAAATAAGCTTGAGAAGGGCCGCGCGTGGAGCGTCGAGGAGGGGTTTAGAGGGTTGGATTTTGGGCTGGAAGGGCTGGATCTAGGTGCGTGATGAGATGATGCATGGCGAACAGGGGTTGGGGGCTTAGCGGAGAAAGGCGCATAGGTGATTTGCATATGGGCGGCGTTTGAGGTATCTTGTATGAGATACGGTTTGAATCTTATATGTGTAGGTATATTTGTATTATACTTGTTAACGGAACACACTAACCTGCATGAAGTGGATGTCATTCATATACAATTCATATACCATTCATACATGTACCACTTATAGTCTTAGATCAGTCTTCCTAGGCAATAATATTGGTGCACTTACACCAAGGTAGACAGTCTTAGATACAGCTCATTATTCCCTACGAATCTAATACTTTTAGAGACACATAGTTGTAGTTATTCTTATTGTAACTATTTCTAACAGCGTATTCCTATAAAATTGCTTTATGTATTGTGACAATCTACCCGTATCCTATACACACCGCGTCCTCGTCTCGTCTTCTTACACCTCAAGACGTCTATTTCATCTCATAAGAGGTATCTAACCCTTTCTTCTTTACATATATTTAATCCCTGTCGTCGGGATGGAACACCAGCGCGCGAACCTCAATGCTCTCGCGCTTGGGCACGTCAGGCCCGATCGCCGGGTCCACGAAAGCCGTGTGCGGGACGCGGCGGGCGCGCCCGTCCGTCTTCGAGTCGAAGCACTTGATGAACAGGACCTCCTCGGGCGTGAGCCCGTACTTGTAGTACCAGCGGTGGCCGGGGGCGTAGCGGACGGCGAACGTCTCGCCCTTGCGGTTCGGGTAGATGAGCGGGATGGGCACGAGCTCGGCCTCGCCGACGGAGTTGGCTTCGGCGATGGCCAGCGGGTCCCTCAGGACGGTCTTGATCGGCCGCCAGACGTTGATGATTTGCACGCGGCCCTTGAGCAGCTCGGCGGCTTCTTCCGCGGGCAGGTGGTGCGGCACGCGGGATAGGGCCGCCGAGTACGTCTGGTCGATGTGCACGCGGTTTACGGGGCCGCGGAGCGAGGGGCCGCCGTCGGCGCCGCGCTGGTCGGCTGGGTTGCGCCGGATGGTGTGGTCGAAGATGAAGATCTTGGATGCGCCGGTTCTGGGGGTGGGGGTTAGCCGATGATACTTATATTTCTTACTCGTCAACTTACGCATCCTTCAGCAGCTGCTCGGTCTCGGGGTAGTATACCGCCTTGATATGGTCGTCGTCTAGGAAGTCCTTCTCCTGCGCAACATGGCGATAGAACTGGAAACCGTGCTTGTCGAGGGTAAACTCGTCTTCCCGACCTGACACATCCGTAATGTGGACTGGGTGAGACTCGGACGGCCGGTTCTGCGTCTCGGGCTTGTTTACGTAGGTAGGAGCCGGCGGCGAGCCGTCTTCCGCGTCCTTGTGGTAGTTTAGTAGGGTGTCGACGTCACGCGGTGCTGGAGCTGCGGGTGTAGCCGTTACACCAGCGGCTGAAAAAGCCGGGACAGATCTGGGGATTTGGACGTCTGGGGAGGCCATTGTGTGTTTTGTATACTTGTTGAAGGCGTAGTAATGCTTGTATACTTGTGTCCGATGTGGCAATGGATGGAGAGGCAAGTCTTGTTCCTTATATACTTCCTTATCGAAAGATGAACTCCTTAATCCGGAAATGCTGGGATATTGGCTGCTACCTCATCGATGGCTATCGGTACTGTAGTGCAAGTCCACTTGGGGTAAAGGAATAGTAGCTCCCCGCAATCACGCAAGATTGCGACAGTAGGGGGAGCTCTGTGACAGGACGTCACGCGCCCAGAGTATAAGATGATTGCCTACACCCTGCATCTAGACTCCAAGGGCGTGGCACTGATTAGAAATACTAATTTCAGGTTGTATTTGTCATATCTTGATTTCTAACTAAGAGGTACGTTCACTTGTTCAGTATTGCTGGTCTATAGCCTTTGTTTTCACTGACATCTATGATTTCCGTCTAGCTGCGGCTCAATATAGTATGAAGCTAGATTACACAACCACGACTGAATACCTACTATAACCTAATTTGAAAAAAGTTCCCGAGTATTACTCAACATCAATACACACAGTAAGCAGAGTTGTAAAAGGTACCATGTATTTAAACAATTAGTCAACATCATTCGGTACCCGTGTTAGCACAGTGATGGCTGTCCCATCATCTAGCACGTCTTGCTTCTCTTCCAACCTATACCCGCCGAGTCGGGGTAATATAACTGTCCATATAAGCCAGTATAGGACTCCGAACACAAGTCTACGAATTTGTAAGCATATGCGGTTATAATCTTAAAGACACTATTATTGGTTCTTTATGTTGGGAACGCTGTAACTCACATGCCGACGCCAACAATAGCGTATGTCGCATAAAATAGACCGCCGGGTTTCGGATGTGATGGAGGAAAAAAGGGGGCAGCTAGTAAAGAAAAGCATAGGATGATCCTAAAGATGACCGCCGGGATCCAGGCTTTGAACGGCCGTTTCAAATCTGGTCGCTTATATCGCAGCCAAATAAGTCCTATTGACGTTGCAAGTGCAAATACTTGTCCCGGGTAACCCTCAACTTCTAATATAAAGGAGTACACTTCGCTCGACGGCGGGAGTATGATGACCAGAACAGAAGGGATCCAGTGCACAATCAATCCTCCTAATGGCGCGTTAAAGGGCTTCGAGGACGAAAGATATCTGGAAAATGGTAAAAAGCCCGCACGAGCAACCTCCTGATTTAGACGCGCCTACAGTTGGTCAGAATCCGGGTCTTACACTGGTGACCTGACAAAAGCTTTGGAAGCATAAGCCTACCGTTGAAAATGTCACCACCATCACATTACCTGCTGCCGAGAGCGCAACGGCTAAGGGTAGAAACCGCTTGCCGATGTTAGGGCCAAATGTACGTTCAAAGAATAGCGCTGCAACCAGTTGACCGCTCTCTTTGATATCCTCGATGGGTACCACGGCGAAATAAGCGAGATTAGCAAGCAAGTACAAGAGGCACGCGGTAACCAAAGCCGTCAGAGAAACCGACTTCAAGGTTCTAACACTGTATCAACGAGATAGTCAGCCATTTGCTCGATTAGTAAACAACCCGATAGTTGAGACTCATGCATAGGTAGTTTAGGAATACTCAATCCCGGTCGACTCGATTAGGAAATTCGAACCGCAAGCCTGGCGGGAGGAAGGAGAGGCAAGGACTTACGGATCCTTCACTTCGTTCATAACGTTATTCAGGTTGGACAGTCCAGCATAAGAATAGAAGACCTTGAATAATGAAGTCGCAAGGGTCCCAAGATTCCAGTCACTCCCTTCCCATAGTCCTTCCCAAGATTGTATCTTCTTCGGCCTTAAATCCGCATCTTCCTGCTCGGGCCTAAATATTACGACGTAAAGAGCCGATAGCACCATGAATACAACAAGTCCCACCTTGATCCAGCCAAGGAAGTTTTGGATGCGTATGCCAGCTCTGTACCAGACGCCGTGAATAATTGTGATGACAGTAAGGAGTCCAACCGCCAGGGCCTTCCTGGAAAAGTCTCGAGCCTCGACGTCGAATACGAAATGCACATATTGGCTGAAGATGACGCAGTTGCTTGCCGTGAAACCTAAAAGCACGGCTTGAACCGCGATCATGGTCGAGGCAAAGAAACGCGGCCACGGATATGTGAACTCGAGGTATACCTTGTCTCCACCGGACCGTGGCAGCATGCAACCATATTCCAGAGATACCGTCAGGCCGCATGCTACGACGACGGCGCCAAGGATCCAAATCGAAAGCGAAAGACCCACACTTCCGACGGAGGACAGGATAACTCCCGGAACTGCAAAGATGCCGCTTCCGATAACTCTTGAGATGGCGATGATATAAGCGCTTTTCCAGTCGATGTTCCGGCCTAGGACGGACTCCTCGGGCAAGACATCATCCTCGAGATTTCCGAACTCGGGTGGTGAAGAAGGCCCATCTTCGTCATCCGTTGGGGGCTTGACGATCGAAGACGAGCGTATCGATGCCGAGTCTGCGCCCAACAAGGGGCTATCTTCGCCGTAGGACGTAGACATTTTTCTAGAAAGGCTCGGGGAAACAGTTCGCACACAGACGCGTAATTCTAGCTCATAGTTCCTACTACTGTCGTTTGTTTTATTCGCGATCGTGTATAACTAGAAGTTATTGTCCGGCCAGAGAGATTCGAATATTGGGAGCTGTTTATTAGGTTCGGGTATTATTGAGTTTCTCGAATATGAAGGATGCAAATCCATTATTAGTATTATTAGGTTTTCCGACGGACTGGAAATCGCACCTCGGACGCCCTCTGATTGCCTGAGCTGCTGACAAAAGTGTCTCTTGATCACTAAATCCAGAGGTTGCGCCATCCTCTTGTTTCACTGTGTGCCACTCAGCCCTGTTGATGTTCTCGCACGTCATCTCCCCTGACGTTTGCACCACCTTTGCTGAATAACCACTGAGATCTCTCAGCTGGATATTGAGCTTATCTTTGGGCTCGAGCTCCAGCCTATATGATAAGATAATCGATTTGAAGCTCTCTAAGGTTGGTATTAGTTTAGGATTTGGTTGTATGAATAAATAGCTTTTTAGTTGCGAGTTAAAGTTGATAACTATTTTTATTAATCTTCTACTATTGTTTATATACTTTAGCTGTTTGTTGGTCTGCTCTACTTCTATTAAGAGTTAGGTTAAGAGCTCGATATCACGGATCTCATTCTTATCACTAAATACCTCCTAACGTTACCGAGACATTGGGGGTGGATACCGGGTCACCCGGGGCGGTGTTTGACTTTACGGAGTCCGGTACCAGGTATTTATTCTTTTCTAATCCTTAGGCGTTGATTGGCTACATCCTACTACCCTTTTAACCTAGGCGCTTCTATTGACTCCATATTGACCCCATATTGAGAGTAGCTTATTGCTTATTGTAACTGGAATGAATATCATTGATTGGGCTGATAGCTCTCTGGTCAGTTCTCTTGGGCGGTACTATTTGATGATCACCCTAAATGTATGCAGTAACTGCAGTGACATGAGGACTGGATACTTCAACTAGGTACCTAATGTAAGTCTCTATCAAAAAAGCGCTCAGTACTCAGGGCGACACTTTAAACCCCCGTACTAATATTCTAGATGCTGCTCTATAGACAGATATGGTCCATTCGGTGACTCTCCCTTTTAGTGCCTTCCTTCTCTACTCCTCCTCATGAAACCAGTCTCACTTCAATCTCCCCATCAACATCGACATCAACGACGAACGAAGTAATAGGCTGGTTTTCATCAAACTCGTCACCATCTTTCAAGTATTGGCTAACGAGCGGATCCTGGACCATGCGCTCCACGGCTAGATTGATGCTACGGGCGCCGGTCTTCTTGTCGTATTCGTCACGGGTGATGGCGGAGCATACTGTTGCATCATTCTTGATACGGATGCTGATGTTTCCGACATAGACGTCCTCTTCCTTGTTTAGAGCTAGACGCACATGTCGAGCAATTTCGTTCTCTAAATCCATCAATGTTCTATGAGCAATGACAGCTGCCTCCTGTGGCGAAAAGACGAGGAAGGGGATGATTTCGGTAATTCGACCACTCAAAGGAGCTCCGAAATGTCCAGTAAACTCCTTGCGTAGCTGACGACACAACTTCTCTACCACCTTATCCTGAGCATCTTGGTCTTCCGAGTAGAAAAGAGTCTTTTCGTTAGCATTGCAGAATCCATGAATACTGTCATCCAGTTTATTTGTGGCGAGAATCCAAATTGTCTTGGAGCAGTCAATAATTTTCCCATTTCGACGATCTTCATAGCGGCCTTTTCTTACTTGTTAGTGTACAAAAGGTAAACGGTACAGCTGTCTACCTAGGTAGGTTTACTAACCATCTTGGAAAGGTAATAACAATGTGTTATGTATATCCTTGCTAGTTTTCTCGAACTCATCCATGAACACGATACATCGCTGCTTATCCTTGCGAACCAGAAAGTTATTCAATATTGAGCCTTCCTCATGCCCGCTATAGGGGGGACGTGGTCCGAACAGCTCGTTGTCTTGCTTAAATAGGGTACAGTCTACCACATGCAATTCTAGCGACATAAGGTCCCCGAATCTTTTAGCAAGTTCCGTTTTGCCGTGACCGCTCGGTCCTGCGAAGACCAAAATAAACGGTTTTCTCTTTTGGAGTGCAAGGTAACTTATGTCTATTAGCTATAGAACGTACATGTGTAGAAGCCTGGAACTTACACAAGAAGCTTTTTTTGGAGCCAGCGTGTTGCAATGGACTGAGCGACAATCATTTGGTGAAGGCCTAGGACTTCCCCAGCGCCTTGTCGATTGAGCACTTCTTTCTCTCGACCGGAGTGCGGCATGAACTTGCTGGACCTGTAGAGATCATATCGCTGTGACAGTGTTAGAACCTCAGCGAGATATTCCCGTACCTCCTCTGTGCACCATTCCTTGTTATCTTCGTTAATGTCGTGAAGTTCTTCCATAATCGGCCCTCCCTGCGGCAAATCTCGACAATAGGGATCATAGAACGCTTTAGGGATGACCCGAGGGTCTGCGCCAAATCTAAGAAGAGTAGCAAGTGTCTTTGAGGCCTGAAGCATAGTTTTGCCTCCATGAAGAATAGAGAAACCGATTGCGGGAATGGCACTAGGCCCCCACGTCGCGTTAGGATCGCCTCCGTGCTTGAGCCACTCACGAAGTATACCGATATCATTAGTCGAGATGACATAGAAAATTGCCGGATACCCATCAATTGTTTCATTCAAATGCGTATACAAATCATCTTTATCGTAGTACCCTAGGTATCTACGGATACGGTCGGCGTCGAAATAGCCAGCTCGAATTGCGCCCAGGAGTTCGCGGAGCTCAAAGACATGCGGGTCAGGGGGCTCATTAACGATAGACCTATCAGGAACCGGAAGTGTTGGCAGCTTAGGCATCCATGAGTTGTCTTCATTAAGACCTTCGTCTCCAGCTTGTGACGATTCAAGTGAATTTGTCATAACCCGGGTGTCATGTTTGTCACTCGAATTGCTCAGTGAGATATCATCATCAAACGGAGGGACGGCTTTAAGGTATTTCTAAACACTTGTTAAACGAGAGGCCTGGAAATTAAAGAGGAAATTCAAACCTCAGATTCTTTATATTTTTCTATGGCCTCTTCGACATCATTTTCATAAAACTATAATATTAGCGATTTCAATATTGTGGGAGCCGTATGAAAGCTCACTTCTAGAATATCCGACGCGGTGTCTCTAGAACAGCTTGGGTACTGTGCTAGAAATCGACTTATGTCTTCTTCCTTTGGAGCAGTAGACATGATGTTCTGAAAGCAAGATCTGAACAGGTAGAATAAAATGAGAATACAAGATGTCGTTACGATGTATGAAAATATCAGGGGCATACAAAAATATTAAATAGGCTCTCACATAGGTACCCATGGGCATTGGGTACCTAATAGGTCGGTAAGTGCTAGAGAATTCGACTACGAAGCTATTCCTAGACATATCAAGGCTACGAATCGTAATGGGTACCTATGCTTTTACTTCTTTGATCGTTTGGCATTGTATATTTTGTAACTGTGTCACAAGGAAGAAAGCCCTTTCTTCATCCATCTATAGAATAATCGAGCGGTTAAACTAGGGTATTGTTTGCAGTTGTTGAGCCTAGCCTAATCGGTGACTATCGATGGTATTCGAAGTGGCTGCCTATTGACCAGGTAATATAGGTCGAAAGCATAAGAAATGATCTATAATTATTCGAATCTATTCTATTATATTTCTATCTGGCCGTCAAGTCTGAGACCAAATACTCAATATAATATGAGCAGCTCATATAACTCTTGCTACCATATTCTGCCCGATGTTTGCGTCACGGATAGGCACAGTAATAGTTCCCGAATATTCGTCGAGGGATCCACCTAAGGTTAGGCACATACGGAACGGTGCCGATTTCCAATTTTACTTCCGCGCCAGTTTTTGTTTTCGGATTCTGTTTGTAAAGAATTCGTTGGAATCATCGCATAGCTTTCGGGATGTTAGATCCGTTTGAACTGGCTCTGTCAAGATGATGACCGAAAGTTTCTTGATGGTCGAACTTAGAGGAACTTCTTATCCTGCCATCAATGTAGAGATAGTTATATCGAAATATATAACAAGATACTTACCTAGGTACCCTACCTATGTTTCTACCTTACTAACACGTCCGGCTTGGAAAACCATTATCCTTTTCGAGATTTTGATACTGTGGTTAATAGGCACGTTATTTCCACTTCAAGTCAAGTTAGCACAGCCATGACAAACAACAGTGTACCTCCGATGCCACTGGAGGCATCCGGAAATATGACCATGAGTATGTCAACTACTACAGCGACATCGCGAAAGTTACCGATGCGGGGACCAGTTTCCCGGACGGTAACTGGAGTGCAATTTCCATCGGATCAATCCATACATCCCAGTCATACAACAACAGCAACAACCTCGAGAACTTCCACAACAAATAGCTCATCTATGGCCAACATACAGCTTAATCGAACTCGCAGTAGAGAAAAAGCCTTGAACATGGAACGTATTAATCTAGCGGGACAACTCAGTGATCAACAGAAGCTATGCGCAAGATTGGAAGCTACTATCATTAGTCTACAGGACGAGGTAACTAGCCTTAGTATTAGCAAGGAAACACTCGAAGCCGAATGTGAAAGGCTTCACGGACAAATACATGCGGCAGATGAAAATTCCAAATCTCAGACTACCGAAGCTGAACAGCGAGAAAAGGCTTTGTCGGATAAAATTACAGATCTGGAATCCAGACTCAATAAAATACTCAAGAGCCTCGAGGATACGAAATACGACCTAGGCATGGTTCAGTTAGCCTACACTCAGGTTGTCAATGCTCGTAATCAGCAAGTCAGCAAGGTCCAACAGCTTGAGCTAGACCTTAAGGCAGACCGAGCTAAAATCCACGACCTCAACGACTCGTGCAAGAATCTACAAGAAAAGAATTACAACGCAGACCTTGCTATTTACAATATGGAAAAGTCACACCAATCGCGCGAACGCGAGCTTCAGCAGCGGCTCACTTCCAAAGGTACCGAGATTAAGGACCTTAAGCGAGAACTCAACACCCTTCGAGGCACTTCTGCGGATGCTGTTGCGAAGAAAGAAGCTGTGCAGAAAGAACTTGCAGCTCGGAGTGATGAATTCAAGGCAGAATCCCAAAAGTTACAGCATAGTTTCGACGAGCTACAAAAATCCACCGCACCCTTCGACCAGACGATAGTTATTTGTGTTGATGTCAGCGGCAGTGTAGCTTCAGTAATCCACGAGGTTAAGCAGGTCTACAGAGACGTCTTGCATATCATCAAATCAAATAACAGCAATGCTGAAGTTGCTGTTGTGGTTCATGGGAGTTATGTGAAGATGGATCCTTCGCCTACCCAAACCATTAAAGATGGGACGTTTCGGATTCTGGACGGCATTAATAGTATAGGAACCGAAGATTATACTTATTGCATGGAACAAGCCAGAAACATCCTTCACCGTGTAGGTGTTGGTAGCAAAAAGTGTATAGTACTTATTGGAGATGGAGATGCGATCTGCTCGAGCAGTACCTCCCTTTTCGCAACTTGCGATCAGCTGAAGTCCGCAAATATTCAGGCGCACTCAGTTATCATTACCAATGTTCCAAATCGGTGTAGATACGCGGAGATGCGAGCTATTTCCAAGTCTACTGGTGGTCGAGTTGAGGACAAGTATACCTACTTGTCGGCTATTGAGGAAATTCTCCGTCATCAACGCGAGCAACATTTCAAGGCCCTCTAGTTCTGATTTCTAGTTTTTTAACCTCCAATAGGATTATGGTTAATGATGTTGATCTGATATCGCCTGACGCTGTTTCATACTCAAGGCTTATTTTGGAGGGAATTGGGTTGTCACTTGAATGCGGGTTTAGTATAACATGATTGCATTGCTGTTACTAGGCTTAGTTAAATGATAGGGGTTGATATCCTAAAGGTTGACAGATTAGGTGCCTACACATACGACTATTCACATCATCGTACAATTTATGACCTTGAACTTGAATTCTTTCTATCTAGATACCTATCGCTCCGGGATAACACCGAGGTCGTCACTCTCGAATAGTTATTTCCTCACGAGGACAAGGTCGGTCCTTTGCACTCAAGACATCATAACAGATAAGTTGGGTACCTGCAGCTTACTTATTCGTGAAACAATGATTTGTCATTTATGAGAAATCAATTAGACTTCAATCGGCGGATGGAAGGAGGCAATACCTATGTAGAAATCTGCGTTTGCATTTAAAGGTTGATTTGGATAATATTCGCCCTACTTCGGCTACATACATACCTAAACACTGAAAATTTCGAAGACATCACCAATTACTATCCCAACCGTTTTCAACTATTATGAAATATGATAAGTCTAAAATATAATCGGCTGACATTGACAAAGTCTTCGGCTAAAAGCATCATAAGAGTAAATCGTACCTTTCTTGGCCGCATTAGGTATTAGTAAACAGCAGTTCTCTATAACTATATAGTTTATATGGGTTTCACTTACGAGATCTCTATAGATCATTTTCCTAAATCATATTCTACCTCATCCTATCCTATTCAATCAAGATGAAATACGTCCATTCTCTCAAGTTGAGCCGGCCAGCAGTTCGTACCCTTTCCCCAGGTTACAACCTATTCCGTTATATCTCATCGACTTCGGTCATGAATGGTACTAGCGAACAAAAGGGAACACCGGATTGCACTGAACCGCACAAGGGACCAATGGAGTCCTTTTTCGCCCAATACCCCGAATACAAATATGATGGCACTGTGCCGCTATGGGACGAGTTTAAGTCGCTGTGCAAATGCTATAAATGGACTAAAAAAAGCGATTCCAGGCGTCAAGCCCGATGTCAATACGATGATGCCATGAAAGCAGAATTTGGATGGAAATATAATCCTGACAATATATCACTATCATCATGGCAAGAACTTTGCCGTACTCTCGAAATGTCCCCCGTCCCCCATACAATCATTCCTTGTAAAAAGGTTTGTATCCTACGAGTCTATTTTCTGAAGCCTAGTTGTTATGAATATCATCAGATATGGACTAACAGTACATGGTTAGGGAGTTCTTTCGGTGTTCGTTAACCTCGTTAACCTTGTACATTGCCAACAAACTGGTGAGCGAGTGCACTTCTTTTCGAATTTGGAAGACCTCCAGAAATATACTAGGGAGTCAAAGGAAAGGATCTTCCGTAAGGAAATAGCTAAGGCACAAGGACCGTTACGATATCTATTGAGGAAGATATTATCGTAACTATATCAGCACGGTGGGAACGGGAATGGGTTTTAAGAATTTTGGTATTTCTATAATAGGTTTCCTTTTTCTACCGTAGGGTTGCTTTTTGATTCCGAAAACTTGTATTGCTAGCCTGGGTTTAGAGCTATCTTTGGAGTAAGGGGACTTCGCTAAAGTCGTGTGGTCACTGTATGAAGAATCAACCTGGTTTTTGGAGTAATTACTTCCATTTTCGTAGAATTTTAACATGGTTTCTGATTTTCTACCTGATATAAGTAGACACGTATATGTTAAGATGCTCATGACCTACTCGATTCAAGCCCTTCGATTCCTTGCGGCGGTGTTCACGGTCCTGTTTCCTAAGGGACCTTAAATTATAGCGTACCAAGTATTAAAGCGGGTGACGCAGTCCTGATCTGTTGAATCATGCTAAACCAGCTTTTTCAAGTCTCATACAAGGTAATATCTAGTATTAAGTTTGACGGAAGTTTTCCCTGAATATTATAACCGCACTAAATGTTGTTATCACTATTTATGTCAGGATTCTAGATGAGACATTTAATAGTGTAGGGTTGAAATATATTAGACAGCTTGGAGGAGCCTGTGAGAAAGGGGGTTAGATATGCCAACAACTCACGACGTCCGCATATTGTAGTAGGTAAAACTACCACTGATCCCAGATATAATTCTATTAATTGTATAATACTCAGTCAAATTTAGCAATTGTAGTAGCAACACTTCGCAGGGACTTCGCTATTCCCATCGTCCACACTAAGACGGCTCATGATACAGCTGGTGATGTGATAATAGCAAGATCGTCAAAGAGTCTTCTTACGGAATGGAAGTGGAGTGGCTAGCTGAAATGATATACCATTGTGCTGACACCACTACCTTGTATGAGTTGATGGGGTCCTGCTGTTAGCTCGCTCGAAATGTCTTGGCAATACAATTGCTAAATTATTTGTTACACAAAGGCTTCCAAATCGTGCTTTTAAGTCATTATAATATCGCCGAACTTCTAGGTACTATATTAATCTAGGAAAAACTAGGGTTCATTCTTTCGCAAGCTATGCTACTATATTAAGTAACATCTCATCATTTCGCAAACAGTACCATAGAGACGCCATGACTACCACTTGCCAAGCCAATGTTTTACAGTCACGAATCTCACCTAGACCACATTAAATTATTTAAAACTTAGAAGTACACTCTTAATAACCTATAGACTATATGGTTTATTACATAATGTACTCAGCCCCCAAGTAGCGCTTCTTTAAGCAGCCATTTACATCGCTGCTGACGTTTTCTAGTGACTAGTTTGCCCATGGCTGTAGCTAAAACTAAGCTATAATTTCCTTGCTGACTATGGGTCCTAAAGAGACATGCTCTAGACGCTCTGATGCTGGCGTCAACTTCAGTCTTGGCTATACCAATAAACTCTTCTGGGAAGGTAGCATAGCCAGGTTAGCTAGCTAGCTATAGTCTAAATCAATTGAACCAGTCTATAGAAAGAACATCGTGATCGAAATTAGATAATGTAGAGCCAAGCAATCCGCTTTTTATCACGTTGTCGCTGGTTCCCTCAGAAGGACTCTCACGTATAAGAAGTCCCGACGTCGACGCGGTTGAACTTTTAAAAAATCTCATTCATCAGTGTCACCACTCCCAAGCCGAGTCTTTAGAATCTAAATTTCATCATATTTCAAGAATCATCATGAAATTCGCATCAGTTTTTGGTGTCTCCGCCGCCCTTATAGGGTCTGCGCTTGGAACAACTAAAATCCCTGGATCTTGGTTCCATGATGGTCTGTATTTTACAATATTCTTTTATCCCAAACGCTAACATCTGTCAGATGATGGTTTCGGCAAGGGCCACAAGGCTGCCATGGCTGCTGTGCCTATGTTCCATTTTGGTCGTCCTCATGGCGCAAATCCATGCTACCCTGAGTCGGCACAGATCAATGGCAAGCAAGTCGACGGCAATGATCCAGACTCAGGAAACTGGTCGAATCTTGGTAGGGGTTGCGCCGACCCTGGCCCGTGGATTAATCCTAAGAATGGTGGTCCAGGGCAAGGAAACCCCTTCCCAGTGTATTACACTATCAACCAGTGCAAGGATCACGAGTTCCGTGTGACCTACAGCATTTATTTCAAGCATGATTCCGGGCACAAGAGCGACTGGGAGGTAGTCTCGGTTGTGTGGCAAGGAGATAGCAACAACATGTGGACTAGAAGCCAGCTCATGTTGGGCCAGCACGGCGGCTACGTAACAAGGAACTGGGGTGATATTCAGAATACCTTCAACGAGTAAGCAGGTTGTCGATATTTCATACAGGTCTATGTTCTAACATGCAGTTAGCTCGGGCGATAAAAGCACCAATGGGGCCAAGAACCGTGATCACGCTAAAGTCTACGTCGGTGCTTTCTACCACGCCATCTTCGACACTCGCAAAACATCTATCGATACCGCTGATCCTGCTGATAAACAAGCCGAGTTCCGTTCTAACGACTGGTTCATCTGGCCCTGGGACAGCCTTGTTCAGCCCGGCTCACTCATTCACTGTAAGTCTAGAAATGAATGGTTTCATCTCGTCTAGGGCTACACTAACCTCATCATAGCGGACTGGGTTTGGGGAAAGGCAGATACTAACCCCCCTACTCTCAGCGACTCGAGCAAGGGCCAGTACATCTGCAAGCACTAATCAGATACAGTTGTTGAACATTTTTCGTTCGCTCATCTACACGAGTCCTTTGACGTGGCGAGGATAGAATTTTGAAGTTGTAGAGCATTTGGTTTATTAGAAATTTCTGGCAGCATAAGTTCTCGAGGGGGGTATCATTAAAAGATCTATCACATCATTGTTTCTAGCATTATAGACTATTATAGACTAGTTCTATGCTCATTTAGCGATGAGCTTCGGATACTTGTTCTATTCTTTGTATTCATTATATATATTTAGCTTATTTTTATGTATTAACTCTCTTCCGGACTCCATTTTAAATTTTATATAGATTATTAGAGGTGTTGATAGATGAGCCGAGGTACATAATTCGATGAGATCTTCAGCTGTGTTTGCTTTGTAGGCAAAGGAATCACGCAGTATTGCATAAAGCACTCGTAGTTTAGAATCAATACTCCCTTCACGTGGATCTACAGCAAATGGTATACTATACTTTGAAGTTGGTATATTTTTGTATCCTATTTGACACATATATCATCCATAACTAACCCTTATTCCAATGGTGGAGCACAATATCAACTAAAAAAAAATCTACTAACAAATCACAACGCACAACATTTTCTATCACGGCATTTTAAGTCTCTCGTTCGTTTTCGGTATTCCAAATACCATTACATTTTTGTTTTGCTTCTAGTCTCATGCTTCCTAGAATGTTGATTCATTCAAACGTTATCAGGAAAGCAGGATACCTAGTGTACTTCTAAAGCCTATGCCGATGGCAACGATTTTGTAGCATCAACACCTAAGTTCAATAGCTGTCTTTCCATGTAAGCGAGGGCAGAAGTTGCAAGTACTTGTAGTTTATGATCTGGGGGTAGTTGCAAGGGAAGTTCCTTTTGATGGATTGGCGGATTAAGATCAGTTTCGCTAAGACGCTTCATGAAGCTACAAGCTCGCGTCGATCGTTTTGCGCAGTTAACACAGGGCTCCCCTGCACCTTGCGAGACACACTTGATATGTGCTTGGCGACATCTCTCACAACTCGTAATAGCTTTTGATCCACCTCTCTTGCGCTTCTGTGGGAGTTGCTTAACTTGTTTTCTTGTTGGCTGGTGGCCTGTGGAACTCATAGACCTGATTTTACATGGCGGATGATCGGGGAGAGGAACGCGCTTTTTTATAGTCATAGTGACTTAGTGAACAAGATATTTCAACTATTCAGCATGGAGAGGCAGTTTAATATCATCTCTCGAGACCATAGCTTAGATCACAGGAGGTAAGCATTAGTTCAATCAGGGGTGAGGTAGCCAGTGTTAGAAAACTTGTAATGAGGAATAAATTCACTTAGATATATTATAGATACCGACCAACTATATGGTAGGTGTTAAAAGTGAACTAGAGATATAGAAATACTTGAAAGAATAATACTTAATAAAGCCATCTTTTACACCGGCATCTGTGAATCTAACCTTTATGCAACTTTACCTCAATGCACTCGTATAGTGAAGTCTTAGCTGAAGGTTAGATAAGCATTAGAAGTCTATAAAAAATAGTTAGATGTGAGAGAAACTACAACTGTAGATTACACTGTATTCTTTGAAATGCTTTCATGTACGTGACTTTTGAAAGGTGCCAATACCACATACGAAGCTCTGGGCAGAAGTCTTGCACATGTAAGCTTGGCAAAGCAAAGTGCGAGTAAAAGGTAATTGCACGGTCTTATTTAAACTATAGTAGCTGATACCGCTATAAATGTAGTGGTAAACCACCTGGGTCTAGTGGACAGGCCACTATCTGACCATCAGCTTAGCATGAGGCATATACAGTGTCAATAACTGGACATGTGCAAGACTTTTGGCCAGTAGACACTTTGTGAGCATTTTGGGCTAATCATTTAGGGGGAAATAGCTATCAGATCTGGCTATTAATTCTTCCGAAGCCTACTATATCCGTATAGCTTTTAGAACCCATATGTAGTTCTAACCTTCGACATGAATCGCCGAATCTGTTTGCCACACAATAGGAACACGATGAGCATCAAGTTGTTGGCTAAGAACACTCCACCAAATGCCCCTGCAATTATTGCTGCGTAGCCGCTTTTGGTTACCCCTGAAAGAATGTTAGCAATTTATTCCTTATGTGACCTGAAATCAGGATAATAGGATTTCTGAGTTAAAACTCCTCGGGGAAGGCGAAGAGATTCTTGAGATTTCATACAATCGAGAACGCCATAGCCTAAGCCGAAGCTGACGGCCTGCTTTCCAACATTTATCGCAATGAGCATTTCGGACGTATCGCTATTGTAAGAATCAACAGCATATGCCAATGTAAAGCAGTAATAGAAATAACCGCCGAAAGATGCCAGACCAGATCCGATAAAAAGCCTATCCAGTGTAAGTTGAGTTCTGCGGTGAGCCCATAAACAACTAAGCCCGCTGGGCCTATTATCATAGCGGGTAGCATAACTCCTAATCTCATCTCGGCTTCGCGAATGCCATTATTGCGTCTAGTCAAGTAACCCGCTAGTAGATCCGATGAGGAAGTAAAGGGGAGCGCAAGAATAAACCCGATGAGAGATCCAAGCGACTGCACGCCGGAGCTAGCCTATAGATAACCATTAACTAGACTTCTTTCTAGGTATAAAACAAAGCCTGCACATACCTCTGACCAGTTGTATGGAGGTGCGGTTATCTTAATTGGGAAGACGTAGTTGAAAGCCAATGCACCTAACCCTATTATAGTTCCGAAAGAGGTGATAACCCATAAGACTTGGGGGACTAGGAAATAGGTGAAAGGTCGCCACATAAACGTATGAAGACGGACGTCTGGATCGACGCGGCCCCATGGGCTAAGTGTTGATAGGAACGTTTTTCGTTTCGGCATACTCGCCGCCTGCTCGACGACTGAGTCGTTAGGCTTTTCGAAGGCATTAGACGCAGTGTCATCCGAACGCTCTGTAGAGGTATCGTGGACCATATGCGCCTTCCGATCGTAGGATGTTTCCTCAACGAAAATGAATGCAAGGATAAATAGTGCACCGGCGAAGGCGACAGTGACATAAAAGAAAAGCCTCCAAGAGTACTTGGTTGGTAGCATATATGCAGCTGGTATCGTTGCCATAGAGGCGAAGCACAAGCCGACTATTTCAAATAACATAAGCAGAAGGTCCAGTTATAGGTTTAAGTAGTGGTCACTTCCATACATGTATAGTAGCCGATATGTTTCCCTCGCTCATGAAGGAAGAAGATATCTGACACGAGCTGGACGGGCAAAGCTTCGCATATACCAGCACCAAAACAGTGTATAATTCGACCCGCCCTATTAGAAGTTCGATCTGTTATCAGTGGTGCTGATTCGCCGTCGAGTATCATATAAGGCGATAGGACAAGCTGACTTACTGTAAATAGTTAGCCGGTAATAACAATTGAACGGTACCTGGACGAATAATAGAATAATAGGTATCTTTATATCTTAGAACTACAGGTCTTTATACGTACCATGAGTCCACCAAAGTCATTGGCCTGAGAACATCCCGCAAGGCCGGCAATGAACTTCATTAGGAGATTAGCGAGGAAATCCGCCCCGTGAAAATTTATAAACTGGACCTACAGCTAACAATGACCCAAGCATCACAGGTCGCCTTCCGAACTTCAGGTATAATGGCACGAGGATGAAGGAACTAAAACCATATGCGAGATTGGGATATGATATAAGCGTGGACGCTTCCGCAGGAGTGATGTCGAATAGTTCCGACCATAATGTCAAATAGGGGCCAGGGCCCAATAGCGCTGCATTACCGAGGAAAGAGTAAAAGCAAATAACTACCAGGATAATTATCTTCTTAAGACTTCGGCCACTACAGGGTTTTTTTGAATCGTTAATAGTAGTTTCTCGGCCTTAACATCAACTTCAAGAGTCAGGGGCATACCTGTAAAGGGTCGTTGGGATCTTCGGCGGGCACAGGAAAAAGCGCCTGGCCGTTGTAAGAATCATCTCCTTCTGTTTTCCAAATAGTCAATAACCAATTATTGGATACAACATCGGGTTTTACTAACCCATGGTCTGGACATTGACAGTCCCAGGGATATCTTCGTGCGCATGGCTACGCACTAGATGCGTTCCGCGGCTTTGAGGCCCGCTAACAAGTCTACGAACCATATCGATATACAGAAAATGAGTAACCTTGCGGAAGAGTTATACAGAGAAAATAATATCCAAGAAGAAGCGGAAAACACCACCGAATATTCATATACTTTGATGGGCGCGGAGCTTGTTTTATATATCCTTCCCCTGTAACGATAAACTACCTCTTACCACAGGCATTCGGCAGATTCTAAGAGCCTTCGCTTTTCTCTTTAGACGAGCTTACTAACAGATTATTATCTGCTTGGTGTCTCATACGGCTACAGCATCTATGCCGAGATAAACACTGGTAGATATCTATAGGTCCCAATTCTACGATAGTTAAGTGTGATTGTATTAAATGAGTCTTATGTTACATTTACCCCGCGATTTCTACCTTAGCTGTGCGGGTGTTGACGTTTGTTGCCAATGATGTTTAGCCATCATAGTTCAATTAAATTCCCGTGTGGAGATATTTACTGTTCCTGGACTACTCGGGGTACAACTTAATCTACTGCAGAGCCGATGAAGCAACAAGGGACCATGTGAGGTTGGTGGCTCGACCTTCCGCTCCACACAATACATTAGCCCAGCCTGACCACGAATTGCCAGCATTCAAGTATTAGATATCGTCCCATGTCATGATATTTGACCCCACTAACCATTATAATGTATTATCAGGTTTAGTATGCAATCCATGGACGTAGAGTCTATGATATCCTGTCATCTTCACAGATCTTGTGATGATCCACTTTTACCCCTTTTCACCCCCTTTTTTCAGAATTATGAGCATAGTAGAAGGCAGAGAGTATTATAGGAGTGCTGAAGAAGTAAAGGTATATTAGCAGTTCGGATGGCTCAATTAAATAACTGAGTTACTTCATGAGTGAAGGGGAAAATCTGATTTATAGACGTGTTCTCGCCAAGATACCTCGTGCTATATCTAACAGCAGTCCCCTCGACCACTTATTTCATCAAGAAGACCAGAAGTGACATTGAGAAGGTGTATACTCATTGAAATGACATTATACTCGTAGCCAATCATAATAGGTACCTTATTAGAGTATATGTTTGAGATACCATGATCAGGATTTATCATTAACGTCTAGAAATCGCCGATAAATATAATGGGCACTTACAATTTTCCATTAGTACAATTACACCTAGATACTCCTACAATAGCGTTTTAGGTTAGAGCCAGCAGGGTGTTAGTTGTTAAAACTGATGATGCTAACTTTTCTGGCCAGGTAAGTGTTGTAAAACCCCTTAACCCTTAGACGCGATATTTTGAAATACCCTTACGCGCTACGCCACTCTGGAATAAGTCTGGTCACCAACTTAAGAACAATATTCCAGCCAAGTCTTCCACTAATAGCCTAGGTTACCAGGACACTTAAAATGAAACCAGCCAATAATTTCAATCTGTGCCGCACTTAGAGGTATAAACGCCATAGCTGAAGAGTCTATAACTGTAGTGTCAATTGTGGGGCGGATGGATTTCGGAGACTTTATTCTCAATTGAATTTATTTCCTACCAACACAATATACCACACTCAGTTATAACCTCCCGACGATGTTCCGACTATATCCTATGTCGTCCCGTTCGCCGTCTATCCTTCGCGGCCGCCATGTTGGATTTCAATATGGTCGACCATAAAACCTGCCGCCGTCCTTTAGTCTTACATTGTCGGGGTTTCTTTAAAGCTAATTGTATTGATAAATATTAACACTACTACATCAATAGCTTGATGATATGACCATATTATAATCAATTCGAAGAATCATATTTTCTTAATTTATTTTTATTGCGGCTTGAACTTATACAGCACAAGTTTCGCCATGGACCAGACCAAGGCCGAGTCACCCAGCGACTTAGATCATGCCACACGTATAATAGATGACAGCAGCTCTCACTCTGATAACCTTACCACCGGGAAGAAGTTCAACCAGAGCAAGCGGTTTTGGGCTATTATGGCTACTCTTTCGGTTACCGGTATCCTCAGCGCCCTCGAGAATACGGTCGTAACTACTGCGCTACCCTTCATTACTCAACACTTGGAGCTAGGCGACAACTACGTCTGGGTAACGAACGTGTTTTTCCTAACAGGGTATATACCTAGATATAAGTCTCCTATATCGATGATCTCAATGCTAACCGAATTAACAGCGCCGCTGTCCAACCCTTTTTCGGGCAGTTGGCCAATATCTTCGGACGCAGATGGGTTACCATGGTCATTGTCTTCTTTTTCACCCTCGGGAGCGGAATCTGTGGCGGTGCCACAAATGGCGCTATGCTAATTGCTGGTCGCGCGGTTCAGGGAATCGGCGCTGGCGGTATCAATATTATCATCGATATTATTGTGTCTGATTTGGTACCTCTTCGGGAGCGAGGAAACTATATGGCTATAGTTCTTCTCGTGTATACCGTTGGGACAGCGTTAGGCCCATGGGTTGGCGGCGAAATCGTAGCCCATACTACCTGGCGATGGGTATTCTGGATCAATCTTCCTGTAAGTGTCTCATCCGCGTGAACTCCATATCGGCATTTCTTAGAATATAAACCTAATTGACTCTTGGCAGGTTGGTGGCACCGCGATGGTTATGATCTTCTTTTTCCTCCAAGTTCGGTATAATAAGGAGATGTCGTTCCTTCAGAAGATAAAGCGCATCGACTTCGGTGGGAACCTGATACTAGTTGGCGCAACGGTCTCTATCCTATATGCACTTACCTACGGTGGTACTAGGTATACTTGGTCCTCTGCCAATGTCGTGACATCCCTGATTATAGGGTTTGTTGGTCTGGGGATTTTTATGTGGTTTGAGACCACCAAATGGGCAAAGGAACCTGTTGTGCCGCCGCGCCTGTTCGCAAACCGAACCTCATGCGTAATTTTCGGCATCACATTTCTCAACTCGGCACTATTATATTGGGTTCTATTCTTCCTTCCTGTATACTTTCAGACCGTTCTTGGAAGTTCTGCTGCGAGAGCCGGAGTGCAGATCCTTCCCTCCGTTCTCATCGCAATCCCGGGAGCAATCGCAGCAGTACTTCTCCTAGCCAAGTTTGGGCGGTACAAACCGCTTCATATGATTGGATTCGCCATATGTACCATCGGCTTGGGACTCTTTACCCTCTTTGATCCAAATACTACAACAGCCGAATGGGTCATCTTCCAAGCCATCACTGCGGCTGGCTCAGGCTTCGTGCTAAATACTCTGCTACCCTCAGTCCAAGCACATTTCGAAGAGAAAGACCAAGCAGCAACAACTGCTGCTTGGTCGTTCATGCGCGCCTTTGGTAGCATTTGGGGTGTTGCTATCCCTGCTGCTATATTCAACAACCGCTTTTCTCAATTAGACCGTGCTGTTGCGAACCCACAGGCGCGTGCGATGTTTGAAGGAGGTGGTGTCGCTTACGAACGCGCTCAGGCAGAGCTTATATGGTCTTTTCCCTCGCCCACGCGGGGTGAGATCATTAGTGTCTATAGCGATAGTTTACAGCGAGTATGGCAGATCTCAATCGTCTTCTCAGGGTTATCTTTTCTACTCGTATTTCTTGAGAAACAAATCAAGCTACGCACTAGCCTCGAAACCGAGTTTGGCATAGAGAGAAATCAAAAGAAGCATGGTATCGAAGGGGGTAAAATGTGAACGGGGATAAGAGAGGCGCGACCGATAAACCTGGTGATAATGATGTTATGCTTGGCTGATACCTGACAGCTAAGAAATGGGTGTAGATACTAAGTAATATCCTGACAGAAAGATATAACTAAAAATAAAAAAAAGATTTTACTAAATTATTTCAATTTTAATTTTATGTATACCTAAATACTACTTTCAATAACAGGTATGCAGTAACTTTGGAAAAGAGGTCTTGTTTCAAAGAGATAGTGTAAAATATAATGCAAGCCTTAAATAGGTGAGCAGCTGCCGCGAAGCATGCCAGGTTTAGCAGTGTCTTCCTATAGAAAAAGGTCTTCTATACTGTGCGTAGTGTATTCCAACCAATTGGCATCGCTATATATCTAGTTCGGTTCCAAATACGGAAATTATCATACAAGGTAGCCATCTTCCCTAGTGACGAAATGCACGCCATCAAGGACTATACAATAGGTTACTCCACTCAAGTCTTTGCTATATTCACATTACCATTCTTCAGTATTTCATTCCTTAAACGATTGTATATTTCCTGACTCCAGGTGCTTAGTAAATGTGTGTATCTATGGTATGAAGTATAAAAAGGAGAATTCACTCTTCTCAGCCACTCCTAGACCAAGACTTCAACACTAGGCAAATACTTACCTTTACTTTAGACTTAACATTTGACTTGAGCTGTACTATAAGGTACCTAAGGTATATAAATAGTAACATAATGAATGTGCTTCATTATGTTATAACTACAGCAATACCTGAAAGCCTTCGGTAGTTCGCGTGGGTCCCACGTGGGTCCCAATACTCTGTCTTGATATGTATTCCCGGTGCCGGGGTGCCACGAGGAGTGAAAAAAGTCAGCCTTAATTTCCAGTTATGCGCCTGACCTTTCCATATCAAATACCACATCCAATCTTAGCCTGTTATGCCATGATAGGTGAATTAATATAATACCTTAGGCACTGCGCTTTAATTAATAATAATTTAAGATTGATCTGAAATACCTTCGCACTAATGTAGTTTTCACCTATTTTGAAGTATTTTTGAACTTTTATAAAATTTCTTCGCCTTTTTTAATAATTTTTAAGCCTTATAATATGTTGATGTTAGCTCGAACCACTCGAACCACTCGAACCACTCGAACCAATCTTTAATTGCTACCTGGGTGAAGCTTTTCCTTCATTAATGCGTAGCGCCCGAAAGGTGCGAGGATTCGATAAACAGCGCCCCTAACTCCCCTCTCATGTCTGCGTGTCTATGGCTGAACTGGTGACCCGCCATATTTTTAGCTAATTTATAGCCAGGGTCCGATGCAGAATAACTCGTATTGACTAGGTTAGAATGGACACTGCTTAAAATGCGCTAATCACTCGAGGTCTAGCGTAGCATGACCCATTTGATGCTCCTATACTTGGTATAGTATACCAAAGGGAAAACCGGAAAGGGCAGACCCCTAGCATAACACTCAATAATCCCCGTAATGGTTGTGTAGGTAGGTAGGTAGGTAGCTTTTCAGCTAGTCGAGACCATAACTTCTATTTCAACATGGACAACTAAGATAACACTACTCTTAAACAGTTTCAATTGAAAACTATAGGTAAGTATCACACACGAATTGATATGTAAGCGGATAAAAGGCGCCACCAAGTAGGCTATCTCCGGTATATTCATCCTATTCTAGCGGTCTACGCCGAGGCAACCTCGTGTTACAAAGGGTTACCACCTAATTTACTACCTAACTTAGGAGGTACCTAGGCAATATTATATACGAAGCATGACCCCAGGGGTGTTAGACTTGATTGGGGACTTGAATACCTAGGTAGCAATCTGATAAAAGGGACTGGTCGACCGTCATAACCCATAATCAACCATTTGCCCACCTACCGGCTTGCATTCTATTCTTCGTCATTCCTTTCCTCAGGTCAATCAAGTAATCACAAATTGAACTATGTTATTTCGAACCCTGGCAGTTCCAGCTGCTGTTGCAGCAGCTTCTATCATCCCTCCCAGGGCTACCTGTGAGAATCCAACTGTCAGAAAAGAGTGGCGTTCTCTATCGGCAGATGAAAGAGACTCGTATATCAGCGCTGTCCATTGCCTTGCTAAGCAACCCTCTAAGCTTGGCTTAAGTACGACGCAATATGATGATTTCCCGTTTGTGCATAATGCTCTCAACAACGACAGTGAGTCTGAGTCCCAGTCTTAGATAGCAGGTCACTCATTATAAAATACTAGTCCATTTCGTCGCGAGCTTTCTCCCGTGGCATCGCTATTATGTGCACATTTACGAACAAGCACTTAAGGAGTGCGGTTATACTGGAGCCGCAGCGTACGTGTTGCCTGAAGTTAATGCTTTCTAATAACTTACATATTTCAGGTATTGGGATTGGACATTAGACTCAGATGACACTCCCAAGTCCTCAATATGGGATCCCGTCACTGGTGTGGGCGGCAATGGAGATCCTAACACGCCTGTGACGATAGACGGATACACCTACAAGTGCGTATCAGATGGGCCGTTCAAGGACCTCCGTCCTGCCTATCTTACTGATACATACGTACCGCATTGTTTGAGGCGGAATTTCAACAACGGATCCGATTCAATTGGAGATATGTTCAGCCCGCGTTACACGCCCGACGCCGTAGCCAAGATTCATGCCCTTCCCGACTATGATAGCTTTCGCATTAATCTTGAGAACGGACCACACGGCGCGATTCATAGTGCAGTAGCAGGCGACCTGATGCCCGCTACTTCACCCAATGGTTAGTAGTAGATCGACATGATGAGTTTCGTATACTAATTGATCCTTTAGACCCTCTATTCTTCCTTCACCATACGCAAATTGATCGTCTTTGGTCTCTCTGGCAACAGGTGGATCCAGAGACCCGCGTAAACGACTTCAGCGGTTTTAGGACTCAAAACAAAACCGGACAACCAACACCTGCTCAAGCCACCTTGGATGACATTATGCCTATGCGTAACCTTGCAAAGGACATTCCTATTCGAGATATCATGTCCACTCAAAGCGACCTTCTCTGCTATACTTACTAGACCACGTGTTTTCACATTTGGATCTAAAATCGAAATTCTACTTGGATTTGATCCATAGGCTTCCTACTCTAGTACATCTCTAGAGTACCTTTCTTCCTCAAGAACAACGATATGACATCCCCCACTAAGTATACAATTACAAAGATCCACTAGGTAGTACCTAAACGGCTTAAAGAGATACCCACCATTTGTTAGTTTGAGATGTAGATATAGACAAGAGGTCACCCCCAGGGTAACACAAGCCTAAGGTTGACACCACACCATAGTTCTATAATATTTTTAATTATTATGTATAAGTCATATATAGTGTCAAAATATATAGATAGGATTATTAACGCCTGCGTCTTCCCCTTTTACGAAAGCGCTATGCCCCTTTTACATACCAAATCTTAGTGAATCCTACCTAAGGTAAACCTTAGGGTTGTATATACCTCGATAGCTTATTTGATGAATGTTTTAATATATTTAAAATAGATGCTGGTACTCGTCGGCTCTACTCGTACGTATGATTCTGACCCTGTACAGCCTGCAGGATTTCCTGCATTCACATAGAGGCTGTGCTTCCACTAAGCCACCAAAAGTCTATAGTGTAACATAAACTAGAAGTGTCTAGTATGCATTATAAATTTGGCTTTATAGATAAATATGTCAAGTAGCCTCCGTGTTTTTAAGTAGACCCCCTCGTTAAATAGTTTATTCTTGTAGCTTCAATAACCACAGCGGATGACGCAATGTGCTATCAGCTCGTCGAACGATATTCTGCTTGTCGTTGTTTATATTACCAACATGCTGTAGACAGATGCCCTGCCTATGGCAAGTCAAAACATCCCATAACAACAAGGTCGATTCTCGTCGGATATGCATGCCAAACACACACTATATTATCAAGTAATCGAAAGGCCAACTCGGATTTCCCAACCAAGGAAACATCAAGCCTAGCTTATCCTCACGATACAAGAACATATAATTCCCAAAACGCTTCTGGAGCTCGTCGCGTACATAAAAGGGCAACTCGTCCGTCGAGGGCTAACAATGTAGAAGTCATAGTAAGCCGGGAAGTCCCCCAAAGCGGGATCCATCCAGATATAAATCGAAGTTGGTCAGACTCAAAGACGCATCATAGTCCTACGGAAAATGGTAGGCCTAGTAATAGCTCTGGAAGCAAAGAAGATTCCGATGATGACCTTTCTTCTATAGAAGCATTCCTCTTTGATGAAGGTGACGAATCTAGCTTAACATCTCTTAGCTCTGTTGGGTCTTTGACAGCTCTCGAGCATCTTACAGATGGATTCCTATACGATGGATACCTCCAGGACCTGTGGCCTCAGGTAGTCCTCCGGTCACCGTCCGCGGCGAAAGCGAGGGAGGCAGTATCGTCGTTAATTTTGCGATATAGCCTAGACCTACAAAGCCTGGCTCGAAAACAAGAGACTTCAGAAGACTCCACAAATCTACAAATAAAAGCCGGTCAATTCGTGAAGCGCAAACGATATCACTTGTCCCGAGAGATTTATAAACAGTTTTGGTTACCTCTGTCAGCAGTAGGTCAGCCTATGGGTGAAAATGATGCTTCGGAGAATGATCCTGGCGTCGAGTCTGACTCGGACAACGACCAACAGCCGGATATTGATCGATTTATCAGCCTAAAGTCATTCTTCTTTGAGACAGAACCATTTCGCATCTTCAAGGAAAATGTACGAGTCTTTGTTGAGCAGTCTTCTCTTAGTCCTCTACAAATTACCCGGCTTGGTTCTATGCGGATCGGTTTTAGCAACATGATAACACTTATAAACGGCAAAGGCGCCCGGCCGGGGATGAAACGGCTTTATTGGACTTGTGTAAGGAATATTCTCGTCTGAGATGTGAAAAGTTCTAATGGGAATAGAGCTGTGGTCTTCGAATATACGACGACTATACCGAAACTCAATCGGGCGCTCTTGATCGCCTTGAAAATATCTTATCCAACTATGGCGCACGATCGAGGGGTTCAGGTGACATTGAGTCAAACAACCCACCACCACACAAGTCAAATAAGGGCGGGCTGTCCAAAATATGGCGTTCTTTTACTCTCGACGTTAAACTACCGCAATTTTGGTTGAGAAAAGACTACTGGGAGCCTGGGAAATGCCGTCGAGCGCCTGGAACAAGCCTGGAACAGGAGCACAATTATCTTCTTGCTTGCGTCCCATTCGGACGATGGGTTTCGAAGCTACATCAACAGGAGATTTGTACGATCCTTTCAGATCAAGACTTCTTTTCGCTGCTTCGGATGTTATACCATAGCAACCGCCGTAGACTCTCACTATCTTGGATGAGGAGAGTAAAGGGCATTGACTTCGTTCAGGTACGAGGTTCAAGGACCAAGCTCTAGGTAGTTAATACGCTGATAGCATTTTCAGTTCGATGTGCACCGGTCAGAGGTTGCGGCGGTACGTTCAAAACCAGCTTTACCACCAGAGGAGTTGAAGGACCAGTATCAGTATGACCCAATGCCTGCGCATCTGGTTCCTCCAGTTGGGCCAAATATGCTGGTACACTTCTTCGAGAACCCAACACACGCTAGCGTACTTCCGGATTTATATAAAAGGATACCGAAGAAACTGCGACAAAAGCTGGCGCCGTGTCAAGCGACAGGAATGTCGGTAGGATGGGGAATCGAGTTTGTCGAGGGCATAGATTCTTTCGTGTTCTTTATATTCGGATGTGCCTTATTCCTTGCTTGCTTAATAGTCGCCGTGGGATGGTCTATTATTAAACAAGATGTCCAAGGTGGCTTTGGGATAGGGGGTTTTATTTTGGCTTTCATGTTATTTTGTGGCAGCATCGTCCACTCCGCACTGGACTCTCAAGTTCTAAAGTAGGGTACGGCTCGCTTCAGTTAAGACTTCCTCTATGATATATTAATGGCTTATACCATGTTATAGTGTGGCATAATTTAATAAACTAGCTGAACCTGAGAAGCTAGAACTACATGTATGAGTTAGTTATATAGAATTAACTAACCTTGTACAACTTGATAAGTTGATAATCGGACCCGGTATGTATAATTATTGCTTGTAACTGATACTCAGGTAGCATGAGTTTATATCTTGTCAAACTTTAAGAAGAATTTAGCTGCGCGAAGTAGATTGTGTAAGACAAAAATTGCAAGACTTATGAATTTCAACAAAGTCGGTTTAAACTCTACTTCACCAGTATAAAAGCCATAAAGCCCCCACCATACTTGCGTCCCGCCCCGCAATTGTTGCCGTCACACCTGCCAATCTGCACAAGGTACCTAAACATTAAACATTATGTACAATACAAAGTTGAAGCAACAACCACCATGCGATTGCCCATGCGCAACTAAAGCCAATTACTCCAACTTCTCCGACCATTAAGCGTGAACTTTTCTTTTTACATACTTTTATCTTCCCTACCAACCAGAACAAGCTACCTACCACGGCCAATGGCGACCACAACAACCTCAACCAACGCGGCCACATACGGGGACTGCGTAGCCGCGCTTCGCTCCTCGCTCTCCTTCCTCGAATCCTCCGTCTCTACCCTCGGCACCGGCGTCGCAGACTACCCCCGCCTCGTCAACGTGCTCAAGAGCGTCCGCGTATGTTGCCCCCATCCCCGTCCCTATCCCCATCTCCGCCCTACTACCTACCTACCTACCTACCTACCTACCTACGTCTCCCCAGCTAACAGCCCACCCACACCAAACAGCACTACGAGCTAATCCCCCAACCCGCCCTCGTCGCCGCCGAGGCTTCTCTCCGCGACGAAATCGGCCCCGCCATAACCACGCTCCTCGACCGCGCCGACGCGCACATCGAGCGCGCCGAGCGCCGCATCGAGGCGCTGCGGGCGCGGTCCGAGCTGCAGCAGGGTCGGATGCATTCCACTTCCACTTCCACTTCTGCTTCTACCGGCCCGATGCCTACCTCCTCTGCCCGCAGCAAAGGCAAGAGCGGCGGCGGCGGCAGCGGAGCCTCAAGACGGAGAACCGAAACCGAGGGCAAGATCAAGGCCCGGCAGAAGGAGGCCCTGCAGTACAGCGTCGAGCGCCTGGAGCTCGAGGTCTTGCAGAAGGAGCGTGAGCTGCGGAAGAGGCTGGATGCGGCGACTTGAAGGGGGTGGGGGGTTGTGTTCTGCGGTATGACGGTGTGACGGTGTGATATAGCACGATACATAGATAGATAGATAGATATATGGTGCTGCGAGGAGGTAACAGACACTACGGTCCCGTTCAAAAAGGGGCCAAGTTGTTTGTGTCCACGCACGCAAGAGCCGCGAGATACCAGGAGTGGGTATGTATGATCCCCTGGGACCCCTCATTAATCCTGGCACGCTTTAGATATCTCGTCGGGATAGGACGGAAGGGGAAATCATGGTACGCGGTACGCGGCACTTGTCCGCTATGCCGGTTCTCCGCGATTGTGAGGAGTTTGGTTGGCCTTCTGTATTAGACTACCTAAGCTAGGCACCAGTGAGGGAAATTAATGACATAGAGGCTCTAGCCATGTGGGAGAAATGAAGAGATATGGGATACCCAGAGATAATATATTTTCCAAGGGAAGAAGTGGAAGAAGGCATTAACACTATCACGATTGTCGAGGAAGAATATGACGGTTATTTAAGTGTTAGTTTGACCTAACTAAATAAAAAACCACACCTCTTGACAACTCTTCATTACGGTCTAAGCACTACCCTTATATTTCCAGAGTTTCACTGAACTTGACATCATTGTTAGAACATAATGTTACAATTCATCCAAGGCCTAGTACATATGACAACGTTTGTAATACACTTAGACGTGGGATCCCACCTAATCCTGAATTACAGATAGAAGCCCACAGCTTAAAAACTTCAGGACAGATTTCTCGGGGTATTTATACACAGCAGCACCTTCAACGTGCACACGAGTCTTTAATAGTGTTCTTTCATTGATTGACACCAGAGCTTAACCACCTATCTCCTGGAATCCGTGAACCAATGGCGTGACGTTCGTTAAAAATCCCTCTCGTCCACAAGGCTTTCGTCCTACTTACCCCCTAACTTTGCCGATTCTCAACTAAATATACGTATATGCTCCGAAAGGGCGCCGAAAACGAGCGTTTCTCCCGCAAGTCATTCGCAGGGCAACGAAGGAGGTTTGTGTTTCTCTGTGTGTATGCCGCACCAGGAACGACCCGGTCGTCGGCAGAGATGTGGGGAAAGGGAATAAAATAAAATAAAAAGACAATAAACAATTAGCCGGCCATCGTGTGAATAATAGTAGAAAAAAGAGCTTTGCAAAAGTGGGAAAAGCTACATCCGGTAATGTTGGTAAACCCCGATTTTACTCCAACGCATGTCCGTGGCCCAGCGTTTCGTTCGCAGCCTCTAAAACCCATTCAAATACAAGCGATCTCCCCTCGTTGTATGGGAGAGAGATTCCGGATATATCATTCAAACGGCTGCGTCCCAATTCAAATCCAAACAAGGGCCCGTCAGCTTATTAGTATTCTCATAACAATATGAGATAGTTGCTGGGTGCTATGCCTGTCTCGCCGGTTTCTTTCTTGGCCTGCCACCATCGACCGCTTACATCGCTCACTTCGAGTATTTCATGTTTTGAGAAGGAAATTTCATTTGCATCGTCGGGGTTAGCTTCGTAGCTGTAGATAGCCTTCGCACGGTACGGGTACTCCGTCGGGGCAGCAATTTCTGGCTCGTTCTGCGCGGGCGATGGCGTTTTATTAATACCGCCGGGGAAACCGGGAGCTCCACTCGAATTACGTGTGGCATTGCCGTTGAATCCTCCAACAGGAGATGGATTTTCAAACCCGTTAAGCTGGGCAGAAGTATACATCTGCGGGGGTTGGACAGATGTAGATGTTTCGGGGCGACCACCATATCCTCCATTCATAGTTTGTCGACTCATTGGCGGCTCCTTGGCTAGAGCAAAGGAGTCGATGTAGGCGCGTGGTACGGCGGAGGGTGCAGAGCCGAAATAACCAAGCCATACGATCTACAACATGAGTTAGTATATTGGTTGGGTGAATTTTTGCTTTCACACCTTGAAAAACTTGGCGGTAGAAATGATCAGAATTGGATACTTACATGGACCATGGACAGTAAAATGAAACCCGCGGCAGCAGCCTCTCTAGCCCCCTCAGGAGAATAAACCAGAGAAGCAACAGACGAAGATGCAGCAACAAGACCGACAGCTATATAGCCGACGAGCGCGACTTGATATGTCTGGATGGAATCGGATGCTATTACAACGAATATGCCGCCTATTAAAGGTAATATGAAAATGATTGAAAACCATGTATACATTGGGAAAGGAGCCCTAGTTACAGGTACATTTATTTGAGCTATAATTGAACTGATGAAGGATATGACCCATGCGAGCTAATGGACAGCAATGTAGTTAGTAGAAAGGCGCTTGAATCAATATGGTAATATCCAAAGTAACAGATTCAGGACTTACCAAGGCGATAGAGATCGTTGCTAGAGCAAAAGGATCACCGAGAACATTGGACATATTAATGCCCCTACGGCGATAACTTGCCCTAGAATTTTCCATTTTGCGCAACGAAGGAGAATGCAGAGAGCCGTACGAGGGCATAAGGAAAGAGGGAAAAGCTTTTGAGCTTCAATCGAGCAATCAATATTCAAAACCTGGTAAATCGTAATTGGGTATTCGAGCGTGCGGCGCAAAGGGGAATACGCAAGTGTTATCAAGTCGTGGACTTTGTCGATCTCCCGCAGGTAGAACGTGGCTGTGCTCAGAAATGTTGCAGAGACTAGAATTTCAATAATTGGTTGGTGCTTTGAGCGATTCGTTGAATGGTTGATTGTGAGGACCCCAAGCTTGGCAGGATGTCGGCTGGGTTAAATTATCTACAAAGGAGTGACTGGAGTGGGAGATTCGGATAGGTTGAATATCGTTAAAGAGGGCGAACAAATGGAAAATGCCGTTGAATAAAACGTGGGAAGGTTTTGTTTTTTTTGTGTCGGATGGTCGCTAAAATAACGTGCTGGTAGACGTCGTCGCGCGCTATGGTGGATTGTCTAAGGTTTATGCGGCCGGGTACCCTTGCGAACTTAGCTGGGAGTCTCTTCCACGTAGAAAAGAAGTCAAAAATCGAAGTCAATTGCGATATATGCGATCCAGAGCCCAGTCGTTAAAAGCATTAAAGGTCGGATGGAGGGTGGAGAAAGCCTATAGTTGAAGCGCGGAGAGAGTTTATTGCTGTAGATGTCCTTGACTTTGAAGACCGAGTTGACCCGAGTTGGAACGTCTATCGAGTGATAAGGCGATAAATGAGGCAGGTATTATTATATCGGCTACGGTCCCGAATCGAGAATGTGGACGGGGGCGAGAAATTTTAGAGTTGGCCTTATTCTTGTCTTGTCTTCTGGTTCTTTCATGCGACCTGGCTGTCCTTTTCTGTTTCTTTTTCTTCTTCCCGACTAGCAGCAGCAAACAACTCACACGCTGCAGCAACCCCTTTCTCCTCGCAGTTCCTGACAGCGCTATAACCCTTCACTGGAAACCACCGGCCACAATATGTACGTCGTGAGAAGCGAAGTTGGATCGTCCCACGGTTGCAAAGCCTGGCTGAGAATCGAAGAAAATGATTGACAGAATACCTAGGCTCGTCTTCGCGATGACGGAGTTGGAGGGAATTGGAGTGGGAAAGAAGGGACAGGCAAAAAAAAAAAGCGTAGAAAGGAATAGGAAGGGATGGGGTGGTAAATGGTTCAAGGAAATTCAGCTAGCAGGCTACCTGTCAATCAAATCGGCTGGAGAAGGGGGAGTAAAGTTGGATGAGTGGAGCGTGCGTCTTCCGGGGGGGTGTTAAGCAGAATCGCAATCTAAGTTCCTGACGAACTGCTGTAATCAATGTAATGCATGGTATAAGAAGAGGCAGAAGGTACAAGGAAGTACCTACTTAGGTATACGTACAGTACTAATAGCAGCTATAGTATCCACATACAATCCTTTTGTATTAAATCTAATTAGGCTTCGTACTACCGCTAGCAGTATATACAGGAGGCCCTCTGCTGAATTAATTGAACGGACAATTGGGCTTACGCAAATTCCCCTGGTCAGGTACCTAGCCGATGCCTATTGAAGTTAGCAGGCCTCCTAGGTAGACCTAGCATCTACTCATTTCACCCTAGTCCTCCAGATTGATTTGACCAGGGAAGTTCAATGAGCTTGACTTAGATGTGCTATCATTGGCCCTGAACACGCAGACATGTTGGACACAGACACAACGTATCTTCCATTATGCCATTTCCATTTGGCCCCGGTCCAACTTTTCTTACACGGTATCGCATAGCGTTTAAGCAGGTTTAACATCGGAAAGACTTACAAAGACTTACTCATGACAACATCTCCGAATACCTACTAGTTAGTAAAGAAATATGAAATAGTTATACAATACACACGGACAACATGAGAGATGATCCGCTCGGTTTTCGTAAACTAGGGCGCTAAAGCAGGAACACGACGAATTGGCATCCCGAGGCTACTAGGTGGCGGCAATGTGGTGGAATGTAGTGGTTGAATTGATCATAGTTGGGCGATCCGTGAGTTGGGGAAGACGGAGTTGCATGCTGGCTGACTGGTGTTTGAGATTTAACTAGGATCTAAGGGCGTCTGCCAAGGAAGAAGGGGATGCAAGGTCTGGGAACCTCTAGATGACTTGCTACTTCGGTGAAAATCTGACATGTTAAAATATAGAAGAACTAACTAGCCTAACTTTTCTTGCCTTAATCCTTCGAATGCTGTGTTCACCGCTCAAATCCGTACGCTTTCGTTAAGTAGGTAGACTTAATAACTACCTCCTAGGTACGAATCTGATAACAGCTGCATATGAGGTACCTAATACTAATTAAACCAGGAGACAAAATCAGCTGGTTCCCGATGGCGTCTGTGATTCCCCGCCGGGTCACCAGTGCAGAGCAAGTTGAGGGAGGTAGTTAGTGATGGCTTCCGATAGGCAGACATAAGGTGGTGACCTACCTCTAGGAGCAAGATCGGTAGAAGTTTCACAACGCTCTTCATACTCCCATGGTTACAGGGCTTCCCACGATGGAGGGTTGCAATGATGTAAGCATGGTTGAGGCTTGACCAGTCGTAACAACGTTTTGGTCACGTTAGTTGATTACCAGTGTACCTAAGGTATGAGGTATGTAGGTAGGTATTCATCCATATTCTGCTATCGTCTGAACGATGTCGGAATTTGCATCAGCGACGTGCTCTGCGCTGCGACACGTTTCAAAGTAGATCTAGTATGGATCTAGTTAATACACACATTCTGAAGAAACACCATAAAGAGAATGACGCCAAACGTAGTTTTAAAACTCCATCTTGAGATCATACCTTCTTACGTATGGTCTGATCGAGGTTAATGAAGACTGATCATAAGCCATCTTTGGATCAGTTATGAATCGACAACCCGTACTGATTTCCGGTAATAACGAGTTAGTGGCATCACATACACGTGTATGTATATATATATGCCATGGATCATCCTTTAACTCCTACTCTAGTAATCGTTGCAGACGGCACAGACCTTCTTTTTAGTACATAGGCCAAGAGGCTCTACACCTGCAGATTAGATCAGTTCTGAGTTTGGATGTGTTTCTCCAAAGCAGATCAAAAAGTCCCCTAGATCTAGGCCTTTTGATCTTCATTGCGACCTTTCATGCATACCATAGGTACCTTAAGCAAAAGTGATAAGAGGGATAAGAGGGATAAGAGGCTCAGGATAATTTGAGGTATGCTTATCACATTTTTGAGACCACTTTCAGATGGTTCACAGACCTAGAGGCCGACCCTCTTATACAACAGCATATTAATATCCAAAAGACGCACTGCAGATCTTGTCATGGCTAATGCATTATTCCGGAACTCAATTATAAACGCGGTCCCGAAGGGCTGCATTAGCTTTAAGACTGCTCGTGTCAGGCCGCCGATCCCCGTCTGAGCCGGCGCGTTTGAGTTTTGGCTCGAGCTAGAGAGGCCACCGCACTCCCCACGAGTGGCTTAGAAGAAGTTAACAATTCCAGGTTGTTCCTGCGTCAATTCTCGATGAGCGATATGCAGGTGAGATTTGGTATTCATAGAATGGAACGTTAGGAAATGACTTCTAGTACTCAGCCACTACCGAAAATCGAATTGGATCAAATCAGCATTATCTTAATTAAACACCGAGGTCTCTTCTATTACTTAAACAACATGAGGATCTAACCTAGTGCTGTTTAGATTGTATTATGTATGCATTTGGCTCTACTTCATAATACACTAAGGATATCTTGATACTACTTCGATTTACACCCATCTGCATAGGTAGTATCAGATGTGAATATTAAATCAAGTCTAACATGATTTATACTACTATATTCCTGGGGGTAGGCTATGTTTGTCCCTTGCCCCTCTCGTGTTAATCTTCCACACCAAGATTGAACAGAACGATAATGAACATTGTTACTAGCATGGAAATGCTATACGAACCAGACAATGGAATGCCTCACTACAAATTAGCAAAAGTATTTGTAGCAGGCGAATCTCATTGCTTGTTTCTGTCTGTTCAGAGAGTTTCCAAGTCCCTCCCCAATATTAGCCCTCGGTGACGTCAGACGGTCAGGGCTCTTCAATTTCGTCGTCGCCGCCGCTGCAAGACTTTGTGCCTATTCGCGGTACAAATCGACATTGACTTCATAGGATCGTGTACAAAATAGATAGCATCCATAATGTCGAGGGTGCAGCTACACGAAGAGCGCGGGCAGGTTAATAAATATTCGATCCCCCATAGGAACCTTTATGTTCCAAGGCATATGGGCATAAGTGGCATGCCTCAAATCTCATTCCTTGCCCTTTCTACTCTTCTCACGACGCGCTCGGCATTCTCAACACGGCTCTCAACGCCCGCCACGAAGTTCGAGTAGCTCATAACATTATGCTCGTACCACTGGCGCACGACAACCTCACTGCGGGCTCTCAGCTCCGCGATCTCGGCCGCCTGTGCTATCTGTGTCGCCTCGATTCCCTTCATCTTTGGTAATAGGGTAACTAAGGTAGCCGTGTGCGCCGGGTCTGGAATCGGCGTGTCAGATATAGCCGTGAGCGCGGAAGCTGTGGCCGGGAATGAGGACGCGGCGGCGAGAACAATAGCGCGTAAGGCTTCAGGTGGGAGTTCGGAGGGTGGTTGGGACGGCGGTGGTGGTTGGAAGAGAGTTGGTTGAGATTTATCTAGGGGTAATTAGTTGAATCGATCATAGCGTTTGTGAAAAGAAAGGAAAATAGAACGTACAGAGTTTAAGAAGTTCGGCATAAACGCGCATTCGTTGAAGAAGAGTCGCAAACCGGTGCTCTAGTTCCTGCATACTTCTTATAGTCGATGCTTTGGGTTGCTGAGCTGTATGGCCATATAGTAAATGCTCAATGCGCAAGAGTCGCGCTTCGAGGAGAGATATCGTAGAGAGAGTCGTGTTGTCTAGAGTCGATTCCATGGTGTCTATATTGAGCGCTTGTTGGGTGATTGAAAACTGGCGAATCAGTAACGAACGTCATGAATAACGCAAATTCCAAAAGAGAGTCTATCGCGGTAAATGATAGAAGGGATTAATGGTAACCTAATAGTTAATTGGTAATTGTAGAACAATAGATAACTCTCTTTGAGGTATTCTATAAAAGGTTGATAAGGATAAGGCTGAGCTAATCTAGGCCGAGTTCCCCGGTCTTTTGGTAAGCTTCGGGATCCCGGTTCGGAAAGCTAGCCGCTAATAGCCTAACCAGGAATACGTGATTTAATTGATTGGCTAGAAATAGCTGTCAGCAGACGTAGTCCCCAGTTGGGGAGATTGCGGGTGGCCTTGACGACAACTGGCAGTCACAGTTAAATCTAATTCTACTCTAGTGTTTGACGTGTAACTATCACTTTCCACCCTAACATCATCATACGGACATAGCCATGTAAAGAAACGTCATCGCCTTAGTATTGCGACTGTATCATACAATAAACGTATATCCTACTCATCAACCGCCAAGCGCGTGAAAGCAATTCAGGATTCCGAGGCCCCAAAGCAAGTCGCGCGTGCACGAAAGCGGTCAGCCAGGAAGAAGCCCATCTTGTCTTACTCGAGCAGAGAGGCAAGATTGAGACACACAGGTCTTCAGCGCAGCTAATTGCTGCGAAGGAGGATAGCAATAGGAATTATACAGTCCCTCCTGGGCTATGCCGAATTATTCGACCATTTCTGGAGAGAGCTCCGCCTCTACCGGCGATATGACAAGGTGCGTAGCGTAGCCTCGACAGCTAGCCGCTGCGATTCCTATATCATTAATAACAACGGTCAACACTAATATCATTCTACAGACAAAAACGGGCTCGCGGCCGTCCCAAAGACACTGGAGGAGGGCAGGCCACCATGATTAGCAGTGTTATTAACCTTCTTAATACCAGTAAGTCATATCCCGCCATTATGTCGTCAGCCGAAGCCTAACGTAAGTGGCGTTATAGTTATCGGCGCCGGCACGCTAGCGATGCCCTCGGCCATGTCGCACTTCGGAATGGTAGCCGGAGTCATCGTAATCCTATGGTCAGGATTTACATCTGCCTTCGGCCTATACCTTCAGTCCCGATGCGCACGATATATCGACCGTGGCACCTCGTCGTTCTTCGCCCTATCCCAAATGACATATCCTAACGCCGCTGTTATTTTCGATGCTGCGATTGCCATAAAGTGTTTCGGGGTTAGTGTATCATATATAATTATCATCGGCGACTTAATGCCAGGTGTGGTGGAAGGCTTTGACGGCAGAGCGGCTGATATCCCATATTTGATGGACCGTAACTTTTGGATCACCGTCTTTATGCTCGTTATAATTCCTCTAAGCTTCTTAAGACGCCTAGATTCTCTCAAGTACACCAGCATTATTGCCCTGGTTTCGATAGGGTATTTGATCGTGCTAGTTGTCTACCACTTCGCTTCGGATGTTCTTGCACCCAGAGATAAAATCCGGTTTGTCTCGTGGGGAGGGCCCGTGGAAGCTCTCGCCAGCTTACCAGTGGTTGTTTATGCATACACCTGCCACCAAAATATGTTTTCCATTCTCAACGAGATATCGAATAATTCCCCCGCCAGGTACGCTTCTCTAGCACTAAATATTCATGATACCACACTAACAAGGATCGTAGCATAATGGGTGTTATATTTTCTAGCATTGGCTCTGCTGCTGGTGTCTACATACTGGTCGCTATTACTGGTTACTTGACCTTTGGCAACGATGTTACAGGCAATATTGTCTCCATGTGTATGCCATCCAACATTACCTTCTCTCTAATTTGCAATTAAGCTAACGAATCTACGCTAGATCCCGCATCGGTTGCTTCTACTATCGCCAAGGCGGCTATTGTCGTTCTTGTAACATTTTCGATCCCGTTACAAATACATCCGTGCCGAGCATCTGTAGATGCAGTTCTTAAATGGCGACCTAAAGATGTGACTCGCCCTCAAGGGCGGACAAATTCCCCCGGCGGCCGACCGCTTCTCCCAAACCCCGCCCAATCACGATCAGATCATGGACCGAGCGCGCCTATGTCAGACGTGCGCTTTGCCGTTTTAAGCACAATTATCATAGTGTTAGCTTATATCGTTTCTCTAACTGTGGTGTCCTTAGAACGAATGTTGGCTTATGTCGGTTCTACGGGGAGCACGAGCATTAGTTTCATTCTTCCAGGTCTATTTTACTACAAAATCTCAGATCCTAATTCGATCCACCAGCAACGCCTAACTAAAGAAGATGACGATGTGCTCTCTCCCCCTAGCTCCGATTCTGAAGAGGGAGACGCGGACGAAGGGCTTCTAGGGAGAAGCGTGGACAGCATCCACAGCGTGGCAAGCGGTTCAAGTACTAAGAGTAAGAATACGAAGTCTCCATGGCGCTGGCGGAGGAAGTGGAGGTGGGATATGGAGCATATTAACCCCGAGCTCTTAAGAGGAGCGGCGCTTGCCTTGTCCATCTACGGCGTATGTGTTATGGTTGTATGCCTAGGGATGAACTTGGTCGGTACCGTAACAGCACATTAACTTGGGAGACTTATCCCATCCAAGATTCTAAGGATCATGAGATAGATCCAAGACCCTCAATTAGTATCGCGCACATTTAGGGGTTCAGTGTCTCTTACTTTCTTTCTGCATCTGTAGGAGTTTGGGGTATGGCTACTTCATTGTACATATACATTTGGTTTCCCAATGTTTCTTAGTGCTGGGATTGAATATAATTTGTCTGCGACGTTGTGTGATCTTTATAATACACTATATTCGAAGCTTGTTCGCGGCTGACTATTTTCAGTACATTAGGTACTGTTATAAAAGCCAATAATCGTAGGTACCTAGATGGTGTAGCTTTTACGGCTGCTAAGAATAGAAAGTCGACGCGCGATTACGTGCATGAGGCCCCTATTTAATACTTTAGGGTAGACATTCACAGGCGGCCTTTACAAAAAAGATCTCCACTTATAAGGCGTGGCGGGGTCCGGCAAGATGTTGCCCCACCAAAAAGTAAAAAGTTGAACTGATTATCAAGCAGGCGTCAACTTCCTTCTACACATTACACAATACACATTTACCAGATAATCCACAAGCCGTTTATAAGCTCGGACTGTTTTTCCGCCATAATTACTCCCTCCCTTCATAAAACTTGCCAATCTACTACTTCAAATCACCAGGATACCTAAGCGCGAAACCTACCTATCTACCCCTCATCATGTCTGCCCCTCACAGAGATGATGGAGATGATGCGCCCGAGATGCTCGACGCAGAAGACGCACTTGAGGAGATCCAAGATGCTGAAGGCGATATAGCTATGGACTCTGACGACGACGAGCCAGAAGAGATCACTTTACAAAACGACAGTATAGCCTACTTCGACGCTCACAAGGACTCTGTCTTCGCCATCGCCCAACACCCCACCCAACCCTCGCTCATCGCAACTGGTGGTAGTGAAGGAGAGGGAGATGATGCGCCGGGAAAAGGCTACGTTTTCGATACCAGCCCAGTTGTCGGTCGACCTGTCCTTCCGCCTAGCTACAACGCCGACCCGTCATCACAACAACAAAAAAGCACCGAGTTAAAAGCGCTTTTCACAATCGAGGGCCATAGCGACTCGATTAATACGCTTGCATTCACGCTACCTAACGGGCAATTCTTGGTTTCGGGAGGTCTAGATGGTAGATTGCGCACGTACGAGCTATCCGTAGATGCACGAAATAAACCGTCTTTTGCATTCCTTGCCGAGTCCCAGGAGGTGCCCGAGGTGAATTGGCTGGCGCCGTGCCCGTCGTCGAAGTATCCCAACACCATTGCGTTAGGTGCTTCGGACGGCTCCGTCTGGGTGTACACGATCGACCCCTCCGATTCCGCGAACCCCATGCAGATCGTACAGAGCTATTTCTTACATACCGCATCGTGCACGGCCGGCTCCTGGTCACCCGACGGCACATTCCTAGCTACAGTATCGGAGGACAGTTCGTTGTGTGTCTGGGATGTGTGGGGCGAAGCGGCTGCCAAGAACTTGGTCAACGACAACGGTCAGACGGTAGTATCGCTTACGGGTCAGGACCAACGCTTTGGCGTGGAGGGTGGTCTGTACGCAGTTGCTGTGGACCCCAAATCCACATTCGTCGCGGTTGGTGGCGCGGGCGGCTCCATCAAGATAGTAGGACTACCACGAGTAGGCGTAGACAGCCAGCCTGTGTCTAGCAAGCAGAGCAAAACCAAAGCTAAAGGCGGGGAGGCGGGAAGCGCGCAAGCTGGTACTATTCTAGCTGATCTGCAGACGCAATCAGATGGAATTGAGACGCTTAGCTTCTCTTCGCAACAGACACTGCTGGCCGCGGGTAGTGTGGACGGCAGCATAGCGGTATACGACACGTCGCGAAGGTTCGCACTGCGGCGGCATATCAAAGAGGCGCATGAAGAGTTTAGCGTGGTGAAAGTCGAGTTTGTAGCGGGGCTCGGCGACGGATGGCTGCTAACGAGCTGCGGTATGGACGGCGTGGTTCGCCGGTGGGATGTCCGAGGCGCGGCTAGCTCGACGACAACAAGTCTTATGAAAGAGTGGAGGGGTCACAGGGGAGACGGCGAGGGTGGAGGAGTACTCGGGTTCGTGCAGGGCACTACCGGAGAGCGAGTTGTAACAGCGGGTGACGATGGTGTCGTGTTGGTATTTGAAGCTTAGGGATTTAGAGGTACTTTATGATAATGCTAGAATTCATACCCGGCTGTAGCATAACAAGGCTTTGGCTAAGATTTATATCTACTTCTTCGTGGACGATTATTTTTATGGCTAATTGTGAAACAGCTGGTTGATCACTTGCGAGTGTTGCATTGGATCTTCACTGGCTTGAATTACTTTTAGTTATGAATCGTATTGCCTTGCTCTAATCCATTCTAGTGTCTCAGTTGATTAGGGGTCTCCAGAGTTTTAGGCTTTTAACACCGTTTCGATTGATATTTACATGTGTCTATTCAATCTGATAGACGAAGTTGTTCGAACATATGAAGATATCATGGACCTATTCTTGTAGATCCAAAAATATCATGACAGCCAGCAACCGCCAAGTATAAATCTAATAGGTATACCGTGGTTCCAATCCGGGACTCCGAACGCCTTCTCCTCCACCCGACCCTTCTAAATAAACATGAACAACTCCGTCGTAATGATATAATATTTACTTCTCGTCCATCAATACAAACCACATGCCACTTAGTAACCCGCCAAGCGCAAGGGTCGTCAGTATCCCAGCTCCGGCCTTGTCCCCAGCCGTAATAGGCCTCGGCTGCTCGATCTTGTCGGAGTCGGAGGCACCGGCGTTCGGATTGCCCTGGGACGAGCCCCCGGTCTCCGACGTGTAAGGCGCTTGCGCGAGGTGGACCAGAGGCGCCATAACCGCCTGGAGCGCATTCATCTGCTCGCCGACCCCGCTGATGCCGTCGAAGGTGGCTTGCTGCAGCCAACTGAACCCGCACGCCGTCCCCGCCGGACCCTTGTAATCCGTCGATGCGGGTCCGGAGCATTGCTTGGCAGCGGCTTGGGCCGACGATTTAAGCAGGGGCGTGATGGTGTCGGACGTGAACGGGGCGATTACTGTGGTTAGAGCCATCCAGCGGCTTAGATGGCCTTTGAAAGCCTGCTGGTCTGTGTTGCACTTCGCGGACGTCTTCTCGCAGCTGGGCTCCCACATAACCCCATCCTCAAAGAATATACTCGCTATGGACTTGACTTGTCCCTCTAGGCGTGTCTTCCACGGCTCGGCGCCGCCGGTGTGGTTGTACATGGCTGCGGCACCGTCTAATGTGCGAGAATATTTCGTGTCAGTTTTGCAATAGTACAATTCTGGAATCTTCACCGTGGTTTTTCGATTGAGTCGAAATGGTAGGGTCATCATCAACCACACTTACTACTGAGCGTTAGCCACTGTATGCAGTACCGAAGCAGTTTCGAACCCATTCTATTCTATAAAGGGGGTATTCGAAAATAACAAGACGGGATGTTTTCATACATACCATAGAAATAATCCCGCGTTGTAGGTGAATTGCGCCCCGTTGATCTCCGTGCAGTTTTCGCCGCTGGCGTTTCCGGCGCCGTCTAGCACGTTGTAGTTCTCATTGATGAAACCGACTGATTGCTCCCACTCGAAAATCTTGTTCGCCCACTCGGTATAAGTCTCGTTGGCGGTGTATTTGGCCAGGCGCGCAGCAATGTTGAAGAAGCATCCGTTGGAAACGGAGTTCTTGTAGTTGTAGCCGTTGTTGAACGTGTATATCTGCCAACGCATTCCACCGCCGCATGTGTCGGGCTCCCACCGCCCGACGTACTCGTTGTATACGGCTTGGACCAATGCTAGCCACTGCGGCTGGTCCGGATCTGGGTTTGTGAAGTTCATCTCGGCGGCAGTCATTGCTGCCATGGCCCAAAACCCCTGATCGTCGTTGCCTTCGGACTTTGTCTGGTTCGAAGGCATGAAATCCGCGTCGTCTCCGACCTGGTGTTGGAGAGCCTGGAATGTGATGTCGTTATACGTCTTGTCGCCTGTGAAAGCTGCATAGTCTATCAAGGTTCCAAACATGGCGCCCGCCTCCCACCCTGTCAACTCTATTAGTTAAGAGCCGAATTACTCGGTGATACGAACTACACGCACAATAGTAGGGATCAGGCAAGTTTCCAGGGACATCGCCCGTATTATTTCCTATGAAAGGTCGATTAGTAGAATCCTTCTTGTGCGATCCGGTGATCCGGCTCACCTGAATAATATTTGACGAGACCATAAGCAATCGTACTAGCGGCCGACTTGATAGAGGCTTTTTAGTGTCAGCCATGGACATGGTACAATTTACACCAGAGCGTCTTACAATCACTTGTCCAGTCTACATCAATAGCAGCCACCAAGTTGAGAAGCAATCCTAAAGTGCCAACTAGAATCGACAAGGAATACATAACGGCCTCGCTTTGGAAGAAATAGAATCCGGAGTGTATGAGTTGAAACCAGCTGGCTTTTGGAGTAGACACGAGGGAGCGGTTAAGTAAACGGACCTTTCTGAAGGGCCGATGGCGTTAGAAACTTAAGGTGATCGGCCAGCCACATCCACCATATGTACACTACAGTTCTTCATCGACTTGTGGACTTAGCAGATCCTGATATTCATATCTACCTACCTACGTACTTACAGCCATGCTATGGGAGAACCCACACCGTCGTCTTTGCCGACGCGGCTTCTGTGGGCCTGAGACCGGTCTAAGTATTACATACCTAGGTAGATATAAATTCAGTGGACCATCCCCATCCAACCAGAAAGTAGCACTCATTGCAAGAGCCCTTTCCTTTTCTTCTGGCTTAAGCAACAATTTCATGTTCATTTCTGCGCCATTTCTACTGGCATGGGAAACGTCAGACGTTGTATGTATACGTACCCCCGCTGGTCACGCTGAGCAGTGCCATCGAATAGAAGTGGTCGGTTCCATATCGCAAGTTTCGAAGCGATCGCAGTCTGGCGTGGGGGCCCCACTGTGACGCCATCTGGTACGCGTAAACTATCATGATGTGCCTCGAAGCCGTGTAAGCAAAGCTTCCATGTCTAATCTTAGACGGCTAATTACCGGAGGCTAGGCTTAGCCAGGCGGATCGTCAGGGGAGTCGGAGAACAAGCTTTTCTTTTCTGCCGTCATGCAAGACCCATCCCTAGGGCCGGTTTGTGGGTTTTCTGTGGTTTTCATGTTCCGTCCGGAGCCTCTCTCGGTGGTGTAATGTCAAAGTACAATACAAGAAGATACAAACTGAGAAATTGAAATTAAAAATTTATTTACGGGACCGGAGGAATTTCCAGTCGCGTAAAGTCTCACCGTTGCTCATTATCAAACGCGACTTTTTTAAGCCTCAGAAAATGTGAGGCTCTTTAATGATATGCTTGTTTCATTAAGGCGACCTGGCCGATCAGCTAACATTGCGACCAGCAAAGTGCACACAATCGGAATTCCGTATTTGTTTACAACCCTTGTAGCCCCTCTTTTCACAGCCTTTCTCGTCTCCATAAAACCATCATGTAGACTCAACTTGTTATCTTTAATTCCACGCAAGGAATACTCCTAGGCTATTACTGAACATGGCCGAGATAGCTTGATGTGTGTTGCAACTTATCAAATTTACCGGATTTATTAATTATCTGCCGTTATTGATTCAATCTAATTAAGAGACGGCAAGAAAGGTGTACTATACAATACCTTGCTTGAGCAACGGTATCTCCTGAATGACAGCTTTAAGTCCGAGACAAAATTTTGGGTTATTTGAAAGTGTGTAAGTGAAGATTTTAGACATGTCCACGATCTTCTAGGTTAGGACTATGAACAAATCTAGTACATGTGGCTACAATTTTTGCTAGACCATTTCAAGGTTGTAAAACATTTAATTGGTTTGAACAAAAAGGACCTTGAAAGTAAAGGGTTTCTTATATTGCAATATTGTTGATCAAATAATTAAGAATTAGGTAGTTACTTCATGCTTACTTTGCACTTTATGATAACTACCCCTTACACATATTACTTGTATTCTTAAATAAGAACAAGCTATTGTGTATTGCTTATTTAAATTTGATTGGCTAAGCTTGTTGCACTATTCCTAACATGATATATTTTAAGTATTTTTTACCGGGTTGATTTGTTAATATAAATGGGCTATGTACTGCAGCTTATTCGCACTTGAGAATATATAAAGTGATCTTTTTAGTTCTATACCATAGGTTATACTAAAGTATAACTTCATATCTCCACAGGGGCCAAGGTGTACCATCATATGAATAATTCTTGTCGCTATTAAACAGTGTTTACTCGACCTCAAAGTCTACCTAGTTTTATCATTCATGGACGGGGTCCTATTGTCCCGGTTATGGGTTTTGTGACCCCTAAACGCCATCTACGATCGGATCTCCAAACCTAGACCTGCATAAAACATACCCGGGTGGGATGATTCCGCTGATGGGTATGACTCATTCTGATATCTCAGGTGTGTCAGGTCGTAAGTTGCCCTCAAAGTTGACAGGCCGGGGTATCACAGCCTTACCCCATCTGTAAAACGTAACACGGTGTAGTAGAGTTCTTTTAAGACCGGATAACTCTGTTCTACCTACTATGTTGGCTATTTATAGCATATTTGAAAGTGGCAATATTTGGCGTGAATGGTTTACTACTTATAAAGTGAGTTGTTATGTAAGTACTTATCCCGCGCTTGATGGCTATATTGTGGCGCCCAGCCATCCCTACTAGCAGGTGCTGATACAAGGATTAACTTGCATCTGTTAAAGAATTCACGATGTACAATGAAGCGGATTGGTTTTTAAAATTAATTCATTTACATCATAGAATAATATAATATTGATGCATAATGTTTGGAATTGAATACAGATAGAAATTATTTTATATCGAGACATGTATATTGCAATATGTAAAGTATTAAAAAAAGAAAAAAAAGCTATACTTTGTATACTCCTTTGACCATGACCTTTCGCACTTCGTAGAATGCGAAAATAATTTTAGGATTGTATGCATGGGGGTTAAAGCAAAGACCTTATTAAAAAGTAAAACAAGCCTATACATGTTTAAATAATGGTTGCTTAACTTATACTAACATAATATAATTGCAATAATGTACTTCGCTTAACGTAGCCCGATATATTTTGGTTTCCCTTCTATGTATAACAGTTTTCACCTTTTATATAACCCCCCAACTTACCTTTGAGTCATCTGCATTCAAATTCTTGTAATAGCCCATACTGTTTCTATTACTGCTTGCGCCTACTATATACAACCTATATTAGAGCATTGCACTGCCCTTTTTACAAAGTAAGTTGCTACCTCTATTGCTTATTTGGAATTTCTAAGCACATATCTGTCGTCTCCTTGGAATACTCTTCCGTGCCAGCACTGACAGTATACGCTTCCAGAATGGCCCCCACAAAGACAAGTAATAAAGTCCAAACGTTGACACCTCGAGATACCGAAGTCATCGACACTATTTTGCAAGCTTGCCCTCCTGATATGAAACCCAAAATATCAGATTGGGATACCATCGCACACAGATTAGGGTTTAAAACTGCAGCGTCAGCTAAGGAAACCTTCCGTATTCTCTGCAAAAAGAGAGAGTGGTTCAGCCCGACTGACTCCCAGTCTGAATCTGGTTTTAAATCTTCCTCGATCCCGCAAAAGGAAGCCGCTACTCAGGACGAGAAGCCTCCCAATATGAAGAAATACGATACAAGAGGTCGTGCTAGGAAGGAGCCCCAAGCGAAGCTCAAACCCAACACTGCCGAGCTCAACGAGACTACCGATAGTGAGCTAGAGACAATTCCGGATGACATGTCTGACTTCGACCGCACCTATGGTACCGTTTGAGATACATTCATCGTAGCTTCGAGGATAAAGTTGTATCCCATGGAGATATTTACGATTGGGAAAGCGATACACATACGAGTAGAGGCATAGCTCGACGGCTGCGAATGCTAGGGTGAAACTTTGGGAACCCGTACACTCATTTCATCATTAGATCAGTGTCAAGTATCAACACTTTAAGTAGTTGAATAGTTATTCGATATTTATCTGTGTGGCTAGGTATTCTTCGTCCTTGTCGCAGTCAGACGATGTTGTGCATCATGTATAGTATACGTCTGGTTACTTCCCCTTTCCCCAACTTGACCAGTGTGATAGTTAAATGTAGTCACTCATGATAGTAAAGGTTCCATTATCAAAGAGGAACTGCCGATGACTTGGGTACCTACCATACATAAGTTTCAATATAAAGGTGTTGAAACTATAATAATCTCACCTTCGCACTAAGAGGTCATTAGGTGATTTATGATTAAGGTAGTGATAGTCAGGTACGGAAGTTGAGGCAATATATGTGGAGCGAGGCAGTTTCAACTCTATAATTGACTCTGGGGTATTGTGGATTGCCTATAGTCATGCGATGACGCAGTTGCGTCGATAGCTTCCAATTAAGTATCAAAAGCATAAACGGAACTTGCGAGGAGAAGTGCTTGGCTCACAATCATACGATGAAAACCTTGAGTGCACTCACTACGTAATTGGAACGGTCACAGGATACCATTCATAAATCCCTGACCAATAATACATGTACCATGACGGACGTTACAATATCTCTTTGGATGAATGGAAAGTCACATACTCTCCCCGCACCTCAACTCTGAAGTCATAAAAATACTCCCGACCCTATCGATCATTACTCATACTTTATAAATCGTCAGCTGAAGTCTGATCTCTTTCCCCTCAGAACTCGGAATATCTAACTTGAAATCATTCAAACGAGACTCGTGACATTTAGCCAAGATGTCTGGTGGCGAAAAAATCAACCAAACCCCCACGAGTAAGGGAAATGTTAGTAGCCAGCAACACCGTGGTCAGCAGAACGCCACTGCAAGCAACGACGGCGGGAAGAGAAGCAGCAGCAGTAACATGGTCAGCTTTGACCCAGATGACGAGATCATGTTCCAAATCGACGACATAGAGCTGGACGATGGGGACAGCGAAGTCAATAAGTAGGGCAGACTCCAGGTATGATGAAGCCCAATAGTCTGGAGTTGGAGGAATCATTTACGCGATATGACTGAAGGAAAAGTAGAAGATGTAGAATTGAGTGTTCCAATGGAAACTAGCACACATGCGCGTTTGGTAATGGTGTCGGGTGATGTATTGCCAGGGGAAATGGAAACTGTTAGGTCAAGGCTAGGAGTTAGATTGGGCTCGGTTGATCAAAAGGCTACGACTGCTCGAGGAGATATTAAAAAAGAGACACATTAGCATCATACTAATTTAACGGAACCTTTATCGTGTTTAGGCACTACCAATTGGCATGATTAAAAGTTAGGCTGTGCAATTATGGTTAACTACCCCTATTCGGGACACTATTGAGGAACTCATCCAGCTGTACGACTAGATGTTTATATGGCAAAGAGCTAGAGTTTTAAGATATGAGTACCTACCTACCTAAATAATATTAGATGAAATTTGATTTAATTGAATTTACTTTTCTGGCTTAGGTACTTAAGAGATGTTGATATGGGGTTCGTAAGTTGCGCAGGTTGAATCGCCAACGATATCCACTTAATAGGGGCTTTCCCTAGAACACTGACTACCTAGGCTAAGTAATTAGTTATATACCTAATTATACCAACCTTCTTGATTTGTTATATATCTCTCACAAATAGAAAAGGTACATATACTAGAGGTTGATAGTCAAGGGACGAATTAAGATAGGTAGTTCTGATTATTTTTCCCGGAAAAGAAATAAATATTAATGGCGCACCAGCACTGTTTACTAGACTAGTGGAATAATGCTGGGACACGTTGGAAGTAGTAGTAAACTATTGGTATAGATTTATGGAAACTGTTGAAGGTCTATGGATAACAGCTATTCCAACCACGCCATTACATGGATCCACCATATTCCTAATTCTCCGTATGGCTCAGTACTTATAGTCTGGGCAGTGCTAGCTTCAGTAAATTCATTAGGCTGCCGCGGTTCCCGCCTACTTATCTTCGTTCCTCTACTCTTATTCCTTTCGGGCTCTGTAGGCATCTATAAGAGTATCATCCCATGTGATATGAAGCGCGCTTAGCACTTCCTACGCCACGGATATCGCTAGCAGCGCTATCTGCCTCTTGAATTTTGCGATCGAATGCTTTAACCATATTCAGCTCGCATGGGATTTTGAACAAGAATTCTCGACGTACCAGTTGAAGCTTGGCGTCCTCCAAGTCCGTCTTTCATGATAGGGAGAGGTTCTTAGAAGCACCAACCGCAATAATAATGGATCCTAGTCATGCAAGGCGAATAGAGACCCGCCTTGGGATGGCCGATAAGAAGCTACTTGACCCCGAGTTATACGTCCCGGCTGACCTCAAGAATATACGAATAGGGTTCCGCGAATGTCCGTATTTACCAGAGTCTGAGTCTATACATACTAAACATGTCCTTTGTTCAAGATGAGACATCTAGAATCCTGACACTCACCAATCAGCGATCTCGAAAATCTCTTCCCCGAAGACGCCTGACAAAAGTTTTCCGAGCTCAGCAAGGAGGAATGCAACGGAATTGGCAAGTCAACCCTGGAAGAGCTCAAGGTAATCGTTGAAGAGTGCGATCCATGGCTAGAAACTGCAGTAGACGAGATGCTTCAGAATATACTCGGCACGGGTACTTACATCATTCAGTCACACAATACCGGTATTGTGACGGGGATACATCACGGTGATATCAATGGTGTCAGCAATGGGAATAATAAAAAACCCCGGAACTACTGGGGTAGATGTTGATACTTCCGTGTCTACCATTGCATTAGCTTCAGCAGGATGTATCCGCCCCTTTAGAAACTAGGTTGATCGTAGTTAATACAAATACAAGTTTCCATAGTACCCCAACATCCTCACTTTCTGTCAGATAATATAAATCATTATTTGCCTGCATATACTATGTAATCCTAGCACCTGCTACATGACAACTGTATATATGTGTCCTAATACACACCTACACACCTTACACAGCATTTTAGATGCAGAGGATAAGAATCCTACAGAGATTCATACAACCCTACTTGTGGAAGCCGGCATTCTAAATGTATGCGTGGCATAGTAAGAGAGGTGATAATCTAACACTGTGAAGCCCCTACGATCGAGGGGCTCTTTCGTACACTTGCAGACTCCAAACCCCGCCTCGCCTCACCTTGGCATGCTGTCGTACGAAATATTTTCCTAGCCTTACTTTCTCAAATCAGAAGTAGTGGCGTTTTCTTGCATGGGGCTGCATAGAAGTTGATAGGCTCTCGATAGATCGCTACAACACCACCGCAGGATCTTCAGCTGTACAGATTACGGGGATAGTGATTCTTGATTGGTAGTGTTCCAGACTTAACTCTGCCCAGAGAGGTCGCGCTCAGGTATCCCTCAGGTGGCTTCTCGGAATATCTATTGTTTGATTTACCGTTTTGATAAGGCTACAGCTTTTGTTGCATATCAAACTACCACGGAAGAATTATTCAGGGGATACTTATTACTATTTTCTAGCCAATACATCAGTTCTTCTACGGCTTCATTGGTTATAAGGCTTTACAGTAGCTCTTGTATGAGTTCTAAACAGGAGTTAAGTGATAATATGTGTAGTATCGCGCTTTCGTTTGATCCATTAGCCCTAGGCCATTAGAATAGAGAAACTCGAGCTTATGTGAGGCATCAATAGACCTCTTGACCCCCCTTATATTAATCCTTCAGTTAATTTCCAATAGAATAGTACTTGCTGTCTCATTTTGAACTCTTGGTCGACTATTAGAGGGGGGTTTTAGCATGGCATTTATCAACCAACTGGTTAGACAATATGAGATGTTTATTAGCGAGGAAATTGAAAAAGGCCGAACGTCTCACCTTGAAGCGATGATTAACCTTGCTAAGGAAGTTTTCATCGACGTGATAAAAACGATTGCATTGACAAATACCGAAGCAAAAGTAATATCGAAAAAGAGGTTATCAAAAGTACAAGAAAGAGGCGAAAAGGAGACACGGATAGAAGAAAGAAAGAATAAACGACTGTATAAGGTCAAGACGCTAGTCCGAGAGCTGATTTCTTGACCTTGCTGCTGCGGCCTAGCAGGAAAGCCAAAACCTACATCCGAACAAATTACCCCTGAGACTAGGAAGAATAAATTTTTACCAAAACCAATTTTTGAGCGGCTTCAGTCAGTATCGTCTATACCTACTGCGACGTGGAGGCAATCTCCGCCTATAAGAGGAGTACTAGGTGGACGAATATCTTCGCTTTTAGAGAGCTTTTCTAATTTGGAATCTCTTTTCTTGCGACGACAACCGTTCTTATCCGCAGGGGATGCTTTAGAAAGATGCTTTCCCGATGTGGTGGATAGACTCACACAGACGGGAGTGAATGTATTGGAGCAAGCGATTTTGATCGGGAATGTCCAAGTGATAAAGCTCATCGCTGATACGTGGGTCAATATACTAAACCACAGATTGGAGGAATATCAGAAACATATTACGGCCAAGAGGCGAGATAAAGCTCTCGGACTAGCGATTGCGGCCATGGAGACTCTCGGGGCAGCTATCTAAAAGGATTCGTCGTAATAGCCCAAGCGCTTCTGGGCACCATCAACTTTGGGTTTTCAATCATTTCAATATATCCTTTTGGCGCGAGAAATAAATAATCGAAATGCTCGTGATCTGGAGGTCGCATAGTAAGTATTTCTTCGCAATCTCATCATGGTAGACTACCTAAGTTCAACCCCTATATTATCAATAACACATTCGCCCCCACCCAGTGAAATGCAAGAAAAAGGCCCGCCAAATATCGCCGAGGCTGTCTAAATAGAGTTGCACCACTATTTGCCCGCGTAGGGGTCTTAATAAAGAAGATCATAAGTTCTAGACTCTCTTTTTCATACTGCAATGAAGCCGTGCTCTCTGTATGGAGAGCTATTATTAGACATACCCTTCAAGAAGCGTGGCAAGCACAGGGATACTAAGCCTACAGTTGCACTGCGATAAAGAGGTAGCATATAATTGAGATCAAGCTTCAATAATTATAGTAGTTTTGATACAGCCTAGCGGTTAAGTGAGTCGTATATAGCGAGCAAAGAATAAAGGCTAAATGCGAATACATATCCTGACCCAACATTAAATTGAGAGCTTGGAGAAGAATTTCACATCGTCGGCATCCCCAATTCCCTCTCACGTAAATCTCCGTAAAACTCCAAAGCGAAAATATTACCAGCTTGGTTTGTTATAGGGAAAAAAAAACTCGAAACGAATAGACACTATGCGAGGACGCGTTGCTCTCTGCCTATCCCTTACGGGACAGGCTCTCGCAGCCCCTGCCAAAGTTCGACGGGCTGAGTGCACCGAATTATCAACGACAACACCCAACTGGAAAATATCAAACGCCGCTTCTTCGGACTGGCCCGGTGGTCAAAGTGGTCGAGTCGAGCTCTTCGCTCGCCACGTTCCTACGGATACTTTGGCCGACTGCGACGTGGAATACCGCCTGAACGCCGACGGGGACATCGTCGGCTACGATCCCACCTCCACCCACGAATGCCTCAACTTCGGCCCAAGCCCCTTAAACACCACCGTCCAACTCAACATGGACACTCTAGTTCTGAGCATTCAGAGCAGCTGGACTTGTGAAGGAGACGAAAAGACGTATTCGGCATCCGGCGAGGCCACTTTGAAAAGGGACACGTCTCCCGGGGCGTGCTTGGTCGAGCCATCGCAAGCTGGCGACTCTACGACGTGCCCTATAGCTGATGTAGATGTCGAGGGAAAGCTCGCCGAAGCGTGAGGGTCTTGTATAGTTATGTTGGGTAGTTGACGTCTAGGTAGATACGGGCGTTCTGAGGATAAAACCACTCTAGAAGAGGATTCCGGGACGCGATTTCAAGGGTCGAACACTCACTGAAGCATCCGTTCGTATGATAGAATCAGTTAAGAACACATGACAGTTCGTTACTTTATTGTGCGTGTTTATTGGGCCATTTTGGTGAATCTTGTAAAATATAATAACGACTTTGCGGAAGTACAGAAAACGAGGTAAAGCTAAAACACAACTAAATGTTCGAACATAAACACCTAATCATCACGAGACCATCGCCGACTTCTATGATTTATTAATGAGATGGTCAACTGGCCATATGAATATATCACTAAATAGTTGCTATGCTAAATATGGGTTATATGCTATGTATATGAATCTTGATTAATCACCTCAAGTGAAAGAGAAAAATCTAGAAGGACCATGACCGTCAGCCCCCTTTTGGGTTGTGCCAGTTAGACCCGGCATCTGGTGAAAGACCGGAGGCTAGAACTAATCTTGGCTGACTGTTCCACGACGTCTTCAGAAAATAGTGACACCTGGCTATATATGAGAGTATTAACAAGCCGGGACCCAGCCTCGTAGATAAAATAATCTTATGACTCTAGAGGAATTCGGATCTAGTCTTTATTAGTTACCTACCTACCTAGATAGGTGGGTAGTAATACATTCTCTAATATGTCACTCATCCTCTATACACACCCCTATCCATTCAAAATCTCCAAAAATGCAACAGCACTCCTAGTACGCTCATGATCATATCCAGCATAATGTGCCAGCTCCTCAATAGCCAGCTTAGCATATTTTCTCGCCAAATCCACATCGCCCATACCAGAATAGACCTCCGCAACGATAGTGTAAAAATCACCGACTTGAGCCTCCAGCGATTCTTTTTTGCACAAATCCAGTATCTCGTTGACCCTCTTGCTGACAGATGCACGGCTCCGTACCTCGGGGAGATCTAGCTCTGCTAGTAGTTCTTGCAGGCGACTTCGATGGCGGTCTGAAGCTGCTGAGGCTTCTGGAGAGGCGCACAGTGAGCATGTGCAGTTGAAGCCCCATTCCCTGATAAGAGTTTGGCGTTGCTCTGATAGGAGATTCAGCGGCAGGTCTGTCTTCATGTTAGATGTTGCGTTCGGTTTTATGTCAAAATACTTACAGCTAAATGTTAGTTCCTCGCCCGGCTCAATATCTCTATACGCCACAACCTCCATTCCTAGCGTGGTCGACGAGAATCGATTGTACATACTGGGAACATTGTTAACTCTTACTCTTAGTAGGTATTTTATATGGGGGGCTTACTTTGGTTTACAAGCGTGGTTTAATCTCTGTTAATCATGCCGGTCAGTAATGCTCACATTAGATTCATAGCTTCTTACGTACCGATACGTCAAGGTATAAACCTGAATGGTCCGCGCTATTTAGCAGCACACCAAACGAATTGGTGTTGACAATATCCTCGACGATGTAGCCTCCTTTAGAATGAGCCAACTTCAACATCTGCATTGCCTCCTTTTGGGGCAGTTGAACAGCAGCTCGATGAAGCAATTTCATCACGTCTTGGGTTTTCCATGGCCTGTAATCCATTATCCGAAGGATAACCGGATATCTCAGCATCACGACCTCATCCTTACGAATCGTGCGGTTCGCAATAACTCCCATGCCCTTGTCCTCCAGATCCTTGACCTCGTATGGAGGTGGATCGGATACGACAAGTGGACGACCTCTCGCCCAGTTCTCCCATAATGGGTCCGGGTCTCCGAGGATACCAGCGCCACCAGCAGCAATCTCCGGAGTGGTGATGAGACTGATTCCTACCTCTCCTCTGAGGTTGATGTAAGTGAACACGCACAACTTAGAGCCCCCCGACTTCTCAGGCTCCGCGCATACTGGAGGAAATGTCCAAGGCAGCCATGAACGTCTTTTAAATGCGGTCTCATCGTCAACAAGGAGAGGACACATGAAATACGTTTCTCGGGGGTTCAACGGACCCGCAGGATTGGAATTGCATTCTCCAGGAGGATTGAAGTTGTAGTTCTCAAGCCAGCCTGGTATATCGCTCGGCTGAGGCTCGGCAACAATATTCCCCAGCCAGAGGGCTAAAGTCAGCATATAATACCTCATAGCCATGTCTTGAAAGCACCGGTGTTAGGGATAGGGTTGGTAGGTATTGAGATTGCTCGGATCGAGCAGCATAAGCGAACAACACATCATTTTCACGAGTAAACATTCTTTGTAAGCAGTCATGACATCTAATGTTAACAGCTTGCTACATCAAAACATCTCACGGCGTCTCTGAATAAGGCACAGGAGTGAAGGTAGCCAAGGCGAAAGACGAATTAGCCGGAATGGCAAAGTGTAGATCATTGAGCGCGCAAGAAGCGGCGGTTTTAGATATGGGGGTGATCGTCTATTTTCAATGGGTCTGATTATTATAAGTCCTTGGCGGCGTGACATTGAATTATGATGTTTTTCTGATTTTAAGTGCTCCGTAAATCGCGGATGGGAAAGAAGTAGCATCGTCGAAGGCGCAGACTCACAATCTTACTCCTGATAGGTATTGCAATACTGAACTATACATGTCGAGCACCGTCTACTAGGAACCATGGCAGCGTCAGGTTAAGAATGCTACTGCCTAACAGGTAACTTGACTACCTTTAGGTGGGTTATAGACACAATCTCGGACAATAAACAAAAAGATTTCTCAACTCTAGAAGGAAATTGCAAAAAGTTGAAATGCATCAGCCGCGAATCGAACGCGGGGCCCATCGATGGCAACGATGGATTTTACCACTAAACCACTGATGCCGTGCGGGGATTATTTGTTCCGGCGGTAACTGGCTTTTATATACGGAATACGTAGACTTGGTATGTTAATGACAAGTGCTACAAGTCCCATTATGGATTCTACCCTATGTATCTCATAAAGCCGACTGATTAATATCCACGCCTTGCATTTACTAAATAAGTTCGCTCATGTGTATTCAGATTTAAAGAGCCACTGTCCTTGTTTAAGTCCAGCAATACCTTGGCGCTAAGTATTGTATAACTTCAATTGACAAGTGAAATAAAATACAAAGTCTACACCGTGTAGTTTCTTTATTGCTAGAATTTCTAATCAAAATCATATTTTTCTTAAATAAATATCTTTACGCTTATTGTTGAAAAGTGAAATACATACGAAAATAGACTCAATTGGAAGTAAGTGCCTGGGTATAAGCGGTAATAAGGCAGGCGGTGAAGAAATAATACTTTGTTAAAGAACCCCACGTTGAAATTCTGCCGTTCGAAGTGGGGTGGTGAGACTCTACACGGACTAGAATCGCGACTTCAACATTCTCTCTCTATATAGTATATATCAGGCCTGGCTCTTGTTCGTTCTGAAACTTTGCTCGTTGTAATTCTGGGGAGGAAACTTGTCAATACCTGCGACCCTACCTGATTTGGAAACTAGACGTTGTCTGTGGACGAACGACTTCCGGACTTATGATTATTGACTGTACCCATTGATAAACTAGATCCGCGGGATCTAAAGCCGTCAAGATGGTGAACATAACGGAAAAGATTAAGGAGTGAGTTAATCGTTATATTTCTAGCAGTGAGTCTTCATATACTTACTTTGTACATATAGGATCGAGGATGAGATGAAAAGGACGCAGAGTAAGGGCGCATCATCATGTCTGTCGCATAGTCTACATTCTGACTTATTCATCGGTATATAGAGAACAAGGCAACGGGTAAGACTACTATTACTACTATTATACTGAATTGGGTGCTAACGCTAGTTACCAGAATACCACCTTGGACTTCTTAAAGGGTACAATTCCGCGCACCTAATATCATTAGGGGAGATAATCTAACCACGGGCCTCTTCAGAAAACTCGCACGTCTAAGAGCGCAACTCCTCGAGCCCGGCCCAGGAGCAGGCGGAGGAGGCGGCGCAGGTTTCGATGTCAGCAAGAGCGGCGACGCGCGAATAGCGCTGGTCGGGTTTCCATCCGTCGGCAAATCGACGTTCTTATCGAAGGTGACTAAAACGAAGTCCGAAGTAGCTTCATACGCCTTCACAACCCTTACAGCTATCCCCGGTGTGCTCGAGTACGGCGGCGCCGAAATCCAACTGCTCGATCTGCCGGGAATCATCGAGGGTGCCGCGGAAGGCAAGGGCAGAGGACGACAAGTAATCTCGGCCGCTAAGACGAGCGACCTCATCCTTATGGTCCTCGATGCGACGAAGAGGGCAGAGCAAAGGGCCCTGCTAGAGGCTGAGCTAGAAGCTGTAGGGATTCGATTAAATAGGGAGCCACCGTAAGCCAACGGACTACAAGGGCCCAGGCCAAAATCTCTCACTCTAGATTTTGGCCTGGGCTTTCATACCCCTATTCTCTAGTACACAAGATTGATGAAAACTAGGAACATATATCTGAAAGCCAAGAAAGCCGGCGGCATGAAGATCAACTTCCAGTCATCCCCGAAGAACCTAGACGAAAAGATGGTGTTCAACATCTTGAGAGACTACAAGATGCTAAATTGCGAAGTCCTGGTTCGAGACGACGAGGCGACGGTTGACGACCTGATCGACGTCATCATGAAAGACCATCGCAAGTACATAAAGTGTCTTTATGTATACAACAAGATAGACAGCGTCTCCCTCGATTTCCTGGACAAGTTAGCGCGCGAGCCGCAGACCGTCGTCATGAGTTGCGAGTTGGACTTGGGCATTCAAGATGTAGTGGACCGCTGTTGGAAGGAATTACGACTGATCAGAATCTACACGAAGCGGAAAGGTATCGACCCCGATTTCAGCGAAGCGCTCATCGTGCGCAGCAACGCTACTATCGAAGACGTTTGCGACCGGATTCACCGGACCTTAAAGGATACGTACAAGTATGCTTTGGTATGGGGCGCAAGTGCTAGGCATATCCCGCAGAGGGTTGGTCTGGGACATGTAGTTGCCGACGAGGACGTGGTATACATAGTCAGTGGTTATAAGGCATAGTATAATAGTATACTCAATCGAGTCACGCGATTAGACGTAAAGGATAAAAAAAATAAGGCAGTGATTTATTCATGAATCATTGATGATGTCCGCCCATCAAAAAATGGGTATCGTCGTACACTCCCGTCCTAGAATTACCCCGGAATACCCTATAGTACCCTTCCACCAACGCCGTGGTGAGGTATCCGTGCCATCCTAAAGCAAAGCCATTTATTACAAGAGTGATCCGTAACGCCGCCGTCCCGTAAACCGAGGGGAACCAGGGAGCTAGCTGGCAGCTAGATTCCAGATTGGGGTCCAGCCTGGGATAGGACGGTCTTGGAGCCGCCGAAGATATCTTTGCCATCGAACTTCTTAGCGGACGTTTGGGCGAAGAGAGACTTGGGCTTGGCCCTACGTAGAAGTGATGGTTAGTATTCTGGATATCGTGAAGGAGACAAGATATGACAAGGGACTGTAAAGCTTACTTGCTGACGACTCGTCCCTTGAAGGCGCTGAGCTTGGCGGTGCAGGGGCTCATGATGTTGTCCGACGGCGAGACGTATTCCTGCTGTCTGCCATTGGTGGTATCCGAGTTAGCAAGGCGACGGTACTGAGGGTTCATAGCACGTGGGATGGCCGCGTCGACGCTGGTGACAGTGACGGTTACGGAGGTGGATATGGCTGTGTTGGTAACATTGGCTCCGTACTTCTCTTCCTCCATCTTGGAATGTAGGACCTGGCGATGGTATTCCAAGGTCTGGGCGCCGTTGGGCTTGCCGTTATCCATGGCGGCCGCGTCCTGGGTCTGGACCGAAGCGTTGACGTCCTTGGTAGCTAGAGGAGCACCCATTATGTCGAGATCGAGTTGTTTGCTGAAGGCTTTTGGAGGTTTCTGATTGCAAGATTGCGAAGTTGCGAAGTACGAAGACGACGTAGGTGAGGAATAGGAACGCCGAAGATGTTTGTTGAAGCTAATCAATGAGGCTGTACAGGTAGCAAGATTGAGTAGCGCGTGACGTATTTGTAATGGTGACCGTTGGATGTATCAGCTGCAATTGTTTGAGGATGTGCTGTGGAAATGTAGAAAGATTTGTGTAATCCAGGAATGCGACAAAGTCTTTTATGAAAGAGTGTGCATGTGAAAGATGAAGAAGTCAAGTGGGGTGATGGTCTAGAAAAAGTTCAACTGTGGACCTGCCGGGAAGAAAATAAAGAGAGTTGACCCGGCAACAGCTGGGATCCCTGGTCACTGCTCTTAGCTGCCGAGCAGCTTCCCGTAGTGGTTGCAGCTTTGTGACTATGTACCTAGGTTAGGTACAATGTACAATACACTGTTAGGATTCTTTAATGCTTCTATGCACATGTGGGGCTGGTTCACTGTAAACATTCTCCATAGCTACCGTCAAACATTATCGCATCAACAACTCTCCGCGCCAAATCATCTGCACTTCATCATCCTAGCAACGAAACATTCCGGACGCCAACCCTCCGGACAACGTACTAAAGTCATGGTTTAACGATATGACTTTTATGACTCATTCGCTTAATTTCCTAACCATGGAAACAAGCAACGAACATCTTCTAACTCACTAGGTTAATAGGCCTACTCAAGAAATCAAATCGAGAAATCCTTGCAATAATAAATGGGCCAAGGTTCAACCAAAAATGTGATCCGGGCATGGCAACTTTAATTGCTACTTTCTAGGATGCAACCCGTAACATACCTGTTGGCAGGTGGTCCATGTCATCAGGATGGATTACAGTTATAGCAGCTGCGGGCAGTCATGAGTCATTTGTCAGGTATCAAGGCAGTTACAATCAGAGCATCAGAGGCAGGAACGATGGCTTAGGGCTGGATATATAAACAGACAAGGTCCCGTAGTCTTTTCCAAGAATCAACAATACATCCGTAATACAAGACCAGTTCCACAACATCTAAAGGACTTTGGATCAATGCAAGCGCTCAACTCCAACATCTACAAATAACAGACAACAACGCGTCTAACAACCACAAATTACTTATGCCTAACTAGTGACCCTTAACACCATGTCACTATTAAAAATGGAAACTTGAGACTTTTGGGATGTCGTCCAACCTTGGTAATACTATGGTCAACAACCACGACGAAAGCGAATTCGACAATATTCCTGTCTTGCGCTATGTCTTGACCATAAACTTGCGCCTTCATTCTTCGGCACGACTTCCCAAAGTGGGAAGCCGAAAACGCAGCACCTAGCGAAGAAGAAGAACGAGGCGTCTGGTGTAGAGACCCTATGCCTAATAGAGATTATAGATACCGAGTTCTTCTTGGTATCTAATCGCTGCTCTGCCTAGAACAGCTTCTCGAGTTTTTCGACGAATTTACGAGGCTTGTCAGAGTACGTGTTTACTTTGGATCGTATCTGCAATTCTATATTCAAGCTGTCTTACTAATTTGCTTCTAGGAACTCCAAGTGTCATACGACTTGAAAACCTCTTGGGTCAAGGTGAAATGCATGGCCTAAGATGAAAAAGTTATGGCTGCTTGCCAGGCCGTACTGGATGGCAAGTTCTGGTTAACACTGTTATAATCATATATTTTTGCGCGTAAATACCTTAGAGTACCTGTTAAATGTTAGCGGCTTGTCTTGGCTGGCCTTAAGGAGACCACGCAATTATGTAGTCATAAGAGCAGAGCTGCCAATTAGCTTCGAATAATTATGTTGTTATAATAGAAACAATATTCAGAACCAAAAGTATGGCTACAAGTCCTTTTCGCCGTAGCATACGACTGACTATCTTAACAAGTACCCAAGTCAAGTCAAGTCAAGTCAAACAATTCTTGGGGGTCCTTTTGGGAACCGATTAAACTATTATTTGATAAACCATACATTTATCTTCTATAGACTCCTGACCTATCAGATTGGCCCCTTGGGAGCTTTCCCGCCAGCTTCTCCCAATCTTCACTCCTCGTCTTCCTCTAACCAGTATTTCAGGCACTGGGTCATCTCCAACATATCAGACTTCATCCGTCGAGGCTCATACATTGCTAGTTCCGATTGCTTTAAGATGCGCTTGCACTTCACAGACGTACTTGGAATCGAAAGAATGTCAAGAGCGAATTGATGCAGGCGTGGGAATTCGATTTGGTGGTCCCTCCACCACAGAAGAGGCTCTTGGCCGCGCTTGAATCCAGTCTTTTCCATGTCCAGGTAGTATTCAAGCTCGTCTTCATCCTCGGGGTCCGAATCAAAGCTGTCATAGTGTGACAGCCAAGCGGGCTTTTTCGGACTAGGTGGATGCGAGGATGACGCTGCCGCTTCGGCGTTGGATTGGGCAAGGGCTGCAGGATCAGCGTAATGGCTTCTCCAGTAAGCCATTACTTTTTCTTTGACTTCCTTGGCTAACTGAGGGTTGCGTATTTGAAGTCTCTTGAGGCGTTTGCTAGGGTCCAAGACAATAGCAGCCCAGTACGCCGGCATTCCATTGAACATGTCCCAGTATTCCTGAAGGACGTCATTTACGCGTCTTAAACCCTCGCGAATGTCTTCTCTACCCTGCTCTCCGACATCGTCCCTTGTCTCTGTACGTGCCTTCTTTTTCTGTCGCGTGTCAAGATCAACTGCGACTTCTTCGTGTGGTCCATCGACCGATCTCCTCCGTTTCGTACTACATTGAATTGGTGTATGGGAAGATCGTTGGGAGGCAGCTTGGGAGGTTGGAATGGAGGAGCAATCCTCGGGTTTAGTCTGTCAATATTCAATTAGCCGAGACCAGAGGTGTCAATGAAGCGGGCACAAACTTCAGAATCAAAAGTCGAGTCCGCAGGGCTGGATCTCGAATGGTATTCCAGGAAATGACCTTTAAGCTCAAGTAGTAGAGCCATCACCATTGGTAGGTCCACCACACTACCCATATATGGAATCATGAGGCCGTCAATCGTTTTTAGAATAGTTCCAACCTCTTCTAGGCACGCCCAATCCTGTGGCCAGATCCTCTCGCTCAAACTGATCCGTCCTTTCTTTTGTCCCCTTTCTGAGTCGTATCTATCAGTAAAACGGACGATGGCCTCTTTAAACGTCAGGGTACTCTGAACCCCTTTGAGTACACCCTTCCAGCATGTGTCCCCTTCAACTTTGGCCATATTAGAACCACGCACTTCCAACTCCCCTTCACCAATATCCCATATACCTCTCGGGGAAGATGAGTTAAGAGATTCATCGCCTTCCGTATCTGTTTCCTCATCCTCGCCGAGGAATTCGTTTAATTCCTTATCGTCACCCTCTTCCATTAGCTTTCTTATGCCATCTATTTTCATCACCTCTTTGCAGAAGTCGATCCGCCGCTCTGGAGTTTCCCGAATAAAAGTGTTTATTCTGTAGCCGTTTTCAATACTAGGAATGGCAATAGATCGATGCCTTTCGTTGTCTCCGATCTTGTATACAAAATTCGTCGCGGTGGTATTGATGACGTGATCGCAGCTTCGCACATGAACTTGGTCGACGAGCTTTATTGCATCCTGTTCAGTAAGATCTGAGTTGTAATGCCGTAGGAGCAAACACAAGACCTGGTCATTTCCTACCAAAAATTACCTAAAAGAACATATAGAGCGACTTGGATGCTTTTCACTAACTGGTATGGTGATTGGCGACATAAAAGCCTAGCTGGCTATGGATCCCGTATTCCTCGATCACGCCTATGAGACTGTAGGCTATGTTTTCAGGGCTATAAGCTCCTTCAACCTTCTTAATTCCAATAAGTCTCGCCCTTGGTTTCCAGTTCTTGTCAACAAAGTGTGCCACGACGACGAGAATACTTTTATTCTTGTAAGTAGATAGCGACGTATCGAAAGAGAGGTGAATTTTTGACAGGGCTTCTACTCGAAGCTGCTCTTTAATGATAGCGCGGCCTGCCTGGAAAGCTTCAAGTAGCCAAGAATGAGCGGTAGAGATTGAGTCGGGAAGTAACCCCTCAACCCAGTCTCCTGTCAAACAGCAAGCCAACTTCTTGAAAGCCTCTGTTGTACAAGTATCGGGTGGAATATCATGCTTTACGATTAGTTTGAGCAACATAACCTTGTATATCTCAGCTTGTTCTTGTAGTCCTTGATGTTGATCTTGTCGGATAATATGACGACTAAAAGGACTGGCCTGGGGACTCGAAATGATTGAGTTATCCCCACGTTTTCCTATGACCAAGCCGTGGCCACTTCTCCCCTTGGTCTCCAAATGGGCCTTTGGGCCATTCGTAGAAGCACCGTTGAAGATCTTGATTCGACCTAACTTATCGCAGTGATGACAGAGCCATATCTTGATGCCTTTCCTTTCCCGGGGGACACCATGTTTGACTTCCGTCTCAATCGGAATTAGGTAGTCTCCATGCTCTAGGATGCTGGAGTTGGTAGTCGTTTGAAGCCATACGTTAGCGATATATTGTTTATCATAAATTGTGATTCTGGGGAGCTTGTTCCAGGATGTGTCCTCCAGGATACCATCTGATTTCTGCTTAATTTGCTCTCGGATTGTTATTCGCTGTGGCTGATTTCTAGTCGCCATTGTGTAAAATAGTTTCAAACCCCCTTTGTATGTGAGAATTATTAGATAGTAAATGTTATGTTATGGGTGTTGTAGGGTTATCAGACCACTTTAATATATCAGTATCTTTAGAGTTCCATATTCACGACAACGCGTCTAAATTTCTTGAACAGGGGCTTCAAACTTCTGTGAAATTTTTTATTGATTGAAGACTTCAAGCAATAAGCAGGGTTATCGCTCAGCTCGCCCACATATCTAAAACAACCGATTAGGGGGGACCTGGATCCTGCTCCTTTGTTATCGTATTAATTCTTGATTAAATGGTCATCGGGCGGAACAGTGTCAGGGATACTCCCAGTATCGGAGTCGTTTTCCCTGTTTTCTTTGGCAATGCTTTGATTCAAATCAAAACTCCGCTTTACGGTTGAGGGCTAGTTAGGTTAAGTGTTTCTTAGGGCATAATGTCAATCTACCTAATGATATGCATATCAGTACAAGAAGAAATAGAGACAATGATGAGACAGTGAAATTTATAAATTTATAGCATAGCAAAAGATAATGACGGCACTAACGAACAACCCAATATATACGAGGTACGCGGTATAGCAAGCTACTTATAGAACCACTGTAATATACATATAAGCTTTCTTTGGCTGTAAGCTTAACATTTACGCCACCCAGCATTGTTGATATCTCAACTGATAATGTAATTATGGATGCCTGAGCATGAACAGTAGCATTCAAATTAAATTGCTCCTGTGATTATCTTATAACCTCGGTTTGATGTTAGATCCTGGTTGAAACCGCTTCAGATTGTTCTGCTTCAACAGCTGTTCTGCTTTTTCCTTCTGCCAGAGTAGTTTCTGCGAGACTTCCTTGCCCCTTTTATTCTCGTTCCGGCCTAATTGTTGCAGGTGAACCTCATCTGGCCCATCAGCTAGTCGTAGAGTCCGGATAAGCGCCCAGCTATTCGCGAGAGGCGTGTCCTGGCTGACGCCCGCTCCGCCGAATGCCTGGACGGCGCGGTCGATGACTGTCAATGCGGTCTGCGGGACGAGCACCTTTGCCTGGGCGATCTCCTTCAACGTCGCTTTCGGTCCTAGGTCGTCCATCTTGACGGCGGCGTTGAGGACGATCAATCGTGCCGCATCAATTTCTATTCGCGACTTGGCGACCCATTCCAGGATAACACCATGCTCCCTCAACTGCTTCCCGAACGGGGTCTTCTTGGGGTCGTTGATTCTCATCAACATCCACTCAAGCGCGTTCTCAGCGGCGCCGATACTGCGCATAGCGTGGTGAATGCGGCCTGGTCCTAAACGACCCTGGATGATCTCGAAACCACGACCCTCACCGAGGACTAGGTTGCTCACCGGGACCCGCACATTGTGGAAAGAAATATGACCGTGTCCGTGAGGCGCATCATCATATCCGTAGACATTAAGCATGCGGTGGATAGTTATGCCTTTCGTGTTAGCCGGTACAAGTATAACCGACTGTTGCTTGTAGGGGTCCTTGTTGTTAGAGTCCGACTTGCCCATCACAATGTAGATCTTACACCGGGGATCACCGGCACCACTTGACCACCATTTCTAGGAATTCGTTAGTTTAACATATAGTACAAAGATAGAGGATATACATACAGAGCCATTTAGGACATATTCATTCCCTTCTTTCTTTATGCTAAGCTGAATATTTGTCGCATCTGATGAGGCAACATCGGGCTCGGTCATAAGAAAAGCTGACCTGATCTCACCCTCCATCAATGGCTTTAACCACTGGGCTTTCTGAGCGTCGTTGCCGTACTTAGCCAAGACCTCCATATTTCCCGTGTCTGGTGCTGAGCAGTTGGTAGCCTCGGAGGCTATCTTTGACCTTCCTAGCCACTCGGCCATCAGGCCATATTCCAGATTTGTGTAGCCTGGTGATTCCTTATAGTGGCCTTTGGGTAAAAACATATTCCACAACCCCAACTTCTTCGCTTTCGCCTTAAGCTCTTCGACAATAGGAGGGTGGCTTTCCCATCGTGCAGAACCTTCGCCGATCTGGGCCTCTATGACGGGGTCCGCTCTAATTGGTTTAATTATCAGCGATGCTTCAAATGTGAACGAGTTTTACGACTCACGGTATACACTCTTCCTCAACGAATTTGGCAACAATATCCAATGTATTCTTCGCCTTTTCGCTGACGCGATGTTTTACCTACGAGCTTTTGTAAGCTCGAGCATTGCATTGAGGATATGTGGTTAACTTCTCTTACAATATCCGGAATCCTGGCAGACATGATGTGTAGGTAGATGTGTAGGTAGATTAATTGGGTTATGTACAATTAATGATTGGATGTTCTAGTTGAGCTTATGAATTTAAATATCTAAACAGAAGTTGGAGAAAGCTCTCAATTCCGAGGTGAGGACATGATAGAGACTAGCTTCACGTTGATAAACCGAGGTACGCGCCTCGTTTAGCGGGGTCCGCGTAGCATCATCAAGCTGTTACGAACGTCTATTGGGCGGGATCGAACCAGGGACAGCAGAGCGGCTTCCACCTGAGGCATACCTAGGTACCCCATACTAGCCATCATAGTATTGTGGGGCATGGCATTCTGCTGAGGGTTAACTGCAAGAACAGCCGAGTTATCGATAAGACCTACATTGTTAGAGCAATCTGGGGAAGTCGGGGAAAATCAAGCTAAGGTTAATCTGCTTTAACGAATAATTGATTTGCCCCATTATCCGAAATGCGACTAACGAATACTAACCTTTCAAGAAAACATTTCCAGTCAATCAAATTTACAGCCTCGCATCATAACTCGAATCATTCTCAGCCTGACCTCCAAACCTCCAAACCTCCATCAAACCAACGCTGCCCATCATGTCAGAAGAAAGAGAACCCGATCAGACTCTATCTACCGAGGTAGCTGTAGTAGCACCCAAAAAAGTCAAAAAGATTATTCGCAAGAAACGTCCCGCGCGACCGCAAGTCGACTCATCCTTCATAACATCCGAACCTCCACCCCAAACCGGTACCATCTTCAATATATGGTATAACAAGTGGTCAGGCGGTGACCGCGAAGACAAATACCTCTCCAAGACCCATGCTAAAGGTCGTTGCAACATCGCCAAGGACAGCGGCTACACACGCGCCGATAAAGTGCCAGGCTCTTACTTCTGTCTGTTCTTCGCGCGTGGCATCTGTCCCAAAGGCCAGGATTGCGAGTACCTACACCGACTTCCGGGCATCCACGACCTGTTCAACCCCAACGTCGACTGCTTCGGCCGCGACAAGCATTCCGATTACCGCGATGACATGGGTGGCGTGGGCAGCTTTCTACGCCAAAACCGCACCATCTACATCGGAAGGATACATGTTACTGACGATATTGAGGAGATTGTTGCTCGTCACTTTGCCGAATGGGGTCAGGTCGAGCGTATACGCGTGCTAAATACCCGCGGCGTGGCTTTTATCACATATACCAACGAGGCTAATGCCCAATTTGCGAAGGAAGCAATGGCACATCAATCTCTAGACCACGAGGAGATTTTAAACGTACGGTGGGCCACAGCAGACCCAAATCCCATGGCGCAGGCAAGAGAGGCGAGACGCATCGAGGAGCAGGCTGCCGAAGCTATTCGAAGGGCGTTGCCGGAGGCGTTCGTGGCCGAGATCGAAGGTCGAGACCCTGAAGCAAGGAAACGGCGAAAGATCGAGAGCAGCTTTGGTCTAGAAGGATACGAGGCACCCGATGAGGTGTACTTTGCCCGTGGCGCGCAGGCGGTTAATCCAGCTGGGCGACAAGGCTACGAACTTGAGCAAGAGCAGAGATTGATGATAGAAAATGGCGAAGCTGGTGGTGGCTTCGAGGCAATAATCGGGGGTCAACAACAGCCCGCAGAGCAGGAAGGGGGAATCTTCTCAAGCAGCACATTAGCAGCACTGAAGACGTCGAAGGTCTCCACGGCTCCGAAAGCCAAGGCAGTGGCATCGTCGGGGCCGTTAGTAGCATACGGAAGCGATAGCGAAGACGATGAATAAAGCTTCGCATGGATAGACTACATTGCCTTGTAGAAGCAAGCAGACACATGCCAAATTGTATATAATACCATACACTACCGTTCCATACCTATAGTCATAGATACCAACCAGCGCCCAAAGCGCCCTCAAATTGTCGTAATCCCGCACCCTCAACTGTAACCGCATCCTTCATCTCCCTCGCTCAATACCCATCAGCTATTGAATATCCTAGAATACAACAACTCATGCCGTCCAATCCACAAATCCATCACCGGCACGCTCTGCCCCGCCTCCTCAACCGCCGTATCCCACTCCCGCGCAATTACTTCCGTCAGCAGACCCTGCACCTCGCCCCCCGCGAGAATCCGCTGCGCCTGGTACGGCCCGAACAGCCCGGCCCGGACGGCGGCCGAGACAAGCGCCTTGACGTGGCTCAGCATGAACACATACGCCGTCTGCCGCAGACTGAGCCCGCACAAGCTAGCCACGGCGCCGAACAGCGGCGCCAGGTGCGCCGACACTGGAGGCGGCAGTTCTTTCCCACCGTCCCCGCTAGCCGCGCCGGCCCGCAACACCTCCGCGTACGGCACCAGCGTCCCGCGCGGATCCGCAGCCGCGGCAATGCTTTTCTCCCAGATGGCCAGGAGCGCGCGGCCCTGCTGGACGGAAGCGCGGCGGCCGACGGCACACACGATGGCCGCGTCCAGCGCGTCGTCGAGGGCGACGAGTGTATCCGGGACGGGGTCGCGGTGGGCGGCGAGCGTGAAGGGGAGCGTGGTGCTGGCGTACGAGGATATGGACAGCGGGAGGAAAGACGAGAACGGAGATGCAGATGCAGACGCAGACGCCGAGGTGGAGGTGGGGAATGAGGGGCCGCCGGGGCGGGGTCCGCGCCGCGTGTGTGATAGGTATGATTCTAGTCCGGAGCTGAAGGCGAATGATCCTAGTGGGAGGGCGGAGTCTGAGAGGAGGAGGAGGTAGTGGTGTGCGGATTGTGATGACGGGTAGGAAAGAGATGGCTTGTTAATATTCGTGGTATCTGATTTCGCTAGGCGATGTTTGGCTCTTTGGAGGCGGAGTTCTAAGTTTGCGATTTCATTTTCGAGCACCTCCTGGGACTCATCGTTCAAGGTTGAATCCATAATGGCATTATTAGAAGGGGATTTACTCATCACTTAAAATAGTATCAAGAGGTAGTAACGAAGTAGCGAGGAAAAAGAATCTCTTGATCCATTCCCATCAACTACCTAGCATTGAAGTCCATGGCAATCTTTAATCTTACAAAAGCCTTATCTCTCGGCTGGTATCTCCACCTAACTTAACTCCTCGACCTAAACCTGAACAATCCCGTACCTGTGCCAATACAAGGTAGGGGGGAAACGCCAAATGAAATACTAAACTCCTGCAATGCAATCCCATATTATACCCCCAAGTTTTGTCTCCAACCGTGCCATATGCTTGTACCTGTCATTCAAGTCTTCGTCCCGTCACATAAGATTTAGCCTCATGGTTTGATATTCTCCTTGTCGCGACCACCACCGTTCCGCTGTCTCTCGAGCTTCTTTTTCTCCAAGCGAGCTCGAGCTGCAGCTTGTCGGTCGGCAGGTAGGGTACATCTAGAAGTATTCCCCGATGTGTGCTCTGCCTCGGGACCTCCGAGACGAGCGAATTTGTCCTGGACGAGATCATAACCAAGCCCTTCGCTACCCGAAGAAAAGGAACGACCGTTATAAGACTTAGGTCTTGAGCGGCGCGGTGTTGGCCTCTCTAAAGAGCCATGCATCTCAACATCGCGGTCTACACGATCCACACGATCCACACGATCCACGCGATCCGCACGATCCGCACGGTCCGCGCCAGCTGCACGAGCTGCACGTGCCTCAGCAATCTTTTCATCGAGTAGCTCTCTTGAAGTCATCGTATCCCTCGTTGTCGACTGATTCATTCTGTTTGAGAGAATATTGGACATAGCTCTACCCGAGTCGAATGTTGATAGTGGAGCCTTGGGTTTTGTAATGGATCGAGGCGGGGTAATATCTAAGTCCTTCTCACGCTTGTTGATTTCTACCTGATCCTTCTTGTCCTTTCTCAGTTGGTTCTTGATGTCCTTAAAACTGTTCGACCAGTCAGACGGGAGGAAAGTATTGCGTTTGATCGATTTGGGCGTATCGTCAAACTCCTCCAGGTGTCCAAGTAGAGATCTTTGAGTCATATCAAGAGTGACATCCTCAACCGAAGCTGAACGTTTAAGATTGCGTACAGGGTTGTCACTCTCGTATTTGGAGGGCTTATTGAGCGACTCGATGCCCAACTTCAAAGCTCGGGTCGCCTTAATCGAGGGATTCGCTACCTCAATTGCCTTGATAGTACTCTCTAGCTCGGCAATCTTGTCGTTCTTCGCTTGTAACACCTGTATAGCTTCGGCAGTCCGAGATTTAGCATCATTCTTCAGGGATTCGTAATCCTTCTTCAACTGCCGAATCTCACGATCCTTTTGGTGTGACTCTTCTTTAGCTACCTGTAGCTTATGCTCTAATTTCTTTACTTGCGTAGAATCGGTAAATCCTCTATCGACATGCTCATCTTGTAGTTTAGTCGCTCGTTCCTCCGCTGCGCTTAGATCTGACTTTAGTTTGCTGACTTCTTTCCGAAGCTTGTCCATCTGCTTTAACTCAGATCGCGCTCGTCTTAGTTCTCGGCTGACTTCAAGAAGTGTACTTTCGGTCCTAGGTGATGTATCGATACGCCGGCGGTCGGACTGACTAGAACTGGATTCGCCTCTGTGTTCCTGGATGAGAGCTTCGAGTTCTTTCACTTGATCTCGATAGTGCGTAGCAAGGGCAGTCTGCTTCTCTAAATCCTTCGCTAGAGTAGTGTCCTCGCGATCACTACCACGCCTCCTCTTGTCTGTGGCCTGAGAGGACATAGTAGCAATTTTCTCCTCCATCTGGGCTACCTTTAGTTGCTCATCCTTTAATTTTTGAGCCAGGTCGAGTGCCTCGGCATCCTTCTGCTGGGCATAGGACTTGGCTAGAGCCTTAAACTTCACCATACGCTCGATGTCAGCCATTGCCTCGTCACGGTATCTGTTAAACTCCGCTTTCCAATATTTGCCTGACTCCGAGTGTGGCTCATTAAGATCCACTGTTATATCACGGTCGCAAACATCATCTTCCCATTCCTCTTCAGACTCATCGTCAACTGGCTTTGGAGGAGGTTCCTCCTGTTCTCTCTCGATAGGCTTTTTGGATCTTGCCGAGCGAGAATTTTCCAATGCCTGCTGCAATGTTGATCTCCTTCGTAGACGCGCCGAGGCAAGGGGACTGGCATCAAGACCACCGCCACTACCAGCTTTAACATCATGATTAAATGAAACACGTTTCCGACGTGCGGTTCCAGTACCCGGAGTTAAAAGAATACCCGTCGGTTGCTTGCTTGGGGACTGCTTGGTCGGGGAAGTTATATCATTGGGTGTTGAATTGTCATTTTTGTTCTTCGTATATTTGCTACTGGTTGTTTCGGAGCGAGACGTTCCAAAGAGGGCATTTCTGAATGCTCGAGCGGCAAAAACAGGGGCGGGCGTATCTGGAGCCTCGAATTGTGTTGTATCTTCTATGAGAAATTAGCGGGTGTCAACAATATAGTCAATATAGTCAATATAGTAACTACAAGGCTGCTTACCATTACCACCGGACGCGTCCTTCGCCCCGGTGGCGCCTTGGAACCCTTTTTTGAGAGCCCACCCGAGCATTTTTGCTCGATGCGAAAGTGTTTAATCGTTGGCGCCAGAGATTGGATAGGTGCTTGTGTGGGTGTAGAATTGAAGTCGACGTGGATGTCAGTAGGAAGAAAGGTTATATGTTTACTTTGCCAGCCCGGAAGCCGCAGATCTGGGGCAACGCTGTACTTCAATTGATCCACCTGATACGCTAATGCGCTAACACGCTAGCACATGTGCTTAAAATCCAACCTTAAAGCCAGCTAAGTTCAATAGGTACCTGTGCAAGGTACATATACACATAAGCTATATGCCTATATAAATTAGGTAGTCACGGTTTTTCGTTCATTGAAACTTCCTCTTCTCAAAGCTACCTGTGCACTTTCTTAAACTATAGAATCAAAAAAAAAAGTCTTTTTAAGCTCTAACCTTTTATGTACAATTGAATGCTGATGCACAGCTGAGATAAGCTTACATAAGGCTATGATACTCGAAGTGCATGTTTGCTTGATGTACCCACTAAAATAAATACATGCACCTACATAGGTATAATTAAGGCTAAGATGTACCTAGCTACCTCCTATGTAGGTAGCACGTGGGACTCATAGGCCGGTTACACGTATGAATTTCACCCCACCATCAGTGAATCTCAGCCTCGACTTAGACTTGTTACACCGCTATCAATCATCAATATAAGAAATTTCTATATTATAAATATTGCTGTAAAATGGCCAGAGTTCAGTAGAGGACATACAGCTCCGGCTGTATGAGTCTTCATTCGTTCGTTTCTATCACCCACGAATGATCCTGAAATATCAAAATGGCTTGGAAGTCAACTACTCCATGGAAAGGGCCCCAGCAGCTCACCACCAAAACCAACAATGATTCAAACTACCCCGGGCTGAAGCCCGCCAGCCCGGATGTAGGCCATAAGACGCCATATACTGACGTTCAAAATGAAGAAATCATGGTTCTCCAGGCCATCTACGGCGACGACTATATCGAGCACAAAGCTGCTAATAGTGCATGGATGAAGTCTGAGCCGTCCTTTGACATTCGTGTCAGGGCTTTATCCGATGAAGAAGTGGCTGTTACTCTGAGTGTTGTGCTTACAGCTACGTATCCAAAGTCAGTGCCATTGCTCAGTCTTAAGGATGAGGGAGGTCTAAAAGAGTCTACTGTGTTTAAGCTACAAAAATTCATCGAGACGAAGCCCAAGTCCTTAATTACACTTGAACAGCCAGAGCCTATGATACATGAGTTAGCGCAAGGTCTCCAAGATATCCTCGAAGATGCTGCTCAGGCCAAGGCTCAAGGTCTGGAGTTGCCCTCATTGGAGGAAGAGAGAGCAGCTCATGAAGCCGAATTAGCAAGACAAGCTCGAGAGCAACAGGAAGAGGAGGATCGTAAGAGACAAGATGCAATGAAAGAAGAAGAAAGAGTGATGCAAGATATGATACAGAAGGAGGTAGACCGGCAACGAACGAAGATCAAGGAATCTAAAAAGAGAAACAAAACTCTAACTGCTTCAAACCATACCCAAGACTCCCGTATCCTAGAAGCTGGAAAGGTTGAGTTCGACCAGACATGCGAGGTTACCGATGCTTCTGGTAATGTTTTTGTGTTTAACATCGTCACTGGAAGAAGCGAGTTTAGAAAAGGGCAAGTAGCAACCACATATATCGTCTGGCCGGAGATTTCTGGTGAACGAAACGGTCCAAGTTTGGCTCTCAAAGAATTCGAATTACGATCAACTTCTAAGGAATCCTCCCAATTTAAGAAACAGTTACAAGTTCTCGAAGCGGAGTTAGATTCGGCCAAGAAGTTATCACATCGGAATGTTCTTGAGCTCTTGAATTTCCGGATCGACCGAGACCATGGAGAAGCCGAGTCGGCGTCAATGACTTGGACCGCACGACTTTTAACTCCACTAGCAGATAAGGGACCACTTGGTGAGCTGTTGGATCTTGCAGGGAGGCTTGATGTCGGAAAGGTTCGTTCGTGGACTGCAGACCTTCTCGACGCTTTGGGCTATTTGCACAGTCATGGAATTACCCACCAAGACATCCATCCCGGTAACATACTCCTATTTAGAGAGTCAACTGGTGACGTTATTCCAAAGCTTTCAGATGTGGCATATCAGAGAGAAATGCACAATCTCTCCCATAGGTCTCAAAAGAATTCGTCAGCAAATGCAGCGAGGTCTACTTACTGGCTGCCGCCAGAGGTCGCTGGGAATTCACGGCCTCAATTCACCCAAAAAACTGATATCTGGGACCTAGGCGTCGTTTTCTTACAAATGATATTTGGCCTAGATGTATTTCAGAAATACCAGTCTCCAGCTGCTCTAATGGAATCACTCTCTCTGTCTAGACCATTGCACGAATTAGTGGCTAGATTTTTCAAACTTGATCCTAAGAAACGTCCTCGTGCATTCGAGTTGAGCTCCAGTGAGTTTTTAGCAACCGATGCCCCTGTCGTTATCGACGATACCTCTGCCGTTTTCTCCCCTTCGCAGTCACTTGGCTCGTTGACACAGGCCTTACCTACAAGATTAAGACGTGATTCCTCTGTTCGCGGGGCGGCCTTTTCGAGATACAAGGAAGACTTTGTTGAAGAAGCACGCCTAGGTAAGGGAGGTTTTGGTGAAGTTGTTAAAGCGCGGAAAAAGCTTGATGGTCAAATATATGCTATAAAGAAGATCACCCAACGTTCCCAGTCAAGCCTTACTGAGATATTGAAAGAGGTTAGGCTACTTTCTCAGCTAAGTCACCCAGCAGTCGTGAGATACTACAACACCTGGCTGGAAGAAATACCCGACGTCCCGGATTCAGAAGGAGATACATCAACTGAAGATGCCAACACTGATTCTAAGGGTACCGCTTCTCAAGGCATTGATATCCAATTCGCTGCTAGTACTGGTGGTTTGGACTTCATATCTTCGAGTCATCCCAATATAGAATTTGGTTATGATGACTCTGAAGTCGAGGACGATGAAGAAACGGAAGACGAAGATGATGATGACGAGTCAGATGTGAACTCCGAAACACATGATTCTGTGCCTTCTCCTACAAGAATTAAGAGTAGCCAAAGACATTATAGGACTGTGATGTATATATCCATGGAGTATTGTGATAAAAGGGTAAGTTTTTTCATCTTACCGCCTATTAGCTGGTTGTAGACTACTGACCTCATAGGTAAGACGCTCCGGGATCTTATCCAGAGAAACCTCTGGAAGGAGGCCGAGGAGATCTGGCGATTGTTTCGCCAGATTTTGGAAGGGTTAGTTCATATACACGGCCTAAATATAGTTCATCGTGATCTTAAACCAGAAAACGTATTCATCGGCCTTGGCCCTGACGGTGTTAATAATGTTAAAATTGGCGACTTTGGGTTGGCTACCGCCGGTAATTTTGCCGTCGATAAATCAGCCGCTGGTAGCTTGGATACAAGCGATTTAACACGAAGCATTGGAACATCTTATTATGTTGCCCCTGAAGTCCGAAGGGCCGGCGGGGGTTCGTACACCTCAAAAGTTGACGTAAGTCATTCTATCATGCTACCCTCTGGCCTTCCTTTCTGACCTAGTTCAAGATGTATTCTCTTGGGATCATATTCTTCGAAATGTGTTATCATCCGATCCTAGGTATGGAGAGAGCGGACAAACTAGGAAAACTAGGGACCTCTTCTCTCCTTCCGGACGATTTTCAGCCAGGTGATAAAGTGAAATCTGACATCGTACTGTCTCTAGTCACGCACGACGTAAAAGAGCGTCCAAGTAGCCTTGAATTGCTACGGAGTGGGAAGTTGCCTATCCAAATGGAGAACGAGACGACAAGGAGGGCGCTTGCGAGTCTTACCAGTTCTGCTTCTCCCTATTATCCAAAAGTCGTTTCGGCTCTATTTTCGGCACCCCTAGAGCCTACGAAAGATTACGCGTGGGACATGACAACACCTAATCCTACGGCAGCAGAGTTACTATATCAAAGCGCGGTTAAGGAAGAATTGGTATCGGTGTTCCGCCGTCATGGCGCAGTCGAATCACCTCGCAGCTCACTCTATCCCCGCTCTCCACATTACTCACCAAACCAGGATATCGTTCAACTATTGGATCAGAACGGCACAGTAGTCCAGCTACCATTCGACCTCATGCTTGGAAATGCTAGAGCATTGGCTAAACATACAAATATCTCAAAAGTTCGGAAATCTTTCACCTTCGGTAACGTTTACCGGGACAGGCGGAACGGCGGACAGCCTCTTATGGTTGGCGAAGTTGATTTTGACATTGTCTCTACGGATACTTTAGATCTAGCTTTGAAAGAAGCCGAGGTTATCAAAGTGCTAGACGAGATCATAAACGCGTTCCCCTCGACATCGCCAATGTGCTTCCATCTCGGCCATTCTGATTTACTGCAGCTTATATTTGACTTTTGCAACGTGGATTTGACCGCAAGGCAACTGGCGGCTGAGTCTCTCAGCAAGTTGAACATACACTCTTATACCTTTCAAAAGATCCGGGCAGAGCTTCGTTCACCTATGATTGGAATATCTGTAACGAGTATTGAAGATCTCCGACGATTTGATTTCCGAGGTAAGCGTCTAGCTTGCAAACCCCAATGAAGAGTTTGAGGAGGAAATTAACAAAGCGCTAGATACACCTGCGAAAGCGTTCGCTAAGCTCAAAGCAATCTTCGAGGGAAGTCGGATGTATGAGAAATTACAACCGACCCTCGCCCATCTGAAAGATGTAGTCGAGTATACGAAACGCCTCGGCGTCCATGCGAAAATTTACATTAACCCCCTAAGCAGCATTAAAGAGAACTTCTTCTTGGGCGGGATGCTATTCCAGTGCCTATACGATAAAAAGTTCAAAGATGTATTTGCCGCTGGTGGTCGCTATGATAGTTTAATCAAAGCACATCGGCCAAAAATAGGCGAAGGGCCTCACGCAGTTGGTTTTAGCTTGGCATGGGATAAATTGGCACGAATTCCGAAGGCCGGGGGGAAGTTCTTGAAGAAACCCGAGGAAGAAACGTCAGGGATCTTTAATACTAAGCGAGTAAGTCCAACGCCAATATTATCGTATACCATATCTCGACAAGACCTAACAATATCCTAGTGCGACGTACTGGTAGCCAGCTTCGATGCGCAAACTCTCCGTACGGCGGGCATCGAAATCCTCTCGATGCTGTGGTCCCACGACATCAGCGCCGAGCTAGCTCGGGATTCCCGGTCGCAGGAAGAACTCACGTCGAGGAATCGCGATGAGACGTATTCATGGATTGTCATTATAAAGCAGGACAACGTACTAAAAGTCAGGACGATGGATCGCAAGGACGTCCCCGACGCCGAGATCTCACCACCCCAGCTTCTCCCCTGGCTACGCGCCGCGCAACGCGAGCGCGGAACCACAAAGCAATCCGATGCTACCGGCAGCGCAGCCCCCATCGCCCAAAGCGGCACCGTGTCCGCAAACCCGAACCAGGAAGTCAGCGTGCTCGTCGCCGGCACCAAGTCCAAGAAATTCAACCGCCTGGTAGTAATCGAGCAGGCGCAAGCCAACGCGGCCGGCCTGCTGCAGACGTTTCTCGAGGGCCCGATCGCAGCCGTCGAGACGTCGGACGTGGTCCTGGACCTGATACGAGAGACGTCGCTGTCGGAAGCCGAGAGCTGGCGTCGAGCCGAGCAGTCCGTCGAGAAGAACGAGCGCAGGTATCTCCGCGAGATCCACGAGATGCTGCTGGCGTGGCGCACCGAGCGGGAGAACACGGACGGCGCTGGCCGGCATGCGTTTGTGTATAATTTTAGGACGACCAAGTGTATTTACTATGATCTTGGGGCGTGAATGTGTGTACATTAGGTAGGTACCTACCTTGTATGGATATATGGTCGATACGCCTAGGAATTAACGATAGCACGATAGGGTGGGTGACTACTGCTATAGGGGAGGGGAGGGGAGGGGAGGGGAAGGGAAGGCTTAGCTACGTGTAGATACCCTAGGGAATTAACTAATTCTGCTCCTTTTAATTTTCAAAGCTTAGGTAGGTAGGCAGGTACATATTCAATGCTTCCTTCGTGTCATTTCAACTACCCTACCTCACATAAGACGATAATAGACATCCTATCCCAGACGGATTATAAGAACGTGATAGTGCTTTGGGTCGAACCATAAATACCAGGTATTTATCCTAGGTAAGTCATAGGTATGCAAACGACTTCACATAACTACGGGTAATAGTACCAAGAACAAGTCAATCAGACATCGCTCAAATAGATATGTGATGGTAACTCCGATATATATAAGTATATATTTTGAGAGATGAGAAGAGATAAATATATATATCTAACTATATCTATATTGCACAGATATAGAGGTGAGGCGTAAACAATCATGATCGCCCTACCACCACCACCTAATCATTAACGAGTCCTCGGGGGGTTGAATCAATACACATCATATATACAGCGTTAAATGTACAGAGTTGAGACGGTCTGCTTCCGCGCGGTGTAGCATACCAGCCACCACGGGAGATAGCCGAAGATTTTTGCATCCCCCTCGTGAACCCATACTTTTATGCCAAATCACCCACCCACCATCGTATAAACTCATAGCGCCGTAGGCCGGATGTTATACAATGGACTATGTCGTAGCGTCATAGACAGTATCAGTTTACGGCCGACATAAGATCTATCTCATTTTCTCCGAGTCGACCTACTCCTCCTTTTTATGTTCATCCTCCATCTCGTCCTCCATCTCAACCTCGACCAGACCCTCCGTCGGCATCGGCGCTTTCGGCTTTCCAAACACTTCCTCCCATTTCAGCGATTTCTCCTGGCCAACAACATGGACGGGGCGATTCTGGGCCTTCATGGTCTCCGAGGCTCTAAACTTACGGCCTGCCATCGTGCGTTCCTCGAGACTGCCGCGGAACATCTTGTACCATTGCGATTCTTTGTTGCCCGTGTCCTCAAACACCTGGCGCCGCCTTGTCTGGCATTGTCGGTAGATGGTATGGGCGCGCTTGGCCGGGATCTCCTCGATGTTGTACTCCACAACCCAATCATCAGCCTGAGTTAATTGTTCGGGCCTTGTCACATATTCCCCGTTAATTTTGTTTCTGATGGTTAAGATCAGGCCCAGCAGATTTTGGTCGATCTCCTCTTCAGCCGGCGTAGCATCTTTTAAAGTCTCTTCTGAGGCCGACTCTGGAGAAGTACCCTGTGTATCCTCTGTTTCCTCCGTCCCAGTCTCAGGGATCTCCGCTTGGCCTTCGATCCCTGGTTCTATCGGAGCCCCTGAGATAGAACTGGTGCCATCGGTTCGAGGTTCCACCTGTTCTTCTTTGGAGCGGGCAATGAGCTGACCGAGGATCCGCTCAAATTCTTTAAGTTTGGACGAATCGTCTATAGAGCCCTCGGCTTGATCAGACAGCGCTCTCTCGTCAATCCTTTGGGCCATTCTCACAATGAGATCCTTCAACGGCGACATAGATGAAGCCGCATTGAGATCTCTCTTAGATTCCCCTTCCTCCAATTCGTCGTCAATATCCTCAGTTTCATCTTCATCTTCTTCCTGGTCTTCTTCCTCGTCCTCCTCTTCCTCTTCAACCTCTCTGGTTGTATTGACGTCAGCTTGTACTTGTGACGCCGTCTCTTCGATGGAGGCTGAACTATCTAACTCAGATATGGCATTCGTAGGCTCATCATTGGACACAGGTGATGTAAACGATTCAGACTCTGACTGCGTCTCTAAGCTATCATCTTGTTGTGCCCCTATTTCTTCTGGTTGAGAATCTGCATTCTCACCTTCGCTAGAGATGTGCTTGGACTCTTCTTCGATTTGCGACTGTTCTGTATCAAGTTCAAGTTCAGGTACGGATTGCTCACTACTAGGTTCTGATTCCGGTTCCGTTGTCTCCTGAGTGGAAGTAGGGTCGTCCTCACCGGCAGTCACCTCTCCCTCGATTGGCGCGCTCAGTGTCGACTCTGGTTTAGCAGATCTGATGTTGGTGATGGCGCTGAGTAAGGCATCAACGTATCCCCGCGCTTCAGTGGACGATTTCGCGTGAAGGAGCCCGCTCTGTTCTAGAGCGTCTTCGATTGCTTCCCTCACAGCACCGACGCCGACTTCATCGTCATCCACAGCATCTTCAACCATCTGACGCACTTCATTCCAAGCAGCCAGGCTCGAGGTTTCCTGAGATGAGGCAGGCTTTTCAATTCCCTCAACCTCTCCCTGAACCACGTCCTCGTTTTCATCAACAGACTCAGCTTCAATTTCCGCTTCAGCTTCGGCCTCAACTTCAGCCGCGGCTTCAATCTCGGCTTCAACTTCGGCTTCGACTTCGGCTTCAGCCTCCGCTTTAGCTAAACCAAGAACCTCCTTTTCAAACGCTTCGATAGATGCCCTATTAGCATTTTGAACCTCGTCAATATCTTCCTGGGACACTGGCTTCGCAAAGATATACATGAACGGCGCGTTCGCTGACATCCTCGTCTCGACGTGTAGTCGTAAAGATTGCTCCGGGAACTTCTTGCTGACCCGGTCCAGAATATCATTAAGTAAGGCAAGACTGAGTTTATATTCCCTGTCACCGAGAGTGACGTTCGATGTTCCGTGCAATGCAAGGTCCATTTCACTTATTGGGATGTATTGGAAGCCGAAGATGCGTTGGGTGTTGTGGAATGCGACAAATATACCGTCCATTCGACCCATACGGACTTGAAGGGAATATTTCAAGAATGCAGAACGAATCATATCGTAGTATTCTCGTTCGAATGACTCCCACTGGCCGAATCGATCACGAATTTCGTAGCCAAGACCTTTATGAAATCCTTTCGCATCCATACGAATGGATACAACTGCACGCGTCTTAAGGTCAAACATACCTGACCCAGGCACCCTTGGATCGTGAGCATCCAATTGGGAACGCATCATGAAATCAAGGAATTTAGTATAGTGAAAGGCTTCTTCGGCATTTCGCTCTTCCTCGGTGATCTGGTCGGAGTTGATATGTCTGTACCTCTCGTATTCTTCTTTGGTGAGAGTGAGAAGTTTCTCCATGGACTTCCCAAGCATGCTCAAAATATTGGCCGTATCAAATTCCTTATCGGCATCTATGGCGTAAGTGCCATCTTTCCAATGCAAGAATACTGCCGCCGGGCCTTTCATAATCTTGGTGAACTGAAGAGAGTCTGTAAGGAACCCCTTTGACAGCATTGACGTGTTGATTTCTCGCCAAGACGATAGGAGATAGTGGAAGTGAGAAAGCATAGATGTCATACTTGAGGTCGAACCCGTGTATCTCTTGCCATGCTCTTTCGCAATGCCAATAAGTGTAGAGTCCTTAGAAGAGGTCACATACTGTTTCAGAGCGTTGAAGTCGAATTCTTGAATTGGCATAATCTCAGAGAGATATGGGTCGAAGTTGTAGACTCGGGAACGAGGATCTTGTAAGTGATAGACGCCAGGGTTGAACAGGACCCTGTCAAGACCATAGGACAACCCCGGGACTGACGGCTGAATCGTCTTAATGGGCTCTGGTCGTAGATTATTGGCGGATATAGTACTGATATCTAAGGGCGGTTTTTTCTTCGACTTTGTCCCCTTTCCTGACTCTTGTGCTTCCGATCCTTCCAATGCATCTTCGCCGATAATTTTATAGTCGCCCCAAACATCACCACTATCTACCACATTTCCCGTTCGCTCGCGGAGACCGCTAGACGAGGTTCCCTTTTTAGGTCTGGCTTGTCCTTTTGAAGCCTTTGCAGATGCCGTCTTCTGCTTTGACTTTTCGCGGCCCGCGGCCTTCTTCGTAGCCCTTTTAGAGCGGCCACTTGAAGTTGCAGCCTGCTCCGGTGCACCATCAGCCGTCGCTACATCTTCTTCGCGTGATGCTTTTCGCCTTGACTTCCTCTTTGTTTCCTTCTTCTCTGAAAGACCTTGTGACTTTTGAGTCTCTTCATCGTTGTCTGCAGATTCTGTCTTGGTCTTCGCCTTAGCCTTGGTCTTAGCCTTAGTCTTAGCCTTGGGGGTTTTCTCTGGCTCTGAGTCTTTTAGGTTGATCTGATTTCCAAGTTTGCTGATCTGGTCGACATTGATGTTCTGCGCAGCGAGAACATTTTTTAATGCTTGGAGCGCGCCCTGTAGAACTTGTAGTTGACGTTCACCTTCGGCCTGGGCGGCGATACTCTTTTCGTCCTGCTTAGGCTTTTTCTTTTTCTTTTTCTTCGGCGCTTCTGGTGGTGGTGGTTCTATATTGTCGGCACCAGTAGAATTCGGCGTTGAAGTTTCGGTCGCGGGCGCAAGCAGGCGGGATGTGCTTGAGAGATGTCGGCCATTATGGCTAGGGATCAAGGCGGGACGGAATGCCAGTGATCTTGTCGAATGACAGGGAAGACATGGTGTGCATATGTAAGAGGTTCCGATACGGCGTGCGCTTCGGCTGCTCAATCGAAGCATTGCAAACGCTTTGCGTCAATCCCTAGTGTAATCTCCTAGAAAATAACTCGATCTTTACTACGAGTCGTAGCAATGTAAGTTAACTTGTTGAAGCTTGACAAAAAAAATTCTGGATTCTGGAGCTGGTGTAAAGCTAAAAAAAAGTCTTTATCGATAAACACTAGTATTCAATTTTGACGGTACATAGGTAATTAGTGGCGGGGCGCCTTTGATAAGATAAGACGTCACTCGGCGGCACGGGACAGACTCTAGGTTAGGTACCTCTTCACTACGCGCTCATTCATTCATTCAATTATAACGAATTCTTTGCCTTTAGGTAGTTTTTAATTAACTAGGTACCCAACTACCAGATAATAAACCCGGGGTTTACTCCCAGAGTTTTCCTCTTGGACTTTCTAAGCTTCCAGGAAAAGTGGGTACAATTTGTACGATGCAGAGGTGACTTGCCTCAATCTCGGGTGTATAAGTGGTTGGAATCTGACTAGGTCATGGATATCGACGCAATATCAAACAATGGCTTTCCCAGACAAGCCAATCGCTCACCTACTAGGTTCTAATGGTAAGTCTCGACTCGCTTCAAAGACAGCTCAGCTATAATTTGCTAACCAAGCATCCATCCACAGGCCCCGTCCACGCGCTCGCGTACTCGGCCTCGCCGGGGACGTACATCCTGGCCGGCTCCGCGGACCGGTCTATCAGGCTATACAATCCGCAGCCCAGCACGTCTATCCACCCAAACTCGCACATTACTAAGAAGAGCAACCCCGGGCCCGTAGCCGTACCGGAAGGCCGCCTTATCCAGACGTACTCGGCGCACGGGTACGAGGTGCTATCGCTGACCGTCGCCTCGGACAACGCGCGCTTCGCGTCGTCGGGCGGTGACCGCGCCGTCTTCCTATGGGACGTAGCGTCGGCGCAGACGCTGCGGCGCTTCGGCGGCACCCAGCAAAGTCACACCGCGCGTATTAACTGCGTAGCCTTCGCCGGCGAGGACGATAGTCTTCTCGTGAGCGGTAGTCTTGATACCAGCGTGCGAATCTGGGACGTGAAGAGCAATTCCCTGAAGCCGATTCAGGTCCTGACCGAGGCGCGCGACTCCATCAGTGCTGTTGCCGTGCGCGGCTCTGAGATCGTTAGCGGCAGCGTCGATGGACGAGTTAGGACGTACGATGTGCGTATGGGGCGGTGTACCACTGATGTCATTGGTCCCAGCGTTACGAGTCTGTGCTTGACGAAAGACGGAAAGGCTGTTTTGGTAAGCAGTCTCGATAGCAAGCTACGCTTAATGGATAGGGAGAGCGGAGGATGTCTAAAGACATACTCTGATCCTGAATGGAAGAATGAAGACCTACGTGTGCAGTCTATTATTGGTGGGAAAGAGCAATTCGTCCTAGCGGGAGACGAGATGACAGGTGCACCTGGTCGGCACGGAGAAGGGAGAATGTGGGCATGGGATGTTCTCACGGGGGAGTTGAAAGCTAAAGTAGTCGTCCCCTGGGGACCTGCTGGTCTTGAACCGAAGAAGTCCATTGGCAAAGATGGTAAGCCCAAGGAACGTAGCAATATTCTAAGTTGCTTTTCTTGGAGGGAGAATGGATTTGGGGATCAATATTGTGTTAGTGGCACATCTGGTATTGTCACGGTGTTTGGATATAATTGATACAAGTTTTCCCTAGATCATTCAAATAGACTTCCATTGCGATTTCATAAAGGATATCCAACGTAGCAAACGGCATACGTTGACACCTAGTACAGACCATCCTCAATATCGGGTCTAGGCAAAAAAAAAAAAAAAAAAAAATAGTTGGTTGATTTTTACCATGCCAACCCGAGAAAACAGCTCTCCTTCTACGCCGAACACCGCATGCCACCATGCCACCATGCCATCCTTATCCATAATGGGATTTCCCAGACATTAGTACAGCATCGGACAATATCGTGCAGCCATTGTTTTTCACGTATCCTAAAACCTTCCTTTCAATGTCACATTCAACCCATTCCAGCGACTTTAAACCAGTTAGGTCGGCAGTCTTCTTTATGCAACCAGTTCTCGCCATCAGTTAGACGACCAGTAACGCAGCCTCTGCATTTTGGTGAGTTAGGGCAATTAAAGAAAGGAATATGCTGGTATCCGATGTCGCGGAACCTAGAAGAGGTTAGCATCATGAATTTATTGCCGTAGGACGAGTATACTCACCAATGGACCTTGCTCTTGTCCTCGAACAGACCAAGTGCTATACTGTGCACAGGCGCATCACCCCATCTTTCATAGAAGAAGCCACCAGCACGATCTAAGTGGTTGAAATAGTCTTCGTATGCCTGGCTTCGCCAGAAATTCATATCCGCGATCTCGAAGTTAGTCCAGAAGTGGCATGTCGAATAACCATTTGCCTGTTCCCAGTGGATAGGACGCCGTTGCTTATCAGTCAACCACTGCTCGGCCCTGTTCTCGTGTAGATATTCGGGATGCTGCGTGATGAATTTGGTTGTCTCCGGCCATAAAGTCGGAATCGACTTGGGAGCATCGTAGAGGGTGATGGTGAAACCGTATGTCTTGTTATTGTCCTGCATATAACGAAATACGTCATAGTCCACGTCGCAGAAGAAATGGACATTGGGTTCGACACGCCAGTAGTACTGCATGTCTTTTAGCGCAGGATGCTTATAGAAAAGTCCACTGTTCCATCGGCACATCTTGTGGTACGAGATTTTGTCGGCATATTGAACTTCATTCTCCTCGAGAATCTTGACTGATTCCTTGTACAAGTCGTCATTGATCCAAGACGGTGTATCCCAGTGTTCATTCGGGATAAGTTCTACAATGCTAAATTAGCATAAGCCCCATCGAGAAGCCCATGGTCACATTACACTTACCATATCGCGTTTCAGCCTTGGTCGCCGCTCGTGTCCTTCGCTTGAATTCCTCGGTAAAGGGGACGTCGTTGAAGAATGTCCACGGATAATTGAATTTGGAGTTCCATGTTCGTTCCAAGTCCTGCATCGACTGCAATATTCCATCTAGCTCCTCGTTTCGTACTAGCGTTAGGATCGTCGCATTGATTCTCGAGGTACCGGCGATGCCGGGAGCGTACCCCCCTTCGATTGCGCGGACGAGTTTACCTTCGGGTTCTCCTGTGGCTATTCAGATTGTTAGACGTAGCCCACAGCGAATATAGAACAACTAGGGAAGACTCACGATCCAGATTAGGATCCCTTTCGATGGTACCGTGAAAGTCGGCAGAAGTCTTTATGCTGGGCACGCCAGAAGCCGGGCGCCATATCGTGTATAGGAAAAAACAACAAACTATGAAGACAGCTAGCGCAAGAGCGCGGACGGGCCTCGCGATGGCCATTATGGTAGTTGCTGTTTTATATTCATTAACTTCACCAAAAGGTCTACCGCCCCAAGTTCGTGTCTACTTCGAGAGAATGATGTCAAAGAATGAATAGCCTAGAATACCGCAGAAGCGATCATAATAGGGCAAAGAAACGGAATCAATTAAGTGGTGGGAAATGTACAGGTGAATAGAAGGGTTTCGTCAGGAGTCGTGGCCCAGATGGCACATGTTTAGAATATTCAGAATGTTCAGAATGTTCAGAGGGATATGAGGCATCGGAAAATCTTGGTTACGCTGTAATGGATCTGTTGTACATAAAATCGAAAGTGGGTACCGTATTGGAAGCAAGTGGAAAGGGGGAGCCACAGTGTTGGAAGCACGTGATGTAGGAAGTAGTACATTATCTGCACTGTAAAACCTGTAAAACCTGTCATACCCCTGGTACAACCCCGGTAATTACACCCATGTAGAGATCGCGTCGACGCGTATCAATTTGATAAGCTTTTGTTAGATAAGCCTGTAAATAATGGGCCTTACATGCACATTAGGTAACGAAGGCCTTGGATGCATGTGTACGAAGTACATCCATATATAAGAGGACATACGATTGGGAAAATGTCGGATTAATAAATCAGCCTCATAATATTTCATTCTAGCCTTGCTGGAAATACTAACCCGGTTCGAATAAAACACTTATTATGGCACACGCCGCGACATTGGGTGCATTAACTGAGGAATTAGTTGAAGTCATCACTTCGACATCAAGTCAGGTGGGTAGGGGGTAGAAGGTTACAGTTTACTCTATTTCACACTCACTTACACTGACACATTTCGATAGTCAGATCCTGGACGTTTTAATCTTCTCAAAGAGTCCACATTGCGAAGACTTCGTCATCACAGTTTTCTACGCACGAACCAATTTGATGTTGAGGATAAACTCAACGGGCTCGAAGAGCATTTTCGTGTCATCAACAAGGATGGGTTGGCAGATGCGTTAAGAGAGCGTCTAGACGCTCTTCCACATGTTTCTAGCAACTTGACACCCGAAGTCCTACACTTCTTGTTGCTACTCGAGGACCAGCCTGTTCAGAAATCTAAGCTAGCTGACCTAGAGACGCTCAAAGAATTAGACGAAAATCCTGGCCCGCCTCTTAAATGGGAAGATATTGCTAAAGAAGAAGGCTGGGATCAAGATCGCGACCTCTGGAAAAACATCAAGTTTGGCGGGGATAGCTCGGAAGACGAATATCTTGAAAGTGTATCTGATCTGTCCTCTAGCGCCGAGCTCACCTCGGCATCAACCGTCGAGGCACAATATCAGAAATCTCCCTCTGATTTCCTTGTCGAACCTCAAGATGAGAAACGACTAGAACGAGTGCGAGCAACTCAGCATTGGAGGAATGCTATGCCATCGAAGGAACCAACAGGAAGATCCCATAAGATTACTTTATCCGAGTTTCACGTCGTGCGCGAGGTGCTTTTCATGCTAAATTGTCTTGAAAATACCCTATTCGACAGACAAGGAGTACCCTCATTACAATTCCAATTGAAGCATACCTCCTGGGAACTTTATAAAGCGCTGCTAGGCTCTTACGGCGAAGCTGGCCGACAATTGTCTATCCTTCGCGAGTTTATAAAGCAGCCCCAGAGTATCCCGCTATTACAAGTGTTCCGAGAGGCAGTTGAGGAACGACTTCGATCATTCGATCGCGAAATTTCGAACTTCCAAGCCCGATACGTAGATATTCAGAAAGATATCGTTATTAGTCTAGCCAGAGTTCTAGATGATATAAAACCTCATTTGCAACCACTCGTTAGCCTTTCGGAAATTGTCCAGCAGCTCCAACGATCAAGATACCCCCGCCCGTTTTATTACTTGGAACTTCTTTTCGAGGCTGCCGAACTTGCCCAATTAGAGGGACACGATGCGGTATATCAGTTTATTGCTACCCTATTTTTCGAGTGTTTCCAGGTTTACCTTCGATCTATTCGCCTTTGGATGGAGGCCGGAGAGCTGATAAGTGACGATAAAGCTTTCTTCATCTCTAGCTCGCCGAGCAAAGTTCCCATGAGCCAAGTATGGTCAAATCAATATACTTTGCGAAAAACAACCGACGGTACATTATATGTACCACGATTTCTACGGCCAGCGGCGTCGAGGATACTCACTACCGGCAAGAGCGTTGTTGTACTTAAGCTCCTCGGAAAATATCAATCAACCAATACTCACATGACGGACTCGCCTATAGATGTTAACAGAGACCTTATATCGACGTATGGCGTCTTCGTGCCATTTCCTGAAGTCTTTGGCGATGTTTTTGAGAAATGGATGGAGAGTAAACATCACGCCGCATCTACAACCCTTCGGCGGACCCTCTTCGAGTCTTGTAGTCTCTGGTCAGTTCTGGATGCGCTCCAGCAAGTATACCTTATGTCCAATGGGGCACAGTCCGACCTCTTCGCTTTCGCAATATTCAACAATATGGATCTCCTCAATTCAAACTGGCATGATCACTTCAACTTGACTGCTCTAGCGCATGAGACATTCGGCACTATTATCAACGCTCATCGACTAGTCGTTAGTGTGGCAACGGATAGCCTTACAGATGATGTAAAAGATATTCGACGATCAGTTCGCAAGGGTCTACCACTTGTCAGGATCCTCTATCGCTTGTCCTGGCCGATCCGGATTATCTTATCAGACGAAAGTCTTGCCCAATATGAGGCAGTCTTTACCTTCTTACTGCAGCTCCATCGAGCTACTTACGTCCTTCACAAATACCGCTTAGTCTCTGACAGCATTGCGGGTACACCAAATACGTCATCAGACCAAACAACCTATTATGGTCTCAGAGCGAAGCTCCTGTGGTTCTGCAACACGCTTCGATCATACCTAATTACGTTAGTGTTAGAACCACTCACGGCTGAACTTCACCAGAACCTTCGGCATACAGAAGACATAACTGCTATGACCGCATTGCACAGTGCGTATACAAAACAGATTATCAGCGAAGTGTGTTTGGGCAGCAAGCTTGATCCTATCCGAGAATGCATTCTAGACATGTTTGACCTTACTATCAGGCTTCAGGATGCACGGCAATTAGAATCCGAAAGGGAGCAGGAAGAGGAACAGGAGTTATCACGATTATCAGTCATGTCTTCACCTACGAAGCATAGTCGACGGTATATGGGGAGTGGCGAAGAGGAAGACGAAACATTTCTCTTGGATCAAGACAAGACCTCGATGATGCAAGATAAGGAAAAGACATTCGCTGAAGTCCTAGGTGACATACGAGCGGACATAGATCGCCACTTGAAATTTATTTGTAGCGGGTTGAGAGGCGTTGCAAGGGCCAGTGGCGACGCCGCTGCAGGAAAATGGGATACCCTAGCAGAAATGTTTGAAGCTGGGATTCGAGATCGAAGATGAATGTGCTACATAGTGACAATTACATGATCATCAATAACACACAAACGATTAACTAACTAATGAAGCAGTCTGATGTTTACGTACATATCCCCTTGTTGAAAGTGTAACCATCGCAACTGAGCGTAGTAATAAGCTTGCGTAGGGTCTATTAAGTTCCAGGCAGTATAATAGGATCTCAATAAGATATCGAACCTAGAGAACGACATTGGGGCCAAGTCTACGTTGCTGACGAATCCCATTTGGCAGTCCTGAAAAAGCATCATAATCCAGCCTTCCTAGCCACCGATGACAAGTCATTTCTTCAGATCTGTCCGAAAGTTCTGACCTAGGTAGAATGATGGGGTCATGTCTGGTTTGCCCCATACGACCGAAACCAGATTTAGTGCAGCGCAGGGGCCAGAGGCTAGATTTTATCTATACCCGAAGGAATTGTCCGACAACAAGGCTTGAATTATACATACATAGGTATGTAGATTGGTCCCAGTTTATTAAGTCTGGGCATGCATCATACCCGCACGGGGAAGTGGAGCAAATCTTATCAAAGTACATACCTTAGGTACGTACTGGAAGTGATATGTATACGTACCTCGGTAGGTATCTTCGTATCTTTCAGGGCTCAAACTAAAAGCCCCAATTTCAGCCGCAGTCTTTAATGGAGGTGAGCGCTACCTAGGCAAGTGAGGCTGAAATCCCACGTGACTAGCGCCACAACTCCACCTCATATAGTGGAAGTACCAATCAACTGCTACCTACACATCGCATTCTATTCTGGTACTACATGTATCTTATCGCCTTTTATTCACGTCTTCAACTCATCGCCATAAGACGCGTCTCATCGAAACTAAGTCGTTAGGAACGAATAGCCCTACAAAATCAACTTTTCCGTCCGTCTCGTAAAGTAAAGGACCATGTCTGAACGAAAAGTTCTCAGTATGTTCCCTAACGATAGCTCCATCTCACTTTCAACCCCTGGATAATAGATATCTCTTTGTTAGCTTTCAGTACTAACCGCGTGCAGCCAAATATTACCCCCCTGACTTCGATCCAAGTCAGATCAAGAGGGTTAAAGGGCCTAAAAATGCCGGCCCGAAGGTTCAGACTGTCCGCCTGGCGGCACCATTGGTATGTGAAGCCTTCGAGACTCGTATTTTTATGTTATCCTCAAATCCCGATATATTCCCATTATAGTGAAGCTAATAGGCTTGTAGTATGTGAAGTTCTTTGAATAGACATTGCTCTAGAATGAGCTAGATATTGACACTTGGTAGTTCTATGAAATGTACCACATGTGGAGAGTATATCTACAAAGGCAGAAAGGTACGAGCCCAACCCCAAAATATTCTCTAAACTACACCCGTGCTAATATTAAATTTAGTTCAACGCGCGGAAAGAGACGCCCCTTGATGAAAAATACTTAGGCATTCAGATTTTCAGGTACATATTAAGCATCTACCTTTATCATACTTTACTATCTTCGATGAAGCTAACATATTCGACAGTATGTTGCAATATTCTTCCCCTTTACCTACCCTATCCACCACTGGAGTGTCAGGTATCCTCACATAATATTAATATAAGACAGGATTCTACATCCGATGTACAAGGTGCAGCGGACAAATCACATTCAAAACAGATCCCAAGAACCAAGACTACGTATGTCCCAGCCCCCTATTAATGTAACACTATGAATTCCCTTCGTTTTTTAACCTCAATCACAGGCCTGCGAGAGTGGAGCAAAACGGAGTACAGAGCCATGGCGGGTAGGAGTCGACGAGACGGACGAAGAGCGGTTAGACAGGCTAGAGAAGGAGGAAGAGGAGCGCAATGCCATGGTAGAGCTCGAAGCCAAGACCGTAGACGCGAAGCGTGAGATGGCAGTCGCGGACGCTCTAGACGAGATACGTACGAGAAACGCCCGGCTAGAACGTGCAAACCAGGATGGCATAGAGGTGAGCGTTGCGCTACCTGTCGATAATGAAGCAGAGCGGCAAGAGAAAGAAGACGCAGAAGCGGCAAGGAGGGCTTTTGAGTTCGCGAGGCAAGTCGACCTCATGACGGAAGACGTTATAGACGAGGAAATGGATGACGTGGCGTTCGCCTCGACGGCGGCGCTCACGCCTGGAAGTGGCGGTAACGGTAGCAGTGCCCCTCGGGCACAACCGGCAACAGCATCATCGTCGGCAGCAAATGCGCCATCTAAGGACATGCCGCCCCCATCATTCAAGCGAGTAGTAAAGAAGAAAAAGGATCACGCGGCAGCGCTCGGTATAAAGAAGAAGGCCCCTCTCGTATAGATGAGTCGAGATTGCAATTAATTATGACGGCTCGGGTGGCATGTGATAGCATAGCATAACATAGCGACGGATATTCGGTCGGTTTACGAATGGCAATACGGAGCTTCAACTCTGTCCAATAATGAGGATAATCTTGAGCATAATAAACGTATCTCCATACTTGGCCGTCTGCCGGCAAGCCGCGGTGATCAGCCAACTCTTCTACAGAAATAATGGAGAGGTCTCCGTTTCTATTAAACCCCTGTCACGTTCAACCCGACTCGCATCTGCCAAAGACGAATTAAAAGTACCGTAATTCCGTGAGGGGTCCTCAATAGCGGCTATCGTTAGACAACGTGATGTGCTTCGACATATCTTACCGACATTCTATCCCGGGCTACCAGGGACGTGCAGAGATCGACATCGTATCCCACATCCCGCATGGATCTATCAGTCCCGCAATCTAAGGAAATCTTCGCCTGTAAATTCCAGTTATGATTGAGCAAGTTTATTTTAGAAGTCTACATTCGGAATAAAGATGTCAAATATATAGGTAGGTAGGTATATTTAGAAATTTGATATATAAGAGCATTCATCTCGCAACGAGATCGCGGTAAATTTCGCGGCACATGAAATTCCAACCAGGAAATTAGACGACACCGAGTATGATTGATTAATGAGATTGAAAATGAAAATGAAGTAAGGGCAACAAGGTATAAGCACAGTTGGCCCATAGAAGTGTCATAAGATTACTATAAGAGCGGTCAATTAGTCACAACATGACAGCACACGTCAAGCACAACGGGGAAGAAACAAGAGCCTTGAGATGGATGTTCGCGATCATCCCGGGTATCCGGGGATCATCAATCAATCAGATTCGTGTTCTCGTACGACTCGTCTATCACGGTCGCTCAGTGGCTCTCTCTCGTCTGTTGCCTAGAATAACCACTGCCACTGCCGCAACAACTCCCGACGACTTTGTTTGTTGCCCGATGCTTGCTCTCGTCCAAAAGAAAACTCGCACTGCGTTGCTTTGCTTGGCGTTGCTGGTAAACGTACACTCCCAAATCGCTTCCCCGCGTAAAATGTGTTGTAATGTCATGTAATGTAATAACTCCCCAGCCGTGTGGCCTGAACCCGCGCTCCCTCGCGGACGGTCGGCCGGCCCATCGTCGTTAATCCTTGACGCTGGTGGCTATGCAAGGATGCCCTTTCCTCCCATGTGCCTGCCTGCGTATTCGCTTCCCTGATAGAATCCGGAACGCCTCACAAGTTCGTTCATATCCGGCTGCTAAACTCGACTGAGCTGAGCCAATTCGTGTTTCTGGTTGATGTTGATATTGTTTTTTTGTCCCCGGCCGATGTCCCGTTACCTTGTGGACATATTATTCATGTGCGTTTGTTTGTCTGTTTGTTTGTTTGTATAAGATGGTGTTTTTGCTGGACTCTGCTTATTCGTACATCGCTTTTCAGTCGTGATACTCGACTTCGTCTGGACTCCTCGACGATGACGTCGCTGATGTGCCATTGGAAAGACCGGGTACGTGGGTACGCGACGACCGATTACTCCGTCGACTTGTGGACATGCTTGCTGCCTCCATTTGCCTCTTGGTGTGTTGGTGCATTGATCGAGCATAACTCGCAAGATCTACAGGTGGGGGGATGGAAGATGGCATGGCCATGCTGTAGGAACCTCGTGCGGACATGGTACAGGGTTGGCGATGTTGTTTAATAGAAGAATACAGCGTCAAGCCGGGTGGATGTGACGTTTTAGACGATCAAGTTATTTGTTTGGTAGTGGGTACGAGACCGGAGCCAGTTCGTAATTCAGTATATATCTTTAAGATGGATAGGCAGGTATCGTTAGACCGTGGTGACAAGTGAAAGAAAACGTGAGGTCTCGAGGTTTTATATGTAAGGATGAAGATGAGAAAAGAGGGGGGCGTGAAGAATTGAACTAGAGCGGGCCGTGACCTCAGAGGAACTAGGAACTACGGACTACGGACTACGGACTACCTACGCCTAGACTTCAAAGAAGAGGTGCTATGTTGGGGCTGGGAACTAATAGACTACCTGACTACCTAGTCCCCCCTCTGCCCTCTGACCTCTGGACTAGTCAGAAGATGGCTTGGGTTGTTTACTGCCACCACCTTACTGCATACATACAAACAGAACGCTAAGAGGTTCAGGTTGGGGGTTGATCGACATGTAGGGACGCCGTTTTAGTGCCGGGATGGGAAACCAAGCCTGCAGGCTATGTCGTAAGTGAGAGGAAACAAGCCAATAACCGAACCAGGGCCATTAGACTTTCGCCACGAACAAGGCTGATGATGCATTGTCCCCTCCAAAGTCTCCAGACATGTACTAGACTTGCAGACCCGCTACTACGTAGTTGATTGACCGTATGCCATGCCACCCCATAAACCACTAATAAGCATCACACCATCGAATTGGGAGGCGGGCACGGCGGAAAGGGGTATTGTGCATTGTAGGAAAAAATGGCATGTCATTCTGCATTCAGTCAGCCGCTAATAACGGGTGAAGACATGAAGAAAGCGGAGGACTTGGGGAAGAGTAACAAGTCTCTCTCCCATGTTAGCATGTTTCCCATGTCTCCCATGTCTCCCATGTCTCCCATGTCTCCCATGTCTCCCATGTCTCCCATGTCTCCCATGTCTCCCATATCTCCCATATCTCCCATATATTTCGTGTATTTCATGTATTTCATGTCTCTTCTCCCCCCACCCGCCGTGAGAAACAGACCTCCACCGCGGACCACACCTATTGACGATTGGGAAAGACCCTGGCGATCTTGTCTCGACCTTTGAGGTCACCTTGGAAGGTATCGCATATGTCATTCCATTGGCCACAAACTCACCTACCCATCTGCTGTATCGAGGGCGAAGTGGAGGCCGGACGGAAAGACCTGCACTAGCACAACATAATATGTGAGTATTACAATCATGATCCCGGCTGGCGGGTGTTTACAGCCTTTTCTTTGCAGCTTTAATAGAATTTTGGCTTCTTATCGGAATATCGTACGTGTCTCGTCTAGCTCGACAATTCATTGCATCAATCGATTGTACGAAGATGTTAATAACAAAATATCTTGTTAACTAAGCTTTCATAGAACTAGTTAATAAAAGATTAAAGTGACGTCATATGACTGCTGTAATAAGATTGCAATAAGATTTCGGCGAAAGTAATAAGCACGTGCGGGAAACCAGGATATGTACCGCTTTCGATTCGGTGACTGCATGTGTAACACAATTTCCAAGGCCATGTACCTATGTACCTACCTCATAAGAACGTCGAAATTAACATTGGAACTCGTATGTGTCCAAACGCAAATAGGAAAATCCTGCTAAATGAAAGCCTGCAGGCATACTTGTTTGCATTTCTAATTATTTAAAACCAGGGTTTGGAAAAGACTTGTGTGACTCTTATTGCCCCTAGGTTAAAGGGTTATCCAATAAGTATCAAAGTATCAATCACAGACATCATACGAAAAGCAAAGCAGGTACCTAAACTTATGTAGAATTCCAACCGGATTTAGACTTGGAACGAGGATTTACCGGCTCTAGTCGTTAGTTCGATACCAACTCTTAACGCCGCTAGTACGGATCGAAAGTACATACAAATACAAGAGGGAAATCCAGGGTATTTTCACCAAGATTCCTATTCTTAATGTTGCATTAGTTAAGCATACCTTCCGAACAACAATTGGTGATGCATGTCTTACGCATATCAACTAGTTAGTAGTAAAACGTGTCTAAGAGTTCAGGATTTCCGTTGTAGGGACGCGCAGGCGAGGTAATACGGTAATACGGTAATACACACGTGAAGGTAGTACGCGAGTTTAAAAGGAAAGGCCGCAATTGGGAAATCTGCACCTCAGCGTGCATTGCAATACTAGGGTTAGGTAGTTCCGAGCCAAGCAGGATGCACGTCAAGCCCGACGACAGACATTGCTTGCTTGCCTAGTTAGATACCTAAGCAGAAAAGCAAGGTCGATTAGCCTCGAGCAAAAAAAAAAAAAAAAAGAAAAAAAAGAAAAAGAAAACGAAAAAATAGGGGTCCAAGGGGGAAATCATTGATCTGCCTACTGGTTACCAATCCCGGTTAATATAAGGTTGTACATAGTCGAAAGGTCTCGATCCTCGAAAAGACCCATCTAGACACTGAGGATAAAATGATAGGTTAAGTTTTTTTTCTCGATGTTAATGTATGTACCTAATGTTCTATGTAATTGGGCAAATACAGTGGTGACATCGGCCAGGTGATAATCTTGTAATCTTGTAATACGAAAAACTGTGTTACGTAGCCAGCACAAGTACCTAAGGTATTGTACCTACATAGGTGGTTAGGTACCCCGGGTAGTGCATACATGAATACATATGTAAGTAATAATAGATAGAACTGGTCCGTGCCCGAAGTCCCGTGAACGGCAAAGCCTTATGATGTCAGCTACAAACTCAACCGAACGATGTCGTCGCTAATTTCTACCAACAACGGGCTCATCTTTTTTAGTTGTTACACTTCGAACACGAACATAATTATTTATTTCTCCATACACCTAGCAAAATGTGCTGGACGAGGCTCTGCCTACCACGCATCAGATCTCCACATACTCCCCTTTAGATTGACGACGGGAGGAACCAGACTGCTAGAAAGGCTGCATCCGTCGATATGTAGTAGCGGGGGTTTGCAGTCTCGATTCGGCCTTCTCGCCACTAAGCTCACTAAGTAAACCCTTCCCGAACCTTCGCGGTGAAAGCTGACCTCACTCATCCCCAGCGATCCCACGTGGTGACGAAACCCGAGGCGAATCATAATCCTTAGGTATTCTGGAGTCAACTCTTCATGTATATGTATATACTCTTACCACCATCGATTTCCATACTAGGTGATGCAAACAGCCAGCTTCCCGCCTGCGTTTATCCCAGAACGGCATGGGCATATAAATCTGACATCAGACGTGGTACTCGCTCTCGTATCTGTACCACTGCGTTGGTCGTTTGAAAGCGTTGAGTTTGAGATCGAAGTATCGAGTGGCCCATCGATATACACGCTCTCTTTTCCTGATTTGCCAATTTGCTGCTGCTTTAATAAACTGAGAATCTGCCAGTCACATAAAGAAGATGTGAACTATCGGTGATCACGATAATTTCTTAGACACCGTGGCCAAATTCGGAAACTCTACGTCACCGGCTAAGCTAACAAACCCTCGTCTGGGAATGACCTCATACTACCCCTATCTGGATTAATATATTCGGGAATCATAATCCGTGCGATCACGGCTGACTATCTAGGTTAGGCGTTTAATATTGCCAATAATAATAATACATAACTAACTCATGTATCTACGTGCTATGAAAAGGTGTCGAGTATCCCAGAGTGGCGTACATGTTATCATCAACACTTGGCTCTCAAGTCTAATATGACGTTCTTCAACCCTACTGTGCATTAGAGGCAACCTGGCTACTATGATTTCATTTTCCTTGGCTATCTCACTATCAAAATCCCAAAGTGTCAAAAATCATCATACAGTGCCAACCGTCCCGAGGTGGACTGTCGAAGTCATTCATAACTTCGTGACTCCCAAGGCATTTACGCCACAAATATATGATCACTTTCAGCCAAGACGACATTCTCAAATATACAATGTTTCACGTTGCCACTAGATAGTTGGAAGCCCCGTTGTATTTACTTGGGTACTGTATTACCGAGTCGGATCTGCGTCTTATGATGATTATTAGTGTGCAAGCTATACTTAAATTCATTTACAAAATCAATCGGCAAATATTGATGGAATATAATAAATACCAGGTTAAGTCCTTCCTGTAAGCCAGGTATTGCTAGATTGGTACGAATAGCAATTCGCATTAATACATTAAGTGCTTGATCTTCAACGTTCGTTTGCGCGGGGAGAGAAAATCAAGGCTGGTATTAACAGATCAGTCAATTATACTAGTTACTTAGATTAAGTACATTCCTTTGCCATATTAACGCGTAATCTCGTTTGATTTAAGCAGGCAATGTGGTAGGTTGACAGCAATTCCTATAAAAAAATTCAGACTGGCCATTAAAATAATTCTAAGCAAAGCGAGCCAGATGACATTTGCTAGCTAATTGGCGATAAGCCGCGATCCTCGGCGTCGGATTATACGTACTCGTCCCGGACTCTCGGTCGTGAAGTGGGGTCGGCCGGTACCGCCTTTTGCTTTTTATATGTAGATCCGGAACAACTAGCCGTATTACACCGGGATCTTCCTGTTGCAGATCATCTCATCTCTTTAGCTTACTCTTGTCAGATTTTGTACTTCACCACAATATAAGTGCTGTTGTTGATAGAAGCATACCATACTACTTTTAGCATAGTTAACTAATGTTTTATTTTAAAGTCAAGTGAATTTTATAGCTCAAGCCTTGTATCTCAAGTCTTGTATCAGCTAAGCCAAACCGTGTTCTATATCCCCTAAGCCGAAAAGCTAGGGAATGTTAAACTAGATTTGTAATGAGTTGGTTGGAATAACTATGGCAAGAATGTAATCTATAAGAGGTCAAGGTTTGGTATCATGAAGTGAGCCTAAAAGGCATGGAAACAATTGGATATTTATTTAAATGTCAGGGCATTAATCGTATACCTATTAACAATCCATCCATTATCAAATAATGCCAAAACTAACAGTGCATCTTTGGTCAAATAACCTTATACATACTTTACTCATCTTTTCTAATATGAATTCTAGCTCTTCTATTGCTTATTTCTTTCATCTCTTACTCCTCCTTCTTATAAGGCAGGAATATTTACTCGCATTTAATTCAATATGACATCCTAAGGTAACAAGAACCCCCAAGCACAGGGTCTGTGTCTGCCATTCTAGCGAGATCTGCACTGGTTTCTGGATTTCTTCCGGTAGACTGTGCCGAGCGCGTCCCGCTGCACGAGTACATGCATCTGGGGTGGGTTCGCAACATACCCGGCAGGCCAGATTATATCAGCTACTACGGTACCACCGACTACGCCAACAAGGCTGACCATTGATCCATCAAAGTCAACCTAGACAACTAGTACGTCGTCCCCTCCCTTTCGTCTGTGTGATGCGGATGGTCATTGACGTTTTGTATGTGCGTGACAGCGCCTGGCTTATTTTGTATGCCTATTTCAACAACAACAATGATGCGGGAGCGATGTCTATCTACCGTGAAAATATATGAAACTTTGTTCTTGTCGTATGCCCGTCAATATAATCTTATAGGGTCACTGAGGCATTCAGGGGTTCAGGGGTATCAACCGGGGCGGGCACAGGCCACCAGGATCTAATGGCTTCTTTATCCAGTATGTACGGCCATAGACGAACATCCCCAAGTGACGGCCCCGGGCTTACTAGGCGAAGTCACCTGCAGTGGCTTTACTCCGGGTACTAGTGCCTTGCGTACCCGGTCCCTCGTGACCTGTCGCTTGAAGGGTCCCTGTGTAAGTACATGAGCAGTGTGCACGTAAGCTAGATTAGAGTCAAAATAATGAGAAAGCAAAAGCTCCTTGATTAAAATGAGTGCCTTAACTCCTTTCTAGAATTTCTTCCAATTCGTCGAGCTTGTCCTGGTCCGTTTCCGGGAGATAGTAATCGTAGCCAGAGAAGGGCTGGCGGTAGTCGACGTTGGCCGTTTTCGTAAACCCTTCGTCGATAAAGGGACAGTCGCGGATGCATTGCCACGTCAGGTCGGGGTTTGGGGGCCGGGCCAGTCGCGAAGTCCCGTTCCGTATGATGCGGAACCCCTCCAGGTCTACTTGTGTGAGATGCGGGAATCGCTCCTCGGTCAGTACCGCAAGTAAGCGGTGGAGGAAGGCTGAGGTCAGGTCAAAACAAAAGGGGCGGTAGATTTGGCGGATTGTGATCCGAGATGTCCCACACGAGCCAAGCAGATCTTCGTCTTCGCAGTGGAGGGTAGGATGTTCTCCTAGTCTGATGGATATGGTCCTCAGCGTGTCTTTTACGCTATGAATACGTCAGCAATCATGCTGGGAGTTTTTACAACACTCTCGCTCTTCCTACGAACGAGCGATGTTATTTCGATTATCTGCTTACCTTCGAATAAATTTGGCCGTCTCGTGAAACATAGTTATGTTGTTGCGCTGGTCGAGGGTATCTGTGAAAGGGCCGAGTCTAATCTGAAGGTGCTTCATCGAACCCAAGCGGCGTTGACGCAGGAAGCGCAAGGGAAACCACATGGGTCCGGGGAAGATAGCTGCGTCTCCTTGCTCTTGGCGCGCCCACAGCTTGTCGTCAATGCCCTCGTCGCTATACGGGTCAACTTGGTGGTGAGAGTATTTCGTGGCGAAGTCCTGGGGTATCGGCTCGCCGTTGGGCAGAGCACCTTCGTCTTGCAAGTGATCAAGCTCGAGACAGCCGAGTTTACTCGTATCGAGCGAGGCCAATATGGCTTTGACCAGTCCACGGTGCATCCAACCAACAAGGCGGAGATGAGTGACGGCGGAAAAAAGCCCGATGGGGTTTTGGCGGATATACGGTTGGTCGCTGATGTTATGTAATGACGCAAGGTCCAGCCGGGCGACGTTCTTCAAGCGACTAAAAACATCCCAGGTCTGCAAGTCCATGTCCGTTAAGCCATCGTCGTCAAAGTCTATCCACACGAGAGTCCAAGTAAAGGCTTTGACGTGCATGGCGAGTTCGGGACGGTCCGTTATGAGGCGAAGGAAAGCACGTTGGCGTGGGACCAGGCCGCGAGGGCGGTACTCGTCCGAGTAGTCGGCCATGGCGATTCCACGAAGAAGAGGAAAATACGGTGTCTCGTATTCAGGAAGCCGGCCGTTGTTGTGACTGCTGAGGTCGACATCCTTGAGCAAAAAGGGGAGGGAGAGGGTGCGCCATGAGCGAGACACGAGCCCGACTCGAGCGAGAGTCCTAGTCTCACCCACCAAATTATCAAAGATCAGCTGCAAAATTTCGACCGGAAAGCTGTCATCTACGTTGGAGGGATGAAGCATGGCTGGAGTGGCTGGCCGGTGGGGAGGCACGTTGTCAAGTTGACCTGGAAGTAATGAAGCTGACCTCGGGCACAAGGCAATAAGTATGTACACGTAACTGGGGTATGATATACCGAGCAGGGGTAAACGCAAGGGATGCCGAACTCGAAAGGTTACCTAGGTAAACAGTGTATTCTCGTTTACATGAAGCTGCCCTGAAATCATCAAATCGCTTGATCTGGCTTGTCTTAAATAAAATATGTAAAACTATTATGGGAATATTGTATTATGGAAGAGCCGTTTGTAACTATATTGCCGAGCCAAGATAGTAACACTACTCATAAAAGACCAAGCACCGCACCTCTATGCTCTGCCGCGGGGGCGCATCCTTAGGCGTCTGAGGATCGATAAAAGCCGTATGCGGCGTCCTCACCGCAATTCCTGCCTTCCCTTGGGGTTGGCCCTCGCCGAACGAGTCATAACACTTTAATAGAATAACCTCATCCGGCGTCATGTCCTTCTGATAGTAGTACTTATGCGCATCGCTCGGCGCAACTGACATCGTCTCACCCCTGACCTCGTACCCTTCCGCCGAGTATCTGGTCGAGTCGTCGGGACGCACTTCCTTGCCCCTATCGTCTTTATCCCTCGCGAAGTCCACACGTTTAGGATAGAGCAGATCCACCGGGATGAAGTCCTCTGGTTTCGTCGAGCGCCAGTCGATGACGGCCAAGGGGTGATCGCTTGCTGGGTTTTCGATGGGCCGCCACACGTTGATGATTTGGAAGCGGCCCTTCAATAGCCCCTCGGCCTCATCCGCTGGGAGATGACGGCGCACACGGGCTTCGGCCGCGGCGGGCGTCTGGTCGACGTGGACCTGCTGTATTGGAACCCGAGCAGCCTCCGGTGTACGTCTCCGGATGGTATGGTCAAATATGACCACCTTCTTGATACCAGGAATTCGCTTCCTTAGGAGATCCTCGATTTCCTGATAGTATGGGCCACGCACAGCAGCATCATCTGTAAATGACTTCTCATTTGACGGTTCATTATAAACCGCAAAGCCGGAGTTGTCTGTGGTAAACTCGCTTTCCTGCCCTCGGATGTTGTTCACTGGGCGGGTATGATCACATAGCTTAAATGAATTAGCTTCGACATCGACTTTTGTCCATGGCCTTGCCCCCTGCGGGATTGCTGATGCATCGATATGTTTGAAAACAGCAGTCGTCATGTTGACTGCCTGTGAGAATTTAGGGGTTATTAGAACTTTCGAATTATGGTGCAATACTTGTGTGAAGGTTCGTCGCGCGATAGTTGATAGCAAGGTCATGGACTAAACAGTTCACAAGTTCTAAGAGTCTATATCAAAACAAAAATTAAATATTGCTCCTGGCATTCTATCCAAATATACGTTCGCGATGGGGGCTTCATAGAGTTTATGACCTTGCCAAATTAATAATGTACGGGTTAATTACTTATTTACGAGTTAACTGTCGCGATCCCGATGGCAATCGTTATTAGTAAACGCTGATCATCATTGGAACGTGTTGGAAGTTTAATAGGGTAAGCTTGCCTACTTCTGGATGCCGAGACGCTCCGGGGCGGCGGAGATTCCTACGCGGGGGAACAAAGACCCAGAGCCTTTTTACTAGGTTAATACTTAGCCGGTATTAAGTGTTGTGCGAGTAAAGTTGCCTTATATAACCTCGGAGATAGACTGTGGTTATGCCATTGATATAAATGAGAATCTTATAACAGGTACTCACTGCTTACCAGAGACATCTCTATTATAGTTTACTCCAGGTTATAACATTAACGCCAAATAAGAGTAAAGAGGACCTAATAGTCCTAAATTGATACAGACCTGCTTAGATATTATATTTCAAGTGAATCTTTAATAGTAACGAGCGCTAGCTACGAGTTTATGCCACAAGGAATAAAAGTTGGCTTCTCAATACTTTCACATTTTATAAATAGCCCGGGTCAACAAAATAATCCTTTAAGTATTCTTAACTCTTATTAAGAACAAGTAGCATCAGAATATAACTACCGATCTTATTAATTCGTGTGCTCGCATATAGTACGCGCCCTATTGCCAACTACCACTTATATTTAGTCCTAATTCTTAGACTACGTGCTTCCTACGTACTCCGACGGAAAACACCGTGTTGAATTATAGCTGAATACACTGTATCTAGATCTTATTGCAACATCGTCAATCGACTCCACAATTAAAGCACCTGAAAAGAATAGTCATAAGCCCGTTAGGATTCTCCTCGGCTACTCCCATTATCCTCACATAACGGTCAACTTTATCTCTTGCCATAAACATCTTTACACAGGTAGAATAAGTAGCCCAAAGAAGAAACTACTTGTCAGCTCATCCCATCAACATGGCGCCCGCTCAGCCACCGGACATCACCGTCAATGATCTGACATACACCTTCCCCGACTACAGGACAGGCATCCAGGGTATATCGCTGAACGTCCCGCCGCGCAGCCGCACCCTTCTCATCGGCGCCAACGGCGCGGGTAAAACGACGCTGCTGCGCTTACTAGCGGGCAAGCGTCTGGCCCCCAGCGGCACCATCAGCGTATCAGGAGTCGACCCCTTCAAAGAGGGGCTAGAAGGAGTCACGTACCTCGGGCTAGAATGGGTGCTCAACCCCATCGTGCGCACCGACATCGGGGTCGCCGAGCTCCTGCGCTCCGTCGGCGGCGACGCGTACCCCGCGCGGCGGGACGAGCTGATCGGCGTGCTGGACATCGACATCGCGTGGCGGATGCACGCGGTCAGCGACGGCGAGCGGCGCCGCGTGCAGCTGGCCATGGGCCTCGTGCGTCCGTGGACCGTGCTGCTGCTCGACGAGATCACCGTGGACTTGGACGTGCTGAGCCGCGCCGAGTTCCTCGGCTGGCTGAAGCACGAGACAGAGATCCGCGAGTGCACCATCGTCTACGCCACCCACATCCTCGATAATCTCGCCGGCTGGCCCACGCACCTCGTCCACATGCACCTGGGTACCGTGCGCGAGTGGGGGCCTACCGAGCAGTTCCTGGGCCAGGCCACGAGCACGAGCACGGGCAACAGTCGTCTTGGAGAATTGGTGCTGGGGTGGTTGAAGTCGGACTTGAAGGAGCGGGGGCCGAGGAATCAGAAGAAGATGGGGACGGAGGGGTTGACGTATTCGCAGGGGGGTCTTGGTGGGTATGGGCTTGAGAGTAGCGAGAAGAGGAAGTAGGTCGCTTAGGCGAAAGATTTCGGGTGGGAGATGAGTCTATGTTATGGCCTGGCTTGATGGTCTGTTGCGGGGTGAGTGGCTAGGGGTGGATGCACTTAACTTGCATGGCACGGCGTATTTTCAACATGGCGATGGTAAATATACTCCACGGGTATTTTTGCTGAGACCGGGGCGTTTAGGGATGGATTGGGATGAAGTCAATGAACTAGCATAAATAATGAAGACTACCGTAGCTGTTGCGGGACGGTGGGTTATTTGAGATACCCTTTCAACAGGATAGACCTAGAGTAATACTAGGGGGTGTTGATTAAAATAGATGAGGAATATCACTTGCATGATCACGGTCGATTTGAATAAATAATCTGACCAAGTCTTGTTGTATTACTTACTATGCCGCGTCTGCCATCGCCATTAATGACCTCCTCTTCATCACGTTTGTCATAGTGTTGTACATCAACTCTCCAACACCAGCCATGCCTTTCTGCTCCAAACAATTTAGCACGCCAAGGCGGTAGTCATCCCAACCAACTCTCAAACCACCACTGTGAGCCAGAGAACTGAGACTGGCACGAGTTATCGGCCCGGCGTGCCTAGTGCTTAGCTCGCCTTGTACTAACGCCTCGTCTTCCAACTCCCGAAAGTGCGAGATTGCTGAGAGGCTTAGGGCTGGCGAATAGGAAAGAGAAAAGAGTGTCGAAAGGGGTGCGCTCGTCTTAAGGCGACTAGCATATGCTGCGAGGTCTTCGAAGAGTGGCCGAGGCACTAAACAACCATGAGAATTTACATCGTTGCTATTGAAGGCACGCGATCGCCAGATACAATTGCAAATGTCCATCAAAAAGCCGTTGAACTCGTTGATGTACTCTGGAGTATATTGGGAGCGGGACGTCGACATAGCCTTCTGAAACCCTGCCTTGTATTTCGACAATATGGAACAGAGTCTGGAGAGAGTATTCGGACAGAAGCTAAAGTGTAGGATGTATACCAACGGAGACGGTGGTATCATAATCCAAGTGTGATGGTGCAGTTTTGGATCCGAAGACAGAATTGCAGTTTGCTCGTAGAAATCCAAGACCTTTGAGTAGGTAGAATTGGTGGGTGAGGTCTGGATAAGAGTGAGACAGAGATTGTTGACATGACCCACCAGGTCAGCGATGATAGTCGATGCATTTGGCGACTTTTGCTCGAGTGATGCTAGGGAGATTGCCCAACGCTGAAGCAGCATCGTATAAAACTCGAGTAATTGTAATTGGGAAACTGTGGTATCGTCGAGTACCTTAGCTTCAAGCGTCTGGAAAATACCAGCGGAGAGTTCTGGGTTCTATTAGTCTTAGAATAGCCGCGATTTAGATTTTGCTTCTAACCTCGATAATTAAGCAATGGCAAGTGTGACAATATAGTGAATATCAAGCCTTTTCCATCATGGCCATTCCATATCTTAAGATACTCGATGAAGAAAGCCAAGAATATAGGGGGGAAAGTCTGGGTAAAGATTAGTCAAAATGCTAATTTGGCTCGCAAGTTCTTTTCTCACACACCTTAGTACTTGACACGTAGTTATTCAGTATTTCCAAGCCATCACTGGAATCTGTGTTGGATTCCCCACTTATGAGATCTTGTCCGTATGAAGCCAACCAACTACTCACCCTCTGATGAGCTTCAGCGTCAGGCTTCAAAACAAGCAACTTTTGTAGTAATGGATCTCCTAGGATCGCTATTAGCTGATTTGGCAATTCAATCTTTTCTAGATTTTTCACGAAGCTATCTACGTTCTCAATCTCCTCTAGGGTGATAGAGTTCTAGCAAATTGTCAGTTTGTAACTGTCCCTTCAAAGAGGCGAAGTAAAACAGACCTCTGTCGCGTTTGACGTGTGCACCTCCGGGAATGGACCGGAGCTCTTGCCATTTATTCTACTTCTGGCAACTCTAAAGGCATTCGGCGGGCGTTCTGCTCTATTCGTACTTCGTTCTACATGGGCTTGTTGAATTTCATCGAGCCTCTCACGCCATTGCGGGTCTGGATGCTGCGAAAACAATAAGCTATTTTGCGTCAAAAACAAGACTGTATAAGACATACCTTAAAAGCCGACGCTTTAGCACGAGTGGCTTCCCCTACAATGATCTCGGGGTAGTAGTCTTTATACACTCGGAGCAAGCCGGTCACTGCAGGATCATTCCCCGTTTGCCTAGACAAGGATAAACTTGAGAGATATAAGCGATCTAGTGACCCAAATGCTTTTAGAGGCAACTCACAGGCTCTGGATTCGATAGGGTCGCACATGCCGACGCCGAGTGATGAGAGCTAGTAGATGGCATAGCTGCTTCCTGTGACAGTTAACAAGGCATGTTTGAGTAGCAATATATCGATATACTGACCTAATTGCGGCAGTTTCTAGTAAATTGAATAGAACCGAGTAGGCGCGCGATAAGATGGCCTGGTTTTCTATAATGTGATGAACCATAACAAGCCATCTCAGGAGCGCTCCTTGGATGTTAAGAGATGGTTTCAGCTTTCCATGCCCGAGACAGCCAATGATCCTAACTACAAGCTCGATGTTCACAGTAGCTACCGGATATAAATTCCGTATGAGATTTCCGAGGCTTGCCTGATCAAGAAAACTTGGAGTAGTAACCAGATCTATGAGTTGGCCTAGATCGTCCGGGAGGAGACCTTGCTCATAAGACAACGAAGCCAACTTCTCTACGGATAGCTTTACATTGCTTCCACGTTGCTTTGCCGTCAGTTTAGATGCTTTTGGGGTTGGTAAGTATTATTTTTAACAGTGATAATTGCTTAAGGGGCGTACTAACCCTCAACCACATCTGTCAGGACTTCGCGTATGTCTTCCGCGCCATGAATCGTATCGTCTTCTTGATATCCCGACATAATTACTAATTATCCCCTGAGATTTAGCTAGCATAGATATTCGTTAGCCTTGCATAGCATCATAATGGCGGATCCTACGCGTTGTTGGTACATGTAGGCTTAGACGCGCCTGAAAGGGGAATGATTGGATAAAAAGTACTTATGTATAATGTGGTATAATGTGGGGTCTTTATTATGTAATCTGGGGCATAAAGTTGGAAGTCTTGCGAACAGACATTTGGAACGCCTAAAAAGGGCGCTAATGTCGCCAAGACTAGTGTGCGTAACCCCCATTACGAGCTTGTCTGACTTAAGGAAATGGCTAACTTTGGAATGCGTTATCGCGTCTCCAACAACAGTTCTTAACCTAGTCGCTTTGGTTGTTATATGTAGGGTTTTAGGCAATTTTTTCTAGAATGGGATCCCGAAGCGCCGTGATTGGATAAACTATCTTACGACGTCGAGGCTCTTACATGCAATCTGCAGTCGTGCCGTCGGCTACTCTCTCGGAAATCCTTCTAGAGAACCAATAACTTACACATAAGCCAAAGCCTCACATATTACGCCTTTAGCGGTTTATCCTTTCAAAGGAACCTTTCAAAATCCTGGTCTTTCTAGCGCTAAAACCCCAAACTTTTTGCTTGGATCTATGTGCGTAGGACCAACGTCATCTAGATAAGTCTATTATGCGTGGTTATCACCCAAGAATAGCCAACAAGAAGTCGCATCGACCAATTTCGTAAAGCTAGCAAATGGTATTCCTACGTCTTCTTATCCCTTCCATTCACCTTACTTGATCCTTCGGCCGAGATAAGTAAACCACTTTATGTGTGGATGCGGTTCAGCAAACAGGTAGCAACCTGTCCGACCTACTAATGTATTCCATATTGTTTGGTAGGTACACGAAATATAGAAGTCTGTTAGGCTAGTGGGTCCAATGCATAGCGAATAGGGATTATTACCGATTTGTTAACAGGCAGATAAGTACGAACTGCAGCAACTTGCTTTTTCGAAGGAGCCTCAATCGGCTCCGCCCCGGCCATTTCTATAAGGGGGAACGACAATCTCAAGTACCTAAATAAGTGCTTGCGTAACGTGAGCAATTATACGATTAAAGCAAGCAATGTAAGTGCCTTTCTAGTCAGCGTTTCAATAACGTAAAGGTCGTAATAGGCTATCTGTACTACGCGGATTTTGTTGCGTGGGTATCGTTTGCCGAGCGGTGTTAAGCTGTGAGAAGCCGTATGTCCAACGCGTAGCTATTTATCTGCAGACAACGCACTGTACAACCCAGTTAAAAAGTCGGTTGTTTCTGAGTAAATATAACAAATACTTCCTAGTTCGAATTATTCTATTATAGTTAAATAATATTATTAAACATTTGAAGGGTACATACATAGGTACTTTAACTTACATACTTGAGGACCTACTTAAATATTAAAATACTTATTAATCGCGGAATTTAATCTTATAAACTTTACCAAGATACCGGGATAATTTGAAAAAGAACCTACATACATGTACATAGTGATAGGTATTAATGGATATGTACCCACTTGTTACTTCTGCGTTCTTAACATTCCGCAACCCGAACGTCAGAATTGAGGCAAGAACATGCAATTGAAGGAAGTAAAGCAGGTAGTAACACAAGCAAGTGGTGTGACTAATTAGGAAATATACTGGTTTCAGCGCGGCTATAAGCGAGGTGGGGTAGTTGACTGCTACGGTCTGCAGATTATCATGCCTTCCAAAATTTACATCGTCCAACAGCAGCCGCGGTAGACAATAATGGGGAGGTTAAGGTTATAGAACGGTGGTTAATGCCTTAAAGGGACATCTCCGTAGACACGAGCCCGTCGATGCGACACCATATTATATGTATTTTTATTTTATTTTAATTTTTCGATAGCTACTTCGTATAACTATGTAAAAAAGATAACAATACCTACCTAATAAAAAGCTTCGAGTAATATACAAGAGAATCGACTCGGCCGCTTTCACATTGAAAAAGCTATAAGTTACTTAAAGAAATGGTCAAAATATTCGGCATATCCGATGCTATAGTGCACATTCCTCCGGAAGTTAAAATCGCTAGTCAGCACCATTCTATGTATTCATAGGTTCGCACCTACCTACACAGGTAGAATGATGTAGGTTAGCATGCAAGTGCGAACTTGCCTTTATCGGCAATAAGAACGTTATGTACCTACATCAAATAGGTACCTAGTTCCCGTCCTTGGCAGGTAAGGTAGTTTAGCGTACCCGAGTTGGAACACCCATCGGCGTTTCCTCTTGATGCTTGTGTTGGCTATGCTAGGGTCTTAAAAATCTTTAGCAAAAATAAACCATATCCCAGCACCTCCAACGCTTATCATTCTCACCTAGTCTCTACCTACTTCTTACCATGTTGCATTGCATTTGTACTACCAACTCGCAACTCTTAATTCGATTAGATCGCCTCGGGGGAACAAGACTCCCAATCATTCAACTATATTCAAGGTCACGCCCCAACATGCAGGTATAGACGTATCCTTCGGGGAGTAGTACATGTCGAATTCGCTATCGAGGTCATCATCAAAGTTTTACAAATGTTATCCTTTTAGTACCTAATGTATGTACGACTCGAACATGGTCGTCGCAAAATCAGCGGCATGTGTGCACGTTCATTTATACACACTCAGTGTGTGTTCTGCACGTTATATTGCCCAATGTTACCCCCACACACAACTAGCATTGCCCCGAGCAATGCTGAAAACCCTAAGCTGCTAACTTAGGTATTGTCCAGCATGGTCAATACTATGCGCATGCTACTCTAGAAGCATACATGTACGACTGGGCCCCAGCTGTATAGAAACGTGAAGGACATATGCCGTGCTATTCTTGGGCTGGCTATTCAGGTCTAATGCCCGTTATTATTTTGCGTTGCCATCCTCAGCGCAAGATCCCTTTAACTTAGCATCAATATTATTAAGTACGAATAAATAAAGCCGGTGAGTGCCCGTGTTACCAGGCGTCTTGACTCACTTACACCATTTTCATGCGTTGCATCTGTCTGACGCTGATGCTCTTGATAGCGACCCTAGAAGTACATCCACCACTACCGTAGTGGTATCAAACCGTATACATTGTCAGCTTCCTTTAACTGCTCGGGATCCAGAGCGGAGACTAGTGGAACAACGCTCTTCACCGCTGGTCGCCCTCTATTACAAACGGACATCGGCTTTGATATTATTAATTGCATCCGATTAGGCAGTTTATATACATGTACCTTTGGCGTGGCGTCTGTATGTACAGGTATGTAATACCAAGGAATACACTTGCTGCGGCAAATGGAGCTCTGCACTTGTGGCGGCAAGTCGCTTACCTCTCTTATCGCATCACTCTACTACAGCGGGCTTACCGTCCCCTGTATCCGGGTCCCGGTTGCCCGTACCATACTATGGGCATTGAAAAGGCTCATTTCGCATTTCGGCCGCTACGGCTACTCCTCGATCGTTATCCTAGCTCTCATTACTGACCTGTTGGAATTTCTAGTAGCTGAAAGATCCTCCCAACCCCGGCACCAGAGCAGCGCCACATCCTTTCCCACCTGGTTAGTGTGGAACGTTTCATGCGTTACAAGCCTCAATAAGGCTCCTTTCTATAATCTAGTATAGGAGACGCTTGGTATTTGATGATGCTTATGTCATAAAGCTTCTACTATTCGGTGAGATTAGACCTGGTGAGTAATTTCGGCATAGTCTGCTGACAGCTTAGGCCAATCCTAGTCGAGTTTTACTTCCGACTTAACTATACTAATATATAACCTAGGAATATCCAAAGTTCATCGGTGATGAAGTGCATGCTCGGTATTTGGTAGCTCTAAGAAATGCTTCCCGGTCAACCAGCCACTACGTCCGGACACCGTGGAGGCTCACGTCGGTCTCAGGTGACCCTCATCAGGGACCACCAGGTCAGTAGCCTACTATAGCGTTTTATTATGTCCGGTTCGAGCCAGGAAATGGACATATTCATAAAGACGACTTTTTGAGTTATATCGTAGCTCACTCATAATGGTTTCCTAAAGCCAACTACCTAGATGAAAACACACTAACCTAAATGACCTACAGGCTTGCATCCCCCTTACTAGGATACTCGGCGACGGTGACATTGTCGTTCTTCTCACACCAGTCGTTCCACCTGCCCAACTAGATGTTGGTAAAGACAGCGACCCGTTTGAGCCATTAGGCCGAGCCTTGGCCGCGAGACATCCATGGATTCGACATGTTCCGTACACCTCACGGAACGGGTTAACTGGCATACATGTCGGTTTCATCAAACGAGCCAAAGTTGTCATCTTCGTCATCTCGGGGTCTCCATACACCGGACAATCTTCACAGGTTGAGATTGGCCTAATGGCGCGGAAGATAGGTGAACAACGCCCGCAAATCATCATGGCATGCCAAAATGTACATGATCTCGGCCTTATGGAAGTAAACTTCCCTACAATTGTCCAGCTGCCTGGATATCTACCTTCTGATTTGCAGGTTGCGGCTGCCGTTCTGTTTGGTGAAGCTACAGCCACAGGTACCGCGGGGTTAGATGTGCAGTCATTGATGATAGAGCCGAAATTCTGGCCTCCAGAGAGTTGGGATGCTCTTAATGTCGCTCCAGTACATGAGCTTTGGAATCAGTGTTTACCGGATCAGTTTCACCTGGAGAAATTCCCCCTGCAGTCATTGCTCCAGCGGGATGGTTACGCGATGCATTTCGTCGTGAGACTTCCTGAGAACCGCGAAGTTATCGGGTTCTGTGCGACTTATACTACATTTGTTGATAGAGAAGGTGAGAGACTTATCGGGTCGTTGGCTATGATCATTGTTAAACCAGCGTATCGGCGGCGGGGGATCGGGCTTAGCCTGTATGAGCACGCTCTCAAACAACTTAAAAGAATACGGGGAGTGGATCGAATTCAATTGGGTTCTACGTTCCCCCGCCTTCTGAGCGGTATTCCTGCCGCTTCTGCGTCTGAGGGCTGGTTTCGGAGGCGGGGTTGGCAAATGGATGGGCAGGCTCCAGGCCATGGTCAAGATATTTGCGACTGGCTCTTGAGGATCGATGATTGGCCGAGCGGTGGATTGTCAGCGTCTTCCTCCGGGCTGACTTTCCGACAGGGCACATTCGACGATTTCCCCTTGATCGCAGACTTTGTAGAAAAGGAGTCTGCTCGCAAAGACTATACGGGTTGGTATGACCAATACGTGAATCTCGCTCAGGATGGCCGCATCAGTGATATAGTCCTAGGATGGGAACAATCGGAAATCATCGCTTCTGCATTAATATATACCCCGAATGAGGCTAGTTCATTGGCACAAGACCTTCCTTGGGCACGGACGATTGGATCTGATGTGGGGGGTGTAGCGTGCATCTGCATTGCAGGTTGGTAACAGTCAAAGCTCATCAAAATTGTTCGAAGATTCTCAACTGACCCGGGCTTTAGACGGTAATGCGGCGATGACAATCAGTAAGGACACTGCTATGATTAGATTACTCGATGCTTGCGTCACCATACTCAAAGACCAAGGAATGAAACGCGTGTTTCTCGATGCTGTGAAAGGTGGTTATGAGGGGTTTCAATCGATGGGTAAGTTCTGTCATCCAACCATGAGTATTCCCAATCTTAACGTTATATTTTATAGGGTTCCAGAAGTGGGCTATATATAAAGATCTATGGAAATCGACATAAATATAGCCTTGACGGCTGACCTTGAATACTGATTGAAACGTTAGGGAACTTCCACGATGCGTGTGCTAACATTTCATGGCACGTCACGTCGTCTGCGGACTTTTTACTTGTGCTCCAGCTTAGCAACTCTGTAAAGCCACTCCAATACGCCCTTAAGTAGAGCGACCCTCGTCTGCTCATGGGCATGGTCACGAAATCAAAGCGAAATGAACGCAAGGAGAGTTCCCTTGTCGTGGAGTACTATGGGTCGAAATTTTCAACTAAGGATACCGAAGCAATTTGTACGGTGTTCTAAGTGGGCTGTACAACATTCGGCATTACAGGGGCTCTGCTATTCTTATGAGACATGGTGTAGGAACCGATATGGGGTTGGAATCTTCAATAGGTCATACGAAGTTGACATTGAATCAGCTATCAAGAATTACGCCAAAGGCTCTTCTGTTCATTTGGATAAGCACGATGACGATAGGTACCAAAGTGGTGATTCGTTCTCAGCGCACATGAGATCTCGACCAAGATTTCACGGTGTTGAGCAACTCACTGGTTCTAACAGTCGATGAGGGACTTCTACGACGGAAATTGCGTAAGAAATCCAATTCATGGTGGATGGCACTCTCTGGCAGTACTGCTTATTGGCTTAGCTGACGTTGAGTAACAACTGGAGTCATGAGAGAATGACCTAACCTAGTGGTTTAAGAGGCTCGGCTCCGGGCCAAGATTCGCTAATATCAATTTACTTCCGAGCCAGCGTATTCGGATTTAACCTCTCCAATTCAGAATTAAAATATTAAAAGCAGAATAGTCCGGCAATCCGCATCAGTGTGTAGTGTAAATAGGGCGCTTCAATGGCCCCTTCAGCCTATCCGAATAGCAAGGCAGGCTATAACATTCAGCCCACCAAGGTTCGATGAACGAATCTAAGGCATATCCCGTACTACTTCGTAGTGTTGGAATCCTTGATGACACCTTGACGCAAGCGGGGGTTTGTGGGGGCGGAATCCTTCGTGGTCGCTGCCCAACTAAGCAGAATTGGTCCGACGACGACCTCAGCGGCTTAGAGATTCAAAATGATTATCACTTGCTTGCTTCTGTAGTAGGTGAAACAAGACTGAAGGAGGGCCAAGATGCGGGGGTCATACGCAAGATGAACCTCAAATCGCAGGTCATAAAGATTCTTCACGTTACTCCCTCACGTTGAGATGCTCATATAGCATTCGAGAGTTTACTCAGAAGATACAATTCTTACAACTAAGACCTTATGGTACAAAGCGTCCATATAAGCCGAGTATACTTCTATCGCTTTCTTCCTCAATCCCTTCAGCAATCCACTTCACGATCGAAATTTGACACTTGAAAGGGACTGCCGCATTTCGTTCGATTGATGCTATTGTACTCGAGACGGACACGTAGATCAATGGTACTACCCTACGAGATCGGATAGGTAGTCTCTAAATTTTTGTGTTACCCCGAGCGTAGCCAAGTTACTGGGCAGTATTGGTGGGCAAATTGACATACGGAGAGGTTCAGATCAACGTACCATAGTGAGCCCAGAGAAGTGTCACAACGCAGACCAGCTCAGATAAAAGTACCATTACTGTATAGAAAGGTGCAATGTTTATTGCATCTTTGTGCCGCTCCAATGGCAAACCAGTATGTGTCGCACGAAAGCTGCGAGTTGCAATGCATTGGCTAGATATATGCAACCTCAGGCCTGTATGTAAGTACTTGCAAGTAAAGACTCCGCGAGGACGGATTCACCCATCTGACCTATCTGACACAGGGAATATAAGCGCAGCAAATCTTACTGCTTGAGCACTGCTTGAGCACTTAAGTTTTGTAAACTCTTAATCCCGCGAAGTTGAAGGTGCCAAGGCTCAAACAAGAAGTAAGTCGTATTTCGGCTTTTCTACATACGCACATGAGCTAAACGTTGTCAGCACACGGTATAAATATGGTTCCGATCGTTACCAATTCCAGCTACGCGGACTTGGTAGCCGAGCCGCCACGGGAGATATGTATGTCTCGTTCCACGGTTCATATTCATAGTCTGAGCATGGGCTAGCCACAAACAGCAACTGTTTTACCATGCGTTGGATCTCGCGGGTAGGTGACATAGTCTTCTCCCTTGCTTACCTTACCTAGAGACTTTTATAACAACCGGCCAGATCAAATCTGATTCGAAATGTGAGTTTGACAAGACTACGAAGAGGCCTAAAAGGCTATTATTCGATAATGGCATCTTAGCTGCTACACGAGTATCACCCATAACCCATACGTGTTTAATCACCATGATACGTACAACCATGGCAACATGGAAATATGATAGCATGGGAGACTCGACGGCTCGGCTCGGATCTAAATTTAACCAAGTTGATCAACATATACCTAATCAACATATAGGCCGGCTCCGGGACATTTACCTTTTTATCTTACCGATTTGCTCTAGTACGGGGGAAACCTACACGCGACGTGTCGTCGTTATGCAACCCGGGCCTAGCGAGCGCTTCGAATATATATATTTCCGCCGCATAATGCTGGTACCTACAGTACGAACCAGGGTAACAAAATCTCTCCACAGACGGTTTTCTGGTAGGGCTATCCCTATTGGTAAAAAATGCACTTGTAGGAGTTTCGCGTCCACATGCCTACCTAGCTCACTCAACTCCAATCAAATCATCCAAAGGCCATATCATTGTCCTACGTCAATGCTTGATGCAATGTATGGTTGGACAATTCCCACTCCCTCCCCCCCGTCCTCAGATATTTTTTTCTTCTTCTTGCATTCGTCTCCAAGGCGGTTGCGGGCCGAGAGACGCATAGTAAGCTAGGCCTTACGTCAAACAGCCTTAAAGGATCCAACCTTTCCTTATTGGAAAGATGCTGACCGCCGTGGGTAAGGTTCTTGGTATTATTACATTATATACTTGGATCTTTTAGCCCTATTCCAATCAGGCAATAAATATTCCGAGGGGGGCGGAAACCAAAGAAGAAGCCCAACTTTATAATTCAATGACTCTGTAACTATGTAACGCGCGCAGTGCCGGTGTACTGCATCAGGCCACTCGCGCATAGGATGGAACGAAACGAAGCCATGTGGTCGATTGGCTAGTTGCCGCCATCACACCGGTCTAGGTATTTACACTCTTTTCACCCTTCCCCCTCGTTATTGATTACCTACCTCTGTCGTAGGTATATACACACATATTCTTAGGTAGGTACTGTCATGTAAGTCTGCCTTGTGCAACCATACCAAGACCCCTTTTCTTCTTCTCCTTTCCTTGCGTGTCGTTGGTTCGTACCCGTCTCACATCTTACTGGCTTCCATAATTGTCATCGTGTGCCCGTCTGTGTGCCCGTCCTACCCTCCTACACGCCTATATTGGAATCTAAATACCTACTTTGCTATCTACCTCCTAACCTACCTACCTACCTACCTATTTATTACCTTACCCGCGGGAAATACCCCCTCCCTCCCCCCGTCTGTTTAACCCGGAGCGTGCAGGCAGTTTCGGTAACTCTTTACAGAAATTCCCGAAGGCGCATGAGAGCGTCAGCATAGAGAAATGTCATAGTAAAAGGGCCTGGTAACACAATACACACACAACATCTAAATGCCTGTTTGGGATACCCCTACCGCTTGTCCATTTCACTGCCACATGTACTACGTCAAACTTATTCTGTATCCGCTCGTAACCATCATACAAGCTTAAATAATTCCTTTTATTGCCTATTGCCTATTGCCTATTGCCTAGTGCCTAGTGCCTAGTGCCTAGGAACTAAGCTAAGTTACAGGTTAAGCGTATTCCTGTGTTCCGTTGCATACACGGACTTACTTGTCTACCTACCTACATACCTTCTAACTACTTAACATATCTAGGTAGCATTGAACCTAGGACCTGGCACGACTATGCCCTACGCAATACATGAGGCTTGCATAGCTGCATTACAACGACGTAGCGTAGTAGAGCTAAGCTGCCGACGAACTAAAGAGGCAGCATTCCGGGCTCGAAACCTTGCGCATATCATTACAGGTAGGTTCCATATGGCTATCCTGCCAACCCCCCTACCCTCCTCCCCCCTGGCGGTAGATCATAAAGACTAACGCACGCATGCGGTATAGCCCGCCGAGAAACACACCTACCTACCTACCTTAGGTATGTATATTGGTAGGTACTAAGGTATACTATTAGGTTAACTACCTAATGTAAAAATCCCAACCGGCTTCTGCGGCTCTCACCTAAGCCTGACTAACCCCTGTCCCGTGTACTTACCTACACATACCTACCTATAGTACCACCACAGCGACTAATACCTACCTTACCTACCTACCTAGAAGACTGATGTGCGCTGTGCTGTGCTGTGCTGTTGCTGTTGCTGTTGCTGCTGCTGCAGTGTGTAAGCCAGCCATCACGCACCTACCTGTCGTAACCTCGTGCCATGTGTGTCCTTTCCCTTACCCTCCTCGCCCATGCCTTTTTGTGTAACCAACCCCATACCATACCCATCTCATCCTAGGTAGGGATTCTATCCTATCCCATGCCCCCCATAATCGGGCGGCCGAGGAAGGACGGGGGAAAAAGAAAGGAAAAAAAAAGAGAGCGAGTTACTCAGACTGGCATTCTGTGCGACCTGCGCTTATTTTCCCCGTTACATTGCGACTACATAGTAAGTAATACCCGTTGCCATGCGAGGAGATCAGACCAACGTGGGAGAAAGGAAGACGAGTCACAAGAAACGAACTTTTTTTTTATAACAATTATGACTGGATTGTTGTGGCGGCGTGCCTAACTTCTCTTTATAGTATCATATCACGAAATGAGTAGACTTTTTGATTTCCCTCCCCCATTAGCCCCTGCCCCTACCCTCCCCCTTCCAATCCCCGTCCTATCCTTCCGTTACGCAAGTATCGTCATCGTAAAGTCAGTACCAAAAACGTCACTATCGGAATCTCGTACGTCTAGATAATAGTAGTACCTACTAACGGGTTGACAGGACTTCGTAAACATGAGTAAGAGGTAGTAGCCATGTACAATAAAGCATTCATTCTCGGCAGTAATATGTCCAGATGGAAGAGAAACCTTTTTTTTTCTTCGAAACCGCTCCAACAGGATACCTTGGGTTAGGTAGATAAACAAGTAGAAACAGAAAGAAGGAAGGAAGAAAAGAGGCAATATAAACATCAGTGGTATTTCCCCCCATTAGCCTAGACGCCGTGCTTTTTTGTTGTTGTCATCTCGGAGAGAGAAGACACTTCCCTGAAACCGTATGAAAACCCCCCTGCTTTTTTGTCGTACACAAAATCATAGATTTGCGTAACTAATCCTTTCATTCCTTCGTTACGAAAAGGCCACTTCGAGGTTAAAAGAAAACCAAAAAAAAACTAGGTGGTGGCACAGCACAACGCAGCAGAAGCAGCATCTACGCCGACCATTTAGAGAAGTCAACGCTGTCAACTAGGGCGTCCACCCCGTTGGTCGTCATAACCTCTGTGTTATCCGTCGTAGCAGTCGACAGCATCGAGGAGCGGTGAGAGTTCTGCTCGCTCGAGGCGGAGAAGAAGGTGGCTACAGACGATCGGCGAAGGCTGCTGAAGCTGTCGCGAACCGTGCTACCTGATCTCGCGGCCTCTAATTGGGCAGTGGTGGCGCTGCCGAGCGAAGTCGTGTTACCGTGGCCGTGGCCCAGGGCAGTTCCCGGTGGCGAGGGCGACGGACCCCCATGGCCCTGATGGGGTACCGCCGACGCCTTCGGTCCGTACTTATCGCGGAGCCTCTTGATCTCCCTCAGCCGGTTGCGCCACGCAGAGACGTGCTCACCACCCTCGCGGTGGGCCCACACCAGCGAGAAGACTGACGCGTTCAGCGCTAGGAGCCGGATGAAGTCGGGTAGGGCTCTCAAGCTGACGATCTTGGTCTCGGAAGCAGGTGAGATCTCGGGGAACCCAGGCTTGCTCATCAGGCGGACTTTGTAGTACGATTCTGCGACGTCCTTCGGCGTTCTCTGCCTAGTAGCAACGAACGAGGCGCGAGATTCGGGTGTGATGACGATGTTGACGAAATTAAATTCCGATGGGAACGTGTCGAACTTGAAGGGCAACCCAGAATCGTTGAAAATGATGTTCACGAAGTCGTTCCCGATATGGCGCTTCTTTAGGGTACACTGAGGATCGTGATCTAGATTTGTGGGCATCTGCGTGGTGACGTGGAACACAATCTCCGTCACCCTATCTCTCCAGCAGAACGTATACTGCCCATCCGTGTCATACTGCCTGTCTAGGCCTTGCGTATTGAATGTTGCACCATTGAGTTTGGTCAAAGTGCCGAGGCCGTTGAGGAATTCTACGTAATCCCCGCTGCCAGAAATATTAGACAGAATTTCTGTCTCGTGTGTTTGGTTCTCTCCGATATATATTACGCCGACCTTGTGACCATCTACCGTCGAGTTGTGGTCGAACATCCTTATAGCTCTGTTAACTACGTCATCATCAGGTAGTGGAACAGGGCGTGAAAGATCGTTTCCTTGCGGCATGGAGGATAGAAGCTGTACTAGCAGATGGTTGGGTAAAATGTTTATAATCCCTGTATGGCTATCTCTCACGCTTTCACTTATAGGACGCTGATGTGCCGGAGGTGGTCGGAAGAGCTCGCGTATCGTATACGATGATGTTCCAGATGGCTGACGTTTGGTGATTTGTGCCCAACCCGTAGCCGTAGCCTGTTCAATCGTAACGATGCTATTTCCAATCAACCATCTCTTCTTAAGTATTTCTCCGAATCTATCCGAAGTGAACAAAGGGTCCGCCGCGGATTCATCGACATCAGCATACGTGACCCTCTGGATGAAGTCCATCGTAAGATGTGCTTGCTCGTCCGATGCTTGGGGCCCATCGACATCTACAAATAAGTTTCTTGCAATCCATCCAACGTGGTTTGTACGGTCCGGAAGCTTCAGAGCCAGGAACCAGAATACGATGACGTGATATGCTAGAGTATAGACATACTGGGGTAAATCATCTGAAGTATTTGGGTTGAATTGACCCTCACTTGCGGCAGCTGCCGATGAATCGCTGATTGAACTGGTTCTATATGCCTGCTTCCTCCCTCTTACGTACTGTAGGTATCGGAAACAAATTCCAAAGACAATACGGTACTCGTCTTCCCGAAAATTGGCGTATAAGGAGGGCAACCTACTGAGACAAGCTAGAAACTCCAGAATGTGCATGGCGACATGCGGTTGAGTGATGATCTGCGCCATCTTCTGAAGGATCGTGACTAGAGCCTTGCCCGTCGAGGAAGGGAGCTCGTGACAGCATATAGTAAGCGCGTGTATACAGCATTTCGCGCTTCGTTCCCACGTTGCTATACCATGCACGAACGTGCGAACAATCTCGTCTTCTTCTGCCTTCTGAAAGTATTTGTGATAACTGAGGATCATAGTCAAAGTATGGAAAAGGCAGATGGCAACATCTGCTCGGCGCAATCCGAAAACACTTGGAGGTTCCTGGAAATTATTCATTTTGATCTGCTCACAAATTACCCGTCTCAATTCCTGGAGTTCTACTGTGGCATTCTGAAAAATAGCATGGTTGCTCAGCTGCGAGGGTAGGTGGACAAGGATGAAGCTGTAAACTTCCCAATCACAGCTTTGCCGCACCAAGTTCAGTATCACCTCAAGCCATATCCTGGTCTCCAAAACCTTTACCTGTGACAAGCCATCTACTTCAGCAGCATTATCAGAAGTGCTGCAATAAAGTACCATGCTTGCAGCTTGAGATGGAGCTTCTGGCAAGGCATCCGTATCAGAGGCGATCCACAGCGGTTGATACGCACTCGTAGCCATTTTACTACCACTTCCTGACCTTAACGGATAACCCCGATCTTGCATCTGACCTTGCCCAAGGGATATACCGCGTGATGAGCGAGCAGACCCAGCAGCTTCACTTCGCGAGTTTCTCCCGGTATATGAAGCTTCCTCGGCGATTTTACGCGTCATTGACTCCTCTGTTCGGTATAAGGACGTGGCGAGACTGTTCGTCTCGGTATGAGCAGTGACAAATATACGATTAGCCCAATCGGCTCTTAAGCGGAATAGTAGTTGCATCGCAGTGATACGGGCATCTGTTTCGCTGGAGTTTAACTCGGCTATTGACACGAGAACACGGAACAGCCGCACTGATTTGGTCGCGTCGTAATTTAGAACTCGTAAGAAGACTTTCACATAGCCCCGTACAACTACGTTAGATGGGGTTTGATTCACAGCTGACTTTATGTGTTGCGGAGTTGATGTCTGCTCCGGGGGAAGAGAAAGCGAAGAAGATATGGAACGTAGTCGATTATTCCCGACTATACCTCGGAGCGTGTCGACAACGTAAGAGAAAAGGGAGAAGGGTGCCGTACTAGCAACGCCAACGGCAAACGATACGATCTCTTGTAGTAATATAATATCGGCCTCTCCCGCCACATCCGCTAATAAGCGCCTCACTAATTCTGGAATGAAGTCTGGCTCGAACTGATCATTAATGAGCTCAATCATGTCGTAAACCTCTGTAAAGGCCTGCAGGGCGCGCAGACGAACGTCAGTTGATCGTTTTCTATCTGCTAAAAACGCATCCAACACTAGGCTCAAATTGGTCTCCCAAAGAGGATCTGAGGGCGAACAACATCGGAACTTCTTGAAATATTCAAGTACCAAGATTGCCCCAGAGTCGGGGAGAGCGCGGTGGATTTTAGTAAAGAAGAGAATACAATCCTGTCTTTGGATAAGGGTATTAGGTTGCTCTGGTTGTATAACCTCTAGTTTCTGACTGTCGCCATCTCCTTGATCTAAAGACGCACCCTCATGCTTTTGGGTAATAGCAGGGGATTCATCCAATAGTATGCCCTCGAGGCGACGTATCAGCTTCATCAATTCTCGGGCCAGCATGCTCTCAGCGGAATCACTCTCTTCTGGGGCCAGGAGTGCTTCGATAGGATTCTCAGGTTTAGTAAGGGACTCGACAACAACCCCGGCACATATGACCGCGACATCAAAAACAGGTGTCCAATCTTCATCAGCCAGCATATTGTTAATATTACCCTGGCTGTCGCAGAATAACGAATTCGTTAGTCGTAAAATATCGAGATGTATTTTCCAAGCAGACGTAGCATGGACCACTGTGGACAGGCCATCGACCAAAAGAGCATATGGAACTGCTGGATATCCTTTCTCGGAACTCTTCGACACAAGCTTAGTGAGCACTGATAGTGCGCCCCTGACCTCACGAACGACCTCCTTTTTCTTATCCGCATTTTCTGGAAGACAGGCCAAAACATCAAGAAGTAGCCTTACAGTAGTATGTCCATTGTGCGACCGACATAGCATGCTCATAGTATGCCACGCATCTTTCTGTAGGTTGGGGACCAGACAATGTATAGAGCAGAGAATATGGACGCAGCTCTTTAATTTGTCCGCGGGAATTGCTCCAAATGTCACAATAGCATCCATAACGCCAATACACGCCTGTAGATCCTCTTCAACACTAGTGTTCATGCAGATATCCAGTAGCTTTTCGATCAAAACTTCGGCCGCATCGTCATCAGCGACATTGAAATTGAATTTGATTACGTCGGTAATGAAACTGAACAAGTCCGTAAAGTTTCTATCTTCACCGGTCGCTAACGCCTTCCCCTTCATCCGCGACCCTTGTTTCTTCGCGGCGCCTCTTGCCGCCCGTACTGCCTCGAATGCTTCCTCGAGCCACCTGGACAATAATGGGAACACGTCGTAATCAAAACCGGACAGATTTCGGGCATGGTTCGTTAAATCGACAAGAGCAGCAAGTTGTAAATGGAAATCTTCCGGATTGGCTTCGGCGGATATAGTCTGGAAGTACTCGTTGCGCTCCAAGTCGGTTGAAGAGGTATGTTTAACACATTCCCTCAGAAGTTCCCATCCGGAAGATCGAACCGTCTTAGGATTGGTAGGATCAACCAGATCTTTAGCTGCGTACCAAATATCTAATACTGGACTGAGGGGGTAACCTGCAACGGTATGGCGCAATGCATCAGCTGCTGCGACTCGCTGGGTCATCGATCCGTTCTTCAACAGCTCAAACGATTCAGCATGCTGGGATGGAATGCCGCGGAGGATGTTTGGTGTAGCGCTGAGACGTTCGGCAAGTTGTACGCTGATAGAGGGACCAGATGATTGTACGGGAGCCGGGGGAGATTTGGTCAACTTAGCAGCACCGGCGAGACCTTTGAAGACGCTGGCGAGCCCGCTACTGCCTTTGGTATCTCGAGGTGAGGAGCCATCATCTCCAGGTGATGGCGACATATCTTCAGTCTGCCGTTCTTCACCGGCCTTCCGGCCCAGAAAAGCTATACGACGAAACATATTAGCTGTGAGAGCATAGCTTCATGATTGAATGTAGTCGAAAACAAACAGTACCCGTTTTCAGTAGCACGGGACAAGATTCCAGGAGCGATTACGGAAGACGGCATAGTAGGTACGCGGTAAGTGGGCAATCAAAACATGTGGACTTACGAGCAAATCGGGTCTTGCATAAGGGTGGGAAGGGGAGAAGAAAATCAAAAGGTGATACGAAGAGCCAATATAAATTTCAAGCGTCTCTCAAGTGCGGGATTCCGACCGAACACAAACGCGTGACTCGTTCTTGTTTAGAAAGTGGCCCAGCCTGGTAACCTGGTAGCCTGGTAGCCAGATAGCTTGGTAGTTTGGTAGCTTGGTAGCTCGTAATATTACAGGCTTAATTCCTCTACACCCTCTTTCTTCCTGGCCACTACCGAATAAGTCGCAAAGAGGGCGGTGGTGTCGGCGGCGGCGGTAGAAATAAACGATTTCGGTGGGCTCTAGTTTGTGTTCGTTTGGACGATGGAACGTGGTAGTACATTGGGGAGATACAGGCGGGAAGCTTTTTCGATGTCGGCTTCGGAGGGAGATGCAGTCGTTATGCAGTTGTCGGATTGAACAAACAGGCTACATGGGCTATGTATATGGTGGCTACATATGGTACTACCTAATGGGCTACATAAGAGAAGATCTTGGTAGGTTGGTAGGTTGGTAATTTGTAGTTTGGTAGTCTGGTAGTGAAGATTGGGGGGCCTTTGGGGGGAGGAGGGGGGGATCTTGGGGAACTTTGAACGTCGTTCTTTACAAAAGATTTCTCCACAATATAACCCTTTTAGTTCTCCTGCAGCTTCCGCGCCATCTCTTTCTCCGTTTTAACCAATCCATATCCCTGCGTATCTCTAGCTGTGGCTCAGATGATGCAAAGCTGAGTTGACTAATCTTTTCACCTTCCAGCTTCTGCACAATAATAATCCCCACTACTTATTCAATTAGTATTTCATTTTAATAAATATCAAAATATCAAAATATCAAAACATCAAAACAATGCAAACAAATTCTCCTCAAAGTGACACCTTGGAATGATATCACCGCATTGCAGCAAATGGCCATATGACTATCTACTATTTTTGTCATTTATTTTGCCCCGGGCCGAGATAGGCGTACCCCGGAACTGAATCTTTTGTCTTATCTACCTCAAGTATGTAGGCCACCAATTATGGCGGCGGGGTGTATGCCTGTGATACGCCAAAGACCAAGATCCTTTGAGAACAACCTTACAAATCCTTTTTTCAAATGACCCTGAGACGCTCATTTCTCACATGGCCATCCGTTCATTATGCCATGTACTTTTACTCTACTTAATCCCAGCCGCCGGATCTAGCTTACGTAGATTGCCATTGCTTGTCTTCCCTCCTCCGTAAGCCTCACCTGCAAATATTGGGCGATCGCGCCATTGTGTCGAACATTGGCCTCAGTAAGGTATTGCCGCACCCAAACCGTGATGTCCTGGATCTCGGGATAATCATCCCGAGTAGATTTTTTGCATGTATTGAGAGCGGTGAAACCTAGGCCGAAGCCAATGTCGTCTACATCCGCCTCATTGACTACATCATCTCCAACGCCTCCTGTTACCTTGGGTGGATTTAGTAGCAACTTCAGCATCGCTTCGCATGTGAATCGCCACCCCTTGAGGTAACGTTGGGCAAAAGCAGCGCTATCTCCCATCGACTTGGCGAATGATATAACGGCGAGTTTGCGGTCGATCGGGCGCACAAGCAGCTCCGAGCTTGGGAGAATGATACTAAGGTAGATCTGAGTGAATAGATTGTTCTGAATCAGGTCTACTTGGCTGACGAAGAAATCTGTGCCTAAGCCTGCCTCCACTCTGGCTGACACTAGGTGATAGAATCGTACGAATCGAAGCTTGAACGAATCAGATGGGGCCTTTTGGAGCTTTGTGAAAAGAAGAGACAGGATTTCTTTAAAGTAAGGCTCCAAAGCACTTCTAAGGATAGGGTTAGCGGCGTAATACCGATTCTATTGAACAAAACGTACCTCTCGATCGATATAGTAATTGCCTCTAGCAAATCGAATGCATTCTGTTCTGTCTTCTTGCCAGCAAGGAGAGTCTGGAAGATACCTAGAACCGGCTGAATGTAGTTTTCTGCTACTATAGTGCGGGATGCTCTAGGTATTATAGCAGCTAATAATCTCGTGAGAGCTGGGACGTTTCCTCTCGTTTCCCAGAGCGTTGGCATCATCAAAGGTTGCACCAACGCTTGGTATTGGTTGGGAAGTGCGCCAGTTGGTTCGAATTCCAGTAGCTTGGCCCAGAGTTGAAACACATATGGCATGAACTCTGAAATGTAATCTGTCAGTATCGAGCATTTTAACACGAAGAACGTTCGCACGTACCGTTCACATCCTCCGTCACTATTGCGTTGAAAGGTGCCCATAGCAGCTCCTCTAGTTTTGACGTCCCACCAGCCGAGCCGAAGCTACTTTGTTTAGTTGAAGCCTATAGGGGAGGAACCTAGGGGCGAAGCTTACCTTATAACTGCACCTAGGGCTTCGAAATGATAATAGTAAAAGCGTGGGTTGCTCGGGTTCGCCTTGATGGTATTCGTGATCCCAATCAGATGGTCTAAGACCATAGCAACAAAATTTGCGATGCCAGTGTTCATGACGATTAGTACCCGCATGATACAACGCATGAGGAACTCGTTTTCCTGCATCTTTGCCGGTGAGTTCTCCTTTTCTACAAGCTTGAAGAGATGGTCGAGCAGACCCTTCGCGAATGGCTCGATATCAGCTCTGCCGAAAAAGCGAACACCAGAATCATCTGTTAAGTATAGAAGCCTCTCGACACAGATAGCTGCGTATGTGTAAACGACGTAGTTCGACGAGGCCATATTCTGGATTAGGGGCTGGAACGCAGCCTGCCATTGCTCTTTGGTCAGTTGGCTTCGGAAGGTGTAGAGGTATTTGATTGCGTCGACCTTAGAAATTGGCTCGACACCCGCATCTGAAATAAGGTCATTGGCAATGTGCTGCTGGAAGAAGTCGACTACATTGACGAGCGAATTGATCGTCCTGACGCCATGTGCTGCAGTTACCGCTCCTTTAGCTGCGATCGATAAGAACAGTGAGATAGCCGTATCCTTGTCCTTCCAGTTCGTCCTGCCTTGCTCCAGATAGTGGCTAATATATCTTCCTGCGACATCAGTGACCAATTTCTCGAAATTTCCTTGAAGCTGTCTTAGGAAGTCGGTAGCTGCTCTTCGCCGTGAATCTGTGTCTGATCCCTCAAGGTCGCGACGGATAAACTCAATAGGTTCATCCTCAAACAGTTCAATATCGGACTCTCTCAGTGCAACATTGGGCAGCACCACCTTTTCTACAACTTGTCCCAAAACTGATTCGTCGTTGAAAGCTAGGGAGTGCCGTGGGTTTGCAGCAATTGCCGTCAGGAAATGTAGCGCTTTGCTGACAAGATTATCGTACTTGGTCTCGGGTCCAATCGCAGAGAGTAAGTTCCACGCGCTATTAATAAAAACCTGCGCGTATCGACCGAAATCGTCGTCAAATTTCGTGACGTATAGCTGCAAAACTTCGCAGATGTCGGCCTTGACTATTTCAACTACGCCAGCTTCTGAATCGTCGTCTGTCGCTAGCAGTGGGTTTTCGTAGGTCAAGTACTTGTGAAGTAGGGTCGATAGGTGCTCCAAAGTCGATTCGAACTGGGGTGGCATATCCTGGCAGGATAGATCGTAAAATACTTTAACGAGTAGACTCAACGTATCGAAGTAACCCTTCAGAGCCTCCTTGTCGTTGGCGTGAGCAGTGATCTGTTGGTCTGTAGCCTGTCCTAGTATTAGCTGAAAGTAGCGACTGGCGGGGAAGCGCACTTACACTCAGAAGATTTAGGAATGGCACAGCAAATGTGTTCAGAACGTGGTTGATCTCTGTGTACAGATCATCAGAGCGGTATAGCGGCCGCCACCTAACGAAGATAGAGTGTGCAACTTCCAGCACGCCATTGTTGACCTTGAAGTTATCAGGCGAAAAACGTGATACGAGATTGGCAACAAGAGTATCCCATCGGCTCCAGAAATCAGAATCGGCAATTATACTGATAGCCTCACCCAACTGCGTTTGGATGGTGGAGGGACACGCAATCATAAGCCCAATAAGCTCCTGCTTTATCGTGTTAACCTCCTCGATGGGAAGCTTGTAGTTGCCTTCTTCATCCTGGACGGCGTAGGTATTAGCATTAGACGTGTCGTGGTGTTGGATTGTACCGCTTATAACAACATACCACATAGTTGTGTCGGATGTAGTTCTTGAAGCAAAGTGCTCCGGCGAGGCGGGTCTTGGGTTGAAGACTCTCGGTCGCTACTATCTTGAGCAGCTGTAGCGAAAACTGAGGCTTCTTTTCTTCAACCTTGAGCTCGTTCTCGGCTATTAACAATTTAAATGTCAGTTTGAAGGCCAGCTATAAGCTATAGTAGCCGTGGTCGCAGAGTGGGAATAGCGACAACTTATATGCGACACCATGGGGCGGGGCAGAAGAGCTCTCTTACGTACCTCTCTTATGCTTCACAGGGTCGAGAGTCGCATCCAACAGCTGGGCGATATGGCCCAGGTCCGAAGCCATGATGGCTGCTGCTCGTCGTGGCCGAAAGAGTTGGAATGCTAGAGTTGATGGGTGTATGCGTGCGTTTACGGTTAGGAAAAGTTGTTGGCGGGAGATTTAGACAATGTTAGGTTGCGCTTTGTACGTAGTGCATCTTTTAGTATTTAGCGTTAAGCCAATTACTATTTTTATTTTATTTTATTGACATTTTACTGTTGCCTTGCAAGTGTTTGGCCGACGAGGCAACCACAACCACTAACAAAGCTTTCTGGTGGTCTGTGCATAGGCAGTTTCTAGGTACGGGATAAATGAAAGAGGGGCATAGTGGGGTTAATATGCTTAAATCAGCTACCTGTCCTTTGATAAGCCCAAAGCCCCACCATCCCACCATCATCATCATCATAGAGGTGCACAGCATAGAAGCTACCAGCAATCAGGGGACTTATGGGTACCTACCTAGGTACGGTATAAAGATGAATTGCACGTGACTTCCACCTTCATAGTCTTAGACACCTTGCTCAATACACTCTTTAATACTCTGACATATAGCTTCCTCTGGTTTAGGCCTAAGGACTTTATTGAGATCTTGTTAAGATTATAAAGGCATCTTAAAACAAATATGCAGTCACTGCCCTCCATAGTTCAGGGCTAGAGTCTATCGCAGAACAGCGAAGCTTCTTCATACTTCCTAGTCTGTCTCGTAATAGATCCGAGCAAATAAAAACTTAGATCGCAATGTATAGGTACTTAGGGATTCTTAGAGGTTGATAAAACTAACATTAACCCAGTAAATATGCGTATATTACAAATGCAAAGTCTGGATCATACTTACCTGCCTAAGATATATCTTAGTTTTACCTGGCAATAACGATCATAGTTGTCATACTATAATGCTACCTAGCTAGGGAGTTTTTGAAATACTTAGGCCGTCCCGAGTTCGAGCATCAATAGGTAATGTTCTTGATGAAAGTCGTCTCATCACATTCTTATTAATCGCTTATTAATCCCCAGGGTTTAGGCGTAGTAGAATCCCTCGAAAAGACTTCTCGTTCTTTCGGAGACATATTGTGGTCTTTCGGAAACATAATTGTTGAAGTCTGTTCATATTTGTAGCTTATCGTACGGTATAGCAATACCCACCTTGGATTAAGAGCAGAATCGGCTTGCAACTGAGGCAAATTAAGATAAATGAGACTTCAACAATCAATACATAGATAGATTTGGTATGCTTGAAAATAAGAACTATCGATTGTGATAGAGGGACTACGCGTCCATTTTGGGGGCAAGAGAGATGACCGGGCGGCTTAAAGACTTCCTCCGTCCCGCCTGTTGGCTTTAACTCGCACACCGAACTAGAGACTAGAGTATCATTCGGCTCGTTGTTGAGCCGGTATTTAACTTTGTGTCCGGATTGTGGCGTCCAGTCGATGAAATATTACGGGCTTCCAAAATCCCGGGTTGACCAATAACTCTCTTCTATATCGCGAAGCCGGAGACATAACCACCGCTAGACCGGGGACCCCACATCGGATGTTCTGATCTACCGGGCTTTGTCCTGTTTCTGCGGGGGGCTTTTTACATAAATACGCGTAGCTGGGAGACTCGTCGGCATAGGTACGTAATGAGGTATAGAAGATGCCTTATACCATGGTATCTTGTCTTAGGCATAGGCTGGGTTGGAGAGTTGTGGCTGCTGATCGCGTAATCTCGGTAGCTTTGATTTGTTAATACGGCGGCTCTGCTGTAATGTCTGTGACTGGTAAGCTGTCAGCGTTATATAACACCTATAATACGGAAGTCTCCAATTACAAAAAGTTGTCAGTTTTTCGAAGATAAGTTCCCGAAATAGTCATCGGCGATAAGCAAGACGTACTGTTCGGGCGTAGTAGCCCACCCATCGGCGTTGTTTCCCTTCTCCACATTCCGTATGCGCAGTAAGTACCCACGTATTTATCGGCCCCGCCAATTACTCAATTTAGTCAAAAATCTTGTCGTTATCCAATCAGAAGTCGACGAGCTGCTCTAATGTCTGTACAACATCACAACATGGCACATGTTGAATATGTGTCGCAATCCGCGTCCGAACGGACGCAGCGCCCGATGGACACGGATTGCGAAACTCCAGCGTAGTAGTAAAGCAGCGAAGCAGCGAAGTAGGCAGCAGAGTAGTTGAAAGAAGGATCCGATAATTCGACTAGCCTCTAGAATATTCCGTAATAGGAAACAGACAAAAATTCATAGCTTATTTCCCATCCCATCACGTATTTAGGTAGCTTACGATATCATTTTTCGAGCTACAATCCTCCTTACAAATCCAATACCCCGGTGCCGGGGCGGACTTGTCACACATCCGAGCTGCGAGCACTGCATATGCTCTAACACCGGGTTATAATGTTGCGACGTCCTGCATTGATACCTTATATATATATAAGGGACCATAGCTCAACAATAGTTAAAGGACCCGAAGCCGGATAGAACCTTGAGACGTGCATGCCCTAGGGTGAAAGATATCGTATTTAAAACACCACGCCCATCCTCCTTCTAGATCTTACTTTTTTCCGTAGACATCTCTCCCTCTTCCTCTTCCTCTTCCCCCCTTCTCTCTCGGCCTGACGTCAAAAATAAACTCAAGATGGCTCCGAAATCAGTCGCTGTTATTACGATGAGCACCCGGGGTACCCGGGTCGGACCCAATGTAGCCAGTTTCGTCCGGAATATTATCGAGAAGCCTCTAGCAGCGGACGGCATATCCGTTACCGATGTAGACGTCGTCAAGTTTAACCTCCCCGTCTATAACGAAAAAGTAGCTCCCATCAGTAAGTACCTAGGCTCTTACATGTAGCATTTTCCCTGCTCTCCTTATTACATTGCCATGCAGCCTCGAAGAATATACAGGAATGGCTTATAACCTCTTTTGGGAACTCGACCTAACACTACTGGCAGTGGTGCCCGAGCAGGCCTCTTTCGAATATGAGCATTCCAAGGCCTGGAGCGCTGAGATAATCAAGTACGATGGCTATGTCCTCGTCATCCCCGAGTACAACTACTCGATGGCTGGAGGCACCAAGAATGCCATCGACTACTTACTCCACGAGTGGAAGGGAAAGCCGGTTGCCATCGTCAGCTACGGTGGTGGAGGTGGCGTCAACGCCAGTGAGCAGGCTAAGGGTGTTCTTACCAACATGGGCCTCAAAGTTGTCGAAACGCGGCCTCAACTAGCTTTTGCTAAGCCAGACTTATTCGGCATCATAGGCACAGGGAAACTGGGAGATGAGACCGTGAAGGCTTGGGAAGCAGAGCATACCCCGAGCATACAGAAGGCTGCTGAAGAGTTGAAGACCTTGTTATCGCAACCTAGTGCTTGAGACGATGCTCCCAAGGAAGAAGAAACCAAGCTACGGTCGGTTAGCCGGATGATGAGAGCGGGTGATGCTATGTATCCCAAATACCAGGATTAACAGTCTTGACTGAGTTTTCTTTTCACGTCAACAACTAGCTAGCTAGCCACCAATAGACCGTTTCACGACATCTTGTTTTCCGAGGACCCTCTACAAAAACGGGTACATTTATATAAGTGGTCAGGTACACCTTCTACAACTTTCGTACTCATAACATTCTTAGCTTGAGCAGGTAGACCTTAATTTGTCGTGTAGTCGTGAATGTGTCAGAGAGGAAGACCCTTGATTTGTATCATATATAAAGTGGATATTAGGATAGTAGTATTAAACTATTAACACCTGCCTTTCTACCCAGACCTAGTAGATCTGCCCTTAGCTCACTTATACCCCGACAGAATGAGTATAATTATCACGTTCTAAATAATGCAAAACAAAGAAATATCATTGAAAAACATATCTAACAGATCTCAAACATATTCCAACTCAAATCCAACCTTCTATCCACCAATCCTCTCTCACTCACACAACGACTCCAGCTCCAGTTGTTCGAAAAGCTCTGCCGGCGCCAGCTCCGGCATCACAGCCATACTCAGGTCCGAGATAGCGTCGATAACCAGGTGGCATACAAACTCTGCAAAAGCCGAGTCCTTATTGTCGGAGACGAGCTCGAACTTGATTTGCATGTGGTTCATGTATGGATTCTCGGAGGTGCCCATTATAGCAGCTGTTGATGGAGGTTAGCGTGCCAAATTCGCATACTCCCCGTAGGATATAGGAGGGGTGACGGGGAGTGAGTTTTCACCGCTTGGGGCTAATACTTACTAACAACTTCCGGCCCTGCGCAGAGGCGTCCTCTATAGCTGCAAACCGTTTCGGGTGGTGGACCGTCTAGAATGCGTCTATCTAGAGACTTGCCTTCGTCTTCTGATAGAAAGGGGCTTCGTCCGTCGAGAATCGGCCCGCTTCCGCAGCCTGACTCGGTGGGATCCGCGTCAGACTTATACTCGACTTCTTTACAGGATTGCGAAGCAGCTCGTTCCCAACTAGCTACGGCCGCAGCGAGTAGGCGTTCTCGGGTGTCTGTGCTATTGCTATTTGATGGAGCAAGTTATTAGCGATACATGAAAGTAGCGATGACTGGGGTCAACTCACTATTGGCTTCCTATGATCTTGGCTTGGAGTGTCAGATAAGCATCTCCGTCGGATACCACAGTTCCCATGTTCTTGATTTCGGCGCCCTTGGTATAGTCGCATATGTTTGAGTTATCGGGACACAATGGGTGAAGCTGGCTGTAAAGATTCTGTCTGAGGTCCTTGCCTCCGTTCTTATCGTCCGCATCGCCGACGGGGACAGACGTGTTGGATAAAAGGACACCGAATGACTGAGCTAAAGGAGTAACTGTACAGGACGGAACTGAAGTACAGGTAGCAGCGGCGGGAACCTCAGCCCCGCCAACGCCAGTACATGCTTGGCAACCAACAGTCCACGTCTGGGTCGTGATGCTGATGGGGTTTGGCAAGGTCTTGGTTGGTAGAGCAGTGTAGTCACAACTCTGGGTATACACAGATACCGACGGAAGGGTAAGTAGCGGAAGCGTTGTTGAGCCTTCGCAGATACATCCTGGAGCAGTTATTCCTAGACCAGGGTCCATATCCTGCATAACACATGACGGCTTTGGTGGCGGCGGGGGTGTCGTCATGGGACGAGAGCTTGTAGACGGACCTTTATCGTAAGAGCTTGCTGGCGAGGGTAAACCTGTGACGGTAGATATAACAAGTGATGTGGGTATATTTTCGCTAATGGAGCATTCACTTGCTGCATCTCTCTTCCTATATCTAGGAAGAAAACCACTATTATCTCTTTTGGCAGCATTGCTACCACATGGATCATTGGAAATTTCGTCCCCGTCGGGAGGACTACTGTCTATAGCCTGCTCTGCTGGTGGTTGATTGGTAACTGCCTCGTATTTTACGCCGAGATCGTCCGCCATCTGTTGACAGGTCACCCCTCTCTGGTCCCTGATGCTGCACAGACTTATTGGACGTCCGGTATTCTTTATAGCCGGATTATCTTGAGCCTCTTGACCGTGAAAGCCCCAGGTAGCTATCATAGACCCTTCGGGGTATTTCGTCTCTGCTGCTGTACTGCTGCGCAGAAGAGGCCAGATAGGATCGCCAGCGCTCTTCCTAACTTCTTCGAACCAATGGTAGGTAGCGTCTTCGACATGAAAATCCCTTTTTCCATTCTTCTTCCAGTTTTCGGTCCGGGCACGCCAAACTGGGGCTGTTTCTTTATTATTAAGCATTGCCCCCCAATACGGACCTCTTGCCTTAGTCGATACATAAACCGAATTGGTATCAGGTGTCCATAAGGCGGATATAAGGCAACCACCAAGTTGATTGGTGATTCTATATTGCCCTTGCTGGGCCAATAGCCAATTGAAGTGCGCGCTGGCTATTCTGTGCAATATTTCCATATTCATCTCGTCGAATCCTTCCTCTTTGTACGAGGCGTGCCATGTCTTTCCATCAGAGGTGCCAGAATAACCACGGTCAGTTGTAAATAATTCCATTGCACGCTGTCCATCAGCTGGGGGCATATAACGAGATACAGCCCTGGTCACGCTGGCGAACCAGCAGATGTTGATCAAAGAGGCAATAATATACATGATAAGAACTGTCAAACAATTATATAACTTAGATATAGATATAGGAGGTCGATCAGGATGCAGAACTCTGTCTTCTCTCATTCTACCGAGTTCTTCCACGAGTTATATATCTTATACAAACTCCCTAGTTACACACATAAACTATTGTTGGATGGATATTCAACACTCCGTTAGCCTAATCCTTTTGACACGAGGTACGGCATGTTAGCAACAAAATTATCAATAGTCGTTGTTAGTTATAAGTATAACCTATTTAAAGCAATTAGGTACCACGCGGCATTGCACAATACAGCAGTCGTTGGATATATTTTTAGTATTAATGTAACGGTTAGAAGATATTTCGTATTTAATAAAAGTCAAGGCAGTCGTAGATCATGGTAGATCATGTAATTATAATATCACTTAAACCAATAAACTCCCATATAGTGATTGTGGCTAGAAGATCATGTATAACTTACGGTTGAGGCTGAAGATGAGCTTACCAACAAAGGATTCTGTTAACCTAGGATTTTGTTATTCCTTTTCATTACGTAATCTGTAGAGAACCCTTGTCACTCCAACAGATTTTCGACATACTAAAGATTTGACGATCTTTCAATTTGACTCATGGGGCCGAAAGGAAACTATAAGCAGCTTATTACCAATAGAGTTAGAAAAGGCAGTCGTGCCGCTTTTCAACGACACGTGCTATAGTTGGAAGGAACAAACAAGGTACCTTAAGTTTTTGGTAACCAACACCCACAAATTCGGCAACTACGTCAACTACGTCAACTACACCTGACGTAAGAAGAAAACTCTCAACTCTACTTCAATACAATACTTTGTACAACACTCATAACTCATCTCACCTCATCTTACCTCATCTTATTTACCATCCATTCAACACGACCTCCTCCTCTGCTTTCTACGCGTATCAAAATGGAACAAGCTACACCGCGATCATTTCTAGATATCCCTGCCACCATTCGACGTCGAATTTACTGCGCAGCTGGCCTAGTCACCAACACTAATATCCACATGAGCCACGAAGAACGTAGGGGAATTCGTCTACGTATGAGACCAAAGGACTACGAAGACGTACCTGACCTTACGTTTTCTCTCAACCTACTTATCACCTGTCGAGCTATCTACAAAGAGGTATCTCATCTACTGTTCTCCACCAATTATTTCTGCATAAAAGATCCGCAGTCCTTATATCAGCTTCCTACCTCTTTCATATCGTCTCTGTCATCTTTAAAGTTCTCCCCGAACGCTATCTACCCCAGGGATTGTTGCGGCGGGTATTCAAAAAGTCTCAGCAATATCAAACCAATAGTCAGCACCATCCCCGATCACCGTTCTCTACTTGAAAGATGGGAAAATGCGGTACGATTTATCAGTTCGCAAATAAAACCTCAAAACTTCAAGCTCGGCCTGATTTGCGACGTGGCTGATGAAGAGACAGCATGTCTTGCTGTGAAACCCCTTCGTTACTTGCCTACCTTGTCCAGCTGCGAGATCCGACTCAGCCATAAGCCAGATAGCCAACTTCAAGATATAGCCCGAAAGGCTGCCCTAGACGCCCTAGGACAGCAGCCAGTCGAGCAGCCACCCGAGAGCTTTCCTTTTCTACGACTTCCACTGGAGATTCAGCTAGAGATATTAAAGTATACCGATCTAGTTACGCCTTTAAGCCATGTTCAATGGATCTCATCTGATAAGTACCATCTCGAAACTTATTCTTGTGAAGAACCGCACGAGCCTCCGTTTCATACATGCCACCCTAATGCTCACAGAGCATGCACTGGTGATAGAGATCAGTGCCGAGTATCATGCCCGCATCGGAGGTGTAGCAACTGTACCCATTATGCCTGCCAGTTCCAAACTTGTGGGAGAAAATTGGAGGGCAAATATGCTTGCATTACAGGTTGCTTTTGCAGTGTACGACATGCCTCTTATTCACCACGTTGCCGTTGTTGGCAGCCTCCGATACCATTGTTCCTAGTCAGCAAGGAATTTTATGCAGCAGCACAGAATGTATTCTTCTCTATGAATCATATCACTATCAATTACGATTACTCTATATTCCCCGAATTTGAAAAGGCAACAGTCGAATATTTTACCAGTTTCATCTCTAGCTACGCACTACACAATCTCCGATCACTAGAGATTCACATGTACTATCCCGATTTTAGCCAGTGGATACAAACCGTCCACTACATCAAAGATAAGCTTATTAATTTACAATATCTCTTCCTCATAGTCTCTCCTGGGTTCTTACCGAGTTGGCCAGAATTCCCTGATACCAACCCATACCCACGACCCACACTTGCGGAAGAAAGGGGCATCGATATCGTGAGGGAGTCAGTCGACTATGTATGGCCAGTGAGATATATAGGTTCGCCCAGTAGTGCTATCCGGTTGTTTTTTGTGGAGTTTTCCTTCGAGGGCACATCGGTGTACTACTATAAGCGACATAAGCAAGAACATCTTCCTACTACTATGATCCGTATGGATATCACAAACATTCAGTCTGTGGAAGTTCATGTCGAACGCGAGGTTTTTAGCGATCTCATATGCGAGGTAGACGACAGCTCGTTAGCGTTGAAGTCGAGAAGTAGTGTATGGGTAGAAGGTATCTTAGCGCGCCCCGACCCAGAGGGCTATGACGGATATGCCGACGGGTAATCTATATTTAACCTTCCGCCGCAAAGTTGGTATATTTAAAGGCTATGTCTTCAGTATAGTTCTATAATATACCTGCGCAAGTTATTTTTCCAGGGTTGCCACTCGATATGGATGAAAGCTATTATAGAAGTAGAATCCTTCAGTGATCTCGATCAGTTCCTACATAGGAAATCTGGAGGGGTTCATAGAGCCGGTTTGTGTTAGTTGATAGCTGGTAGTTATATTATTCTTGATCAAAGCTTCCTTAATACGTTAAAGAGGCCAATGGTGAGGTATTAAAATACCCCGTACAAGCATAGTGGTTAAGGGTTAGTAGAGAAACACGGGCGATGATTCATGGCTCTTTGGCATCCTGTGAGATAAATAGCTACGTTACGGAGATTTATACTCTTAAAATATAATAAGTTATCTGATAATACTCCAATAAGCGCCGGAGTAGCCCTAAGTAAAGCAGCCAAGTGTAACGTAGTGAAATAGGGGCTAACAAGGCCAGCTTATCAGAGAGAACCCTTGATTAGTGTCTTACATATAGTAAATATCAGGATAGTTGAATTGTACTATTGACACCTAGCCTTTTATCCTCTCCCAAGGGCACTGTGTACCTCTTATATACTCAATCCTAGTCAATCTACCCCTGAATCTACCCCTAACCCACTTATCCCTTAACACGACTCTCTAGAAGCGCAACATCAATACCAACGCCAAATCAAAAATTCAAGAAAGCGGTAAAGCTAAGATAAATATGCTAGTTAGAGAAAAGGGGAAAAATGTAAAAATAAGGAGAATATTACGGGGGGGGAGGGGAGAGAAGGCAAAAATCGGAGGGCAAAAAAGAAGAAAAAACGTACAACACCGGGGATTCGCTGGTCGTCACCTACCCAACTACTACTAGTCTGGCGGTACTAGGGGAGAGCGGACGGGATCCCGAATTTTCCAGATCCTATGGTCGTACGTGGAAGTGGTAGTTACTATTGGGGCATATATTGACGCTCTTGGCTCCCGGCATACGGGCCTTAGGCGAGATAACGAGAACGCCGTATGAGGGCCTGAAGTTTCCAACCCCTATGTATCATTCGCTACCTAGGTTAGGTAGATTGTAGCCGGAATAGAGTGAAAGAAGCGAAAGGACCAAAGGCTCGTCGTGTTAGAAGTTAAGCTTGCTTATAATACTAATGTAGTTTGACCCATCCATGGCCGAGAGAGAGTAAAGTCTGAAATATGATATCCGTACAATAGTATACGAACCATTCACGTCTTAGTTTTGTCGTTTTATATAACTATATCACACCATGAAAGCTAGGTAACACAATGGCAAAGGGGAAGATACGTAAAGCACATGAATAAATAACTCGCAAGCTTCCATACAAATCCCCCGTATCACTCGTATAATCAATTATACTCAAAAAGTAATTATATACGACATAATACGAAAAACGTAAATTCACTACTCATTAAACGATACCCTAACCAACCCATCAAGAGTCATTCCCCCGTAGGCCGGTCCTAACTACATAGCCCTCCCCTTCCATCATTACTCGTACTTACTTCTCAGTACTTAATCCCCCCCTTTTATTCTGCTAAGTTCCGACTCTATTTTACTTGTCCTTATAAAAGGTTGTCATGTTACATGACAGAGCACAATGTAGGTTGACTGTCGGGGCTAGTGAGGATGAGGCCGACTTCATCCCGGTTTCGGGTGTGATGAGTTCTTGGAGCGCCCTTCATAATTATAGAATCTTTAATCGTGATAATGTAAACTAATAAAGTGTAGGTTGTAAGATTTTAGAGAATTTGATTCAGATGTTGTAGGTTGCAAATAAATAGTCTAGGCAAAGTGAACTGACCTGAAGTTATATAGTAGTCATAGTATAGGCAACTTACCAGATAAGCTATAAAGGCTCTTTCAATAAATGTGCATCTCTTTCTTGCGGATATATTAGCTAGCCGAATTCCTTTGTCCAGTTACTAAAATAAAGCGTTTGGTTTCCCCGCTTTATAAAACTTAGGACATGCACGACACTTCTAAAGACATAGAATGGTTTGACGACTAGCATATTTCAGGTACTACATAGAAACCTGTTGCTACTTATAAGCTTAACCTCTTCGGGTTTGGTATTCATTGTCCCTAACCTTAACCCGGCCCCCTTTTGCATAAACTCGTTAGCTCATAACCATCCATCCTCATAACAATGTAACATTAGCTTATTTGAAGACCTTGCCGGTAGCGTGCTTGTACTCCTTGTCGTTGTGGATGACAGGCTTGTTCCATGTCCACATGGATTCGACAAAGGCCTTGTCCTCAGGGTTGGTGGGGTCCAGCTTGGTGAACTCGTAGCTCTCGTAGTCGGGAGCGACGTCAAAGACAGGGAGATATTCATCACCTCGGATGACAAAGGCGCCTTCGATGACCGAGTCGTTGTCCTCGCCGTACACGGAAGCACAGCCGAAGAGGTACTTGCGAGAGCCCTCAAGACGGGTGTTGAATCCACCAATCAAGTTGTTGGACATGAAAGTCAAAGTCAACTCATCGTTGTACTTGTACTTTACCTTCCAGATGGAGTAGTCGGTGAAAGGAACGTTCTCCCAGAACCACTTCAGGGAAACGTCCTCGTCATTGTTCGAGTAGAAGCGCTTGAAGTCGTCAAGAGCGAACTCTGATCGCGGAAGCGCCTCAAGAGGGTGCTTAGGCTTGGGAGCAGGCGCAGGCTCCTCTTCCTCTGCGGGTTTTGGGGCAGCCTTGGGAGCCTTGGGCTTGGCCTGCTCGGTCTTCTTGGGAGCGACATTGGTTAACTTGGGGGCGTCAAGAAGCTCAAGAGGCTTAGAGACATCGGCGTAGATGGGCTGGTTGTAGACAGTCTCATACCATCGAGCAACGTTGGGGTGCTCAGAACGCCACTTCTTGTCGAAAAAGAACTGGAAGCCGCGCGAGATGATACCAGCAGCAAACAGATCAGCAAGGGTGATGCGCTCACCAACAAGGTAGGTATTGTGTAGAAGGTGCTCTTCGACAACGGAGATGACCTTCTCCGAGTTCTTGGCGGCATCTTCAACACCCTTCTTGTTGTAGGGCTCGAAGCCCAAAAGAGGGCGGTACCAACCAGCGAGCTTAGGAAGGACCTCGGTGTTGAAGTATGACGTCCACTTCAGAATGGAAGCATAGCTATACGATGTCAGTGCGTGATTCTATAAGTATTACTATTGGATTATGACTTACTCTTGCTTAGTCTTGCCAAGGAGGGTAGTCTTCTCGTTCTGAGAAGTGACTGAGCAATGAGAAATTAGTAAACTCCCACATCATTTTAAGCGTGAATAAGCAATAATGAAAAGGCAATGTCAGAAAGTAGAACCATGATCAACAGAGATTTTCAGATAGGGATAACTGTTAGAATAATGTCTAGGTCATCATTTGATGCCGTCGGTAGAGGTGTTGGAAATACGAATTCAATCTAGGAAGTATCAAGTACATACTGTAGATGGCAATGGCCATACACTCAGTCAAGGTGTAGCCATCGCTGCCAACGAAGGTAGGGATCTTGGCGAGGGGGTTCGCCTTGAGGAACTCAGGAGACGGGTTGACCGTGTCGGCCTCAACGATATCCAGGTCCAACCCGTTGGCCTTCGCAACCGCGAGGATCGCGGTAGAGCGGGGGTTGAGCTGCGTGACGGATAAATGTCAGCATTTACGCAGAAGAATAAGAAAAGACAGTTTTAGTTATTGCTACGTACCTCCTTGGTAAAGATCTTTCCGAATGGCGCCATGGTGATTTTGGGATCTGGTGCTTGTCGAGTAGAAGATGAGAAGAGGGAAAGTTGAAAGTTAGGTAACTTGGGAGTCACAGATTTTTTTTTCTACTCTGGCAAAAGTAGGAGGCGGGGCAATTTTGCTCTGGCTTAATTCAAATTTCCATCAGGCACTAACACCCCACTTTAGTGTTTGGTCGAAACAATTTGAATTGCACCTTCGAACCCCGCCTTCTCACCTGCACGCTATCAAATGGTCGGTAATCGGAATATCTAATACACCGTCCAGTCCAATTGAATTCGGTCATTGCATTTGAAAAAGTGCTTCAATTGATGCAACCAAGTCTCCATCAACATACAGCGTATCGCACCTATAACACGCCCAACATTCCGGCCTATCGATCGATCGATTTAGTAGGCGTAAGGTCATGACGAGGATACGATAGGTACAATGTCCTCTCTAAGATATGGCCTTCGCTGTCTTAGAGATCTCCGGGCGACAGCGACCCGACAGCCGAGTCTCTCGGCATCTATAAACGCTTGTATGAGCTCGGAAACACACCGAACATTCACAACGACGACTACGGCTCGCCAAGACGATGCATTTAGTCGATTAGAGGCGGCTATTGCACGAAGCCCTGATGCAGCCGAAATAGATGTAGCGCATGTTCGTCCTATGCCGCTTTCACCTTCCTACTTCTCGCGACATACGCAATTCAACGATAGTTTCGTCCTAATTCAGGACCTCTCGCGGAAATACGGGCGGCTTCCTTTTCTCCCTCCTGGCCAAGCGCCACGGGTGGCATGGAAGACAAAGGAGCAATACCGTTTGGCAGTTGGTGAAGCAGTGAAAGCAAGAGATTACGCAGCCTGTATTGGGTTGGCCAAGAGGTTAAATCAAATTCACCCCGATTTAATGCCGGAGGAGGTCCAGCAGGGTCTCCGACCGTTCAAACGAGACATCAACTTCTATCTCAACCGAGCAAAAGTAATTCCGATCGATAGGTTTGGCAGGTCGCATGGTGTTGGGAGGCGGAAATCTTCAGTTGCGCGAGCGTGGCTTGTGCAGGGAACAGGAGAAGTCCTTGTTAACGGAAAGACCCTTAATGATGCATTCGGAAGAGTCCACGACCGGGAAAGCGCACTCTGGGGACTAAAGGTAATGGACAGAATGGACAAGTACAACGTCTGGGCTCTTGTAGAGGGTGGTGGAACTACTGGACAGGCCGAAGCGCTTGCAATGGCTGTTTCTAAGGCCTTGGCCGTTCACGAGCCGGCATTGAAAACACCCCTTAAAAAAGGTAAGTCAAAACAAAATCTATACAAATTTCGGTCTGGTGCCTTTCTAACATGATCTATCAAGCCGGTTGTCTCACTCGTGATCCGAGGGTAGTCGAAAGGAAGAAGCCTGGTCATGTCAAGGCGAGAAAGATGCCCGCCTGGGTCAAGCGATAGAACAAGTCAGATATGGTATTTTGCAGTGGGACTCGTGGATCGCTTTTCTGCGGGACTTTCGAGCAGACGAATGCCTATCAGCCTTACTGGCATAAGTCTAGGCTGCATCGTGGCCCATATTACCCAAATAGTGTTACCCAAATAGTGGACTATGTGTACAAGGGTTACTGTATCATTACGTATCTGCTTCGTATGTGGAATGTATATGAGATGCCAACAACAGGAGTAACAAAACAACTAAGATTGAGATGTCTTGTGATTCGCTCGCTATTTAGATCGAAGTTGGTCTTAAGGCTACTTTGTAAATGAGCCTCGCCAACGCGAACCCCCCCTTACTTATATTAGTCGGCCAATCAGAGTCCAGAGATACTAATTAGACTAAACATGAGTCGAGTAACCGGGTATTCGGGTTGTGTTATATCATGTATGACGGGTGGCTGTAGGATCGGCGTTATGTTGTGTATGGATTCCGCGTAATACAACGACGGTGATCAATGAAACTTCAAATCCAACTAAATGAAAATAGCCCTGAAATCAACGTAGCATGGCTCGTGAGGTATTTCTAGAAGCCAAAGTTGAAAAACTCCAGGTGCAAAGACGCGTAGCACCGTCGCCATCTTTAAAAGTACGATGCGTAGATACCCTGTAGATATTAAGCACAGACGACATATCAAGCATTTCATATAGCATAAGCATTAAGTAATATGTATTCCTTCCAGAAACCGAGAAGAGCGACTATGCCAAATATCGACTAGCTTCAGACAATGGCAGACGCAGAATCCTTCTAGAAGGGGGGTTGTCTGTCTAGCAAAGCTACCTTTTATGTAGGAAATATAGATTAATAAGATCATGATTGGTTTTTGAGCATATACATAGGTAGTATTAGCTGTACGCCGCCTACGTTAGTTGAAAGACATGAGCTGAAGTCTTGGATCCCCTGCTAGCGACTTACGTATTCGCAACGAGGCGAGTAATAAATTGAGCCTATAAGTTAATCCCGTAGACGATGAGGATATGGTTACCTGAGACATCTACAGTAGGTATACATTAGGTAGCATGCTGGTCATCTCACAGAAATTTGACTCTGAATTCGACCGATCCCGTATTAATAAACGTGACACGTCTTAGCCATCCGACTACGTGTCTGGTTATTGAAGCAAGATAAACGTGAATCAGCGTGACCTGACTCTAGCCGTGACCCAATACGAGAAGTAGTGTTTCTGCGGAGAAACGGTGCAAGCCTCATTTGGTCCGGATGAGGCTGAGAGTGCCAAACCACACAGCATCCAATACTGTAACATTAGTCACTTTATATTGCTGATCTTTCCTGTTTTGATGCCCTATCTGTAAGCACCTATGTCGCGCAATTTAGGCTTTACTCAGACGATCCGGTATTGGAAGAGATATCGCCGGCCACCTAAACCGCCCTAACCGAGTTGGCTAACCTCGAAATATGCCAAGACTAAGAAAAACTGGTATAGCATACTGCAGATCGTTTAGTTGGAAAAGCAGCTAGCGAACATAGGGTTAATTTGTTATAGGAGAGTCGGTGTCGCCGATGTATCAACGGCATCCAAAGCATCCAAAACATCCAAACGTATCTTTGTGAAGCCACAAGGTACTTACTACCTCCTAAGATTTAGTAGGGGACTACGTAGCAAGCCATGTACCGCGACTATAACGCACAGCGACTATAATGTAGGTATGGTACAACGACTATAGCGATCCATTGGAGAAGGTCTAACTACCTAGGTACGTATCGTAGAGGGACCAAAGCTCGTGTGGGTCCTCCAGCGCCTAGTTTCTATGTATTCTTTTCGAATTCTCGGGAACCTGCGCTAGTCAACAACCAGGTTGGAAAGCCCAAGCCCATAAAAATGGGGTGATTTCTTGTACATAGTACACTAAAGAAGAGTCAATTTCATACCTCGAGCTAGGCCTATCATCTGCCTCATGTGTGTATTACATGCGGGGGATTCTAGCTCACAAATATCCCGTACCTATCATTTATCTTAGTGATACACCGACCTAGAGGCAGGCTAGAAGTAAACATGAAGTAAACATAACTACCTAGGTAGGTTAGGTAGGTACACATTGAATATCAAGTATTTAGGTCGTTAGGTACATAGGTATGTATGTATGTATGTGTTAGCACGACCGACCAGTATCCCGTATCCCGCCAAGGCGACTGCCGAACTGTTCGCTCAAGCTCTAAGCTAAAAAGCCTCTTGACCCTCTTGACGAGCTATCCGCATACCAATAACTACCGCAACCTTAGCGTGCCAATGTTATTAGTGTCTCTGCTATAATGCGTGTAATATATGCTATAATAAACTTAGCGGTTGACATGCTTGCCAGGAGCAAAAGAGATCTGAGAATTGATGGCAGCGGATTGGGTTGATGTAACACCCCGGCTGACTCCGGGATAATGTCAGACGTACCCTTGTCGTTCTTTGACGACATCCCAACGCCCCTGTCTCCAACAAGGTTCAAGGATCTTATTTAAACGACCAGACATTCGCCATTTCTTGCTAGAAGGCCTCCTTGCGGCCTAATAGGAACCCCGTACTGCCGTGCCCTATTCTCAGCACATACTAGGTAATAATGGAAGTAACTTACTCCCAAAACACGCACTTTGCAGACAATGTTGGTCTACCTCGGTTCTTGTTCGTAAAGATTCGTAAACATCAATGGCCTGTTCAATGGCCTGTTAGCTACTCATGTAGTGAGCACGGCAGAACCACCACGAGACGGTCTAGCAAAGTGTCGGGCATCAATTGACTTATAGTTAGCTTGTAATAGGTGCTGTAATAGGTGCTGTAAGCAGGCTAGGTTAGAAATGTATACCTCGGCCACATAAATAGGTACCTACCTAGGTATTCAGCCAATTCATCGCCAAGGTCAATTGTATAGCCTCTCATACTTCGTTTTTATATCGGCCAATAGTCGACGGTATCGAGATAATTACTTGGAAAGAAATATACTTTTGTTGGCCTCTTGGTCTAGGTATTCGGGTATGTGGTCCGATTTCATAGGTACTCACCGGCTTCTTTTCCCCAGGGAATTGAATCAGCTCTCATCATGAACTCATGACAGACAATTAGATCATTTAGTGGCGCGTTCTAGATCTTTGACTAAATAGGTATGTAGAACATACCAATACAATGGATATCACATCAAATTCTAATTACCTAGTCGGGGCGTGTAAAAATATGGGTTATTTTGGAAATTGATGTCTTAAAAACCAAGCGGTAGACGAGTCGTTCGCGACCTGACAGAAATTTGGGAGATGGGGGCCAAAGCTAGTATCAATATGATCAACATTTATAAGACACAAAATGACAGAAGGCAACAAGTATAATTCCATGTACGCATACAGAAACCGGAAAGCACCGGGTCTCATATTCCCAGAGTCAGCGTCTCCTTCCTTCCTAGGGACAATTCCCCAATTCCACAATTCCATGCTGTATGATGTCTGCTTACATAGGTAGGTACCTACATATGTATGTAGATGTGGCGAAATTACCTAATAATTAGTACATGGATCAAGTATATATATTTGTAAAGGTTAGGTAATTTTGTTTGAACTGTATTAACCTAGATTGTATACGTTTCCTCGAGCCGATCTCCTCATTCAATGTTCTTATTAAGCATACAAACTGGATTGATATGTCATTGGTGGACGCAGCGAAAGACAGCTGTCGTTACAGTTATCTTCGCATGACATGATGAATGGTGAATGATGAATGCCTGCTTCATGGTAGGTTCTAAAATGACCGATCCGTGCAGAATAAGGAATCATCTCTCAATCAGCATCAGCCACACAACAGAAAACTCGGCGCACAAATGAGAAAAGCAAAACCTCATCGTGTTACCTCTAGTTAACATCTAACCTATTATGTCCTTTATTCGGTAGGCAATCAAATATTTATCCCCCCTCCTCTTCACGCAATCCGTCTTAATTACCCTTTCTTATCTAGGTACCTAAATCATTCGCTGCAGCACGGCACTTGGGAAACCATATCTCTTGGCACATAACAAAAGCTGATGTTTGTTAGGGGGGGGGGATGTCTATACAGTACCTAATGTCCATATCAACATCAACTTCGTACAAACCAGACACTATCGTACAAACGAGCCCTAAGATCTGGCGGCCGTTTTCTGATAGGCTGATCTGCGCCAGGAACATGCGCGGTGACCCGTGACACCCTTCGAGTTAAGAGATCTATCTACATATGTTGAGGCTGGAAAAGGGTTTGTCTTATATGCCCCTGGCCAATATACCTTACCCCGTACCACCCAATAAGTCTATTCTCCGGCTCTGCAACCTGGGCACTAGGTCTCTTCACCCTCCCACCAAGGTATCTATCTAGGTACCTATCTATCTAGGTACCTACCTATCAGCTTCAGGCAGGGTCAGGCAGGGTCAGGCATAGTCCGGTAGGGTATTGAACAGATCACCAGTCATGTCTCGTAGAGGCACACCCTTGGGGTATCGGTAAGGGGATTCATTCGGACCCGCTCTCGATTATCTGTGCGCACTGCGCAGATCTTGTTGACCCTGTCGCAACCAGACAAGCCCTGCCTAGCAAGCCCAGGCAAGCCCCAGGCCCAGGTACTTTTACGCACGGCGCAAGTTAAGGCGTTGGTGGTCGTTAATGTGTTTTGGGGAATCTAGTTAAAACTCGACCCTATTCCGTTTTTCATTGGAAGGTCGTCGTCTGATCTCTTGTATTACATACCCACAGCTTTGATGGGGTGTATGCGTGCATGCGAAAAAGGGATTCGAACTTGTCGTTCTGTCCGTTCTGTCTACTCTAGAGTCTAATTTGGTCTCCACTCCCTCCTACCTACCTACCTACCGGTTCCTCTTGACCTTACTCCTCGACATCCACCTAATAATACCTATATCATGAGGCAAGTACCTACCGGCTAACGGGAAGTCAGTTTCTTACTGTCCTAAGAAAAATCTTGCACCGCATTGTACTTGCTACATACTGTAGAAAATCCCTGGCCACCTTTAAAATCCTCCGGTGTCAACAACTCTATTCTCACTTACACCAGCATACCTAACTCCATTATTCGGGCATAGACCCTATTCTTGTTACTGGTCACCCTTGCCATACCTACCTTAAAGATCCACGTACGACCTCATTACAATACTACAATATTTACTCATTCATTGGTTTATCTCTTTAATTGCCCAGACCACGATCAATCTTATTTTATCTCGGCTTAGCCTCGAGCTACTCCAAAGCTATCTGCTCGCGGCTCGAAGAGAGTAAGCTAACCAGAAACCTTAGTTACGTCCGGGCGAATTTGATATCTAACCTGGTATCTTTCAAACCCGCTGAAGAATTTGAGGTATTACTCCCCGGTCCTGGTGTGGCTTGCTAGTCGATTGGGCTGGGCAAGGTCACCATTTGTCGGTTTAGAAGTTGGTTACAAAAGATACTGGGATCCTCCCGGCACGCGTAGTGACGACAGCTGGCAAGTCAAATAACCTCCCATAACCTACTGGGGATTTTTGTGGAAAACTCCATCCCAAATTCCTACATAGTCGGCATCTACTAGGTAAGGACGAACTCAAAAATCTGGGACCTCGGAGGCATCGTCATCCCAGTAAGGGCCTAGGTTGGGGGTACCCGACATATGCTTGGGCGGTGTTTGCATCAAGAAGACTTTTCAGCATTCAAACTTTCGGCATCTCATACATAGTCGGTCTTCCCTAGCAAGCTCTAACTTTTCGTCCTGTCGTATTCCATCCATTAAACGCAACGCTTCGAGACGCATTCCCGGAAAACGCGTTGTTTCATGCCCAGATCATATATATCGCTACTCACTAGCCCCTCGCGTTAGGGTTTTCGTCCGAAAAAAAAAAAGATAGGAGAAAGTCTCGTAGCTTAGGGCAGCCTTCCTTTCTACTGTGGTCGGACCCTTCCCCTGTCTAGGAGCCTGAAGTGAGAATTTTATCCGACCCCGCGTATTCTGTCACTACCGCAACAAACTACTCTCGGCCGGTTTCTACTAATAGCGTATATTTCGGATCCTATCGCACGCGCTACTCGCACGCGGTGAGGTTCTCGGGAGACTCTAACGGGCCGGCTGTACCACGGCCTAAGCGAACCAAAGTGGCCCTTCTTTTCTGACTATAGCCCCGCTGCCGGAGGCGCATCGGTTAGACTCGCCTCTTAAAGCGTCTTGCGACCCGTCTCCCGTGGTATGGACGATCACGGGCGGCGGAGGAGGCCGAACGAACCGCCCGTCAATGCCCCTTCTAATACTAGGTACCCAATTCACGATCCCAATGCACAGGGACGGTCGTACGGCGCAAGCGGGTCTGACAGGTATCGGCCCGCGTCTCTCAATACATCGCCTGCAGCATCTAGAGGTATAGCAGGCACGGCTAGCTACAGTGGATATTATCAAGAGCCGGCAGCAGCGTTCTCCACCGCCATGCAGCAGAATACAATGCCATACCAGTCTGAATACGGACAAGACGCTCGACAAACACAGAGCTTCAGTACGTACAATCCGCCGATGATGTACAACGTGCCGCAAGCGAGCGCGCAAAGTGCCGTCTACGATACGAGTCAACAGTTCCCGTCACGGCAACCTGCAGCACTGCAGATGATACAAACGGACGTGTCCAACCCCTATTTCCCGAGCGAACCGACCAACGCGGCCGCAGCAACTGGCTTACAGTCACATGCCGGTTCTTCAAGCACATCAGCAGCAGTATATCAGCAGAGTCCAGTTGCCCAACGTGCAATGCTCCAGAACTATCCAAGTGGGATAGCGCCAATGAGCGGCATGGCACAATCGAGCACGCCCGAGCCGGCTGTAGAGGAACCCGACTACTCACAGACGGCAGAGATGAGTGAGGCCTATGCGCGATACCAAACTGCTTTGGGGGAGGTTTTCACCAACATTCGTAACGGGGTGCTACAAGCTGCAAGCGAGTCGCTCTTGAACATTTCCGAATGGTTGCTCTCCAAAGTTGTGGAACTAGGTGAGTCCATTTATCGAATAGCGCGATGAAGTTCGTGAATTTAACTGTTGAAGGCCTCGCAGCGGACGATGAAAATCTTTACAGAGACCGTATCAAAATGTGGCAGGATTTTAACCATGCATGGCTCTCATTATTCCAAAAGCAAAAGGATATGATGGAGTCTGGCGCGCCGCCTCAACGAGGCCAAACGCTGATTAGCGAAGATGGATTGAGAAAGATGGGGAAAGAGATCGTGAGGCTCTGCGACGGTATCGATCGGCACGGTCTAGTAGACTACGAATATGGCGTCTGGGAAGAGTCTATTGTTGCTAGTACGTTCCTACCCGGCGGTGATATCGCGCGCAGTGCGTATGCTCGGTTTACTAACTAGCTGGACCAGTCATCGAGGATTGCCTCGATCTCTATGAAGATGAAGAAGAGGCCGAACCTTCCAGTTCCTCGGCCGCGAATCCCGCCGGAGTGGGTCGTCGTGCTCATCGCACTTCTCGATCATGACTATGTTTTAACAGGGATAGGATGCGCGGCGAAGCAGTACCGGGGAAGATGGATCGATTGTGATTTGAAATATATACGGGGCGTTCCATTCGGTCGTGGCGATTATTTGCATAACAGGTTGTGATACCCACCGATTCTACCGACGGCGCGGAAACGTCATCGGTCTATATCTCGCGCCGGTACGGATGACGATGATTGACCCGGGAGTTAGACGAATTACGACGTAGCATTTAGTTTCATGCTGGCCTAACTTTACGAAGCGGCACGCCTACCTGGATTGGCTATGGAATATAGTTCGGTTCTGCTAGAGTGGTAATATATCGAGCTAGGGGGATATGTAGAAGTATTTAGGACTTCTAAAAGAAGGGGATATACGTTACGGCTGTAATGAGAGATATGCAATGGGACGACAAATGGCAGAAATGGAGAAAAAAATAGGGGGACATGGGCTCATTTAGAGCGGAGGTGTACGACTATATGATGTTGTTTTCGGATACCCTTGGAAACCGGCGCGAGTGTAGGAATGGTCAAAAGAAGGTATAGAATAGAAAGGCATATACTGCTCTCGCGAGCTTGTTTGCTTAATTTCAATAATATGGATTATTTGCTTTACATGGATATATCATCGTACCAGTTTAGCGACATTCGCGTCTGGATATATATGATATATGTAGGTACCTAATGTATATAATTACCTTAGGTACCTACACATTCTTAAATGCGTAATCTCAATTAAACAGTAGGTGACCAGGTACATAGGTAGTCTGAACACGGAGTGATACAACTTAGTTACATAAAATAAACTTTAGTTAGGCACCTTAGGTAGTGATGCAACCTTGGAGTTCTTCTTTCCTTTTTAATCACCTTTTGATTTCTTCTATATACTCTCACGTTGTCATCTATTCCACTGTTATTCCACTGTTATTCCACTGTTATTCCACTGTTATTCCACTGTTATTCCACTGTTATTCCACCGACCCATTTCCTGTGGATATCCAATGTGTATTACATTGATTAAATTTCGGTTCGTCGCTTAAAGAATCCCGAAGGGTTGCCATTTACGGCGAGATGCTAATATTGATTGGTCGGTCGCAACAGCCGCGATGATGCAAGTCGATCTCGGATGTATTCCGATTCAGTTGGACGTATTTCTGACAGGTAAGCCCGCGAAGATCAATTAGCTGCCGTCTTGCTTAAACGGCATGAACGGCTTGAACGGCTTGAACGGCTTGAACGATGGGCGTCCTTGTAAGACAGTCACAACAGTCATTGATATATGATCCGACCCGACACCATGGAATCCTTGGTTGTGGCTCTGCGTTTCCGGTTTCGCTTCATCTGATAGGTGCAGCGATATGTAGGTGCAGCGTGCTACGCTTCCAATGTCAACCGTTCCATGGTCGGATTAACCAAGGCTTAACTGCAAACATGGAAGATGCACCGCGCTGCGATTCGACGAAGCTTCAGTTTTACGATGTGTCACTTTTTGTTAGACTCGCACCCTCTCCGATTTAGACAAGGATTTACGATGCGTCCAGATCGAGCGACAAGGGTTCCAATACATAGTACACATCAGACGACAGACGAGTGGATTATTATCAAATTACCCTTGATTTTAATATTACATACTATGTATGGTATATTCTTTTTTCGCTCTTTTATTCCGTGTCTGTGTCCAATCGCGTAGCACAGATAGAGGCACGGATGGGTCCTTGTGGTGTTTGCAGCTGAAGCGCTGAAACAATCTCAGCAAACAAGATATTTGTTTATTACTCATTTCTGAAGACATTGAGGGGGTTCGGGTCTAGGGGATTGAATATATTTGTACCACGTCCAAGGTCCCCCTGGTTATGTCTCATCAGCCGACTTCGACATTGCATCCATCCTACCAGATAGTCGGGCCCGACGACGCCGAGGACGCCGAGGCCGCCGAGGCCGCCCACGCCTTCTAAGGCCTAAGACGCCAGAGAAGCCAAGGAGGAGGTATCCATGTAGGGCTGGGCTGTTGCGAACTCAGTGCTACCCTATCCCAGACTATTGGAAATAAGAGGCTGAGGGAGTTTTGGCGTCGCATCAGCGAATGTTCCGCAGAAGCTGAACTTGAATGGCTAGACCTGCGGTTGTGCCCCCCTCCCTTGTAGGTTCTAATATCTATAGTAAAACGCGGTTTCGTTACCGGCATCAATCCCGACAGGTCATCACTCGCATGTGAGAACCGACAGAAATTTCCCATCCTAGAGAAAAAGAAATGCCACCAATGCAGCTACCCGCATAGCTCATCCCCGAATACATACAAACGCCATAACGGTCAGTACTGACCAACCAGTTCTGCTACCACGGCATTGGTCTTACGCGGAACATTCGGCCAACCTTCCAATTCCCTTCCCGAGCTTTTCATCTCCACTCCTCTCGGTGTAGGCCGAACCCAAGACATGACCAACTCGACGAGGCGTTCATTGGCCTGGGATGTGAAACCATCTGAAGAAACTCCCACCCACGTCCTCCTTTGAGTAAAGCTTACAGTCTAGGTCGTCGCGTTGCGCAATATACATGCAGGCTCCATCTTGCATGCATACATTAAATGGGAGATAGGGGAGAGATGCAGGTTCGTCACATGTGTCATCTCACGGGACGCTCCCGCTCTAGGACCTGCAGAAAATCAGCTGTTTCATTGCCGGCTGCGGAGCCGGTCTGACCTTCCCTTAGCCGTAACGTTGCTAGTTAGGGCAGAAAGGTTTGATCGCCATCGCTCCTTGCGGATTGTGGCGTCGGTCGATTTAGTTTACCTAGCTTCTTTCGATACGCTTCACGAATCTTTCCCCTTTGCGTCGAGGCGTGGAGAAAGATTCATATGCGTCTTATCTTATCGTAACGGCGACCGAACTGTAGGTAGCCATGGCAGAATGGGTCATCCCGAAGTGGCTCCCGAAAGGAGTCATACGTTCCTGTTTAGGAAGGGGGGCGGGAGGAGGATAGGTAAGAAGGAGGAATCAGGTCCCGTCTGAAAGTATTTGTGCTACTTACTTTATGCAGCTGGCCGTGGTCCTACAGCTGGTGTAATGCAGCGATGAGGTCGAGGTTCTTCTTTCCAGAATGTCAAAGTACCTAGTGTATATTTTCTTGTCTAGATCCTTCGAAAAGGAGCACATTGGTCATTTGTCTTAAGAACATGGTCCCTTTAAGTCATACCTTTCCCTTTCTAAATTAGTTATGAACAGTATATCACATCCATAACTGTCCTCATTTGCTGTGACTAAGTTACTTAGGTAATTATAGAAAATATACCTTTATATTTAACGTCCTTAAGCCCTAGTGGGCTTTAAATCCCTTGCATAGTATATAGTATATACAGATTGACATAATAATAACGAGGAAATTATTTTTTTCAGTACTTACAAAAATAAAAATATTCTAGGTTAATACACCCATTTTATTAATCTTCTATTACTTGGACTAATAGTAGTGTTGGATTGACTTTGTATTACGTAATAAGATGTAAAGGAATGCAAATAAGGACTGTGTTCTGATTGGTTGTATATTAAGGTAAGAGAGGAGGGGTTCCCCCGAGTGGGGAAAGATATCTATTGTACAGATGTGTGGGCTGTGCGTGGGCGGTGTGTGTGGGCATAACCCTGGTCATGTGACGAGGTCACATGACCGTTATCCCAACAAGTAGAAAGTATTTACCATGTATATTGTTTAGGTTAACTGTTATGTTACGAATTAGTAGTTCTATAAAAAGCTTAGTGGTATTTAATTTCTTTTAGAGACATGAACACCAACTTAGGATAGTTATAACTAAAACAATTCACACGATGCGTTTGTGTAGTATATAGTTTGTGAACGAAAGAGTTTCTGTCTCTTTGTAGTGGTTCAACGCCGCGAAGCTCTTTTGTCTGGCCGGGCTTGGGTAAGTTCAACAAGGGGTAATATATACATAGGTGGGATTGTTAGTCCAAGTCTGCAGAGGCTAGGGTTTATGCTCCTGGGTAGGCTGCTGAGGATGCACGTAAGTCTAGGTATCTATCTAACTACAGTGGGTATAGGGGTGGTTGCGTGTAGTAGATGTGGTTATGATATGCATTACACACACTTCGGCTCGTTTCCAACCCAAAGTTCGTTTGTTCAAGTTGGTCTCGGCTTGACAGCTGCGGAAACGAATGGATACAAAACCCCTACTAGTTCCCGATCTTTTCATTGAACTCGGCTTCGATCCTATGGCAGAGTAGGAACTTGGTCTTACTATTCGAGTTTAATGTTATCAGGCTTTTGTCAGGTTTTATTTTTCTTGCTGGTCTTGTATTTTAATACATTTTCTTTTCTGGTGTTTTCTATGAAATAAGGATGGAAAGCAGTGTTTAAGAAACGCTGCCAGTTACTATCTCTTTACCTTACATATAATCTTACATATTATCTTACCCATTACCACCAACCAGTGTATAAGACTTTAGAAAACTATTGCGAAGGGGTAAAGTCATAGCTGTGGCAATAATCTTAGAAGGGGGTAGCAACCAAATTACTATTAGGACTGCTTTTTTCCTTATCTCACAATGCGTACGACGACAAAATTGCAGCTATAGCTTGGTTCTTTTAACGGTACTTAAACTCCTACTTGTATTTACAAAAGTAAAAAAAGTCACACCTTGACGTGCTAGGTATAGATACAAATGTTAAGACTAGTAATAATACACTTTTACGAGATCTTAATCCTATAAATCACGGTAAATTTATCAATTATAAATAAAAGATAACAAGTTGCTTCTTAGTATTATATGTATTAAATATATCTACTTATATAATAAAGGAGCTAAATAGGTTGTTATATATAGACGATTGGTTTAGGCTGGTATTGACATATACAACTCTTAATTTAAATACCTTAGCTGAAATACCTTTAGAATACCGTCTTTCACCTAGTACACTTCTCATGTTGTAAAGGTAACATAAGAACGAGTAATAAATACCAGGTTATAACATGACCCCATTTTTACTTCGCCGGGTTTACTCTCTGCTTGATTTACTTATAAATTAATTTCATATGAATACTTTAACACAAACGATGCTAATCGAAGTTTAAAAATGAATCGTAACTCCGACTTAATCTTTTAGCTTTGTTACATGAAAAAGGGACACATAATAGAATTGAAGGCTTTAGCTTCTCGAGAAGCGTACTCTTAAAATTGAGTAGCAGAGAGAAAATGTAGACGATGTTTCCCTTTTCGGTGCTGCTACTGCTATATCCCGTTGTTTTCTTTGGTATATGGCAGACGCTATAGATTAAATCTCCAATCCCACCTCTAACTCACCAGAGATCGTCTAGGGATCTTACATGATCTCATGTTAGAATGGGAAATGCAAATAGACATATTAATAGCAGCAAATATCTCAACTTAGACCATTTGGAATAAATATTTAGTCTGGAACGTTTTAGCCGATGAACATTGCCTAGCTGAACGCATATTTATCCAGCTCATGGGATGTATTCAGCAGCCCCTGAAAAAATCTCTAATGAAAACAAATTAAGAAATCATATTCTACTTGGCAAGTGACGTCCAGCTTAATTATAACTCTTCATTCTTCCACTTAACTCAGACCCTCTGCTAGCTTAAGCGCGTATGAAAAAATCCCACCCTAGGTACTTGGCTCGGTGAGATATAAAAGGGGACCGGAGCTAGCCTGTTAGCAGTGATAAAAGAAATGTATCACGAGTTGGAGCAAAGAAGCATGGAAATAACTGCAAGGAACTCTGACCTAATTATGAGAACCTATGGCTATGCATACTGAAAGTATCCTCTGTTTTAGATGAGACGTGTAACCTAGACTCCTAACGAAATGTTACCCAGGGAATTACTCTCTCTAACGCTCTTATAACTCGTAAGCATGCACAACCATCTAGTAAATAAGAAGTTGAAAGCTCATCGCTACCTATTCTCCCATCAGTTTACATATCTGCTGTTTGATCTTTCTATCGTATTAGTGTTAAGATTATGGATAATACTTTTAGTATGCATTAGGTAGGTAAATACGGGCTCCGATAGTTAGGTGCCTAAGGTTTGGAGTTCCTTGCAGAGTAACAAAGTTGTTTCTATGCTTTCCGGTTCCATCTCGTGATAGTTAAGATATAAGCAAGGAGCGGTTACCTATTGCCTAAGGAGAGATCATGTTCCCTTGTATAACTCCCCTTATACGTGTTTGCTAGCTGGGTGAGGTAGAGCAAACCAGCGAGGAAGAGGAACCTTCCTGGTTTCTCTATTCTAACGGTTTAAAATAGTATATGAATTCCCTATCGAGACTCAAAATGGGCCATGTAACTCGAGATAGATTACGTTAAAATAGAGCGCGTCGCTAAGTCTTTATTTCGCTAGAAGTTGGTCGCCCCTGAATATATAGGTTAATTGCTTCGCATTTTTAGTTCCGGCCAATGATGAGTTATATACGCAAGTGGTAAAACTGAAATGCGTGTCAAGAGACCCTATATAGTGAATTACATCAGGAGCTGTCTAAACGGAAAAGGATTCCTATAGTAGAAAGTTAAACATCTAAATTATATGGTCATGTTCGAATCTCTGTTGCTTCTTCCCCCAATCAATCTTAGAACACGCTCTAAGCCCCTGGATTGACTATATTTACTATTTAGGGAAATACAGTAACCCTAGCGGGAATATCATAAGTTTAGTTTATAACTCTTCTTAACTATCATACCCCTTTAATCCCGGGCCGTCCTTCTTTCCAAGGTTCTCAAATCAACTGATATAATGCACATGTAATAATCTGCTACGAAAGGATGACTTGGAAACAATCTAGATCCTGAAGGACGAGATATAAGATGAACCTGGATAACTAGACCGCAATTTCAGGCACAAAATAATATGAGAACCTAGCGAGTCCGATTCAACACCAAGTTCTACTACATGCCCTCAAGGAGGCGCGTGTCTTTCACGAGAAACAAAATCGCAAAGTAGCACAAGGCATAAGAGAGCGAACCCGACCATCCGCACCGACATCTCACGAGTTCTTCAGATTGTCTAGCTATCAAAACGTACATACATACATACATACATACATTCATATTTATGTACGAATATCAATTTTGAGGCTATCTCCAGGAACCCGTCGTGGCGAGTACATACTGAATCCATCTTAGTGCTTCGTCTAAGTTCCCGCTCACTCAAAGCAGCACCTTTCTGTTTTCAACTTGCGAGCGAGGTTAATAATCAGTAAGTCTTCGCAGACGATCAAGTTCACTTGTTAACAAGTATAAGTTCGCCCCAGGCTTCATAATTCGTTACTACGGCCACATCGCCGGTGGTACAGCTAGGTATCTAGAACTGATCTGTTATAAAACCCGCATTAGTACCCAACTCGCATCAACATAAATCACCCGTGGCCGGGGAGGGGGAAACTTACCTAAAGTCATGCTCATGCTAACGTCAGTATTCTCGACCATCTTAGTGAATTCCTCGAAGCTGATTTTGCCGTCCTTATCGAGGTCGGCCTCCATGATGGTCTTGTCGACGATCTGCTGGAGCTGCTGGTCCTTCAAGTTACTCCCAACCATCATCTTGAGCACGATGAAAAGCTCGCCGTTGCTGATGTATCCATCCCGGTCGATGTCGTAAACCTTAAATGCGAATCGCAGCTTCTGCTCCTTGTTGCCCTTGCTGCTGAACGCGCTCAGCCCCGACACGAACTCCTGGAAGTCCACGTCTCCGCCGCCGTCCTCATCGAAGATCGCTATCATTCTGTTTACGGGGAGAACATGGTTACGTTAGTCTCGAGTTTCTACGGGGGTATTCGGTGGCAGTGTAGGAGGCTAGGAGATTTGAGTGGGCGGAAGGGTGTACCTTGTGGCGAGCGGGTTTGACGATATTTGTGGTAAGCTCAGAAACTCTTCTCGTTCGATCGTGCCTGAGTTATCCTATGGATGCCAATCATATTAGCTTGGGCGCATATCGAAAGAGAGGGAGAGAGAGCTGGCCGGGGCGCTGTGTACTTTATCAAGCTTCATAAACCTCTTCCTCAGCCTATCAACCTCCTCCCGGTCGACTATACGGCGCAATTAGGACTATACTCGACGATAATCATGGGAGGAGCTGAATACATACAGTTCGACCCCTGCACGATGTTATCCAGCACGACGCTCGTTGTATTACCCATGTTGCTGGGAAGCCCCTTGGCGGAGGCGGATTCGAAATAACGGGACGGGGGACGGGGAGGCTGGATAAAGAGCTGTTATGTATATTCGGAGATGAGACTCGGTTGATTAAGCTGGGATATCACTGGTGTATATTTGCAGTTACGTCAAAGGAACGGGGTTATTCGTGGGGCTTGAAAGATGCTATTATGTTCACGTTCCGGCCTGCGATGTTCCGCTTGTGATGAGGCTGATGGAGAGTTGGGTGGGAATGCGGGCTGGTGGGGTCTGTCTTAACAAGGCGACCTTTAGATCTTAATTGCCTCTTTTACGTGTAGATGATTGGAGGAAGCACAGCCGCATCTGATAGCCCAAGCCACAGGGTACCTACTTCAGCTGAGGTACTTTGTACATGACTAAGTACCTAGGTAGGTACCTACATAACCTATGTACTTATGATTCAAGGCAGCCACTTATGTAATAGAGTGCGGTTACCTATATCAAAAACAATGAAATATCGAGAATAGAAATGGCTATTGACGGCTTAGTGGAAAGAAGGCGTACTTACATTTACAGATCCTTAGGTAGGTACTTATTGGATTCGTACCCAGGGATATACATCATGAAAGACATGAGTCTTTCAAAAGTATAAGGTATCTCCTTGCATAAAATTAGCAGTTAGAAGTCCTAAGACTAAAGTTCTTATCTGTCTTATCAAATATGGACCTATGGCTGATGACCTGTGGCTGGATACCTACCTAAGGTACCTTAGGTACTTGGAGGAGAAAATGCTCCTGACAACCAAGACATCTAAAGCTCGAAGATGCAACATACGATCTAACAGCATCTACAGTTACATGCAACTAAAGTACACCGCTGCATGCGAAGATAGAAAAAAAAATTCAACAAGATGCACGATGCGTTGGTCAGACAGATTGCTTTAGTTACATATACATAGGTAGGTAGGCTAGCGCGGTCGTTATTGTTTGTAAATACATACCTACATCATATTAACATGTATGTCTCAAATGCATAATTCTGGGTTAGGTCCCTCATTTTTGCAGGTAGATACCTAGGTACCGATCTGTACCTTAAGTATTGTATCTATTGGAAGTGATGACATGACCTCAATAACCTTATCAATATGGTTTATGTCTCGTGTTCGTTGCGTTGTTGTTCGTAAAGAAAGAAAAAGGGGTAATCTAGAAAGTACATGTAGAAAATACATATCAGGTTCAAGAATGGAAAGCAAAGAGGCGCCTGTCGCGGAAGTACTATTTTGTCTTTTACTGGATGCTATGTATCGCACCCCGGGTCTCCCCCTTTTCCCTTCCCCTCCCCCAAAAGTTGTTGCCCAAAATTACACGCTACCAAGCTGCAGCCAATCAGCATCCAGGATTCTAGATAGTTACGGGCTAGGAGGAAGGCGTAAGTCCTGTTTTGGTGGGGCTTCTTTCACACTCTGACCCTCTGCACAACCTGCACAATCACTATTCTCACTTTGTTGTTGCTGCTCGGGCTGCCTGCGGCGTCCAAGCAAAAATTTGCGCCCCAAAACAATTCAACGTCACCTCATCCAAGACGGACACTTCAACCATCAAAACAACCCCCAGAACAACCCTTCTAACTCTTAAAAAATTAATTTTTCATCAGTGCATGATCTAATTTTTTTGGTTCCCGAATTTTTTCGGGGGTTTTCCGACCTCTTTGTCGATTTTTACCCTACAATCCTTCTACACCGCTAACCGCCATGTCGACCCGGAAAGTGCGATACAAGAAACTTAACATCAAAACCCCTCTACCCGTACTTCGGGAAGACCAAATCGACCCCAACGAATATGAATCTCTCACAACCGAATCACAAATCGCAACTGGCGTCGAACAAGCGGAGGAAAATGTGAGTTATCAATACATTTCTTACCTTTCATATGCATATCACGTGACATGTCACGTGCTACAAGCGCTCTTGTCTTACCCATTTTGATATCAAGATATATCAAGGTATATCAAGGTAACGTCAACCACTTACCATAGGCTAACGTGCCTACCAATAGGAATACCATCTGCAGGCTGCCCTCAGAGGGGTTGGTGCAAGTACGGATAATGAGATCCCAGTGCCGCCGCCGCAGAAGAGCGAGGCGGACTATAATGAGCTGTATCCCACACCATATGTAGAGCCCAGAAATTACATAAAGTTCTCTGAAACTGTTGAAGAGACGCTCGGCTGTCTCTATGATATGACTACAGAGGATGAGGAATACCTCAAGTCCTACAATGCTAAGTGGACAGGAAATACTCAGCTCTCCGAGGATGATTTCGAGCGGATAATGGAAGTATTCGAAGATACCGCCGCAGAGCAAGCTCCCTTTGCTGCAGTTGACAATACAGTAGTGCCCTTTGACGTTATGGCCCAGGCTATGAACCACATAGTTCCCGTCAAGCTCGTTCAAGCACATGCTAAGAATGTCTACGAGTACTGGAAGACTCGACGGCAGGTGAGCGGCAGCAGGAGCTTGAACCCCTCGCTCAAGTTCGAAACTCATCAAGAGCATGATGATATGGACCCTTACGTCTGCTTCCGAAGGCGCGAAGTTCGACAGACGAGAAAGACGAGGGCACGCGACACGCAGGTGAGCGACAAGTTAAAGAAGTTGCGTAAGGAACTAGAAGATGCACGTCAGATTGTTGTCTTCTCATACCAACGAGAGATATTCAAGCGGGAAGTTTTGCGCAGCGATAAATCTATCTTCGAACAGCGAAATGGCCTCAAGGAGACTAAGAACCGCCTTGACATTAAAGGTGACGACGAAGACTTCTATAACGCTAGACCGCAGAAACGGCCTAGGACGGAGGCGCAACAACCAGCGCGCGCCGGCCCTCATGGCCAGCTCCGTCTGATTGTCCGTCCCGACGGAGGACGAACTGTGGAACCCGCCGATCTTGCTGTCTTGGCCGATAAACTCGCTGAAAAGGAGAATGAATTGCGTAACGACGTCGAGATAAAAATCCAGAACCATAGAAGATGGAACAACAACTATGTGGATCTGACTGCCGACCCGTTACCTCCCGTCCAGGAGGAGAAGGAGCTAAGCTTTAGGCCCGCGAAGACCACGTATTTGATGACTCCGCCGGCATCTGCATCAGATTCCATGGAGCCGGACGAGGAGACCCAATTAGATTCGCTTCAGTCTTTCCAGCAAATCTGCTCCAATGGTATCAACCTAGGTGGCGCAGAGCCCGAAGAGATGTGTTCGTACCGCCGTCGTATAGGGCGATTAAATCGCTTGTTTATCGACCGTCGACCACCCAAACTTAATGGGCACAAGAGTCCTCCGCGTGAGATGGACTTTACTCAGAGTGACCGTTGGAAATATGACCAGGATGACGATGACGATGACCAACCGGTGTATGAAGTGGACCCCAACAGCTCTCGTCAGATGAAATTCCGGTCGACAATACCGCCCTCGCCCTTCTTGTTTAAGAGACAAGGAGTCGATGCTGCTGCTCTCCAGGCAGGTAGCGTAAGTCGTCAGGCCCTCCCACCGCCCCAAGCACCAACAGCCCAGCCTCAGTCACAACGACCACCCCAGACATGAGATGGATCTCCAGTCAAGCCCTAAGCAGCCCTCACTAGGCTTATAAGGTTGATCTGGAGGGATTGGTGAAAACTGAAACGTAGCGCTCGGGTAATGCTTTTTCTGGGCGGTAAAAACCCAGGTAACAACCATCTTAGAGTCGGCCTTGTCTCAAGTGGTTGCTTGATACAGCAGTATACCATGTCCTAGAAAAGGCGAGTGTATTTACCTGTTCCGTCCCGCAAACGAGAGCAGGCACGAGTCATATCGACCCTAAGCGCACCCCATTCAGCGATATTTTGAGCATAAATGGAGCGCCCTGCGGGTTTTATCGTTGAAATTAAAGATCGACCAATATGCCCATCCCTCTCGCCAGTTTTGATAAGTTCGCATTAGCAACCTGTACATACTCCCGCGAGCATACGAGCTGAACGAAGATAGCAAACCGAGAGGCGTAGCCGATCACTGTTTTGATGTAATATATAGCACGCAGAGCGATATGCATAGCCGGCGGAGTTAGGGGCGCGCTCGAACATGATGTTTAGGGCTCTGAATGATGAAAGAGGCAAAGAGCACCAATGTATGAATACAAATACCTCGTGTTCTATTCGTGGTTGCATTTGATTTGACTGGTACGCGTGATGCTTGTTCTCGTATTCGATGATTGTTTCCAAAAAGGCCCAGACCTATAAATGTTGTCGATGTGTTGTTTTGCATAGCTTGACAGGTGGTCATGCTTCCTAGAAGGTTGACTAGAGGATTTGCCCCTAGGAAAAGTATTGACGAGTTTGCGCTGCTCTTAGCATGCTGTTCGAGTCATGTCCGAGGCCGAAATAGCGACAGCCCTATTCCTCGGTCAAGGATTCTCATCGCAAAAGGTATTGGGCTAGGACACAAATCGCCGTGCGATAATATGGTCTTGGGCGTTTCCGCTTCTCGGTTCTCCTAACTTAGAATGATCATAGGGTGACGGAGCTTACTAGGATTGCCACAACTTAGCTTATATGCACCATGTAAAAAAGCAAGACGAAAAAAATTCGAAAGCATAAAATCAGATATGAAGTTAATCCCAGGTATTGGAGTTTGACGTCGTTGGTCGAAGATCTTATAGCTGATTGGTATCTGACGTCGGAGATACCGTGCGGAGAAAGTGATATACATGGGTGTTGCGATTCTAACCGAAAGCTAGAGAAGGACTTACGAATAAATAATGTATAGCCACTATATTGCCAGAGGCGGATTAAAAGCACAAAAATATTGCGCTTTGCACAGTTGACTAAGTAACTGACATAAGAAAGGCGTTGCGTTCATATCAGCGACCCCGGCGCACTGTCACGGCCTCGAGGGAATCCTTCTTGGGTAAGCAAGGTATACTCGACAGTAACCTACTGCGAGACTAACGAGAATATAGGGCCACGAGATTTAAAAGTATAGTAGTAATGTAGAGGTTATCCGTCTCTTCCTAGCATCGACGATTCTGCAGTCGGTGGTGTGTGTGACAGAGATCGATTGGGCGGAGAGTGTGGGATTTCGCACAGTCGCAGGGTTGCCGACTTGCAGGAGAAGCTCGCAACGGGTAGATAGCTGATAGACACGGCCATTGTCTTGAATTGCAGGAAATTTCAGGTTGTGAGAAGGCTGAGAATATCAAGAGTATATTATCTGCGAGAGAAAAAGGTCAGCGATGGTTAGAGAGCGGGCTAGATAGGTGGTCGTCTCGGATTATCGATCAGGAATGGCGAATCGCTACACATGTAGCTCCTGTTTAAAAAGTACACAGACAAGGGGGCGATACGGGTGTAAGACTGAAGAAATACAAGAGGTTACAAAGAATCGGAAGTATGGGAGAATAGCACGGGTGTGTATGTCAAGTTTGTATGTCAAGTTTGTGGGAGGAAGGGCAAGCAAGAGGTTGGAAAGGGTAGAGCAAAAAGCGATTTGGTAATATTTCTCCTTGGTGCTAAGTTAAAGAGGACTGAAGGCTATTATTACCCGTCAAGAACATTAGGTGAGTAAGTGCGGTTGCCCCACTCTAACGCAACTCGACAGACAGCCAACTGGTACCTAGGTAAACATTAAGGCGCCGGAGACCCACCGGCAAAGCTGCACACTAGGCCAATTGGGGAAGACGGTCTATCGATAAGGGTCGTCAGCTTAAAGATTTTAGTCGTCATTGGAGGGGTCTCTGCACCTGCGTTCCCGCTCTTACATAGCAGATACATATGTAGGCGAGGACCCCACCGCGAGATAGCCTCATAGTAGCTACCTACCTGCATACTTTCTTATACAGATCTAACTATTACTTACACAAAACTTTCTATACCATGGGAATTTCGAATATGATAATACTATAACCATATGCTTTAAACGAGCTAGTGCAATATTCCTTCAAGACTTTGTTTAACCTTAAAATTTCTAAACACCAGGTGTTCCATCCCTCATATACATATCAAAATAGCCCCGCAGCCAGAACAGCTATATAGAGTATAGAGTCTAGACCCTACTGCTATACATCACAATAAACGAAACAAGACAAGACAAGCCATGGCGGCAAAGCAACAACCCCCCTCCACCACCACCCCCCTCCTAGCCATCGGCTGCGAAGGCAGCGCCAACAAACTCGGCATCGGCATAATATCCCACGACCCAACCACCGGCCAATCCGCCATCCTAGCCAACATCCGCGACACTTTCGTATCCCCCCCCGGAACCGGCTTCCTCCCCAAGGACACCGCGCGGCACCACCGCGCGTTCTTCGCCCGCGTCGCCCGCGCCGCCCTAGCCGCGGCCGGCATATCCCGCCCGGGGGAGCAGCTCCACTGCGTATGCTACACCAAGGGACCCGGCATGGGCGCGCCCCTGCAGTCCGTCGCCGTCGCCGCGCGCACCCTCGCCCTGCTCTGGCGCCTCCCCCTCGTCGCCGTGAACCACTGCGTCGGCCACATCGAGATGGGCCGCCAGATCACCGGCGCCGCCGACCCCGTCGTGCTGTACGTCTCGGGCGGCAACACCCAGGTCATCGCCTACGCCGAGCGCCGGTACCGCATCTTCGGCGAGACCCTGGATATTGCCGTAGGCAACTGCCTCGACCGCTTTGCGCGCACCCTCGCCATCAGCAACGATCCGGCTCCGGGCTACAACATCGAGTTGCTGGCTCGGCGCTCCAAAGGTCGCGTCTTGCTTGACTTGCCGTACGCGGTTAAGGGCATGGATTGTAGTTTTAGCGGTATCCTGACTGCGGCCGATCTGCTAGCCGCGCAGATGCGCGAGCAGGAGGCGCGCATTGCGGCGGGCGAGGAGGTCAAGGAGGAGGATAGGATTACGCCCGAGGACCTGTGTTACAGTCTCCAGGAGACTATTTATGCCATGCTCGTCGAGATCACCGAACGCGCCATGGCGCACGTGGGCAGTAACCAGGTGCTCATTGTTGGTGGCGTAGGATGCAACGAACGTTTACAAGAGATGATGGGACAGATGGCTAAGGAGAGAGGCGGGAGCGTGTATGCGACTGACGAGCGCTTTTGCATTGACAACGGCATCATGATCGCCCACGCAGGTCTACTAGCCTATGAGACAGGATTCCGTACGCCCCTAGAGGACAGTACTTGTACGCAACGATTCAGAACAGATGAAGTCTATGTCAAATGGAGAGATTAAGAGCAAGTCTAATATGCCCAATTGTGATTGTGCCGGATTTCTCTAAATTTATTACCAGTATTGTCTAAATGGATTCCGTATGTTCTGCCTGAGCAGATATAACCTTTACATCATAACGCATCCTTCTATGGTTTCATGAAATCGTATTATCCTCATACATAGCAACCCGATTTTATAATTCGAATCGTTGCGCAACGCATTTTACACGAGCAACCCATTGCTGCAACCCATTACTGAATTCATCACCTTCTTGCTGATGCAAGACGCGGGACACTGATCGGTGCTGCACTCCAAATCCCGGAGTCGTGTTCTAAGCACAGCATATAGAACTTCTCCCTGTCCTGATTACAAGCCCATAGCGGGACGTTTTGCCATCATTGAAATAAGCTCCCATACAACAGGAAATGTGACGTATCCGAGGGACATCCGACACAATCTCATACTTTTACCACGAACATCGAGAAAAAAAAAAAAAAAAACTATTCGTTCTTTGTAGCCTTGTAAATAATTGTAGTCACATACTTTATAGCCGTTAGTTCTAAAAGTTCGAGAAAGGTAACAATAAGTAACTTACCTTATTCTGGTACCTGGTAGTGGCCGATACGGCAAGGACATTGTTCTTAATACTACAAGTAGCCAGGTGATTAAGCATAGTGTGGTTTGGCATGTTCAGGACGCTGTTGTCATCCTTGATCAATGTGACATTGTTCATGATTGGCTTACTCAAGAAACCAGGTAGGCTGGGCGGCGGTGGGAGTCGTTCGAGGGCTAAAGAAGAAAGCTTATACGATGAAGAATCCTCGGGCTGGTCAAAATCGTCTAGATATTGGGGGATCTTGCCCGAGAAATTCTCAACCGGATCTATAACCTTCTGCTGGGGGCCCCTAGCAGAGTCGTCGTGCGAAGGCTGCCTTGAAGGAAGAGATAGAGCAGCCTCGTTCGATTTAGGAACACCGACATCTAAGGGGACGTTCCGCGAGTCGGTATCTTCTCCGCTTACTTCAATATAGTTTACCAGATTGTTTCCAAAATCGACAGTAGTAGGCAGGTCTGGCGACGTCTGCATATTGCCATCGACTAAGAATTTTATATGATGCGTGCCTGGAAAAACGGGTATTACCGTCTCTAGCACGTTCTCCTTATCCTTACTATAGCCCGAAAGGTGTCAGCAGTCAACGATCAAAAGTCTTACTTGCCCAGCCGAAGTTACCTAGCGTACGAGGTCGTCGCCTGGTCGCTAGATATTCGAAGCCGAATTAATAACTGCGAGAAGACAAAAACTCACGATGGAACCAATCGCTGTTTCCTACTCCATTGAAATGGCGTTCCTGTAATATAGACCTTCTGACCGCCCCGCGACCACTCAATCCGGGTTGGTATCGTAGGTCTCGTCTTGTCGACCCGAAGTTCTTCGGTGTCATCCTCGTCAGTCGCATTGCTAAGTCCTGATGTACGACGAGTTAGACTAGCCGAGTCATCGAGGGATGCGACGTCGTCAACGCCCTTAACGTCAGCATCGCTTGGTGCGATGATCGGCGACCCGGGAGTATGGATCTCTTCCTCTATCGGGAGCGGGAGCCGCGGCGGCCGAGGGTGTGGATAGGACATATCCTGGATGCTGCTGGAGGCGGGGCCTGATATTAGGCTGTCCTCGTCATGGAAATCGTGGATATAAGATGAGACCTGTTCCGAATGGGAAGAGGAGAAGGGAACGGCTACAGGCTTGGAGTGTTCATCTTTAATTTCGGCAGGCTTCGGCTTCTGCTCGGGAACCTTAGGAACATTGGTGGAGTGGTAAGAGCTAGCTGAAGGTGAGGACGAGTTAAGTATGGAGAGCGGTCTCGAATTCTTGTTAAGTATCGAAGTACCGGTTGCCTGGATGGTCGAGGCTTCGGGAGAGGCTGGTGACCTAATGTTCTGGTTATGGATGGATACCAGGTTCTTGGGCTGGTTCTTAGAAGCTCGCGGAGATTCCTGGGACGAAGACGAGGCAGTAGTGGGGGTAGCCGGCTTCGACGTTGAGGAAGGGTTGTTTCCCATTGTCTGGCGTGGGGGACTGGGGAAGGAAAGGATTTCCCCCCTTTGATGGCTAGGCTTGCCTGTTCCTATGGGAATTTAGAAAGGGGCTATGGACTATGGGTAATAGGTAATGAGTATTGGATATCCGGGCAATAGACAATGGTTCAATGGCGGGGAAGTCAGAAGCTGACAGGGCGGGATGTGGTGCGTCGTGCGTCGTGGGCCGTGGGCAAGCTGCGCGGGTACCGCAAGAGAGCAGCGGTGTGACGGAAGAGGATTTACTAGATTTGCTTGGATTTGCTTGGATTTGTCGGAAGTGAGTCAAGCTGAGGACGAGTAAACGTGGATCATGGCAAGCAAAAATTGGTCATGGGACCGTTTTCGCGATTTTTAAGTAGTTGGAGTGATGAGACAAGCAAAAAACAAAGCACGGGTAAGCGATTGGGCAGTCGGGAGGGGGGGGAAGATCTAAACGAGGGAAGGACGAGGTTCAGGTCCAAGTTTAGGTTGTCTAGGATGTCTAAGGTTGTCCTTCCAAGTTCCATGATAACCGTGAATCCACTCAATCGATATCCCCTGCTCCTTCCTGCCGTTCCTCCCTTGCCCGCTTTAGTCCCCGGGCAGTCAGCAAATAGCGCACGGACCACACGCCGAATACATATCACCGCAAGGATGCAAGATGTACTTAACTACGTAATCAGACTAGCCCAGGTACCTACTTTAATATAAGGTACCTAGGTATGTACCTCTCATGATTCCATCATTTATACAAACATTTATATAATTGTACCTAATATAATGATCTGACGGCATATACATAGGTATAAGGATTCAACTAAGAAGGGAACTAGGTTACAAAGATAAAAAGAATTCACATTAATAGAGCATACATATGCACATTGTTTGTATGAGACGATAAAAGAGACATTTTAATATAGGTATACATGCATCACAAAATATATGTTCTCGTCGAGGTCAGTCAGCGGTGAGCACTATTAAGAGGTACGTACAATACCAAATACAAATACATACCTACATGTACCTTAACTGATTGAGCCGCTTGGCTGCACGTGGGTAGGTAGGTATGTATGTACTATGTATGTACATACATACATGTACATAGGTAGGTATTCAATTACATAACAGTCGTGAGCCTCTCCAAATCTCCCCCATGACCCAGAAGTCTCAAATACATTCCCGGAAGCCACATGCAAGCTTCGATCGACTTGATCATCGATTGGAACTAAGTTACAAACCTGTCTCAACTTTGTAAAACCTAGAGCCTACATACACTACTATAGTAAGTACTGACTTACCCCAAATCGGATCGGACAACCGCATCATATAATACGCGTTTTGTGGTACCTAAGCAGATCATCTGAATCTGCACCTGCGCGTTGCCAAGACCGGAAGTGTCACCTTCGTCATACCTTATCCGACGACAATACATACCTAGGTTAGGTAGTAATCTTACTCGGTTGAGAGACCGAGATAGTTGACACAATATACCGGAGACAACAATCCCGCAAACTGCAGACTGCAAACCAGCTTTTTCGCCTGTCGACTTTACTTTCCAAGTTCTCCAGTTAGAAAATAACACAAGAGAGATCACCGGTTACGCCGTGTTCAGGCTATCCAGGCCACAAGGCCACGAGGCCAATCCGCAGCAATGGATTGGCTCAAGTTCCTGAAGCCCTTACAGACGTTTAGCACCGAATACCTATATCCCGCGCTCAAGCTTATGCTAAAGCTGTGCTATATCGTCACGATACCTCTACACTATCCAATCTATTATCTTTTTACTCTAGTCGTATTTCTCTTATCTCCCATCTGGTACATACTTCATTCGATCTCGAGTACGACCGTAGCTGTTGTGGGTTTAGCTGCTAAGCTCAAGGTATTCTCCTATAGCCTGCTCTGTGATAACCCCTCATAATTATCCCGCGTAGATAGCAAAGCTCGGATGCTAATCGTAAGATAGTACCTTTATATTTACGTAAGGATATCCAATTGCAATAGCATAATGTTCGGGAGCACCGGTAATCATACTAATCTTAATACCCAAAATGCAGTTCGCCTACGCAGCTATTATAGGTATATGTGCCGGCTGCGCGCTCTATGGGACGTCCAACCTCGTCTTCGTCACGCTGGGTGTCGATGCATCACAAGATCGAGATCCAGATTATCTTAGGAAGGATAAACTCGCGCTCTCAGATGACGACGATCAGGAACCTCATGAACTAGACTCCGGTACACGTTCCGGGGATAGCTCTAACAAGCTATCCACAGCCAGTTCAGCCTCGAGGCGCATGAAATCAAAGCAGAAAGTAAAAGATGATACGAACGAGATATTCGAAAGGCAGTGGAAGCTACTGAGGTCTTCTGAAAAGCCGAAGAGGCGACGCAGGGGTTTGCTTTCTCAGACTATTCACGAGGAAAGTAGTAGCGACTTTTCGTAATGATCTCGATGAGTCCCCGAGGCGGGGCTTTGAGGCTATTCCGCACTCAGGTCGTACATGATCGGCAAGTGTCAGATTCATATATCAATTTACAGTATGCACGCGTCGTTTAACCATACACCATAGTCCATGTGAAAGTTCATGACTATCTAACTAGCTAAACTATGATCTTAAACCAGGCCGTAGGCTAGAAAGCTCAAGACTGAAAATACAATAGTTACGGACTTGTCAGGGGTTAAACAGAACTCGCCTCCGTCACAAGCTAGTAGCTATACTGGACATGTTGGAAACTGGTGTTATCAATGTCTTTCATAATAACTCTAAGATACCTACCTGCAACAAAATAACCAGGTCTAGGTTGGCGCCTACATGCCGGACTATAATTACGTAACTACCTATATAATGCAAACTAGGTCGTAATGAAGAACGCAAGCATTACTCGTAAACGTCAAACAACAAACTCTCCACTCAAATTTACACTACCATCATAACCAAACACCCAACAGCACCTAAAACCCCCAGCAAACCTGCCTGCGAGAGACGTCCCGCCGCGGCCGTAGTAGTCGGCGACGTAACAGCTTCACCATCCGTCCCCGTGTTCTGAGCAGACTCTGTACTAACGACCGGCCCCGATCCCGATCCCGATCCCGACGCTGACGTTGACGCTGACGTCGACGTCGACGTCTGAGTCACCTGCCCGCCCTGGCTACTTGTACCCTGCGGCAACTCCGACGGGCTCGCCCTAAACGGAGCCGTGTACGTAAAACTAGAACTGGACGTAATCGGCACCGCGGTCTGCGTCTCGTACCACCTCCGCCATTCCAAGCCCTGGCTTACAGCTACTGAGTTACAGCATTAGACACCTCAGTTCTTAGTTATCTTATCCCTATACCTATGCAGATACTTCCACTCCAACTCCAATCCCGTCCCCAATCCCAACTAACCCTAACCAGAAGAAGAAAAAAGAAAGAAAAGAAAAACTCACGCAGTAGGCACGGTACGGAATCCGCTTTGAACGGCGGCAATCCGTCGGGCGTGTCCTCGCATACGAGGGGATCTGGAATCTTCTGCGCGAGAGCCGACGCGACAGTGAGGGATAAAGTCAGGTATTTGTTCATATTTTACCTTCTTTTTTTTTTCGTGTTAGTGAGTTGTTGTTATTTATCTTACCTCTAAACATTGGTATTATAACAACAAATGTAAAAGCGCCCTCAGGTGCCCGAGTCACGAGATATATATATGTACATATAATCATATAATATAGCCCTGTACCAACATCGTTCTGTTTAGCCTATCAGAATCCTACGCCTTACAAGTCGGGCGACGAAATCCCATGTCACCTTCTTATTGAATGATATGGGTCGTATGTCATCGCGTCTGAATGGAGGTACGCATCTTGGCAATGCAATAGGACAGTGGGATAATAGTAATAAAGCAATGCTAAAGGACCGTTGATGCCATGAAACGTCCTCGAGGGTTTACTAAATGTTTCGAAGGCTTCGCTAAACCCCCTGGATAAGGCCCGCAATTGCTTGCTATTGTTGGTGTGTGTGGCTTAATATTCATAAATATGACATTTCATTTCTACAGGATGTTATTTATGTTCTATCGTACCGCTAACCATATCTTAACGTCAGCCATTTTCATAGCTTCCGCGAGCACTTAGATATACCCTGTCAACTTCACGATACCGTACTCGGGATTTTCCAATCGGCCCCGGAGGTTATCGACCGCTCTCTCCATTGCTTTGCGTTTTTCGGTTTTGAGCTTTTCGGGCCTTCTCGATTCATTTTTGTCCTTCGAGTATATCAGTGATGATAGGCTCAATAATCTAGAGTTCCTGTACCTGCCGGAAGGCTGATATAGTGTCAGGTCGTGGAGAATGACTTCGCCAAGTAAGCAAAGTAATTTGATTTATTAAAGGATAGGAGAGGATGTGGAGCTACCAGAATGGTAGGCTCAATACTTGATCTGTAACCCTTATTATATATCATTGTCTTACAAGCGATGTCCATTTCGATTGTACGCTTTTCCGCATTAAGACCCCGTCGATCTCTTCAGTTTCTTCAGTTTCTTCGTTTTCGTCTAGGGCTTTAAAAGTGATTAGATCGTGATCGGCAATCTCCTCGTTCTCGGAATCTAATTCCTTGTCTTCAGCTTCGTCAATTTCGTCGTCGTCGTTGATTCGATTTCCACACTGAAAGGTCTCCCCACTCAAACTCATGATCAACGACCTACTGACGATTATCGCTGTCCATCTTTACGTATTCCATCATAACTTCGGCTGGTATTGTTTAAGTCGTTTTGTGTTTCTTTAAGCCTTGTTGCTGTAAGATTCCGAAACGTGAGTGCGCATCGTATGTTTTGGACTTGAGTCAAACTAGTTATGTGATAGAACCCATAGCCTAAAGGATTTTTCTTAAGGCGGCGTGTTTGATAAATGTTAGGGTACGGTGGTTGTTCTTGTGATAAACAGTACAAAGCTTCTATCTGCTAAAGTTTGTGTTGTAATGGTTGGCGTCTAAGTGTTTTCAATATTGTAGCGTAGAGGAGACTCGCCCAACATCATCAGCTAACAATCTTACCGAGGCCACATGTTGCTTGTCCTCAGCATTCACGAGGTTCATTCGTCTGTCTTAAGCTGTATAGACAATATCCATGTCTTTGACGCAGAATTGTCTCGGCCGGATCAGTCCTGACATGATAGCCCCGGCTGAAAGTAAGCCAGCAATAGCGAGGGCAAGTAACTGGTATTAGTCTTAGGTAGCCAATCCGTGTAAGTGTTTTGACGTAACTTCTAACCTTAGTATATTTCTGTTAAAAAGGGGATAAAGAAACTCCTATTTTTGCTCCGATACCTCTGTATTGGCCGAAGTGTGGCAGGTATATAGTAGATGATTGTGTTTCGTTAAGTACCTATTTACCAGGATGTCGACTCCTTTCTGTTTGTCGAACCATGGTCTGGGGCCGGCGGTGCAGACTGCATAGCACCAGTATGTCATGGGGTCCTCGATCCATTTGTTGTCCCGATACAAGCGCTAATGTTGTATAAATATTATAGGTTGCTGAGAATGATTAAGAGGTGGCCCTGAAAAAGCTTCCCCGTGGAGTAGAAGTAGAATGCAGAATTCAAGAGGGGTACTGTACCTAAGAAGCAAATGTTAGCAGACGGAAAGAAAAAAGCGCAGGCCCGGTAAGAACTTACCTATTAAACGCCACGAAGATGGCTTCAGGGGCGTTAGTCCGATAGTCGGCACCCTCAGCCCAAACAATATCCTCGACAGTTCCGAGAGCACCATTCACCAAGCCAAGACCAACCGAGAGATTTTCAGTAAACATGACGCGAGCGCCAATACACACGGGCAGGTGCAATTATAAGTTACCAGCATTGCGATCATTGCACCCAAGGGTCCACCCATGTAAGTCCTCGTTCGATTCGAGGCACGAGCATAAGTCTTTCAACGTAAGTTTTCAGCCCACATAGCTTGAAGTAGAGATCTCATCATATCCGGGGTAAGGGTCTTGCCAGACAGGGGTTTTACTTAACCCCAACACCGGGGTACATAGTAGTACCTTTCTTTCAAAGTAGCATTGATGGATTCTGGTTGCATCACCCATACGAGGCCAAGGGCCAGCAATGCCTCGGTGATACCTGTGGGTAGTTTTCCGAAGCCGCTTGTTGAGTCGCCATTGATTCGAATTGCTTCGAAGTATCCTTTGGCAGGGACATGGTTTAGGATACCATCACGTTCATCCGGGTTCCATTTACCTTGAGAACCTATGGTGTAGACATGGTTGAGTTGGGCCATCACATTCCGGTAGGGATAGTGGTATCGATTTCGTGGTCGATCTCTTCGACACTGCTGTCGTCGCTCTCGTCGATCACGATGAGTTCGTCGACTTGATACTGGTCGTCGTCGTCATCGTCGCTTTTGCCAGAGGGTGTATCGGCCGCATCGTAGGGTGTCTCGTCTTTGTCTGCCTCGTCTGCTTCGTCTTGGTCGGCGTCTAGATCTTAGAGTAGTGATTTCCCGGCGTATTGATCGTGTTGTTGTCTAGGCTTCATCCTCAATTCCATGACCTGAAGCTAGAAAGTGGGGAAGGTAGTCTCTGTCAGAGCCTTCGGGGTCAATATCCGGAAGATCCACGTAAAGTACTGCAAAACCGGGGAGGCGATCCTTAAAGTCAAAACTCAAGCGACGAGGTCTGATCGATTGGCGCTTAGGCTTAATTATTAGACAAATGAGAATGTTATTGAGTAGGTAAGTTATGTGGGTTGTGTTAGAGAAAGTTGTAGCTGTTATTTTGCGGACTGAGTTTAGAAAGCTCAGGATAGCAACTTAAAATACGACTCGGAATATTTGAATTCTGGTGGATGTTCTTTCCTTGCCTAGTGTATCTGTTTATCACCTGTTCGATCTGTGACATATCCTGAATAAAGCATAAGGAAACCACGACCTACTCTCGAAGGTAAACCTTTAACCTAGTATGTATGGCTGTATGTCAGGTACTGTACTGTATGCTGCAGCACGTCATACTTTTGGCAGGTGCAAGCCGTCGTGAGTTACCAAGCAACGGTAGGCATACCCAAGATGAAATGACTTAAAGGAAGGCGCTATTTTTGGAAAGTGCCTAACTCAATAGTACTCCGTGGTGTTGTGTTGTAAGACGCTGAATACATGAAAATGTACCTAACCTTAACATGCAACACATTGGATAGTCACCTCTATAGCGAAACAATTATTGAACTTTATAAGGTGGCACTACGCTGCTCTATTAACTCCTCCAAATTACAAGTAGCTACTAGAGCGATATCAATAAAAAAAAATGATGAGCTCTTTAGATAGAAACTGTCTATCTTAATTCAGTGCTAGTTGTTGATTCTGCAACATATAGCAATCCCGAGGGAAGCCTCCAATATCATAGTTACCGCTCAGCTCATACGACCATCGTAAAGAATCAAAGTCAGTTCTTTGACTATCAAAACCCATGCTTTCAAGGGCGGTATGAGAACGCTTTCTCGCACACCTGAGCCTAAATCACTTCACACATAACGCGGAACGCCAAATACAAAACCATGTGCCGCGGCCCTTCCGTTGGCTTACTGCATATCCTGTCCGCAAACCGACCATAGAATGAGTTACTAGAAATTAGGGGAATAGAAGCTGTTCGTAGTTTTAGGGAATATTGACCTGTTGGGGAAAGGAGGTGGCGGCGGCGGCGGCGGAGGTGGAGGTGGGGATGGGATATTTGGCCTTCTCCGAGGCTTATTGCGATTCTATCGCCGATACACGTCTCGGTCCCTATCCCGAACGGGCGAACGGCTGCGGCTACGTGTCTGGCTCGCACGACTACGGTCGTCGTAATCTCCTTCGCGACGGTCCCGGTCACGTCTTCTACCATCTCGATCCTCCCATCTTCGACGATCTTCTCTCGGTGGACGGTCTTCTCTAGGTGGCCTATCTTCTCTAGGCGGTCGATCACCGTCACGGTAGCGAGGTATGTAGGTGTCAACATCCGGCCGATTAGCCCCACGATTTCTCGGCGCCCTATCCCTGAATGAGTCGTGATGCTCGGCAGGGTTATCCCATCCATTTCCTGGGTACTCAGGGGGAGGGGGACGTGGCGGCAATCGATGATCCATGTGAGGTTGGTCCCGGGCCCAGGCAGGTCGACGGCCCTCTTCGCCGCCCCGATATCCGCCGTGATGTTTAGGGTATCGTCTATTACCATACCCATCACCACTACCAAATTCCGCATTGGGACCCCCAAATGCACCGACACCTACAGTGCCCCCCTTAGGGGCGGGCGGTAGAGCAGCTTTTCGATCATGGAATTTCCTACGGTCCAATTCGTGGCTGTCCTCAAAGGTGGGGAGGTCTTCTGGCTTTGCCGGGAAAGGAGAAGATTTGAAGTAGGGGTGTTCTAGCGCATCAATAGCATTGATACGACTTCGCCAGTCAAGTGTTAGGAGCTCTTTCAATAGAGAGATGGCGCTTGAACCGTGTTCGCGGAACCTCTGCGCCAATGATGCAGGTCGCGGTCGCGGATTAATAGCCTCGGCACCAGGTAATTGTTTCCATCCTGGCATAGTCTGTTCAGTCGGAGTTCCGACTAGGTCAAAGATGATGTCGAGCTGGTGCGTATCGCTCTCGCCGGCCAAGATGGGCTTGCCAACCAACATCTCACCGAAGACACAACTAAGGAAAACATCAGTATAATACGTGATAATGAAATGTCTTTGATTCTTACCCAACACCCCACATGTCAATAGCAGTGGTGTATTTTTTAAGGTGTAGCAAGAGCTCAGGAGGTCGGTACCATCGGGTGACTACAAGACTAGTGTACTCTCTCCGACCCTCACCGCCACCTTTTCCTTTTTCGGGGACTTGGCCCTCGTAATGTCTTGCAAGACCGAAGTCAGCAATCTGTAATATGCCTTTGTTACTGATGAGTAAGTTGGCGGCCTTCATATCTCGATGAAGAATCTTGCTGTCGTGTAGGTAACGGAGACCCTCGAGGAGCTGGAGGAGGTAGCATTTAATCTGCGGTACTGTAAATTGGACGGATGGGTTGTCGAGTAGGCCAGATAAATCGTGATCCATGTATGGCGTTACCATATACATGATCGGTCGTTTTCTCTTGTCGGCTTGAAGGAGTTAGTCTATGAGAAACAATTTCGTAAAGGCGAGTCAACCTACTCATCTTGCTATGATGTTCGACGGCCATATCCTCTAGGCGCAAGACATTTTTATGCGACAATAGCTTAAGAAGCTTGATCTCGCGAAGTGCTGTAATTGGAAATCCATCTTTCTCGTTGTGCATTATGATCTTCTTCAAAGCAACCAGGGCACCATTTTTTCGTGCTCTCGCCTTGTGAACTTCACTTGAGGGGAGTCAGCATGACTAGTAAAGCAGCGACAGGTTTAGAAAATACTCACCCGAAAGTACCCTCTCCTAATTTGCCCAGGAGTTCGTAGTCGCTAATCCGAGAGCAGCCCACGAAACTGTCCTTAGGTCGTTGATGCTGAATCGCAAAAGATCGAGGCGAGGGTGCCTCGCTTCCATTATTATGCGCCATGCTCGAGATTAAAGATCCGGGTGTCAACGATTGTACGATTCGCGGGTCGAGGCAGCAGTGATTCGGATTGGAGATAAATGGTTGATGGCGAAAGAACCGTTGGAATTGACCAGGTCAGGAATTCGTTTGCCACGTTAACATCGCAAACCAGTGACCAGCCAGGTCGCGAGGGATATGGCCAGATTATGAAAGGACCGATCTCATTATGTTTTTTATGAGAATATGTTTCGTAAACGAAGGTTGGTTTAGTTTACGAAGCCGCTTAGGAGGTTCCAGTTTGTTCGCGTTCTTGTACAGAAAGACGACGCCCCAAAACGCCCCAAAGTTGAGAGTCCACTTTAAAAGGTACGCATGTATTGTACATATGTACAATGTACCTTGCAGTTGAACTCGGAAGATGACGAATGCAGAATGCGTCTGTGCAGAATCCACGGTTTATGTAGCGTTTAGCGTTTAGCGTTTAGCATACTTAGGTAATCACGCATAAGATAATACCTTACTAAACCTGCTAAGCCAGCAAGCCGCGGGGAATCTTCGGTTACAAAGGCTTACCTTAACGTCTGAAGCTCTTCGAGAATCAGCTTGCGATTAGGTTATCCAGTCATTTCCTATCAACCTCACGATACCAACTTGTTGGTTCCTCTTGCCATTGCGAGCCCACACCAATCCCTATTGAAAAGGCGTACGCCCCCTTAGTAGAAGAACGCATTACCTTGGTTCCCGACACAATTAACAATCTCTAGATTCGAGACACCATGGCTGGCCCCGGTCCGATCAAGCCGCATGTCCCCGGCATCTACAGATACACTGCTACCGCCCTCGGCGCTAGCATGTGGTTCTTCGTAAGGCCTTTTTCTTACCTTACCTAGGCATTCTTGCAGGAAGAATCATGCGCGCTAACTTCCCTGATAGCTAATGTGGCGCGCGAGGAAAGACGGTGATTGATCCTAGATCCGAACAATACGGAGTTGTTACTTACACGAACCCAGGCCCCGTCCTACTAGGCTGGAAGCACCCATGGGACCACTAGACTGGTAATTCGACGAAGGTGATATAGAACCGCGCAGAGGGTAGATACAGAGAGCAGATACCATGACTATGAAGGATTGGGGATGAAGGTGCAGATACGCAATGGTCACCAGTCATCGGGAGGCCCAGGTCAATAGAAGAGAAGAATCAGGCTATCAGTCTATACAGTGTACCACATACTACGGCGTTGCTATCATGATTGTTTCGGCTTCTCGAACAGATAATGGGCTACTCCCCAGGTATCCCCACCCTCATAGGCGAATAACTCCGAACAAGCCATGTGAAAGATCTGCCACCTATTGTACCACATATTCGCGTTGTCCTCTCCGTACGTCTCTTCTAGGTGCGGCCATATATTCTTCTTGTTCGCGATCATGTTGGAAAGCCAATGCTTTGCTCAAGTCAGCGTGCTATCCGAAGCATGTAAAAGGTTGAACTATTTGATACCCCCCCTTTACGAATGAGCAGGAACGGAAATAGGATATGCTCACCTCGCATGTCTTGGAGTAATTATTTCCGTTGACCCACCATTGCTTCTCAACTTGAAGGTCTTTCTGGAAATACAGCAGTAGATCCGCCGACGGCACTATTCAAAAGCAACCAAGTCAGTAAGACCATCTTCTGGGCTATACGAGGATCAATGATAGTATCAGTCAAGCACATACTAGTCCCACCAGTAAAAAAATACGTAGTCATCCAGCCCTCCTCATAATCATACGGGGTATTCTTATGCGCGAAAATATGCACAAATAGCTTCCCCCCCGGCTTCAGCGCCCTCGCTATCTTAGCCATAAGCTGCTCATAATTCTTCATATGTTCGAAGAGCTTATAGCATTGTTAGCGCGTCCACTCTATAATAACAATGCGGTGCTAGCAATATCAAGTCAGATACCTCTATCGAGACCACCCGGTCAAAACTCTGCTTCTTGAACTCGTAGTCCACCACGTCCCCCGTAATGACCGTCAGGTTCGCCAGGTTCTTCTCCTTGGCCTTGGCGTCGATGTACTCCTTCTGCGTCCGCGAGTTCGAGAACGCCGTGATCTTGGACTTGGGGAACATCTCGGCGAAATACAGGGCGCCGGAACCCCAGCCGCATCTATTATACGATTTCGGTCAGTATGAGCATCTTTTAACACTGGCCGATGGGCTCTTTCACCCTAGATCTAGGATGCTCATGCCGTCCCGGAGCTCTGCCCTTGCGGCATATAGCTCCAGCATGGCCATCTCGGCCTGGGCGAGGGTCTCGCCGCCCTTAGGGTACAGGCTGCAGGAATACTTCATGCGGGGGCCCAGCATGCTGGCCAGGACGCCCGTACCGACTTCGTAGTGTTGCGTGTTGGCGGTGGCGGTCTCGATGGCGATGGGCCGCGTGCACAGCAGCTCAATGTACTTCATCTTACGCTCGTAGTCGGCTGCCAGAATCGACGACTTAATCTCCTCGAGCCGCTGCGCCAACTGCCGCCGGATACCAACCCGGATCACGGGATGCGGCAGGTAGCCGCGATCGAGGAGCCAGTCTATATATAGTATTACTTAAGTCATCTCGATTCTAAATAAAGGGGAAATGGGGCTAATTACCAATGTTCATCGTGTATTACCCAAAGCTTTTTTTTTTATAAGTATAGGTACATATAGATTAAAGGTGACGCTTCTCAGTTCTGGAATCTAAAGTAGGGTAATTATTTAGTATTAAGTAGTGGGAGGTTTCACCGTCTCTTACACCATTTGCATGAGCGCATGAGCGCATCTGCGCCTTTGTGAAACAGAGCGACATTATGTACCTAAACTACATGGAGGTCAAAAGTGGATCTAAGTTAGAGAAGTCTATTGATCATCACTTATTACTTATAAAACACTTATCACTTATAAAAAGCATTAAAACACGCCAGAAAACGGGGTTGCCTTATTGGTACATATACATACATATCCAAGATAGCCTATCTGATTAACCCTGCTGAAAGTTGCTGTATTATTCAAGTATCTTCTCAACCATGTATGTACGAAGTATGTATTGAAACAATGATAGTAATCACCAAAGATGACAACTGAACCTTCAATCCAATAGAGCTGAAAAAGAACAACTGCTAATAGCTTCTCCGAATGGAGCTATACCGACAGCAGAAGAGCAAATAATGGTTCCAATTATATTTATTGTTTTCTTTCCGCCCACCTACATTTAATACCCTATATCATAATCATCCCTCACTTTTCTGTTTGCGCTTAGGATCTCGCCGCCTTTCCCATATCTGCAAATACGACTCTCCGAGATACAACAGTTCCTTCTGAGTCTTCTCCACGAAGAGATCCTGGCACACCACCCATTCGTCTCGTCCTTTATCCTTAAGTTGGACCTTCCACGTCTTCCGTTCCTCTCCCGAGTCAGCTACGTCTTCTTTTGCCCTAACGGCCTCGTGCGTGACGTTTGCGACTAGATCGTACCAGATCGGCTCCCCTGGTGGATGATCCGCCGGGCTTGGTTCTACGTAGGGTGATATATCGAGGCCGACGCGTGCATCGAACGTGACGATCGTCGGGTTTCGCTCCGACACAAATTTATTCGTAGAGAAGCGTTTAATGTGAAAGGTAAGGTATAGCGGTAAAGGGTGCATAAGTCGGTATCGTTTCCTCTGCGCCAAATGCTCTTGCGCTTTCATGCCGTCATATTTGGTCAGGATAGTCGTTAAGGGAACTTGAGGGATGATGTTGCGCTCTAGCTCATCTTGGAATAAAGGCGCAGGAGGTAAGTCGAGCGTCAATAGCAAGAACCGATTGATATCTGTCTTGACTTCTGCTGCCTCCTCAAACCGCAAGCGATCACCAGCATCTGCCTTGGCTGTAATAGCTTGCGATTCGACTTTGAGTTTCCCCTGGAATATCCGCTGTATAATACTACTTCCTGGCTTTGTCTTGCTCCCGCCTAGTCCCAGGTGCAAATTGTTAAGAAACCATGACAAGAATTCAACAGGGTCGGATTGATTTGTTAAGGTGAACTTCTTGTTGGACCTCAACGAGATCTCCTGCAAAAGTTCGTGAGGTGATACGTGGTTCTTGAAGGCTCGAGGATTCCAAATCTTTCTGAATAGGATACCGCAGCGCTTCACGAGCTCTATGCGCGACGACAGGTCTTCTAGTAGGAAATAGTTTCGTAGGGGCGAAACGTGAGATAGCGCCTGGACTACGACATTGAGATAGTCATTCTCCTTGATGTTGTTCATACCCACAAAACCAGGTGTGTATTCCTTTCCATCCAATGTCCACGCGGTCCGAGCCTTGCGATCCAGCTCCATCACCTCTTGCCTCGTGTATCTCGGATCGGATACGTATTTTATATCATCCAAGGATTTGCTCTTCACTTCGTAGCCTTCTGGTAACACATAGACTTTCTGTGTTTCCATGTTGATAAATACGTGATGTCCGACCTCGAGGGAGTGGAAATATGCATGCGACTTAGGACCTCGGCCCTGGAAGTATTTCCCGCAAACTAGGCATGCATAGACGTTTATGTTGGACAGGCTGATGGAGCATAGCTTCTCGAAGTCGAAGTCGAGCACGTTGCGATCGATCGTATCTAGATAAAGGTCGTCGTACCCTTCTGTAGGTGCAGACTGTCGTATCGGCGCCTTTGAAGGTTCATATTCGTATTCATCATCTTCGCCCTCGTCAGGGATGGGGGTGTCGTCGAGTCTCTTGTCAAAAGCCAACGCGCCATTGCCATTTAATTCTGGGCCGTCATCAAATCGCGACCGTTTCGATGCAGGCGAACCAACATCAAGCTCCTCCAAAGCTTCGGAAGCCTGTCTTTTAGGCATATCGTACAAAGCCCAGTGCTGGTGGAAGGATATTGGAGAATCAATGACTGGTGGAATGCAAGGCTGAAAGATTGGGAGGTATGTAAGTCGCGGCTTTGAAGCTATCAAAGCTCTTTTTTTAATTGATACGGAATACATATACATGTACATATGTACTGTACCTAGGAACATTTAAGGCTAGGCCGGTACGTACCTACTGCACCTATATTAGCGGCACCCAAATACCCTTGAAAGACCACCACCTAAAGCCAATCACGCAATGAACGGAAGGACGACCTTAACATTCACATAAAAATTACAAGTTAGAATACAATCTTCAATTATACCTATTAGTTATCAAATACATGTAATTATATTTTTTGATATTGATAACATATAGTCTATCATGTATAGCTAATGCGTATTGTTCTCTATTTGGGGTATCATAAATCTATCATAATTCGTGTCTGCTTGTATGTGCGTCATTTCAGCACCTGCTTTAACTTAGAACTTCTTCCTCTCATCGGTGTGCCTTGGCCTCCGAAAGGCGTTCGAGGTGTAGCACCACCACTCCCTCCAATTTGGCTCCAGAGTCGTTGCGCTGCTGGCGTCAACCCACCCGTGACACGGGGACTGCTTGGGAATTTCGGAACGGGTGTCTTCTCAACTTTCCCAGTCAAGCCGATCTTGGAAGACGTCCTCTTAGACTGTGAGATACGGTCGACCATGCGGTGATGGAGGGCCTCCCGTTTGCTCTGCTCCTTGATGATGAAGGGATTTGGTGTTGAATCACCAGGACCAAGATCGATCTTCGGTGCTGCCGGTGGTTCGTATTCTGGCTCCTCGTCATCCACAAATGCATACCCGTTCACTCTCGGTGTTTCGCTTCCCACAGTAGTCGAGTCCAGCTCGCTCATTCCTCGTTTTCCTGCGATAGCATCTCGGACGGCGGAGAGTGATGGGGATGACGGTACAAATTCATCGTCGCCAACCTTCAACCCCGGCAGCCTAGTGTTCTCATAGTTGACACCCTTCGGGGCGGCTCGAGATTCGGTCTCCGCTCTTTGTACCCTAGTCTCCATAGAATCTTCTACGCTTTCGGGGATAAACATCAACGAGTTATTTGGCAGTGACTTCCACGTATCCGGCTGCGCAGGTCTCTCCTCTCGATCCTTGATAGCTAAACGGTCCCTCTTGAACCCATCGTCCGTTAAACTCCGCGATTCCACTAGCTTTGCTTCGATTTGTTTTTGTTTCAGCTGCATCTTAGAAGGTAACTTGTTTCCCGTCCACAGCCACGCATACTTTTCGGCCTTCTTTGAATTTTGCTTATCGAGGAGTTTGTAAAAGCTCTCGTTATCCTCGCTCGTATATTTGGCTTGGAAGGCTCCTAGACTCATATTCGTATCGATATCGTCCTTCTCTTTCAAACTAGACACAGTGGATTCTGAAGCTACTGATACCGGTGTATCACCTACAAAGCTTCTAGGAGTTTGCGCACCCGGAGCTAATGATGTTCCTCTTCTTGTATTGCGACGTCCCGGAGTCATGACTTGTTGAAGGCGTCGGCTTGCGCTCGAGATCCAGGCTACATCCTTAGACTCTATTGCATCTAAGTACTCCTGTTGTGTTTCACTCTCTAAGAGCCCGGGAAAGAAGTCCCGGGCGATAATTTGCGATAGCGCATCGGTGTAGCTGTCCTCGTCGATAACTTTCTTTGGTCTCTTGATCCGCTTCGGGGGTGGCGGAGGGGGCATCAACTCCAGGTCATTTCTTTTTCGGACGAGCGCTGTGGAAGCGCTCGCGCTATTTTCCATGGTCGTCCACTACTGGTCGATTACTGGGGGTGGCTTTTCGTGATGAAGATGTTGAAATAAGTAATGGAGTATGACAAAGAAACCAAACCAAGTGATGTTAACGAATCCTTTGGTATTCGCGATCAGCTGAGCTTATCGATATGCGTGTAGCCCCACACAGTGCTTTACATAGTACGTACCTATGCTTAAGTACCCGGGTGCGAAAACATACGTCACACCATAATTGAGCCTTGAAATACATAGAAGACAGTCGGTTTTAGATATATGTAATGTTCATTCATACTTATTTTATTATTTACCCGAATTTTCAATTGTTTCAAGTAACTATTGGCACAAATAATCCTACATATCCATAATTTAAAGGAGAAGTCAAGACAGATTAGATTTGAACTATCTAACACATTAACCACATTGTCCAAGCATAACTAACTTAAGTCCAGCGAAGGAAGCTTCTATGGATCTTTGGTCTAACAAGGGATGGTAAGGGCGCGGTTACATAAATGGTTAATGACTTAAGGACTAAAATGAATTAACAATAAAGGGTCAAACTAATTAGTATAAACACACCCTCATAGTATCGTTTATAGCCATTCTAGCTATATCTATCTAACTATATCTACTGTCTGTAGTAAAAATGCAGGTCACATCATTTTATTACCTCCTCTCGTTTACCATAACTTTAACCCGTTTACTATGACTCTTCCCAATTACCCAACTCAACTAAACCCCTATAGAAATAACTAGTTAGGGTCTTGGAGAGTTATTACACTTGGCACATGAATAAGGTAAAGCCACAAACATACACCTGCATACATCCACCTAGGTGTATACTTAGGCAGTTTATTAAATATGTAGTTAGAGTATTGTGCTAGGAGCCAACATCGCCAATAGGTAACTTTAAAGCCAACCCCCCCTTTTTTTTTCAACTATGTAGTTAACTAATTTCATCCTCGTAAATACTCGGCTTCAGACACTTTACTATATGAGCTCATTAACGAATATTGATGTCGCATTGACCAAAAAAGTGAGAATTAGGTATGTTACACAATTAGTATACTATGTCATTAACATGAGAGTTTAAACATGTGTCAGGGGAGAAAAAGAAACTTTACTTAACTTAACCAGGGAATGCCTAGCTGCCTGGAAACGCATCGATATTGATTGACATTCCTAGAGAAATATTTCCGGTTAGGTATTCAGCTCTACAATAACACCGTTTTACTTAACGGGGTTAAATGAAAACTACGAAGTCATAATTATTAATATTAAAGTCGTGAATATATTATAATTTCCCCTCTATGACTGCGTAAATAAATATATATAACTATTAATAAAAACAGTACGTGACGCCGAGAGTTCCTTGTTCTGTCTAAGTGGTCTTTGTAGTCAACCTTGTCCCTTGTTCTAAAGAGGTTGTGTCTTTATTTCACACTTCAAGATCCACGAGCCGGAAACCTTAACCCTAACCTTAATCTCTTCCTATTCACAATCCCCTATGACTGTATTTACGACATACGCATAAATCGAAAACATTACATAATAAGGGATGGCCGCTACATCGTTACAAATAAATTGAACTATATATTGCTTCGGTCTATGGAAAGACGTACGATATTAAACGGGGGTTTCCTAAATACAGGGTCGTAACAGTAAGAAATTCACATCACTTAATGCTTTGCCATAGTTATAGAAAATACAAGATGGACTAACACTATATTTAAGCGACCTAAAATTCTATAATTAGAGAAGTTTCTACTATCGAAGGTCTAAGAAATCTAGAACCACAGTCAAACATTCCAAAGTTCACAAATCACTCGCTCAAGCATGGCTCAGGTATATATGGATCAGCGCCTGTATTGATTTTTTGTACGGCAAAAACGTGGTACCTATGTACAGAGAAATGGCTAATGTTACATCGAAAAGTCTAAAATGCTAAAATAGTGTCGTGAAGAAGAAGAAGAATGTGAATGCACCGAGATGGAAAGATGAAGTGAAAAAGTATGCAGCCCGCTCCCTAGTCGTGATAGCCCCAAATATTGAATAGAATACAACCCCGAGAGAAAAAGTTTTGTTGTATCCAGTCATAACAACCCGTCGTTAGATTCTCTAGAGAGAAATAGAAGGAATCCGGACCGTCATTATAACACCGTGAGACCGCTCTCAAGAATGTATGTGATGATGAGAGAAAATTTACGCGCGGAAAGCGCGGCCGGAGCGCTTGCGGCCGGCGGCGGCGATGCTGAGGGTAGCTCCCTGGCCACCAGTGCAAATGGTGCCAGCAGCCATGGGCATGCTGACGGACCAGCTGCCGGCAGCGCACTGCTGGTAGCTGGAGCCCATGCAGTTGAAGGTACCCTCGGGGCTGCAAGCACCGGACTGAGCGGAGCCGGAGCCGGCAGCGGGAGCGGCAGGGGCGGCAGGAGCAGCAGGAGCGGAGGAAGCGGCGGGAGCGGCGGGAGCGGCAGGAGCTTGAGTAGGGGCAGAGGTGGCAGGCTGAGTGACGAAAGAACCGCCGTTAGAGGGATCAGCAGGAGCAGCAGGAGCAGCGGGGGCGCTGTCACCGGCAGTGCAACCACCAGTACCGCAAGTGGCAACGGAGCCAGCAACGGTGTTGTCTTCGACAGAGTCGCCGGGGTTCTCGAACTTGTAGTCACTACCTTCGATGGTGCTAGGTTTGCCCATGATGTTCAAGACAAGCATGTCAGGGAGCTTGTCGAAGTTGGCCTTGTCACCACCTGCACCGGTGAGCTCGAGAGCACCGCAGTTCATGTAAAATTCACGGTTACCGATCTTGTTGAGCCAAGTCCAGGCAATGGTAGCCTTTCCGGCAGGGATGTTGGAGGGGATGGTGTAGTCGTAGGTGTAGGGATCAGCGAAGTCAGCGCTGTCGGCAGGGAGGTTACCGGGAGTGTCACGGGCAGGGCAGCCACCCTCGATAGAGTGGATGACCTTCCAGACACTGTCCTTGGTTGGGTTCTCATCGTAGGTGATGGAGACCTGGCAAGAGCCACCACCGTGGACGGCTGAGCCCTTGAAGGCAAGCTTCTGCTGGGAGCCAAGGGCGTAGCTGTTCACTTCGCCACCGGAAGCGGTGTAGGCGCCGGTGAGCTTGCAAGGGAAGTCGCTTCCATCAGGCGCAAGGGGGGCGTTGCTGAGAGCAGTAGGGTTGAAGGGAGCGGGGCTGGTCATGACCATGTGGGCATTGACACCGGCAAAGAAACCGGCGATGGCGGCAATCTTCTTAGAGTAAGACATTTTGACTGTTTGATGAAATGATGAAATCTGGTTCCTGCAGATTTAGTGAAGTAAAAAATCGATCTGGTCGTTGACTGAAGAGTCTGAAAGTTGCTTGAACTGAATGTTTATAAGTTAGTTTTCAGATCATTGGCAGATAATAACATCAATGGCCTTGATGCCTTTGACTGGGGGATACAAAGACGTTGTTGCGAAAAGATATAGTTCTCGAATAGCTCTTTCGAGTCGAGACGAGTAGCTCGTAGTCGAACAATGCGTTTGTAGTGCCAGAGAAAGGAGAAAAGTGTGACAATTGGCTACTGACCTTGTTGGTACTTTGTTCGACTAAGGGAACAAAGGTAAAATCAGGGACGATGGTTGAGAGAGTGAGATCGATCAAGATAATTCTTCGCGAGTAAAACTCAAAGGAAGGTAATGCTCCAGGCGATTGGAAACGAAGATGTTTGAAAATGAAGGAAAGACTGAAAAGATATCAAATTGTTGCCGCTGGCGTGATGATGAGAGAGGAAACAAAACAATCGACTTGGGCGATTTGTAGAGATTCTTATACTCTCGAAGGATGGGCAAAAAGAATGGAAGGCGGCAAGTGAGTATGCACGATGATGGCGGAGGGCAAAAAAGAACGAATGCAGTAAGTCAATGAGTGAGTGAGTTGGTGGGTTGGTAAGTTGGTGAGTTGGTGTAAGATGCAGGAACAAAAAGGCAGGAGGAAAATGATTGGATCTAGGAGGAATTGAGTAGAACATGACTAACATGGGTTAACAGGTCTGCATAGCTTCTACATGGTTCATTCTCCCCTATCCACTTTCCATTATCACGCTTATTCCCTACCAGCTGATTCCCTACTGTCCTTACTACATACATACATACATAGTACCTAAGGTACCATAGGATGAGATCCACTCGAGGCGCAGAGTCAAGAGTAGATCGACAACCCCACAACTCAGGGCACCGATGGAACGTAGCCAGTAAAGCTCAGCCATACCCGTCACTGTCGTGGGTTTCGAAGCGTGGTGTTGAAGAAGGGCGAACAGGGGGGAATAGGGAGGGCTAGATGGCAGGGGATGCAAACGGGGATAAGGTCTTCGGATGCAGCGATTGGTCCCGGTAAGGACCCTAGTAACATCAACTACTGGCAGACGGCTCTTTTCAATTGTTTCGTCTTGGCTTAAACTGTGACCAAACATTGCTCTGAGTGGACAGAATAAGGGCACTTCAGAAAAATCGCGTTTATATTTTTTTTCTTTGGTTTTGGTCTTGCCGAGTTACGGTTTATTTGTTATCTTTAATTCAGATATGAGGTCATTGTTGTTCCGATTTATTGTACGTATGACTAGAAAATGTTTGGCTTTGCAAACAAACTTGAACTGTATCCCGTTTGTCCTCTCATTACTCCAGCAATGATAAGTCAGCTGCAGCCGCATACGCGCTTTGCATTGAAATACGTTGGTAACATTGTTCCGGAAGAATTAACTACCTAATTAATTCCAACAAAACTGAAGTTTTAGTTTTAGTTTTTCTACGCCGTACATAGGCAGCAAGTCAGGAATGAAAATAGAATGCAAGTAAGGAATTAGTGACGGCGCAGACCTCGACTCTCCCTCGACTCTCCATAAGTTTCAGAATATTAGAATAGGTACCTAACCTACCATTTTGCTTCAATGAGGAAGGTAAGGGTTTTCCCAAGGTCTGTTAGGCTGAATGTCGTGCAGCCAATCAAATCGCCTAGTTACTAAATCTACTTGCCCGATTCGGACAACTTGGCAGCCAATTACGGGAGCGTGGCGCAACCTAAGACCCTTGCTTTACCCTTACACTTGGGACTTGATCCTCTCTGCGTGGAACTTTTCTAGTACTTGAATACGAGGAGGCAATTCGTAATGATATTAGGAGGTAAACCGCATTATTTCATTTACGTACCTACTTACGAGCGAAAAAGCCGGTCGCGATCGTCAGGAGATATTTATGACCAGGATTCAGGGGGGAAGGCGAAAGACTTGCCCGGCTGCACATGAGCCGAAAAGATCGTTCGTGATAGGCAAGTAGAATTAGGGGAATTTTTGACGTTTAGTCGTATGTCAAGAATCTTCCAGCCTCTAGAATTCCAGCTGGGTCGCGCCGAGAGATCCAAGCACTGGCCACTCATAGCTCAGGAACAGGGGTTAGGCTGATCCCCTGGAGGCCTACAGAGAGCTTTTAAGCCTGTAATGGTTCCCTCCCCTGCGCCTAGGCTTGCACTAGGCATTTTAGCAAGAGGTTAAACCTCCGCCCCCGCCAGGCTGATTGAAAAGGTGAAACCGCACTGGTTTCAACCGGCTCTGAATTCTTTAAGGAGGGTTGCAATGTGGGACTCGAGACGCCTAATTGCCTATAGTATTCTGATGATCTTGCTTGTAGCCTATCTCGCGTGGACGATCGCATCATGCCGCTTGTAACCCTTCACGAGAGCACACACAAATAAAAAATTAAGCTTTGTTCAAGCTAACTAACTATCGGCTGCCTAAGCCAATGGTATTATTTCTATGCACACCTGGGTAACCTAACCTAGGTAGGTATGTCGTCTAAAGTGACGACCCCAAAATCAGCCCTATTAATTCGATACTAGCCACTGCAGCTGTTTTCTAAGTTCAGATTTCTTACGTGCAGCGCTAACTACGCCGCATGCTTCACGTCTCCGCTTGGTGCTGCCTACCTAATTGAAGTGTGCTCCGGTCGTATTTACCGATCCACCGGCCCAATCGACCGGAAGAAGGCGCCTCGGCTTCGAGCATAGACCAGTACATAGTTTGTAGGTAGTCATCACCGACACTCCGTCTCGACTGTCAGCTAGTAAAAAATGACTAGGCCGCCTCCTTACTGAGTGTCATCTTCAATTTGCCAATGGCTTACCGCATGTGAGCTGCAGACTGACGCCAACTCAGCATTTCTAAACAAGGTCATCCCGCCATTCCGCCCGCCTTTTTGTTTTCATTCTAACGATGCTGTTTCTGATGCGATCCTTTTTTCCATGAATGCCTTAGGTTAGGTATCTGGGGACGCAAGGCTGTGCTTCCATGGCTTGATAGATATCTCCACTCTAGAAGCATTTTACATAACAGTAGTTCATGCAATATCGAAGGGGAGAAATCAAGCATCTTAAGCTGCCTATTTGGGATCCTAGCGGATAAAAATAGAGGGAAACATTCTAACCTAGGATGTAATCTTGACGGTTTTCTTGGCATCAAAATAAGGTACGCCATATCTCATCGGATAACTGTGGAGATGAGATGCCAAGGGCATTACCGTTGGATGCTTAGGTAGGTACCTAGGCATGTAAGAATGTGGTTATTTGGCTTGTTGGTGGTGGTAATAAATACGACACAGACCAGACCTTCGAGAATTGTGTTACGTGCCGCTTGTTGTGTTCCCGTCAGCTGTTGTGCTGAAGGAACTGGTGTCAACATGTTGAAACTAGTTTCATGCTCGATATGTTGAGACGATATACTCAATACTGTGATCGGATCTCGTTAACAATTGACTGAAACAATCAAAAATGGCAGTTAGATGAATCTTCGATTCTCCTTGGTAGTTCCATGTTTATTGACGATTGGCCGCCTCAAACACAGCTATGCTATGCATGCGGCTCCTCAGCTTTGCTCAGCCGAATTTCGCTTCAAAAAGATCATATAACATTACCCGAAATGTACATTAGCGTAATATGCACCATTCTATTTTTTGATTGACGGACGCACTGGATTTAGCCACGAGAGAACCACAACCAAACCAACCTTCCTGGTGGGTCTATGCTAAGCAAGTATGAGATGCATCATCACCATGCCTATCTAACCTAGTATACTATGTATGTACTGCTGCAAATAGTTCTCCATCCTGGAATATCGATTGATTGATCCACTCTGGTGCCAACGTCTAATCGATTATTGTGTAGCTGCTAATTCTGCAAGGCTTACCTACCTTACAGGCTTACCAACAGCAAGGTCTAGGCAAAGTTGAGAGATTGAGAATCCCTACAGCTAAGTCATTTCAAGAAAAGAAAGGTCGAATTAGTAACGTTGCATATCTATTAGACGAACAATGGTCTAGCGAAAAAAGACGTTATGAAGATATTGCCGCATTAGCCCTTATGCATTCTGACGGTAATTTCAACTCGACCGCCATTCTTTGTTGTCCTCGAAATCAAGATAGGAGCTGATTGATGATGAGCTTTGCAACGCTTGGGGTCCTGTTAACCTTCAAACAGCAACCGCCTTTTCATCGTCCTTGACGTCTTGAGGAGCGAAATGGTCGCTCTCTTCGAAGCCATAATCTTCTCTTGTCCACTTTTTCATCTTCTGCGTCCGGAACTCTTCGAAGTCCCACTCGCGATCCTCTAGTTGATTAGGATGCTTGAAGACGTATACTTCGCACTCGACTTCCTCGCCCTCGACGTTGCCCTGTCCTTTATCGTCGCCGACTTTTGAAAGTAAACGGGCCTTGACCGTTTTACGATCATACTCGCTTCCTTCGAAGGCGTCGAGATGGAACATATTGGCGTCTGTTAGGCCGGTCACGTACATCCCTCTGACCTCATGATTTGGGTCCGGCGTAATTCCCGGATAGTCTGCAAATTGAACTCGACTATGGAGGTAAGTGTTAGCCATAAGCTGTGGATAGTAGGTTGATGCCGTTATATTACAAGGCAGTATAGGCGTTCGGGCGGTTTGGGGCCTTAATGTCCAACAAAATGATGTCCTGATTCTCGACTTACCGCCGGCAATAACCATGTAATATGGCTGGCTTGAAATCATGAAGGCTCTTTAAGAGCGCCACGTTTTCTGTGGAAAACCTATAACAGACCGTGAAGAAGACCTCAGCGGCCATCTGGATATTTGTAAGTAAATAGACGATTTTCAGATGCCCTTGGGGAAGGGAGTTTCACCAGCGTGCCTAGCAATTATTAATACTGGCATTCTAGTGGACAGAGGTTAGATATGAAGCTCACCATAGAAAAACGCCGCGTGCGTGCGGTCCGACATTGCTACTTAATATTTGGGCATACAAGTCGCTTTATTTTTCTTGTTGAGTATAGTATGGAGAGCACTAGCTAAGTATGGCTAACTTGGAGGAGACGAGCATAAGATCTAGGAGTACCGGTGCTGAGCATAAGTCAAAAATCAAAACTATTAAAGTGAGTAGAACCTTGGTTTTCTATAAGGACAACTCTAACACATGTACCTAATGATTCATGCGGGGGTATTGAGACCCGATATACGGTGTTTAGGACTTATCTCCAAGGAGAGATAACCGTATCTTCCTACAGATTCGAAAATTCAAATAGGCTAAAACCTTTACTAAAATCATTTACTTACTTACATGCGATCGTTATTTAAGACACATTCGGATGCATCCAATAATTTAATGTCTTAGAGGTCGAAGCAAGCTAAAGGCTACTCCAGAGTCTCAATGAAGATAAGGCAGTTCGGGACTTGGCAGCTAATAACCCGAGCTATGTACCTCATCCTTACCATTGTGTCTATCGATAAGAATAAAGGATATCTATGATTGGTCAAAGCACCTGTTATCCCTGTTAGCTCTCGAGCTGGTGCTGACGTTTGAACCAATGGCAAAGCTTCATTCTGGAGCTATCGGAAAATCAATAAGGCCTAGCGTTGTAAATGTACAATTCGGCAACCGTCGCGCCCACCTCTCAATGACCTTTCGCCTGTCTTTTCGCGCCGCTTCAACTTTTTAAGCTTTTCTCGAGCATCACTCAACTCAGCCTTGCGCGCGTCCTTTTTTCTATACAATTTTTCTAGTCGTTTCATGATACCCCCTCAATACATTCGATTCTCTCCTCGTGCAGGCGTAAAAATTACGAAACGGATTTCTTCGCGTTCTATTACGTTGCCGTGTTCCGTACACAACGTTTACTAACTAACCTTGCATCTGCGTCGCATCGAGCTATCGCGTGGCATCCCGGAAGCGCAGAGTACGAGGCGCTCCTCCCCGAATACCTTCCCGTAGATAAAGCGGTGTTCGTAATTGCCAATCCGAAAATTACTTCCTATGAATATTATATGGTAAACCCCGGGTTATACACGCGCATGCGGGGGCCGGAGCCATGTCGGGAACAGGGCTTGAGGATATCGTCAAGAGGCTGACGACCCATGAAACTGGTATGCGTCTATGCTATCATCTATGCTATCACTGATAATACTCGTCCTGCTTGATTAGCTGTTATTTATACCCATCGTGCTTGTTTGGTATAGCTAATCTTTCTGATTTTGTAGAGCCTAAATTGAAACTCGAAGCTGCTACTACGTTGCGAGACAGCTTGGATCATTACACCAATGGCCCTCACTATGCCGTATTTCTTAAGCGGATGATGCCGCTGTTCATCCTTATCCTCAGAGGACCATGCTTATTCCAAAGCACATCCCCGGAGCAGGTATGCTATACCGGCCTTTACGTAGCTAACTCTAGCTAAACTTACTATCTAGAAACTCCGGAATTGCGTCCTCGAGATCCTCCACCGACTACCCACCCACCAAACACAAACTTCGCCGGAACCCTTCGAGCCGTATGCAGAAGAGATCGTTGATATATTAATGACCTTAGTTCGGAATGATAACGAAGATAATGCCACACTATGTGTGAAAATAATATCGGATATAATGAGGCATCAGCCAAAGGTTCTCCATGGGAAGGTTCAGCCGTTTCTGGACTTAATCCAGGAACTTTTCGAGCAGATGGAGAAAGTTGTGAGGGAACAGCTTGACAGTACGGCCATTCCGTTCAATGCGTCGGGTCAGCCATCGACACCTGGTAGTACCCAAACAAACTTCCAGTCGCCGCGGCCGGGATCGCCAGTCGCCTCTGTGAATGACTTGGCTCAAGATGCCCAGCAGCAGAGTCGGCCTTTGCTAAAAGGAATGCAGTCGTTCAAGGTTCTTTCAGAGTGCCCCATCATTGTTGTATCCGTCTTCCAGACGTACAGGAACATCATCCAACAGAACGTGAAGGCCTTTGTCCCCTTAATTAAGGCTGTCCTGTGTCTCCAGGCCAAGGCCCAGGAACAGGCTCATGCTGAAGCGAGGGCGAGAGGTACTGTGTTTGCTGGGGTGAGCCCGAATATCAGAAACCGGGTGGCGTTTGGAGAGTTTATTACAGCTCAAGTAAAGACCATGAGTTTCTTAGCCTATCTACTGCGCCAATACTCTAGTCAACTGGCTGATTTCTTACCAACCTTACCCGAGATTGTCGTTCGATTGCTTAGAGACTGCCCAAGGGAAAAATCAGCCGCCCGGAAGGAGCTGCTGGTTGCGATTCGCCATATTATAAACTTCAACTTTCGGAAGATCTTCCTTCCAAAAATTGACGAGCTCCTGGAAGAGAAGACATTAATTGGCGATGGGCTCACGGTTTACGACACATTGAGACCATTAGCGTATAGCATGCTAGCCGACTTGATACACCATGTTCGCGAATCACTATCACCGGAACAGATTCGAAAGACGGTTGAGGTGTACACTAAGAATTTGCAGGACAATTTCCCTGGTACGAGTTTTCAGACCATGAGTGCCAAATTGTTGTTGAATATGGCGGAGTGCATAGCCAAGATGCAGAATAAAGTCGACGCGAGGCATTATTTGCTCATGATTCTCAATGCTATTGGTGACAAATTCGCCGCAATGAACAGACAGTACCCCAATGCTGTTAAGCTCTCCAAGCTTTACGCTCAGCAGGCTGCTGATCAGGTTCCTGATACATATCTCGCGGATAAGGAACACCATCCTGAGTGGGATGAGACAGATATCTTCACGGCAATGCCGATCAAGACGTCGAACCCTCGTGACCGTGGCACAGATCCCGTAGCAGACAACAAGTTCTTGTTCAAAAATCTTATGAACGGGCTGAAGAACACTTTTTACCAGCTGAGGACTTGTAATGCAAGCATCCAAATCGATCCCAAGAACGCACCCCAGCACTGGCAGGAAGTATCGTACGGATTTTCCGCGGAAGAGGTCAAGGTTATCATCAAACTTTTCCGCGAAGGTGCCTACGTCTTCCGCTACTACGAAATTGAGAAACCCACTGCCGAGGCTCAGTATGCTTCCCCGGTGGAGTACATGGCGAATTTCTACATGGTATCTAGTAGTAAGGAAGAGAAAGACCTTCTAGAGACATTTGCTACAGTTTTCCACTGCATTGACCCGGCTACGTTCCACGAAGTATTCCAACAGGAGATCCCTCGCCTCTACGAAATGATCTTCGAGCATACCGCCCTCCTACATATCCCCCAGTTCTTCTTAGCAAGCGAGGCTACATCGCCAAGTTTCTGTGGTATGCTTCTAAAGTTTCTGATGGAGCATATTGACGAAGTGGGTTCGGCCGACGTAAAAAGATCATCAATCCTCCTGCGACTATTCAAGCTCGCATTCATGGCGGTGACTCTTTTTGCGAATCAGAACGAGCAGGTCCTGCTTCCCCATGTTGTGGATATAGTCACGAAATCAATCGAGTTGTCTACTAAAGCCGAGGAACCCATGAACTATTTCTTACTTCTACGTTCCCTGTTCAGGAGTATCGGTGGCGGTAAGTTCGAGCACCTTTACAAACAGATATTGCCTCTCCTGGAAATGTTGCTTGACGTGCTTAATACTTTACTCATGGCTGCCCGTAAACCTACGGAGCGAGATTTGTACGTTGAGCTCTGCCTTACGGTACCGGCACGTCTTAGCAACCTGTTGCCGCACTTGAGCTTCTTGATGCGACCTTTGGTTGTTGCTCTTAGGGCCGGGACAGATCTCGTGGGCCAGGGCTTGCGCACGTTGGAACTCTGCGTCGATAACCTTACGGCGGATTATCTAGATCCTATTATGGCGCCTGTGATAGAGGATTTGATGAATGCGCTTTTCGAACATCTCAAGCCCCATCCCTACAGCCATTTCCATGCCCACACGACGATGCGCATACTTGGGAAACTAGGTGGTAGAAACCGAAAATTTATGTCAGAGGCATTCCCCGTCGAATATCAGAAGTACGCCGATGACCCTTCAAGCTTCGATCTACGTCTTATAGGATCTAAACGGGATCGTGCATTTCCGGCTGAACTTGGGATCGACGTTGCCATCCGTAAATTGATGGAAATTCCGAAACCCTCCAAGGCCAACTCGGCCAGACAATATGATGGATACTACAAGAAGCAAGCACTGCAGTTCATCAAGGCCCAATTGAAATTACGAGTTGGTATCGATCATCTTCCCGAAGACTTACCCCGATTGGTTCGTCTTCAGGCCCAAGACCTCCTCGCCCGGAAGCCGGCAGCGGATTTCGCAATATTTAACGCATCGGATCGCGAGCGCTCTGTCGCCAAAAAAGATGAGCAGGACGACATTACGAAGCGCCTTATCAAGGCTATCATGTATGCGGAATCTATTCCCGAGTTTCGGGAAGAGGCTGATATATTCCTGATGAACCTTTGCCGACATTTCACCATCATTGAAATCGGGCGAGGGCTTGCGGATATCAAAAAGGAGATGAGCCTATTCGATGTACAAGCAGGAGAGGGACCCTTATACATCGACACTAGAGTTCTTGCGGATGCTATTGTTGAGTCACTTGCGTCCGACCTACCTGATGTACGTGATACTGCTTTTCGGGCGATTCGCGCAGTGTACGACTCTACTGCGACCATTTTTGGATCTGAAATCCATGCTGGTCGACTAGCATTCTTCAGCCATCTTAGCAGGACTTTCTGTCATGCTTGCAACGAAGAAGAGTGGTACACAAAGACTGGTGGCACGCTTGGTATCAAGTATCTTCTGGTGGAGATCGATCTTGGTGACTTATGGGTCGTGTCGAAGCAAATGGATTTCATACGAGCTTTGATGTATGCGATTAAGGACATGCCGCAGGACTTACCAGAGAAGACAAGGAACTCGGCTCAAAGTACGCTCGAATCTCTATTGAGACGGATCACGACAAATGCGAAGAAGGAAGATGTGTTACCCACTCCTGCACCACCAGGCCAACCACATCCCAAGCATTCGCGATTAGCGCAGATCTGCGTTCTCTTCAACGACGAGCTATCCCACATGAACAAGCACGTTCGAGGGACTGCTAGGCGGTCACTGGAGATTATTGCCAATGCAACTAAGGTAGAAATATGGGAGCTTCTACAACCGTATAAGGACCGGTTATTGCAGCCCATCTATGCTAAGCCTCTACGGGCGTTGCCGTTTTCCACCCAAATAGGGTATATTGACGCAATTGCTTATTATATGAGCCTTAAGTCCGACTTTGTTGCCTTTGATGATAATCTAAATCGGCTACTTATGGAGTCGCTGGCTTTAGCTGATGCTACTGACGAGTCCTTAGCCGGCAAGCACGCCGAGTTCCGGACGCACGAATCTATTGTGAATCTTCGGGTTTCTTGCATCAAGCTCTTAAGCAAAGCAATGGGATTTGATGAGTTCCAGAAGGGCCAAAATAACCCGACACGCACCAAGATTGTCTCAGTGTTCTTCAAATGCCTGTATTCGGAATCTAAGCCTACTATTGAAGCGGCGAACGATTCTTTAAAGGCCGTCCTTTCTCAGACCAACAAATTGCCCAAGGATTTGCTGCAGCAAGGACTTAGGCCTGTCTTGGCTAACCTTCAAGATCCTAAACGGCTGAGCACTCATGGGCTGGACAATCTTGCAAGGCTTCTTCGGCTTCTGACTACTTATTTCAAGGTAGAAATTGGTGCAAGATTATTGGACCATATTAAGGTCCTTGCAGATCCAAACCTTTTACAGCAGATCTCGTTCACGTTCTTTGAACAGAATAATCAGATGAAGGTAGTCGCAGCTGTTTTCAACATATTCCATCTTCTACCACCTGCTGCAGAGCAGTTCAAGGAACGACTGATTGACACCTGCTTGGACCTCGAGGAGAAATTGCGCCGAACTCACCACAGTTCTTTCCGGGCGCCATTATATAAGTATCTCAATCGATACCCGGCCGAGGTGTGGAATTTATTGGTGAGCAAGTCGGAAGACTTAAAGTATGGTCGATTCTTGGCCCAAGTTCTCCTAGATCCAGAGAGCAAGCCCCTAAGAGAGCACGCCGCTGCCAACATTGATGGGTTAATATCGGCTTGTGCCCAAGTCGTCAATGCTGGCAAAGATACGAGATTCATAGCGGTCGTAAACACTATCAATGTTCTCGAATCGTTGAGCCAACATCCTAACACGCGAGGTTGGCTGGAGCGGAAGGACACGATTTTGTGGTTGAGACAAGTTGGCAAAGATTTAGAGCTCCACTTACGGACGAATAGCTTGTCGCCTAACCTACGACTTCCTGCTGACCAAGCGGCGGAGCAACTAATGGGTATCTTCACTAAGGCTCTGTCTCTGAATCCAAAAGATTTAGATGCTCTCTTTAGCCTGGTGGATTCTGTCACTTCCGAAGAGTTGCGTGCTACACCATCCTTGTTTAACTTCCTCTACAAGCATGTTATCTGTAGCGATTCTATTGACTACTGGAAGGCCGTTGTGCTCCGTTGTCTCGATATTTACGCTGGAAAAAGTTCCACACAGAAGACCAAATGCTTCCTACTTCGTAACGTCGTCAACCCGATTATTGCTATGGATGTCATGCGACATTGGCATCAGCCGAGAGCCCAGAGGTTGGTCGATCGAACAGTCATCGAGTCTATTAATGTCAAGATATGGAAAGTCAACCCTGGAGAACCCCAGGAAGATCTGGGACAACCTGGTATCGATCATACGAGAATGGAAGTCCTCCAACTCTCTGCGATGTTAGTCAAATATCATTATGCCATCCTCCAAGATGCCAGGAAGGATATTATCAAGTTTGGATGGACCTACATAAGACTAGAAGATGTTATCAACAAGCACGCTGCCTATGTTGTAATCGGCTATTTCATTGCGCATTACGAGACACCCCCAAAGATCGTCACGCAGGTATACTATTCATTACTGAGGACGAATCAGAATGAGGGACGTGCTCTAGTCACCCAGGCTCTCGAATTAATGGCTCCTGTTCTTCCCCTGCGTTGTACGGCAGTACAAAGTGATCGCGGTACTGGAGACCGCAACGCGGTCTGGGCTATGGCGCCGCGCCGCATCTTGGCCGAAGAGGGTCAAAATGTCCAGCAGATGACAAGTATATTTCACTTCCTCGTCCGGCATCCTGATCTATTCTATGAATCCCGAGACAAATTTGCCCTTCTTATTATCACGTCACTCCGAAAAGTGTCGCCTTTCGTGTCATCTTCGACGGAGAGTAAGAGACTTGCCTTAAATATGATGTGGCTAATCTGGCAATGGGAGGAGAGGAGAGTAGATGGCAAACCTAGCGATTCCGAAAGGGTTCTGTCGGAATCGCCCAATTCTAGAAAGCGGAAATTAGACAGCGACAAAATGAGTTCCTCGCCACCAGCGGTTCGACAAGTTGCTCAAGTCGATAGGGCCGAGTTTCAAATCCCTGCCGGCTACCGCCATAAGATGGTCAAGTACTTGATCGAATTTATTGCGCAGCTAAATGAGAGGTATCAGTTGCCCTCGGCGAAGCCCAGAGATGCAGCTCTAACATCCGGACCTGCTCTCCCGTCTCAGTCTACGGAGTTATGTAAGAAGGCAATGGCGCTCCTTTATAATCTGTTACAACCGCGATATTGGGCCGACCTTGACGTTGATTTATTCCCGACTATCACCGATGTTGTCCTAGCTAGCGAGAGAACCACCAAGCTCCTCGCGGCAGATCCTTCAGATAAGGAGAATTACGACGAAAAGTTCATAACCAACATCATCAATACTCTCCAGGTGGTGCGGATCATTCTCAATTTCAAGCCTGACGACTGGATACTGAGAAACATGCCGTCAATCCAAAAAGTTATTGAGAAATGTCTCAAGTCGGAAAATCCTGAGCTGCAGGATTGTCTCCATCTGGCAGATAAGAAATATGACGATGGGCGCGACGTCAAGTCTACAATTCAGCGGATCCTTGATGCTATACCAGAGGATGTACCTATGGAGGATGCGGATGCTGAAGGCGAACCCGAAGCTCCCATTTCGGAAATAATCACCTTCCTGTCTACTGTCGCGACGGAGTCTCTAGCAAGTTCCAACTATGTATCGGGCGTCAATATCCTATGGTCTCTAGGCCAACGCAAACCCTCGGTCATTGATCAGCATATCGTTTCCTTAATGAAGGCATTGCAGACGAAGCTTGCTAGGGAACACGTCCAACACTATACAAGTGTGGCTACGCACCAGCAGATGAATATGGGCGCTGCACGACCTCAAGATCCAAATGCTCAACCCGGAGAGTTATCGCCGTATGACCTCAATATCCAGACTGATTTGATGATCAAGGCGATCCAAGTAACTGCAATGCGCATGGAGATACTCGGCGATCACCGACGGCCCTTCTTGAGCGTTCTGGCGACTCTGGTTGAGAAGTCACAACATATTCCGCTTTGCGAAAAAATACTCGATATGGTAGAAGGTTGGGTCTTTCGGTCCGAAGGGACGTGGCCGACGCTTAAAGAAAAGACGGCAGTACTTCATAAAATGTTAACCTTTGAACATAGGAGCGATACGACAATGTTGGGGAAGTTCTTAGAATTGGTAATCCGTATCTACGAGGATCCGAAAATAGCACGAACGGAACTCACTGTACGGATGGAGCATGCTTTCTTAATCGGAACCCGAGCACAGGACGTCGAAATGCGCAATCGATTTCTGAATATATTTGACAAGAGCCTATCGAAAACAGCAACTACTCGGTTGTCATATGTCATAAGCTCTCAAAACTGGGATACCCTTGGCGATTCCTTCTGGCTGGCACAAGCCACTCAGCTCCTGTTAGGCGCTGTTGAGATGAATTCTAGTGTTCAACTCCACCAAGAAGATTTCCGGACACTTCCGGCGTCTCTCATCTTTGGCGTTTACTCTAAGGATACCAGAGAACCTACCGCGATGATTGATGATAAATATGACATCTTCATGGCGAATCACCGACGCTTCGTCGCCGAGCTAGGTGATGTAAAAGTCCGGGACATTATAGAACCGCTTATACAACTTCAACACATCGACAGTAACCTATCTCATAGTGTCTGGGTTACTCTATTTCCAATGTTCTGGTCTGCTACTGCTAAAGAGGAGAAGACGGATCTAGAGAAAGCTCTAGTAGTACTTCTCTCGAAAGACTTCCACTCTCGTCAAATCGACAAAAGACCAAATGTGGTGCAAACCCTATTAGCAGGCGCTGCTAAGGCGTGGCCAGAGTGCAAGATTCCACCACACATCCTTAAATTTGGAGCGAAGACTTATGATGCTTGGTACACAGCATTAGTACAACTTGAGAATGCCGCTATCAAGCCAGATGTGGACTCGTCTAAAGTACGGGAGAGCAATCTTGATGCATTGGTTGAATTGTATTCCAGCTTAAAAGAAGATGATCTTTTCTACGGCACTTGGCGTCGGCGATGTCAATTTGTCGAGACCAACGCAGCCTTGTCATACGAACAAAATGGCATGTGGGACAAGGCTCAAAAAATGTACGAAGCGGCTCAAATTAAAGCCCGAACCGGCGTCATTCCGTTCTCCCAAGGAGAGTACATGCTCTGGGAAGACCACTGGGTCCTTTGTGCGCAGAAACTGCAGCAGTGGGATATATTGCAAGATTTCGCAAAGCACGAAAATCTCCAAGATCTTCTACTCGAATGTGCTTGGCGAGGTATTGATATGTGGCAAACCCAAGAACAACGTGACAGCCTAGACATGGTCATTAAGGGTGTTATGGATGCGCCGACTGCCCGGCGAGCATTTTTCCAAAGCTTCATGTCCTTGCTAAAATTCCACAACAAACAGGAGACTGGGCAGGACTTTTCTCGCGTCTGTGATGAAGCAATACAATTATCTATCAGAAAGTGGCACCAGCTTCCGAAACGTCTGACCGCTGCTCATATTCCCTTACTTCACAATTTCCAACAGCTTGTCGAACTCCATGATGCTAGCGTCATCTGTCAGAGCCTCGCGAATACGAACCAAACGAACTTGGACGTGAAGTCCGGCGAGTTGAAGCTTCTTCTCGGATCTTGGAGAGACCGGCTACCGAATATTTGGGATGACATAACCGATTGGCAAGACTTGGTCACCTGGAGACAACACATCTTTGGGTTGATCAATAATACGTATCTTCAACTTCTTCCCCAGCAGGGCCAAGGCGCTAATGGTGCTTCCTTCGCGTACCGCGGTTATCACGAGACGGCATGGATCATCAACCGTTTCGCCCATGTTGCCCGCAAGCACAACTTGCCAGATGTGTGCATAGCCCAACTCAGTCGAATTTATACTCTCCCCAACATAGAGATTCAGGAAGCTTTCTTGAAACTGAGGGAACAGGCACGGTGCCACTACGAGAATCCTGCAGAGCTTTCAAGTGGACTGGATGTTATTAATAATACGAACCTCAATTACTTTAACAACCAACAGAAGGCCGAATTCTTCACTCTAAAGGGAATGTTCCTGGAGAAGCTCAGCCAAAAAGAGGACGCGGATGCAGCCTACGGTACGGCATTGTATTACGATATTGGCAAAGCTAAAGCTTGGGCTGAATGGGGCTACTTCAACGACCGCAAGTTTAAAGAGGACCCCAAGGATTTGAATTCTGCTAGACAAGCCCTAACTTCGTACCTACAAGCTATTGGTAGCTATAAGAGCGGTAAGGCACGGAAACTGATCGCGCGTATCCTCTGGCTCCTAAGCTTGGATGACTCGAATGGAACCATCGCTGCCGGTTTCGATGATTATAAGGGAGAAACTCCCGTTTGGTATTGGATCACATTTATACCACAGCTTCTAACTGGCATGGCCCATAAGGAGGCACCCAAAGTCCATGCGATTCTTCTGAAAATAGCCAAGGCGTACCCTCAGTCCTTGTATTTCCAATTAAGGACAAACCGCGAAGATATGCTTGCCATCAAGAAGAACCAGGAAGCCAAGGAGAAGGCACGACAACGAGCACAATCGACAGCATCTAGTGGGAAGCCGAGCACTTCGCCGTTGCTTAGCAAGCAGGAAAATCCCCAGATGAAGGCAGAATCGTCTTCTAGACCCGCAACTTCGAACGGCGAAAGCAGCCTTCAAGCGAAGCCGGAGGCCACCGATGCTAACGGGGTAGCCAACGCTACGCAAGCAGGTAACGCGGAGCAACAGTCGACTGGGAAGGATGGTGCCTCGGGTCCGGCACAGAAACGGCCGCCTTGGGAACTCACAGAGGAGATTATGTCTGTTCTGAAAACAGCGTTCCCTCTTCTTGCTCTTTCCATGGAGACCATGGTAGACCAGATCCAAAAATACTTCAAATGCCCCCCCGATGAGGATGCTTATCGCCTGATCATAGCTCTTTTGAACGATGGTCTAGCGTATGTCAGTAGAATGCCTGCTTCGTACGCCAGGGATGTGAAGCTACCATCAGGTACGGAGACCAATATCACCCGCTTCGCCGAAACGATCCTCCCGGCGCATATCAAAAAGTCCTTCGAGGCAGACTTTGTTCAAGTGAGGCCAACAATGTACGAGTATATCCACAAACTTCGCAAGTGGCGGGATAAGTTTGAAGAGAAGCTTGATCGTAGAAATCCAAGGGCGTACCTGGAGACGTATTCGCGCCACTTGAGCGAGTTCCGCTACCTGAAATTCGATGATGTCGAGGTACCCGGGCAGTACTTACAGCACAAGGATAAAAACCAGGATTTCATTCGTATAGATCGCTTCCTTCCCAACGTGGAACTTGTTCGGGGCATTGGTGGCTCCCATCGGCGCTTGAAGATTCGTGGTCACGACGGTAGCATTCACTCGTTTGCGGTACAACATCCTGCGGCGCGACATTGCCGACGAGAGGAGAGGATTCTCCAACTATTCCGACACTTAAACCAGACACTCGCCAAGAAGAAGGAAAGTCGCCGTCGAGACTTACAGTTTACAGTGCCCTTGGTGGTCCCTCTTGCTCCTCATATCAGGATTGTGCAAGATGACCCATCTTACATCACGCTCCAGGGCATTTATGAAGATCATTGTCGGCGCAATAGTATGCCCAAGGATGAGCCCGTCATGTTTACCATGGAAAGACTGAGAGGTTTGATTGAGCCTAAGGGATCTGTAAGTTTTTCTCGTCAAATTCAAGTATCGAAAGTCGCTAACAATACGATTCAGAAACCTCCCGAGCAAACTGCCACGGCACGTCTTGAAGTATTCACGGCCATTCAGGAGAAATGGGTACCTCGTACTGCCGTGCTGGAATACTTCCAGAGCATCTTTCCCGAGTTCTCCGAATTCTGGCTTTTCCGACGCCGATTCTCGTACCAACTCTCGGCACTCACATTCATGACATATATCCTTTACAGTACTAATAGGTATCCTCACAAGATGCACATAGCCCGCGGCTCTGGAAAGATCTGGGGCTCCGAGGTAATGTCGTTCATGGCACCCGGAAAGCCCTTCTTCCACAATCCAGAACCCGTACCTTTCCGTCTCACTCCCAACCTGCAGACCCTGATGGGCCCTCTAGCCACCGAGGGTATTTTCAGCTGCTCGATTATGGCTATCGCGCGCTGCCTAACCGAACCTGAATTTGAACTAGAGCACGCGCTTACGCTCTTTGTTCGGGATGAGGTGATATTCTGGTTCACTAGCAGTCACCGGACCGTCCATCTCAACGAAAACCAACTGCGCGAAACAGTCCAGACCAACTGCGATATGATCGTTAAGCGCGCCGTTAGCCTCGCCCAGAGCCCAGTTGGCAACTTACCGGCAAACCAGACGGTCATCGATCTCATCGCCCGGGCCGTCAACCCTATGAATCTGGCCCAGTGCGACGCTCTCTGGATGCCCTACCTTTAATATACTTCGTTGTATATGTTGTCGTCCCAGAATAGGGGATCTGGTACTGTTTTCTATCATTTCTTTTCTGTTTTGCACTAAGGGATCATGGAATTGCGAGGCTATTTTGCAGCAAGGCGTTAAGGGACCGGGTCCGAGACAGCATCACGGGCTAGGCTGGGGGGTTACGGCACGGACTTACTTGGTATCAGGTTAGACGGTCGACATTAGGGATCAAAGGCAAAATTATCACTCATATTTAGGGTTATGCGCTTAGTTCAACTTGAATTATAATGCGTTAGTTTTATGATACTTGTTTATTGTGATTAATCCGCTTTACTTTATGATATATATATATATATATATGCTAGACATAGTTTAGGCACACTTGGAACTACGTAGGACTGTTCTTTCTAGGATTTGTCTTTCTCATGCTAGTTTATTAAGTATCATCCATTAATTAATTCTTGTGAGAATTCCATGTTAGATATACAATAAGCCAAGGGGGAAACTTTGAAATAATACATGGTTCAGCCACCGAAGCAAATCCCCTGATCCTATGTACAGCAAACCTCCCGCAAAGACCTGACCTCGGAGCCTTATCTTATTTCAAAAAGTACGGATGGCAGCAACCGTGACAACGCCTCCCCGTTCATCATGCCATCGACGTAGCACTCGCCGATAAGCTGGTAGAAGATTTTAGGGTCGCTCTTCAGGGGCTTCTGCACCGCGTGTATGTTCGGACTTGGTGCCTTGCTCTGTCCCTTCGACTCTTCTTTGCTAGCGGCCGCGGAAACTGAGTTGCTACTGCTAGCGCATGTTGTGGAAGCACTTGGGTGAGGAGTTGTTCCAGCTGCTGGTCCTTTATTTAGAATACGACTGTTGCTTCTGGCTGGGTCTGAAGAGGCAGCCTTACGAGCAACTGCCAGCTCGCTCCCATTTGAGACCGAGCCGTTCTGTTTTGCCAGCTTAATCCCAGCTGTTTGGGATATTCCCTTGCTGCGATGCATCTTTTACCGTTTTTCACCGTATCCAGGACGAAACCCTCCACGAACATGCTATGGTAGTGTATTTTCCCCTTCTCCCTGTGGTCATTTTGTATTTGTATTCAGCCGCCAACGAGTGCCTCGCTCCTCATCATCTGAGTCGTCGTCGTCGTCGTCGGAGCCAGTTGAGGATTCTGGAATCGGGGCCCACGATCGGCAAATGATATCAAGAGCATACGTCTTATTAGACCTCTCAATAGCCCATTTGACAAATTGGATGTAAACATCCGATAATGGTAAACTGTAGTCCACGTAATATGGGCTAAGAAACGGTCCTTTTCGATAGTTGCTCGATAAGTTTCTTCTTTATATTTTCGCCCCAATTCCACTTTTGAATCGCCTCCTTTTCTAGACGTGTCGTTACAGGGACCGTATCCCTCGCGATGGCAAGGAGGGCGTATATAGTATCACGAGGCTCTGTCGAATCAAACGTCGTCAGCTTTGCTACGAGATAATCGAGGTTGAATTGTGCTTGTCGTTCATTCCCCGAGAGCCTCCGAAAGAGGTTATTCGTCTCTTCTACCGGTTTCGTGGCACTTAACTCAGACACGTCACCGAAGAAGTCCGGCATATGTCCAAGGTCCCTGTCATGCCTCATGACTTCAGATACTTTACGCGTGCCTTTTTCGACTTCGTTGAAAAGAGAGATGGCATCTGCCAAATCCTTCCACTCTTCGAACGTGCGATCATCCCTAATCAAGCGATCGAAGTCCTTCAGGTTTAGGACTCGGTCTTGAATAAACTTGATGGCTAGTTCGCTGTTTTCATCCTCGTTGCCCAGCCACACGAAGACACATTCTGCCTGTCCATAGATGCTGGCCATCATCGGGACCTGATAGTTTTTTTTTTCATCTATGTTTCCCTGATCCATGCAGATGTAGTCAATCCAAACTCCAAGTCTTCGATGAGATCGGAGTATTCGTATGGAAGACTCTAGATTTTCTGGGACTGGAAATGTATATGACTTATTCGACTGTTTATTTAACTGAGTTATACGTTGTCTAAAAAGGAGGTCAAGGGATTAACAAAAGAACTGATAACTGACCTGGATGATTCGAATTTCTGCATCGTTGAGCTTACCAGACTCGCCCCAGCACCAAGACAAGGTGTTATAGTGCTCACCGGTCCGAAGCTTCATCAACCTAGCCTCGATTGTTTTGCTATCGTTGTTGATTATTTCTAGAACTCGAAGCTCTCTAGATGGGTCATCTAGTGGGCAGAGCTTTGCGTATGAGTATCTTTCGCGACCCATTGTCAAGGACATTGAGATTGTTACGGGGGGGTGAGTTAATCTGAAGAGAAGGTGAAATTTTTTTTATCTTGGCAGGATCAAAAGACATGGTGTTTAATTAGCATATGTGAGTTCGGCCGCCGTGATGGTTACCTCGTTAGGTACTCGGCCAATCACCAATAACATAACACAGAGGCTAGAGGCTACTCAGTTAAGTTTGATAAGATGAATATTTCTCTATCTACCGGATGGTGGCTGATCTACAGTTATGCTACATGCAAGCCATATGCCTAGGTTAGGACCAGCATTCGACAAGGTTCCCAGAATCTGATCAGCTTATACCTGGATAGGCTTTTGATTTGTCCTCGAGATCCCAATGAGCGGGAAAACAGTCCACCAGTAAAAACTTGGCAAGTGAGATCCAAGCTCTGGTCAAGTTTTGATATGAATACATAGCTACCTAGTACCTACAACTCTAAATATTAAAGATGCCAACCTGAAATATGGGCCTCGTATAGAAAATACTTAAGGATATACAGATTGGGATACAGTGTGAGAACTGGGTGGGAAGAGGTTGAGATAGAAACAGTATATGAGAATAGAGACCTCCAGGCTTTATACCTGCTTCTATCGAAGCTACAATAATGGTGTACGTATTTTCCTAAGGGGCGTGTTTATCTCTATGCTGGTACCGAGACTTTTCGTCACGTGACCCAATATCTCGTCACCAATTATCCCTCGGAAATGTCAAACTACACAGTACTAATACCGTGGAATAAAAAGAAAAGCAACCATAGAAGAGGAATTGTACTTGAAATAAAATTTCGGGTATAATCTGATGACTAACCTTCGGCATAGCCACTTATAAAAGCAAAGGTTCAAATAACTAGGTTAACTAACTTAGGTTACGTAGGTAGCTAATAAATCATGAAGACCACGACGTTTAGATACCCATGTAGAGTTGCTATGTGGTATTATCTTCTCCGTGCAACAATGTTTTGTCAGGGTATCATTGCAGCTCAGACGGGGAATCGGAGCGGGTTCGCTTCATATATAGGTGTCTATAGGACCGTTCTATCTCCGTCCCTATAGCGAAGTTCACCAACCTCCAATAATACGATTCTCCCTGGGTAGTACAACTATCTCCGATGATATTGGCGGGTCCGAAAGACTGGCGAAAAGCAAGATGGACCTCAAGGAGAAAGCTCTAGTGCGGAAGCTGGATTGCTATATCATGGTAGGTAACTTTTTGCGTGGTCTTGTAAGCAGCATGGAGAGGCTCACAGTTAGACAGCCGACTATATGCGTCATGTACTTCCTGAACTACGTTGACCGCAACGCCATCGCGCAAGCCCGTCTGAACCACTTTGAACATGATCTCGGTATGTCGGGTAACGAGTTCAACACGGCAGTCAGCATGTAAGTCCACTTGCATTGCATTCTAGTTAACAAGAAAACTGCTAGCTGATATCTACGCCGCAGTCTCTTCGTCGGATACGTGCTCATGCAGGTCCCGAGTAACATGCTGATTACGCGGATCAAGCCCGGGCTCTACATGTCCGGGTGGATGTTCCTCTGGGCGGTAGTATCCGCCTCTACGGCTGCCGTGAAGAGTTATGGCGGGCTCGTGGCCTGCAGGTTCTTTCTCGGGATTGCGGAGGCTCCAGTAAGGGGTCTTATTAAATATCGTCTCTGGCGCAATGTGGTTAACACGGCTAGTTCTACCCCGGTGCTACGTACATCTTGGCGATCTACTATACGCATGGTGGTTAGTTACTCTCAGGTAATCACCACTATGTATACCAAATCTCATGTTAACCGTTTCTTCCTTAGAGATTGCCATGCGGGTCGGCCTCATGTACTGTGGCCAGCTTCTCGCCACCGGGTTTACCGGCTTGATCTCGGCCGGTGTCTTCGCGGGGATGGACGGGTTGCGAGACCTTACCGGCTGGCAATGGCTTTTTGTCATCGAAGGCTCCTTCACTGCTCTAGTTGCGGTTCTAGGGTTCTGGCTTCTCCCAAATACGCCGGACGACACCTCTTGGCTGAACGACGAGGAGCGCAAGTTGATACGGGCACGCATAGAGCGCGACAAGATCAGCGATGCTCTGAGCAAATCTAGTACCTGGGAGGGCCTTAAGGAGGCTTTTAAGGATAAGAGAACCTGGCTCTTCTGTTTTATGCAGATGTTCCATCTGTCGGCCTGTTCTTTCAATGCATTCTTCCCGACGTAAGTCTCTTGCCCCCTTTTATTACCGACCTTAGAGCCACTTTGAGATTCTACTTGTTACAATAATACTCACACTACCCCGAATAACAGTGTCGCAAAAACGCTCGGTTACAACAACACCGTAACTCTCTTATTAACGTGCCCGCCTTTCATCCTCGCGGGAGCTGGCAGCGTCTTGGTTGGTTGGAGCTCTGGGAGACTAAACGAGCGAGCATGGCACATAACAGTAACATTATCTATTGCGATCACCGGGTTCGTCATAGCCGCCAGCACACTCAATACGGCTGCACGTTACGTTGCTTGCTTCATCTTCCCCGTCGGCGCGTTTTCCGCTAACTCGGTTGTCGTCGGCTGGGCATCGTCGACTTTGAGCCAGACAGAAGAGAAAAGAGCTGTAAGTGTTAATGGTTTCAATACTACCTACCTACCTATGCTCATGATTACTAGCAAGGGAATAAACTAAATAATGTTATAGGTTGTTCTTGCGATAACCAATGTCTTCGGTCATATCGGCTATATCTACGGCGCATACCTGTGGCCCGATACCGACGAACCGCGGTACGGCATCGGGTTCGGCGCCTCGGCGGGCTTCGCTCTCCTGTCAATATGCTGCGCTTGGGTTGTCCGGACGTTACTCATACAAGAAAACAGGAAAATATTGGCGTTGAATTCAGAGCATGTTAACCTGTATAGCTACTGATCGGATGGACATGAGAGTACCCAGTAGTAAATAATATGATATAGAATTCAATCTTTAATTGAAAATGTCGCAACTCATGAATAATAAATAACAAGGCCATCCTAATTAAACAACAAGTCTCTAGGTTAAACTATTCAGCTGTTTACTTAGGCCTGCTTGAATTATCTTGTGTCAAAAATGAATAGGTAGATAACAAGTATGAGAAGAGGAAAAAAGGGTTAGGGCTGATACATCTCACCTTATGCACACCTAGGTAACCCCCGTCTCGGTATGACGCAACTCCGGAAGAAGCCGATAAGCCCTCCGATATCGACACTGAGCAGCTATCGATAACTTCCGAGTAGCTCTCAACCTAACCTAGGTAGCCACTTACAACCCGCCAAAATTCTCCCCAAGACGAGAAGAACGCAACCACGAAGGCGTTTCGAGCTCAATTGACGTAACGAAGCTGGCTACGATACCCAGGCATAACCCTTACGCCAGCAAACCAACCCAGAGTCGAAGATGGCAACCCGGCGCATAATCTCACCGCGCTCGCCGCTCGGCCTATCCTTCCGAGCTATAATATCGCGGCCGTACTCCTCGAGCAGCGCCGCGCACCATACGGTCCCGTTGGCGTTCGATCACCACGAGCCGCCGAAGGGCGGCCACGATCATAAAGATTCGCCGATAATATTCATGCATGGCTTGTTTGGGTCCAAGAAGAATAACAGGAGCGTGAGCAGGTGAGTTGGTTCGGCCTTTCTCCCGGGAGCATGCGCGGAATTCTATTTCTAGGTATAGATCGTAGAGATAGGTAGATAGATACCTATATAGCTAATTTTATTTTAAATACTAGAGTCCTCGCTCGCGATCTCAAGCGCCATGTCTACACGGTAGTAAGTCCACCACCAACCTCTGCCAGTAGCCTCTCTATGTATCTCCATCTGACCCTCGGCCCTCACTACACACAGGACCTGCGCAACCACGGCGAAACCCCCCACGCGCCGCGCCACGACTACCTCGCCATGGCCGACGACGTAGCGGGCTTCATCGCCGACCACGGCCTACGGGATCCAACGCTAATCGGGCATTCCATGTGAGCAGCCCGTTCATCCCACCCCACCCCGCCTCTTCCTCCCCTGTCCCCCTGTCCCCCAAAGAGATAAAATCCTCACAAAACCCAGGGGCGCCAAAACCGCCATGACGCTAAGTCTCAAAGAGCCCTCCCTAATCCGAGACATCGTCTCGGTCGACAACGCGCCGGTCGACGCCATCCTCGGCACCTCCTTCGCGCACTACATCCGGGGGATGCGCCGCATCGAAGAAGCCGGCGTAACGCGACAGGCCGAGGCCGATAAGATCCTGCAGGAATACGAGCCGGACGTGGCGATCCGGCAGTTTCTGCTGGGGAACCTGTCCCGCCCGCCGGCGGAAGACGGCACGGTGTCCCCGACGCACAAGTTCCGCGTGCCGCTTGATGTGATAGCCCGTTCGTTGGGACACCTTGGGGATTTCCCGTATAAGGACCCCGGGGAGAGGCGCTTCGAGAAGCCGGCGCTGTTTGTGCGCGGGTCGCGTAGTACATACGTGCCTGATGAAGTTGTCCCGCTTATTGGGCAGTTTTTCCCGCGGTTTACGCTCGTTGATATCGACGCCGGTCACTGGGTTATTTCCGAGAAGCCGGAGGAGTTTCTTCGAGGTGAGTCGAGAACCTTTCGTATTTTGTCTTCCGAGCTATATGCTAATAAGAATTCTACTTGCAGCGGTCATAGAATTTCTCACGCCGAAGGAGTGAAGGAGTGAGCGAATGAATGGGAATGAGAACGAGAATGAGCTTTGCATATATTATATCTGCTTGTATAAACGTGTATCATTGCATCGAGGGGATATCATATAGACAGAGACACAGAGAGAAAGAGAACTATGTACATAACCACCGCATCCCAGGCGTTTATCGGCGTGCGCGAAGATAGACAAATTTCAGGTTTCATTACCTAGCAGGGGCAAGCCGAAGAGTAATTTGACCCGAGACCACCGAGGTTCAGACCTGTGTTACTAGACGCGGGCGCCGCGGTGGCGAACAGTTCGGGTCGCTGGACGATGCGGTCTACGACCTCGACGAACGGCTGCCGGACGTTTTCCCGCGTCTTAGAGCTGACCTCGCAAAACCCGGCGCCCTGCGATTCCGCAAACGCCTTACCCTCCTCGAAGGAGACGACACGGCCGCCTGTCGCATCTTTGTCTAGTTTACTTCCGACCTAATAATATAATTAGTCGTAATGCCACATACATATGCCATAAAATTTGCACGTGGGGGTGGTGATACCAAGTAAAGCACGGCATCGGGAGATGCGCTAGATCTCGCCTCGTCGATCCACTTCTCCATGCTGAGGAAGCTCTTCCTGCTCGTGATGTCGTAGACTATGATGACACCGTGGGCGCCGCGGTAGTAACTAGTCGACAAGGTGCGGAATCTTTCTTGGCCGGCCTTTGGGTATTGTTAGATATGCTGCATAATGGGGTGGTTACAGTTAAAGTGAAGAAAGACGGGGTCCGTGTTAAGAACTTACAGTATCGAATATGTTCAATCTATATGCCTTGCCTCGGACGGCGAGCTTCTTCATCTAATGCACATAGATTAAGGGTTAGCCAAAGCCCGTGGTCATGCGAATAAACCCAGCTCGGCATCTCTGGCTTTACCTTGAAATCGATACCAATAGTCGCCGTCGTCGATTCCGGATCAAACTGGTCATCGCAATCTATAAAAGTCTTAGAATCGCAAAACCAACACCATCGACTCAAATGGTTCCATAGAGCTGCCTGAAGCGACATAACTGGGTTGGGGGGGTAACTCGTACATCTTAGCAGCACTGCTCATTCCGCAACGGCAATTCATCTCGTTAGCCTCATGTTCTAGAAACTGTCATGTTGGTATCCGCCGCGGGCAATTACAGGCGGATCCGGGGATTCGGGTATGGATGTAGGCAGGGAGGTATTTGGATTAGGTAATTCCAGGTTAGTTGTATGCATAGGTATGTAGGTACATACGTGCAGACTTGCCGGCGCCGGAAGGCCCGATGATCAGGACCTTGAGCACCGGTAGCGAATCCTCCGACATGTTTCTAGGTATCTTCGAGCGGTCGGCCGATCTTTTGTCTTTGGAGCGAGGTTAAGAAGCTAGGCGGAATATGATATGCGCAAGTAGCAAGAGACGAGCAAAAGGAATTCCGGTAGTCTCGGATGAGATGAAGCTTCGTAGGTATGAGATTCGTATTGTAAATTATAGGTTTGGGATGATAATGATAATGATGATGATAAAGTTCCAAGGTTACATACCGACCGCTCCTTGGCTAAGATACCTAGGTACCTACATGTACTTACATATGTACATTCACACGTGTAAGTTCCAATGCGCTGGTGGTACCGGCGTACCGCACTACACTGGGCTCCGGCTTGATTTGGTCATGCGGGCGATAAGGTACATGCTGTTTTAAGTGGCAGCTTACCTATGCTTTGCGGCTGGATTAAGCCTAACAAACCCAAATACCTCAATCCCAATATCCTCCCCTCCTCTTCTTCATCCGCTTTGTCCGTACCTTGTCTGGTTTACCAGATATTCCCCGTTTACCCACCAAAGGTAGCAGCGCACTAACTAGTATGTTCTATCTGCCAAACATATCCCACTCCCACTCCCACTCCCACTCCCACTCCCAATCCCGCTCCCGCTCCCGCTAATCATAAATGACATGTTAGTATTATTGCAATTCATGGCCTAGATACCGAGTCGTCGCGAACATGGACTTACCAAAATGGGGGCCGGTCTGTAAACTGGCTGGAGGATAGCGATATGCTACCCGCTGCCGTCCCAGACGCCAGGATTTACACATACGATTGGAACGCAAAAGTCTTCGACAATGCTCCCGTCCAAACATTATTGGGTCATGCCGATAACCTCCTTTCTCTTGTAGCAGCAGAGCATGGCACCTCAGGTCGACCCATACTCTTCATCGCGTCTTGTTTTGGAGGTCTTGTTCTAGCCGAGGTAAGCTATGTTGAGAATATGTAAAAACAGACCTGGTCATCGTAGGCCATTTGTCGGGCAGCCCAGGAAGGTAATGAATACCGTCAAATGCTCCGGTCTACAATCGGCATCGTCTTCTTAGCGACTCCATTTTCCGGGACAAATGCAGCCGATTCTACATCGTGGCTCGTGATTGTTAAGGGGATCATGGGCAAGAACCTGTCAGATCAATTAATCAAGGATCTGGAAAAGCGTCATGAATTTATTTCCGATCGGATCGTAGCGTTTACCAAGAAACATGATCTGACGTCTGTAGCTCGTTACCCAGTGGCAAGCCTGGATCTGGGAAAACTACATTGGTGAAATATCTCATAGATAACCCTCTCACGAAGGAAGCACTAATCATTTGGTCTAAGGGAGCTAATGATCCTATGATATTGTCTCACTTCTTCTGGAAAGCCGGATCTGAAAAATTACAGAGGAATATCAAGGGATGCATATGTTCCATCCTTCACCAAGCCGTTCGACCTGAGACAATTCCTTTAAGCTCAATACTGACCACCTACAAATTTGTGTCAACCAAGCAATCGGTCACTGATTGGTTACTTGAAGAGCTTAAGGATGTATGCTTCGCAGTCTTACTTAACTATCCATCTTTAATTTGCATATTCCTCGATGGTCTTGATGAAATATGCCTCGAAGATCGCTCTTCTCTCATGGAACTCATAGAAACCCTCATGGCATTTCCAAATATCAACGGGATTCGGACTGGATATTGTTTGTTTGCTTGTTGGCAAGGCGGAAGGCGTCTTTCTCTGGCTTCGTTTAGCATCCGATAGCTTGGTTCGTGGACTAAAGAATAACGATTCAGAGAAGATACTATACCAAAGACTTAAAGAATTGCCCAATGACCTGTACAGGCTCTATACTGACATGTGGATCCGAATGAACGAAGATATAAAACTATACCGGGAATCTACTGCCAGGTATTTCAATTTGGCCATCGCTCTCCAAAGAAAGGATAAATACTATACGCCTCGGCTACTTCGCCTAATGGCTGTAATGAATGATCGAGTCCAATATATCTTTGTCAACGAGAGAAATACCATGGATGCAACTTCTTTGAAACAAGAGTGCGATAAAACTATCTACGAAGTTCAACACCGATGTATTGGCCTTTTAGAGATAGTTTCTACTAGACACGAGATAGAGGTTATAATGCAGGATCCTACCTATAAGCCCTTGGACCCTCACTGGCAAATGGAGGTGCAATTCCTCCACCGGACAGCCTATGATTTCCTCACGGATACTGAAGAAGGTCGTCAAATCCTCGCGCACGATTCGTCCTCTCAGCATATGTCTATCGTTTCGAATAATAAAGGGCGATTTAGTCATGAGGAAACCTAAATGCTAAGGGGATTTGTTTTCGACACCTATATCGCTATGCAAAAATGGAGTTTTATAGCCCCGCTGCCCTGTACATAGGCTGGCTCTTTCGAGGAGAACATAGCACTGGTAGCCAATATCCAGGGCAGTGTAGGTTTGAGAGGTTATCAATTCTCGGGCGATATGGCAACCGGGCGGCTTCTCGATTTCCTAATACAGTTCCTGTACGGCGATGAGTCCTCAGACTTGGCTCATAAAGCGAACCAGGAGTTATGTGGTGGTTTTGAGTTCAGATACCATTCAGGTGGGTATGGAAGGGTGGATGGCACGATAGAGGAGGTGCTAGCAGAAATGAATTTGTGCTTTCGCTTTGTTGACGAAGAAACCGGAGCTCCTATATCGAAGGATGTTTATGAACGTGCCAAACAAAAAAGGGAAGAGAGAGAGAAAGAGAAAAAGAAACAAATAATCTGAATAGCTTGTTTGAACAGTATCACAATACCGAAGACTACTTTCCTTCTAACGACCGAGATTCAGCAAATGTACAGCCTGATTAATAATCATATGTATTTTCTTTGAAGTAAACCTGGGGAACAGCCCCTTATATAAGGGGTAACTTTTCCTCAACATCTCATCTTCGTATTGAAAATCACCACTTACAACAACCTGACCAAATTGATACCTCTAAAAAGGCTTATAAGAGTTTTCTTAAAATAAATTCAACAATGAGATAATTTCGTTGAACTAAGTGCTTTTATATACGTTATTGGTAGTACACTGGTACCGTCTATGTAAACGTGATCTAGAAGCTCCGTTACAATATCTTCAAAAGCGACTTTTGGTTTGACGTCGGCATTGCCATATTGCCTAGTGGATCTATTACAGACGTAGATTTCCTTGTATATAAATATGATGAGCGGCTTGGTAGGCCTATGAGACATACCACGTATACAGAATATGATATTTTCAATCCATGAATAAGGGGGCTATACAATAGAACCGTGACCCGTCGAAAAAAACACCAGAAACTGTTATGGACCTACAATCCTATGACGCAAGGAGATCGTTGCATAAAAATTCTCGTGATAGTATTGGTATCGCACTTATGCACCGTTAACTAATGGCCTCCTAGGCCATTGGGACACTGGATGGGTAGACTGTCTCTACCAGAACATAGGAAGCCAAATGCTCGTATTCACATAAAATAGCATCACGTATGGAACCATCCAGTTGTCAGCTAACCTTTCTCATTTTATCTGTCCTGAGGGGCCTGCTGTAACCGCGGCTGTCCTGCCGCGCCGAATGCAATCAGAAGTGAGACCTATTGCCATTGCACAAAAACCCACGCCGTTCCATGACCATTCAGAGTTTATCAAGATTAGACCTCCTCAAGGACCCGCTCCTTAAACTCCCGCTCAACCTTCTGACCCTCTTCGTTCGTCGTGGACTCTCCGTGCAGGTTCATCAGGGCACCAAGGTCGAACTTGGGCGACTTGAGGAGCTTGACCTTGCGGATGTGGACCTAGATAGCAGACTATTAGTATATACTGTCGCACGTTCCAAACTACAAGCATTAGGGCTTGCGTGGGGCTAAGCACGTACGTTCTGGAGGGGGTAGATTCCTTGCGTGGCCTTTTCAATCTCACGGCCGATGACCTCGGGGATTAACTTGGAGGTCAGTTGTTGCAGAGTGCAGGTGGCAGCCTCTCGCTGGATGATCTCGACCATCTTCTTTCGGATGGCACGGATCTGAGATGAAGCGGCGTAGGTGGTCTTCTTGATCTGGTTGGGCCGTCGCTTGGTGAAGGCAATGGCGAAGAGACGGAGGAGGTAGTCATCGGTAGTCTTGACCGTGACGTTGGCCTCGATCAGACTTTGCCACTTTCGTACGAGGGATCGTAGCTTGTCGGAGGTGAAGTCAAGACCGTGGAAATTGGTCAGGCAGTTCTTGCCCTGAACTTCATCGACGCGTAGCTTGACCTTTCGGAATGCGTGGTCCTCATCCTTCTGAAGATCGGCTAGGGAAACCTCGAAGATTCGGCCCTTGAGGGCATCGTTCGCGTTCTTAAGACCGGTGGTTCGGTTTACGAGGGTCTTACCAACACTACACATCACGGTTAGATATTAACCAGCCTGGGCGCATTGGAATGGAAATTTCGTACTCTCGGATGTTGAAGGGAGCAGGGGCCTAGAGGGAAATTGCAGTCAGTTTAAAAGAGTCCGTATAAAATCCATCATTGGATAGCGATCGCCTACCTTGATGGAGTACCAATCCTTTCGTGCGAAAGGGTCCTGGGCCTTCTTCTTCAGGCCCTTCTTGCCCTTGGACAATCTCTTGTTCCTATAGCGAGCGAATGATTAGCACTGGATTTCCTCGTCTCGGGGGGGGGGCGGGGAGTTGCAGGGCGCCGGAATGCAGAGGCGCAGGATCGCGGAGGTTGAAATGGTTAATGGAAATGTGATGTACTCACTTTCCAACCGCCATGTTTGCGAGAAGTCAATGTGGCTCGCAATTCAGGACGATGTTGAAGATGTGTTGGAAGAGACTTTTTGGTGTTGCGTGGTGGATGGATCTGGCAGTGAATTCTAGTGCAGCCAAAATTTCTTGTTTGTGCGCGAAAATTGAGGGAGTGTGGCATGGTCACGTGGATTTTATCTATGATAAGCAAATGCTTTCCAGGTCCATCTCTACTAGCGAAAAGGTACGTACCGTTATTAGGGTCTGTTCCCTCAAGCCATGCACCTCTAACTTCATATATATTTTTGACGCGCATATTAGTGGGAGGCTATGCATTTACCATGGCGTATTGAAGAATTAGGTATTCTCTACAAGCATCAATTTATGAGACCTTTAGGTTTTATTACCTACATAGGTAGTACAACACGGTTAATACATACATGTACTTAGAATGTGCTCTACCTCTTAAATAATAAATTCAAACTAATACTCTATACTATTTTCAAACATTTCATTATCTTGAGTGCGCCGTAGCTAAGCATCTATTAGCTACCTACACAGCATCGCCAACCACCCCCGCCACATTCGCAGCATCGTTGAGCGAATTCTAAACCGTTGTTCAAATTTTAAAAGTGTTGTTTATTCTTATAGTTATTTTAGATATTAAGATATAACAAGGCGAGCTAGAACCCAGCCCAAGGGGCAAATCTAACTTTTATCTCTCTTGTACTATCCCATCCTGTCCTGTCCTGTCGCTGTTTCGAACGGGGGTATCCCATTTTACTCCTCACAACCCAGTAGATCTCGCAATCCATTAAGTTTCTTTCTGTCTCTCTCTCTCTTTCTGCGTGTTCTGCACCAATTCCAATGTTTTCGCCGAGCGCCTGTCCCAAAACCACCATCGACCACCACCACCACCAACTACCTCCGTCAGGCTTGATGATACATATATCCTGGTAACCCTTGCTGCCTTGCGAGGAAAACCAAACATTAAAAAAAACAAGCAAGCAAAAAAATAACAATGCTCCGGCGCCTGGTGACCCGTTGTCATGCTTTATTGCCCGCTCCCGTTAATCGCGTTGTGGAAGAAAAAGAAGAAAAAGAAAAGTAGGTAAGACGAGTTCGTATTGTATTGTGTTGTATTGGGTGAGATGGAGAAAACTCGGGGAACCCCCGCGGGTCCCGCCGCCCCCTCCCCAACACGAGAAGCGCTTCGGGGGCGCGGCCACGAATTAGGAATTAGGGAATTAGGCGGTCCTGTCCACCTTCTCCTCGTCTGGGTGTTCGCCGACTTCCCAGGCGTCGAAGCTGGGGAAGCTGAAGTAGCATACCGAGTCTACATAGTCGTCAGGTCAGCACGGAAGGAAGCTAGGAAAGGATCGTCCTGATCGGCTAGACCAGGGTCGGTGTGTACGCACGTGGATCACGGGGAGAGTCTGATAGACGAGCTTCGCGCATCTCGGACGAGTCTAGGGCGAAGCTCCGTGTTGATGATGGCGACGAGTTAGCATTGGATATTGCGACGCGGCTGAGTAGGTCTGTTGCTCTCCGGCTGGTGTTCGGGCTCGTCAACAGTCCCTTACAAGCGTTGGAGGTGGTGATAGAAGGTTCTGTGGCACAGGCTCTAAGTAAGCGGGGCCGTCGTCTTTCCGCATTCTTCGGCCTTGGTGACGATTCCCGTCGAGGGACGATGTCAGGCGAGTATCTGGTAGTAGTAGCCATCCCGGAACCGAGGTCAAGGGTCAAGATAGCAAGATAGCAAGATAGCAAGATAGCAAGTAAACAGATTATGTGATTATGTGATTATGAGATGGGGTTGTTGGATTGTTGGATACGGAGCTTGATTGAGCTTGGTTGAGCTTGGTTATAGTCTCTTAAAGCTTGTGATGTGAGTGGCAAATTTGGTAAAAACGATGCAGGCTTGAGGAGCAAAGCTCCCCATCTATGAATGGATATTTCAAACGTTTAAGACATCGCGCAGTAAGGCAAAAAGGGCCGCTAATACCAATAGCTCTACCGGCTGTTGTGGAACGACATCCCCAGATGGTCGGTTGCGGGCAATGCCACATGTCACTCACGAATGGGGACATTTCGTATGTGGTGGTAGCTGTATGGTCTCCGTTGGCTTGGGTGGTTTGGGCGTAGACGGCCTGCAGCCGTGTTGGGCCGTCGTGCACCAGTAGGAGAGGTGGAGTGGGGAGACTTGTTAGCAACTGAACCACTCATGAAGCTGATACGGTTTAGTATCTCTTAATATCTGCAACCCATCCTTGCATTTTCCATAATACTAGTATCCATTTTTGCCTTTTTGCCCTCTTTAATACCGTTTCAATACTGCCAGGCTGCCAGACTGCCAGATTGCCAGACTAATACCTACCACCTACCACCTACCACTTACCAAGAAATCTAGGCAGCCCAAGTAGTTTTACCCCGTTTTTACTAGACACGACAAGTTTCAAGTGGCTACTGCTAGAACTGCCAGAAGGGCTAGAGCCAGCAACCTGTCAGCTTCACTATCATGATACGTAGAAAAGGAGGTCAGCGCGAGCGTAACGCGAATTCCGTGATATTCCCCTGTACCTTTATTCTCCCCCCCCTCTTCCTTGTGTCCTTGTATAATCCATGCAGATAATCAACCCAATCAATCAGTCCACTTACACCTCCGCAGACCACTCTCCCACTCTCCCACTCTTCCTGCCTATGCATCTCATCATGCCTTCTACATAGTAAGGCTGATGTAGACGAACCCTCAATTGAAGCTGCAAGATATACTTTTATACCGCACAGCATATAATCTGGGAAAGCTGACGTACTACGACGTAGCTCTACTGAATTCTTGCCGCTTGGACATGCTACAATTGGATCGCTGTCACACACTGTAAGATATTACAGATGCCACCGCAGTCACTGCAGTCACAAGGACGAAAGAGAGTACAAAACAACACACCTCTCTTGGAGTTCATACATTAGTTTCACGCGTGGCAATGGTAGAAGCGGGGGTTCTAGGTCATATCAGGTTTTCATTTAGTAACTACCTATAGCTACGCAGTTTCCACTAACTCCTACACCGGTCGTAAAAGCAAGCCAGCTCAGTTGGAGTATTCAGTGGTCGACGCTGTCATTGTTAATAATACGAAGTTGGAAGGGCCAGTTGTTCGAATGTTACTCACTCTTCCCACATCCGTCCCTGGACGGCTTTCAATTCTTCGGCAGTCATTCTGTTGCCGGTAGTGAAATATCCTGCGACCCGTTAGCTATCTTCCCGGATCAGGTAGGCCACCAGGGGTACAAGCTTACCGGCAGTAATCTTGGCATCTATCTCGACCCGTGAATCTGCGGGGATTAAGTCCTCGGGAAGTTCTACCCTCTCATGGATAGGAATACTATACTTAGTTAGATACGCCTTACCTTAGTTTACTGCATGGGGAATTGACCTACCCCTGACCAACGATAGCATCGTACTTCATACTACATTGTGACGCCCTAGCGTTAGATCTGATCCCTCTATCATTTATAGTCGGGTAACTCACTTGCTCATGCTCAGCATTCTATCGATCTTCTTTATGCCGAGCCAGTGAAGTATATCAGGCATTAGAGCCTGGAAACGCATGTCTTTAACTCCGGCGACATTTTCGGTTCTTTTGAAATAGTCCGAGGCACGATCTTCGCCCCGTTTTCTAGCGTTGTATACAACTATTGGATGTGGTTAAACTTGAGCTCAGTGTTAAAGAAACATCCAGACTCACGGTACTACTAGATGTCAGTATTTGACCAGCTACAACTCGGGGGTATAATACCTTAGTTACTTCACCCAAAGCCCGTCCTTCTTTTCTGAAGTAGATGACAACGCCACTGCCGCCATTCTGTGCTTCCTTGACGGCCTCTTCGATGCCGAAGATAAGATAGGGTCTGCAAGTGCAGATATCGGAGCCAAACACATCACTACCGTTGCACTGCATTCTCTGTAAGCCAGTAACCTCCTAGCCAATAGTCACAGTGCATGAATTACCTCATCGTGAATACGTAAGGCTAGTCTGCTCTTTTCGTCAGACATCTTCGCCGGGTCCCCGAAGCAATATACAGTCAGCCCGCCTATAAAAAGTTAGTATCGTCATTTGATGTTCCCCTGAGGTAGGACCCGAGATACCGATTGGAGGTAAGAAGACCTTAATGTCGCCTCGTGTGATAAGCTATACATATAGTAATTAGACATACGCTGGTTATCATTAGGGTGGTGGACGCTTACTTCTGGATAGCTACCCCCAGTGTGTTCGAAGAGTGAGCGCCTTAGAACACCCTCATCTGCTAGGTTTAGCCATAGGCTCGGCTACGGAGGTTGATCCTCAATACGCACCTATACCAAATCTCTCAGCTACTCCGGGGAGGTACCAAACCTACTATAGTAAGTACGACGCTTTTCGGTAGACTTGGGAGTTCAATATTCTTACTGGCTCAACTGCAAACTTGGTCACTGCCAGCTCCCCCTGTGCATTCAGGCAAACTTTCCCATCGGGAATACTAATAGTAGATTAGTGACATTAGTTTGTAACCAGACAATACCAGAGGACAACGTACAGTCTACCTCTTCGAACGCTTTCCTCTAGCTCCGGAAGCTAATTCAAATTAACAAGATTCACGGAACTACAGGGCTAAAATTGTTTACCTTCATATGAGCTTTGGTTATGGCGATTGTGGGGCGAATATCAACTGTGATCACTCATTAGCTTGCCCAACGTATATATCATTCGCTCTTAGTTAGGGCCGTTAGTTACCGTCCTCCTTTTCTATAACGTCGGCGAAAAGCCACGGGGCCAAGTGACCCCAAGGATCCATAGCGACGATCTTTTTCTTATCGCTCCATTGAGGAAACGGGCCAATATTGGCGGCCGGTTCGGTGTTGGTGAAATCTGGCCTACATTGAGAACGATAAATTAGGCGTCAACAACTTGGTTAATGGCGCTGGCGTAACCGTACCTATGGTTGGCGTTGAGCTGCTTGCTAGCAAGTGCAAGAGCAAAGTAGATGGAATAGGAACCACCGTGTGCTATGTTATCAAGTTATGTGAGGCTCCAAACAACTTAATGGTAGATCATGGCTTACCTCCGATAGCTAGAACGTCGTTAGTAGCTAAAAAAGCATACAATAAGTGATAAACTTACCGTTGCGCTTTCGAATTGTGGATGATGACCGGGAGACGACCACCGGGCCTCGGCTGGCTGCATCCGGAGCCCCCCATTGAAGAGGGAGTGGGTTAATACCAATCTGTTTGGGATATGTACTAGCTAATGGTTAATACATAGAGCCATTAGGAATCTCACGAGACATGAAACTTACGTAAGTATAATTCGGGATGTGAATCCGGCTTTTTGTGCCTGAGTTGCTTCTCTTGTTGTAGGCGATGTGTTACCGGATTCAGCCTCACCAGCAGCCAAGGTCGACCGGATCGGTGATGTCGGGGCCACAGCAAGGGGAGTTGCTACCCTATTGATACTGAGGCTCGGCACTTGGCCGGACGGAGCAAGAGTATCAAGTCGAAGGGAGACGGATTCGACTTCGGATGCCAATTTGGTCTGGTTCTCCTGGATACTCTTCAGGGCCTCAAGGACGTCGGCCATGCCCACAGAACTGTTTATACCCGAGTCCGCCATTGTCACAACTTGACAAGAAGTAATCTTAAAGTCTAAAGAATGAGCGATAGAGTTATAGGTGAATGAAGCAAATAGATAAGTAGGACAGGTCAAAACAATGCCTTGTTGATAACCTTACGTTTTGGTTTAGTATTGTTATGAACGAGTTGGTTGTCTAGTAACTATGTGAGGGTAATGGAGATAGTAAAGTTGTTGGAAGTTGAAGAATACACGAAGTTAAGTTATGTAGGAAGATACACGGAGCGGTATGAGAGGGTCAAGACGGGACCGCGCCTAACATTCTACGAAAGTATACAGTACTTGGACCGACAAGAAAACATAATTTTACTAGACTTAACTTTGGCCGGATGAGCTGGAATGAGACCAAGCAGCCAAGTACATAGGTATACATACATGTAGGTGTACCTACGGAGCTCATGTCCCTCCTACCTGATAAGGTGCCCAAGGAAAAGGTAGGCACCTGACTGTTTAGTTAATAGTAATAACCCACTAAACTAGTCGTAATCCCCACTAGTTCGTACCTGCGTCTTCTGTAAACATCTAGTCTCCTTCATGTTCATTGGCATTGGAAATGTGTCTTATCTAAGAAAAGTCGGGCAAATGTGCAACTTATGATTATATCGAGTTGTATAAATGCGGTAAAGAAACCCCGCCTTATTAGGTATCTGCTAGTGCCCTAGGTTAGCTTCTTCGTTAGCTTCGTTGATAAGCGATAAGAGAGCTTTATCCAAGAAGTAACTTTTTAATACTCTTGTGCTAGGCGAAGCTTTCGAGCGCCACGTAAAGCCTTAAAATACAAAGTATTTCGTCCTTTCAAGACAGTTTTTACTGTTCTGAAGGCGAAACGCTTTACGCAAAAGTAAGAGCACTGTAACTTGTGAATTATACTTATGTTTAAAGTTGTTGACAATCGGAACTTTATAGCTTTATAGTATTAAAACGCGCACTGTTTTCTTTACGCGACAAGCCAACGTACGTCATTCCCTATAAAACCCATAGCACCTTTCCTCAGTTTCAGCCTTCTCCATACAAACTCGTAACCGATCCACCTTCTGACTAAATCAACCACAGACCGTACTCCAAACGGTATCGCGACACTTGAAGCCTTGTCGCATTTCGATTCGCCATGGTAAGCGACCTCCTACGTCAAATTGCGATATTGAGTAGTCGCTAATATAGATGGCTATTATAGGGGAAGCGCAAGAAGAGTTCGAGAAAACCTCAGGGCAAGAAGAAGAACGATCCCCTACCTACTATATTCACATGTCTATTCTGTAACCACGAGCGATCCGTCACCGTCGAAATGAATAAGAAATCTGGCGTCGGTGAACTGGAATGCAAAGTATGCGGCCAGAGATTTCAATGCGGAATCAACTGTAAGCAGAATCGCATCAGCTATTACAGATAGTTGCTAATGGTGGACTAGATCTTTCTGCGCCTGTCGACGTCTATAGCGAATGGATTGATGCAGCAGGTATGTGGATTTTTAACTGATGTATTATCTATAATGTTGCTTACGCGGTTCTAGATGCTGTCGCAAAAGACGACACTACTGGAGGCGCCTCTGGCTCAGCCCCGGGTTACCGGCTAGGCTCAAAACAATCGGCAGCTGGTCGCTACGATGATGACGAAGATGACCGCGGGTACGAGGGAGAGGGTGTTGTGGGAGACGATGACGAATACTAAGCAGTTATAATACTCTCGATGAATTAAGCCTTGCTTTGCCGGATCAATGCGATAAAATCAACTCGGTAGTGATAACGCCCATATCATATGACATGCAATTATTACCGTCAAGGCCCCGTGTTATTTAATATCTGCAGTCCATCTGACTATACCGTTTGTCATAGAAGTTGTCGCCCGTGCTCTTTACAGAACGGGGAGTCATCGGGGCTCCAAATAATGATGTATACTACTAATAGACGTTGGATTCTACTTACTCTTATCTTCTGAAGTCCGTAGTCACGATTAATCCGCGTTACATGGTGTAGAACCGATCCCCGAAGTCGCCCAAGCCTGGAATGATGTAACTAAGAGAATGTCAGTGAAGGCTTCCATAGCAAAGCTTTGTCGACATACTTCTTCTCGTCAAGGCCCTACAAGGTATCTGAATTAGTATTTGCAATAGGATGAATTTTGGGGAGTAGATAATATTTCTTACCTGATCGATGAATGCTGTAACGACCCGCAGCTTGGGGAACTTGGTTGCGAAATTTTGTACCCCTTCTGGGCTGGCGATCAAGTTCAGGAAAAGAATCCTCTCTTCTGGAACGCCCCGTGATTTTAGGACTTCGACGGCCATGATAGCAGATCCGCCTAAAGTATTAGACCTAGGTTAGTCCTCTCGAAAGTGAGCAAATATGATATAGGTAGCTAGCAGTCTGACCTGTTGCAAACATCGGATCAAGTAATAGAACCCATCTATCAGCAATATCCTCAGGCAATTTATCGTAAAATAACTTTGGCTTTGCTGTCTCTTCATCTCGCTGGATTAAGATTTTGCCAATCCTAACCGATCTGCAGCAGTCTCGAAGACCTTGTTCCATAGCTTCGCCAGCCCTCATAATAGAGACACCGCAGATTTTCCCCTGAAACATGAGTCCGTCGTAGGTACGACCAACCGGGGTAGTTACAGTGTGTTCAATGACGGGTAGATGGTTGAGCCCTTCCTCGACAAGCAGACGAATAATTCGGTTCGAGTAGAAAATGAAGTCAGCTCGTTCCGTCTTTCTGTCACGGATCTTCCTATCCCGGAATTAGTTCCTGGATAATTCGAGCACTAAATATATCGTAAAACGCTCGAGTCGACTAACAAGGAAACTACTCACGTGAGCAATGCGATGAGCTGTGGCGTTTGGGGCAATGTGATAACGTTGTCATGTTCAACCGCCGTTGAGACAGTGGCGATAGGCTTTTGACTAGGCGAGCGGTAGTCGGGACCTACGTACTGCACGGGGCCGACTTGAGGACGATTTCCAGATTCGGTAGCCATTCTATATCTTCTAGACGAGTCGTTTAAATAGTATAAAGCCCCGCAACACTTGTACGATGTCTAGAAGATATAATATCCTAGAAACACTTAGAGATGTGACCTTACTCGAAGAATAAACCGACGTCACACACAGCCTAAGCGGTCAACGGTGCTGTCAGTAGTTCCCTAGTTATCTACAATAGGCGTATGCAGATGTTCTGCGTTGAGGGGGAGGGAAAGAAGAGTGAAATACACCAAGACTTTATAAGTCAAGTGATTAAACCGAAACTAAAGGGACAACCCTGGCATTTTTTTTTTTAGCAAATAGTATAACGTGAGAGAAAGATTAGGAAGGCCAAATTCCAATATAATAAATTCAAGATGCTCTAAATAGATAGGTATCTCATAAAGCAATAGCTTTAAGCATAAGTCGAGGTTCCTGGAGCTGACTTGTAGAAAAACGAATGATAAGCCCTAATAGGAAGTCTAGAGTGGGCTTGGCAACAAGTGATGACCGGACACAGGTACCTATGTACATACATACCTACACAGTGGATCCCGCCTGCAGTTCTTCACCACATCTTTTATCTGGTTTATCTGGCTTATCTGCTTATTGTAGCGCCTTCCTTGTTTCAGGCTTCAGCTCAGCAGCTTACAAAACTGGTTGGCTACAAAACTGGTTGGCTACAAAACTGGTTGGCTACTACTAACTAGCCGACCTAACCAGTCAACAAAGAGCTGTTGCTTTACTTTATGTATTTAAGTTATGTTGTGGTTCGATGAAGCTAATAGATGGATGCTTCCGTCTTTAACTAACAAGGCAAGACCGACACAGCAAATACTTACTTACCTATTCATACTTATTCACCTGTACCTGCCAAGGAGGTATTAGGTTCAATGCATTGGAGGATATCTTAGGTTCTAGGGCGTGAATCCCGGTGAATTCACGGTATCGCCCTTCTTGCGACCTCCGCACCTCTTTGGTTGCACTTTCTTGTCCTATCACCTATCATCCACTTAGCCTAACAACATCAAATCAGCTTCGCAATCCTTCCTATTTATCGTCCCACCCTCAACTCAATAATTCGTCACTTACCACTCCTTACGGTAGTCCCCTGCAAGGCTACCATAAGCGCGTCTCACAGCTATTAACATAAATTCTACTACTATTCCCATCTCGAACCTCCGGCTTTCAATAATCTGCTGTCGCTATAAATGATCAATCATCTTATGCTATTGATATTTCAACCTGCTTCGAAGGTGTTTAACCAGGTACCACCATGCCTATGAAGCAGGATTTCAATGCTCCCCGAAAGAAAGGGCTCACCACCTATGGAAAAGCCGCTCGTAGAAGACAATCAAAGGCACTCATTACTCCCAGCGACTTCCCACCTATACCGGAGGATGATTCCGTCTTGAAGCACAAGGCCACTGTAACGCGCCGCCGACCTACGCTACTCAGTTCCCCGCTACGAGATTCCTCTTCGCCAACATCTCGAGGTATTGATGGGTCGGCTGACATAAAGACGAAACCAGATAGCTCGCAAGACAACACACAAGGCATTGATCGGAAACGTAAGATATCCCAAGTGTACGCGTCTAAGGGGCGAGCACAGGAATCTTACCAGGCTGGCCAGCGCGATGTCTCCCCTGATCACGTACGACGTCGGTCGAACCCGTATACTTCTACTTCTACTGCTACCCGCCAAACGGCTCCCTCTACTTCGCGACAACGCGCCCGGCCAGTTCCATTAGAATCTATGGATACCGATGCGGCCGAACCAAGACTATCAAGCCCGCCGCCTACGCCAACATTGCTAAATGGTTCGAGGCAGCCTAAGTCTGCAGGTGTTAGAGGTTCAGCAGGATCGACTTCGGATGTAACTATGATGAGGAAGGAAAAGCGGGATGTTATGCAGCAGCGCATACCCCTCCGCTTTGCCCGCGAAAGTATCGCAAAACCTAAGGGGTCGAGTCTCCTTTCAGATAGAGCAGACAATGAAGTCCGGTCGAATCCCCAACCAGTTCCAGATAGTGGCAAGAAGCGCAGAAAGCGAATAATCGACACACTAGTTGAACAGAGGAAGGATGACGAAGCCGAGACTGTCGAGGAGGCTTTAGAAAGCCAAGAGAGTTCAAGCCGGTCAACCTTAAGTCACCAAATTAGTGACGTCTCAATGGCAGACTCTCAATCCTTGCCTCAAACCCCAAGCCGTAAACCCGCGACAACGCAAGCAACTAGCACTAGGACTTTTACCCGCTCCAGTAGTGCGCTTAAGTTCACATACGGCCAAGGTAGAAAAGTACTAGAGGAGGAGGTTGATTTACTGGAGAGCCTTGCCCTACCCGAGATGTCGGCTCCTTTGAAGGGGAGACGCTTAGAGCTCGGAACCCCAAAGAAAGCAGTCAATACTAAGGGGGTCTTTGACGACGACGACGACGCGCTTAATGGTTCGCCTAATTCAAAGCTGCGGGATATCCACGAATTAAGACAGGCCGGGGCAAACTCTCGTGTGGCGGATACGATGCAAGACTTAGCCGACCAGATTGGTTCTCCAAGTGACAAACCTTCATCCTCTCGAAGAGCCGCATTGCTCCAGATAGCGGAGAAAATCAAAGATAAGACATTTATGCGGCAATGCCGTGATCACGGTGTTGAGGCAGCATTACTCAAAGATGTGGACAAAGAGACTGATACCATCTCTGGATACCTGATTTTATCAATCCTCGTGACGATACTTGCAAAATGGCCTTCTTCGCATACACAACAGCTCGTCCGGCTTGGTAAACCTGCGAACATGTTTGCCCTTCTCCTCGGCGTTACTAGGGACATCAAGGTAATAGCACGAGATAGGAAGAGCAACTTATCCAAGAGGAGCCAGACCTCTCTCATTGCCGTTCAGACTTCGCTATGTGAGCTATCCATCTGGGGCGAGGCTAGTCCACCACGCATCTCACCAAGAAGTCTTGCCCTTAAATGTCTACACCTACTTATTACGCAGAATGTTAATGCAGCTAAGGACCCTGCGGTCTTCTCTCCAGCTGTAGCAGAGGCTTTATTCGCAGTACTCTCGGAAGCGGTTGAAAGCACAGAGTATTGGGACTATCCCGCAACAGCGGAAGCGATTGACCTTGCAAACACTTTATCAATTCTCGACTTCTATGCCGTCAGCCTTGAGGAACCGCAGCGTTCAAACGCTGACTGGACTACTCGATATCTACCCATTGTAGCCGACGTCTTCAGCGCTTCCTCGCGAAATGTAATACCAGATATTACAGCCCAAGAGAGTGAAAGCAAGCTGCTCGAGGGTGCTATCCTGAAGCTCACTATCAACTTGACGAATAATAGCCTAGAAGCACCGGAAGTATTTGTATCAAAAGGACTGATTCCTGCGTTGGCGAACTCGATATCCAGTAACTTCGCCCGCATTTGGGCGTCTTTGTCCCAGGATACTTGGGTCGATGGGATCTTAGACAGCCTAGTCCTACGGCTAGGAATTCTGATCAATTTCTCGGAGCACAGTTCCCTCGTCAGACAAGTCATTGATGATTGCCACCATGATAATCAACGGCCAGTTGACGAATTGATACGACTATTCCTAGAGAACTATCGAAGGACAGCAGAGGTGAGTACTGAGTAGCCCTATTTTATTATTCTGCGCTAACAAGGAGACAGGCCGATTCGATGGAGACTAGCCATTTGAATGTTGCCTTTGGATACTTGTCCGTATTGCTAGGCTATCTAGCTCTACACCCGCCAGTGCGACAGAAAATACGGTCGAACCACTCGACCAAGAGTATCACGCCTCTACTTGATTCTTTACGCGAATTTATTACCCACTACAAGAAGGTGGAGCAAAACATAGGCGAAGATGACGATGGCTCACGAGACCACAGCAGTTACATGGTACGACTTCAGGACCTAGTACGCCAATTGGAAGACCAATCACAATATGATTAATTCGGAGCTGGGAGATATTGTTGAAGCAGGTTGGATGCATTGGATGGTTTCCTCCAAAGGCATGCCATATACGCACTATTTACCGTTGTAGGAAAAGTTGATTTTCAGTATGGGATACAAGGGGGGGAGAGTTGAAAAGCGTATTATCACGAGGAAAGGTTTAAACCATTTTGGTCCTTAGGCGTCTTAAAGAGAGGGGATGTAGACGTCTGCCATGATTTTATTGCCATGATTTTATTGCCATGATTTTATTGGCATTACCCCAACGGAAGGTTTTCCGGACGAAGTCAAAAATACACGATCGAATACCCTTGAGGCAACCCACAAGGCATGACGATAACGGATGAACATGGCGGATAATGCGGAATAGTGCAGGCAGCAGGATACCCAGGGCATAGGTATCTAGAATCGAGTTAGACAGAGGAAGGTCTCGACTCTAGGATCTAGTGTTAACGGAGCTTTGCAATTCATATCTATTACAGCTATTATAAGCCTTGAGCCGCAGGAATGCTACCTTAGCACCCTAGCACCTTACCCCAGTACCATTTTCAGGCACGTTTGTATTTTACCGGAGTCTGGGCCAAGCCCCGCGTTCATCCGGAGAGTCAATGATGGCTTTATTACAGGGGCTCCCCTTATTGATTTGTTTTTAGGCGCCTCCATAAGGTATGTCAAAGCAAGTTATTAATAGGAACTCGATACATTATAGGTGCCATAGCTAGCCGTGCTGTGCATGCTTCCTAGGTTAACCTTGGTTAGCCGCTACCTATGCCGCTATGGCTTCCAAGTTCTACTACATGTATGTATTGTACCTAACATAGGTAGGTAGGCTACGTAGCATGTACCTACAGTATACTTATAAGTATTTGATACGGCTGTACGGCGGCATGTGTACCTACACTGTAGTTAACTGGTACTTTAAATGCTATACCTATATCACGTACCTACCCCGCCTACGCCCTATAAGTTTTTTAGAGCTCATATGTACCATGAGCCCTTCTGTTCCCAGTCCCTGAAGCGCCTGAACGATCAGCTCGTTCCATGTAATAAACAAGGAGAAAAGCCCCTCCCTCACATCTCTCTTACTCTGACCTCATAACCCGATGGTCCTTAATCTCTACTACGTGATATTGGGTAACATCTGCACGTCATAAAATACAAATGTGTGCCTGATCAAAGAAGGTCTAATAAGAAGATCGAACGTTGAAAATAATTTAAATCAAAAAAAGGTGCGCTCATCCCGCGCCGACTCGGAACTCCAGATCAATATTCCGTACATAAACTAAAAACTAAAAATCAACCTTACCTACACACAATACGACACACCCGCGGACAATATCACAATACACAAATACACAAATACACAAAGCGCGCAACGCATATACCTAGCAACGCACATACCCAACACATACTTCCCGCACGGGAAATATTTACACTTTCTTATTCCTCGTCGCTCGTTCCCCTTCCCCCCACACCGCGCGCACGCCCGACAAGTCCCGACGTGTAATGCAGCATTATTACCTATCCAGCATGCTCATGTGAGGTACCTAACATAGATAATACCTGCAGCACACGATAATCCTTAGTTGCGCCTTGCCTCGCCTTACCTCTCCGTAAATGCCGTCACCGTCAAAGCAACGGAAGGTTGCCATTGTTGGCAGCCGATCCGTAGGTACGTGTCTTATTCTTCTATTTTATCCTTCTAGTATTCTTCGCGTTCTTCATGTTCTTCCTGGTACCTTTATCTACATACATCTCCCTTGCCTAGCCTTGTCCCTTGCGAGTTCTTTTCTTCTTCTTTTTCTTTTCTCTTTTTTCATGGATCATGCATATGATATGATACGTATTAATATAATATATGACATGTCTCATGGCCACAGAGCTAAGCTAACGCCTCGTAACCCCATCTTGCAGGCAAATCTTCCTTGGCGGTGCAGTTCGTCGACGGCCACTTCGTCGAGAGCTACTATCCCACCATCGAGAATACCTTTAGCAAGGTCATTCGATTTAAGGGTCAGGACTATGCTACTGAAATTGTCGATACCGCCGGCCAAGATGAGTACAGCATCCTGAATTCGAAGCACTTCATCGGCATCCATGGCTACATGCTGGTGTACTCGGTGTCCTCGCTGCCATCGTTCGAGATGGTGCAGGTCATCCGCGAGAAGATTCTCAACCACCTTGTTTGTCATCCCACTAATTAATTCCTAGAACTCTTCAATCGCGTTTAGTGATATAGTAGCTAACTAATTGGCAACTCCAGGGCACAGATTGGGTCCCAATTGTCATAGTAGGCAACAAGAGCGACTTGCGCCCTGAGCAACGCCAGGTTAGTCAGGAAGACGGCAAGAAGCTAGCGGAGAAATTCAACTGCGGATGGACTGAAGCCAGCGCGCGTTACAACGAGAATGTCGGTAAGGCCTTCGAGCTCCTGATCGCCCAGGTGGAAAAGTCCCAGAACCCGAACGAAGCAACGAACGAAGGAAAGTGTCAGATGATGTAAACAACAACAACAACAACAACTTGAAGGAGGAAACCAAGGACAGGTTTCAAAGGAAATACTACTACTACTACTACGTTGGAATACCAAACGAGCAAGGACAACGCGATGGAACGTTTGGAAGGCTAGAAGGGGATCTCTGAGCCGCCGCAGGGTGGTGGGATCTAGGTCTAGGTGCTATTGTGTTTTCGGACAGGTTACTGCTGCTTTCTTATTTCGGCTTTGCATTATGAACCACACAGGTTACTAGTTATGATGTCTTGAAAGGCAGAGACGATAATTGCCATGACTTGTATATACTAGTCAGAGCTTCAGATCTGGTTAAGGAGTTAACCGGAAGTGCTTTATTGCTACCTCATAATATAACAGGCTCAACAGTTGCTATTAGCATATGGCATTAATAATGACATCTCGATTACACTGGAAACAAAACAAAAAAAAACATCTTCAGAATTATGTCTTGGAGTTTTGGTATAAAGCAAAAGAGTAAAAAGCATGAGAATGCATACATATAGGTAGGATACGTGCAGTTACTGCACTGCAGGCTGCCAGGTAGGTACATGTATTCAAGTACCCAAAAAAGGAAAAAAAAAAAAAAAAAAAAAAAAAAGAGAGCTGACGATAAAGAGGTACGTACCTCATCTATCATATCGCATATCATGCCCCCCTTCTGCCCCTCTGCTTCGAAAACCACCCCACCAAAATTTAGTCACTCCTTTAAACTGCACGGAAAGGAGTATTTCGACATCAATCTTACTTCAAAGTCGCCTTCAAGTCCTCGATCATGCTCGACGTTTTAGATTTCATCACCGAGCGGGGTGGTAACCCTGAGAAGATCCGCGAGTCACAGCGCCGCAGATATGCCAAGGTCGAAGTTGTTGACGAGGTAATCGAGATGTTCGAGGACCATCGCAGAAGTTAGTCGCATGCCCTCTCGTACCAAGCAATATTCGCGATTAACATATCGTAAAAACCATAGCCCAATATGCCGCCACTCAGATAAACAGCAAGATCAACGAAGTGCAGAAGCAGATCGGTGCTAAGAAAAAGGTCATGATTCCTCTGAGTCATCGAGACGTCTTATACATATTCTCGTGTTACTCTCGTGTCTAAGTACTAACTACCAATGTATATATAGGCCAAGGAAAACGCCGATGAACTACTTCAACAAAAGGCCGAACTCGAAAAAGAGAAGAAGGCATTTATCGACTCGGCAGCTCAGAAAGATATCGCGCTAAAAGCCAAGATCAATACCATCGGCAACATCGTCCACGATTCGGTCCCTATCAGCGATAACGAAGACAACAACGCAATCCAGCGAACGTGGGCCCCGCCAGGAGTCACAGTAGAGAAGAAGAACGTACTCTCGCATCACGAGGTTCTCTTACGACTGGATGGTTACGACCCTGATCGTGGAGTCAAGGTTGTGGGCCACAGAGGTTACTTCTTAAGACAATGGGGTGTATTCCTTAACCAGGCTCTGATCAACTATGGTCTAGAATACCTTAGCAGCAAGGGTTTCACTCCCCTACAGACACCCCAGTTTATGCTCAAGGACTACATGGCGAAGACAGCTCAGCTAGAGCAGTTTGACGAGGAATTATACAAGGTAGTAGACGGCGAAGCGCAAAACGACAAATACCTCATCGCAACCTCGGAACAGCCCATCTCCGCCTTCCACGCCGACGAATGGATGATAGCCAAGGAGCTACCTATCAAGTACGCGGGCTTTAGCACGTGCTACAGAAGAGAGGCCGGTTCTCACGGTCGTGACGCTTGGGGTATCTTCCGTGTCCACCAATTCGAGAAGGTGGAGCAATTCGTGCTTACGGACCCCGAGAAGTCGTGGGAGATGTTCGAAGAAATGTTCGCAACCTCTGAGGAATTCTACAAGTCTCTCGGATTACCGTACCAAGTCGTAGCTATCGTCTCGGGGGCGCTGAACAACGCAGCTGCCAAGAAGTTCGATCTGGAGGCCTGGTTCCCCTTCCAGGGAGAATATAAGGAGCTTGTGTCGTGCTCAAACTGCACCGACTACCAGTCGCGGGCCCTAGAAATACGGTTTGGTACTAAGACGCAGACGGACGCTAAGAAGAAGTACGTCCACTGCCTCAACTCGACGCTTTGTGCCACCGAGAGAGCGCTATGCTGTATTCTTGAGAACTACCAGACCGAGGATGTAAGTGTATATTTAATTCTTAAATACCTACCGAGGCTAACTTATTCCAGGGTCTCCGAGTTCCCGAGCCGCTGCGCAAGTACATTCCGGGCGCTCCCGACTTCATCCCTTTCACCAAGGAACTACCCAAGGATTCAACTTCAGCAAAAGCTAAGACCAAGGGAGAGAAGGGTGTCAAGCAAAAGGTGGCTGCTGCGGGAGCGGCAGTCGCGGAAGCTGGGGAGAAGCTGAAGGATTTGGCGGTATAATTAAATGAAAGATTGACGGGTTCGGATGCTGAGGAATGCGTACTATCTCGTTGGAGGCGATGCAGTTGGACTGCAACGAGGAAGATATTTAAGTGCATCTCATGCTATGGCACTTAGCAAAAAGTAACAGCCATGCGTTTGACTAGCGTAGCAGCACCAGTATCTTACACGATACCGAATAGAGACGAATTACCCATGACAGCCCTGATGTTTTAAGACATGGATTTGTGGACATGGATTTGTGAGGTATATCGTGAGAAACTATAGTAGCTAAAAAACAGCTCAAGGGTTTAAACTAGATGTGATGCTAATGTTTAGGAATGAAATGAATAGGAGGGGTGGTAAGATGGCAAGGTCAAAAGAGCATCGATGTTTTTGGCTTCCATGACAGGGAACTTCGGTTCTATCGGCTCGCTATTGGACCCCTGTAGAATGGATCTGAACGTGCATGTAACTTTTGAATATAACTAACTATGTAACTAGTTATACCTAATTAGTCATTGTCTTCTCTTATTTAATTGTATTCTCTTTGTTATTCTGCATTAGATGCTGCAATAGACAGACAATACTATGTAGTGTTAGTTAACTATACATAGTTACATCTTCCATTAGTTACTACCTACCTAGGTACCTACCTACCTATGAGGTCCCTATGTATTGAATGCAATCAAGCGTAAGCCTTTACATTCCGAACCTTCTAGGTTAAAGACGTTCTCGGGGAACACGAGGCATCAGCCGCACACGGCTTCCCTGCTGCCCTGCACCCTGGAGAAAATGCCCACTTATTCGTTCTTTGAGAAGGAACTATGTATTATGTATTCCCCCTAAATAATACGAATGAATCTGAATCCAGTTATGGATGATAATTCAACCACTAAGTGCAAAACTGACCTAGGTTACTTCACTCATTCTATTTTTTCCCCCTATTCATCCACAAATTAGAAACAGCACTGGTATTAAATGCATAGTTGAAGCAAACAGCCAATCAACCCCGTGGGTGGCTAGGATCCTACCTAACGTATTTACCTAACCTAACGTATTACAAGACGCAGGCGCTTACGTCTTTTATCCAGCCATCATTACGTTCTAGCTTTGTTCTAGCAGCTAGGTTAGCAGGTTAATAATTAGGAGCGAAAAGAGCAAGAGCATCATCATCTCCACTGTAGCTTAGGTTAGGTACTTACTATAGCTGTTATGTCGGGTGTATTCAACTGCCCCTTTTGCGGATACAAGGATTCCGTCGAATACAGCATCCTACTTGTAAGTCCCGTAACCCCCTACTCCCCCGTCGTGCTCTCATGCCGAGACGACGACGACGACGACTTCGTTCTTTTCTCCGGGTGCTCATGCGCTTCTCGCAGCACCTGGAGGCCCATCATAGCGAGGGCAAATCCCCGTTCATACCGGATGAAACACATAATGCTGCTAGGCCGGGGGTAGAAGCTACCGTCGCTAAGGAAGAGCTTACCGAGTATTTCCAATGCCCGGTCAAGAGCTGCGGTGAGATCTTGCACCTAGATAGGCTGGACGACCACCTCGAATTGCATAACGCGGAGCTGGTCGGCAATGCGGCTGAAGGATCGAATACTGGCGAGCTAGGGAGTGCGTCGTCGGAGAGCGGCTCTCAATCTTCTTCTACGCGAACTCCGGGACCCAGCCGAGCCAAGCCCGACGTACCGGTCGGCCCTGTCCCGAGCGCGCTACCGCTCAACACGACCGGAGACTACCACATAAAATCATCCAAGCCAGTCAGGAGACTTGGAGTAAGTTTGCTTCATTTCATAATGCAACTCATAGTTTAGCATTCATAACCTCGGATATATTCGAAATATAGGGAAATGTCTAGTTAGCGAGCTGACATGACGTCTAGAAAAAAGAACTCGGCGCGTACTACAACGAGGAGAGAATGCCGCGCTGGCTCGAGGATTTGCTGAGGAAACGCGGGTATAAGAGCTCAAAAGGTTGGTTCCTCTCCAGCTTGTCGAAGCTCGTAAGGCTATGCGTCTGGGGCACATCAGCTCACGAATACTCTTAGGCGTAATACCCGTCCTCGCACAGCTTCTGCATCAGAACAAGTATACGCAATACGCGTATCTCTGTCACCCGGAAACACAACACATTTCCAAGCTTAGAAGCGAGGGTATGTATTGTTCACATCTCTACATCTACGTATCGCTTTATGCTTTATGCTTTATGCAGGATAATGGTAATCTAACGACCATCGTTTGATAGGCAGCTTCTGCGGTTACAGGAATATCCAGATGCTGATATCGTATATCGTCGGTACGAGCACGACGGGCGCTGCGGCTTTCAAGAACACTATCCCGAGTATCTTCCAGATCCAGGATCTCATCGAGAACGCCTGGGATCAGGGTATCCACGAGGATGGCCGGACGGAACTCGGTGTGCTTAGAGGCACTCGTAAGTATATCGGAACACCCGAGGTGAGTTAAACTAATATTTTCTTACCGTCTGTTGGGCTTCAAGAACAATAGATAGAATATCACCCATTCACCGTTGAGCAGACATGCACAAGCCATCCTAACTAACTGTTACACCTCTCAATAGGCCCAGACGCTGTTCGCAAGTTTAGGCATACAGTAAGTCCCATTTGCTCTTATTCTTATATTCGACGAAGCCATACAAGCACATGCTCTCATCTCGTACTTGAATACTAACGTATCGCTTTTCTTCTAGATGGGACATGCAAACGTTCAAGAACCGCCCGGGAGAACCGTCTACTGCTTCGGAGAACAGGATGTACGACGCCGTGGAAGAGTATTTCGCGACAGTGCCAAACGTCAATATGCAAAATAAGGTCCGCAACACGATGCGGCCACCGATTTATCTACAGCATCAGGGTAAGCCTCTCATAATCTTTTCCTTCTTCTCACTTATACACAATATATTGAGATTAAGGAACGAGAAGATTAACACATAAACTTAACCATTTTTAACCCAGCTTGCTAACACGTCTACAATTCAAAGGCCACTCCATGACCATCATCGGCATAGAGCGCCAGCCCAGCGGCAACCGGAACCTGATCGTTTTCGACCCGTCCTATGGGGACCCGTCCAACATCACGCGACACCTCGACGGCACGAGGCCCGTCGAGCATAACCACCACCCAGACCGTGCGCTCAAGCTCTACCGCCGCGGCCCGAGGTACCTGAGCAAGTACCAGGCTTTTGAACTCATGAGGTACGTACATACTTGTATCTAGATTTTCCTATTTCTGTTAACCCTACGCCATGCGCGTGGCGCTCCTCCTCGTATACCCCGTTTCGTGTTAGCCATATTACGAGCCCCTAGTCCTAGGCTTACGCTTACGTATCCTTCGGGCATCTAGGCTAAAAGAGTAATCCATCATCTTCCAACTTTGAAATTTTCTTCTTCGGTCGCGTGACCGAGTCAACTACCTAATCCCGGCCGGCACAGCAGACATTTTTCGTAGTCGGATATCTTCGGCGTCTAAGGAGGCGGGTCATAACGGCGTTAGAATATCAAGCATGCCGTATTGTATCCAAGTAGGTTAACATGCAAGTTAAGTGTTCCGATAGCTTGAATCGAGGCGGCTAGTGAGGGTTTAGAAATGTAAAATGCTTTATTCGTCTATTCATCCTTTGGTAGCCGAGATCCGTACGGGATTTCCTCGCGCGTGAGTATGTCTATGTGGTAGTGGTAGGTATCATATGGAGATCTAAGTCAACTGTGCGCATCTAAGCGCCCCCTTTACGCCTTCATACCGCCGCCCTCGATCCACGCGCGCAGCTTCTCGAGCGCCTTGAAGCGGTGGGAGATCTTGTTCTTGGCGGCCTTGTCCATCTCGGCGTAGCTGTGGTCGTTAGCTTTTTTTTTTTCTTTCTTTTTTGTCTCTTTCTAACACCGTGTAATACCGGTCGTAGATGATAGGAACAAGGCGGTGTTAAGGAGAGAAGCAAAAAAACAAAAAAAAAAACAAAAAAAAAGGGGGGGGGAAACTTACGTCTGTCCGTCATACTCGAAGATGGGATCCCAGCCTAGCGGAGAAAGGTAGTTAGTTAGCTAGTAATTTGCTATATCATACTAGCTCGGTGCAAGGTTAAACCGAGGGGATAAAGGATAAAGGATAACGGGGACGGGGGGGTTGGGCGTGAACACACCGAACGTGCTAGGGCCCCTCGGAGGCACGATCTTGCCGCGGGTGCGCCCCTGGAACAGGAGGACCTCCTCGCCGGGGCCCTGGCAGAAGCCGAAGGTGGCGACGGCCTGGGCGGACTTGTCGTCGTAGGCGGCGAGGAGGTTGTTGAGGCCGGCGTGGCCGATGGATTGCATGAACCATTTTCTGGGGGTTGGTGTTAGTTAGTGTTGGTGTTGGTGTTGGTGTTGGTGTTGGTGTTGGTGTTGGTTGTTGGTTGTTGGCTTATAGATATATATATGTTTGTACGAGGATGGGTGGATATAAAACAAATAAAACGGAATGAAGTCAAGTCAAGTAGAATAGAGTAGAGTAGAGTAAAATAAGAGAGAGAGAGAGAGAGAGAGAGAGAGATCGAGCATACATGTACGGCCCCGGCAGGCCGTTCAGGGCGTCGTAGCACAGGCACGTGTCCTCGACGAGGACGGGCCCGCCGACGGCGGCGGCGGCGGCACGGCACTTGTCGCGCGTGACGTCGTCGAGGGCGCCCTGGATCTCGGGCAGGTCGAGGGGCTGGTTGCGGACGGTGATGCCGGCGGGTTTGAGGATGGCGCGGACCTCGGAGAGCTTGTTGGCGTTGCCGGTGATGAAGTTGAGGACGGGGGACATGGTGGGTGGGTGCGTGTGTGAGTGTTGTTGTTGTTGTTGTTGGGTTGGGTTACGGTAATGTGTAAGTTAAGTGTTAGAGTAAAATAGGATAAAATGAAACAATTATCGAATTTGTGCAAAGTGAAAAAATAAAAAATAATAAAAAAGTCTAATCAAGAAGACAGAGAAGTAAATGATAAATCAATGGATCGCTCAATAGGATAGTTACCCCTTTCCAGAAACTAATCTATCTCTTCGACCGGAAAGTCTATCGTCTTATATCCCTGAGAAAAAGTTCCAGAAAGATAAAAGCTCCGGTGTGACGCACCGGCGACATGCAATGCAGACAGACTAATGCACATGGCTGGGGCTAAAAAGTCTGCCGTTGCGGCTTTTTGCTGCCGTCTCATTGGCGGAGAGACCTTGGACTATAGGTACCTACATAGACCAACAGACCAACAAGCAAACAAACAAGCAACCTTAGTATCAGCCCAACGAGGCGAAGTTGTTAGGTGCGTGACTATATTATGATGGGCAAGGCTTAAGGATGCTATGATTTTTACACATGTTGGTTGTTGGTGAGAAATGATGATAATAATAATAATATAATAATATAATAATATAATAATATAATAATATAATAATATAATAATATAATAATATAATAATATAATAATATAATAATATAATAATAATAATATAGAAGGTTGATCTGCGCTTTGTTTTTTGAGTAGGTAGGTAGTTATGTTATATTGTATTGAGATATGAGGCTGGGTTGGCTTATACTTCACCCTGTTTATACATACATACCTAGGTATCCAACATACTTACACAACTAAATTAAACAAGGGAATACCACATCACGGGCCGAGGAGGGAGGAATCACGGGTATCTCATTCACATTCACACTCACACTCACACTCACACTCACCCAGCTAAACTAAACCCCTCCCTTACCGCCCCTTACTGCCCCCCATCCGCAGCACGATCCTGCTTCCACTGCCTAATCCACGCCTCGATGCGATCGACGTTGCTCTCCATCTCGTCGGTCGAGTTGCTCGTCAGCTCGACGACGATGTGCTCGTCGTAGCTGTCCCGCGCCTCCTGCAGCAGCACCTCCATGATCTCCGAGTCTATGTTTTCCTGGAGTTTGACTTCGGGGTATTTCCTGGTTCCTGTCAGCATGGGAATAATAGAGGTATGCTATGCTGTATGTATGAAGAAGGCTAAGAGAAAGAAGAAGAAGAAGAAACGGAGACGAGGGAGCGGAATAGGAATAGCAAGAGCAAGAGCAAGAGCAAGAGCAACAAGGCAGGGAAATAAATACCAACCTTGACGATAGCCGGTCGTACAACGTGCTCGAGTCCACCCGCAGCACCACCACCAGGTCGATCCAGCTCTCGGGGAAGATCTCGCAGCCGTGCCAGTCTATAATGCAGCCGCCGGCCTTGACATTGTCTTCTTCCAGCGCGTCGAGCAGCTGCCATGCCTGATTAGCTCCCATCCTTGGTCTCGTTTCTTTTCGTCTCCTTTCCCCTCTCACTTCCCACCTTCAAATAAAATAAAATAAAATAAAATAAATAAAAACCTGCACAAACTCACCTTATCCTCATCGACAACCCAGCTCTTATACTCATCGTCCCAACCCTCATGACACTCCCTATCCTTAACCACCTGGTTCACCGAGACGTGCCGCAGCCCCGTCCGCTCCGCCAGCACCTCCGCGTGCGTCGTCTTGCCGACGCCAGGCGTGCCCGTGACGATGATATTCGGATCGGTGCGCATTTTGTTTTTTTTCCTTCCTTCCTTCCTTCCTTCCTTTCTTTCTTTCTTCTCTTCTCTTCTCTTCTCTCGAAAAGCTAGCCTTGCGCTTGAATTACTATTCCCTCCACACTTCGATATGTATAAGAGTAAGGTAGCAGCTCCAGCGAGAGAGAGAGAGAGAGAAAGTATCAGTCAGGGGTGCAACTTCAACAGTAGGAGGGAGCTTAGAAGTATAAAAAAAAACCCCCGACGATTAAAAAAAACCTTAATCGTCTAAAACATAAATCGTGCTTCTAAAACCCGATAATTTACTTTCGAATCAATTGCATTAGCTTTCGTTTTCATTTTCGTTTTCCTTGTTCCCTTTACGTACCTCTGCCCTTATAGCGAAAACCTTCACTTGGCAGATTTTTATTTTACACCCGGTCACGTGCATGTAACCCGTCGAATCAGGTCGCTTTATTACATAGGTACCTATATCCCCATATCAAGTACCCGTACTACTACTACTGTTAGATGCAAACGCTCATCCCATCCCTCTAACACTAACACCTTTCATACATTCGAAACAAAGACGCATTACAATTTGAAAACAATTATAAAATTCGATTTGGAGATTAGTAGACTAGGTTAGTTTGTTCATGGACATTATCTCGTAATTCAAATACGTAGTAGTAGGCTTTGGCGTACGCAGAGAGAAGAACGCTACCTCCCGGAGTTTAAAAAAAAAAAAAAACACATCGTCTCTTCTTCGTTTCGTTTCGTCAGCATGTACAAACCCATACACCTTAGCTAGATGCTACAGTATCACACGTCTCATTTCGTCTCTTCTCTTTTTTTGGTATACACTCTCCTCTCCTATCCTCTCCTCGCCCACCACGGGAAACTAGGACGTCTAAAATCATCATAAATATAAAAGGCATCAGCTTGCATGCATGCATCGTTAAAACGCCCCCGGTCCGTGGTTCGTGCGAGCCTTTCTAGTTCAATCATGCCTCGAATATCCATTAAAATATCCACCTTGGCTCGTCCCAACCGCTACATCTCCCCGTGCGGTCGTTTACGGGACTCGAAGCTGCCTGCTGTCTCAGCCCTTATATGAACCGTCTATGTTGACATGTTCGTCCCGTGCCCCTATCCGCCCGGGCATCGCCATATTCTTACTGTTATAGGAAGACGTGGCATCTTAGCTCCGGCGGGTCGCAAGTTGCCGGTATTACGGTTCTACGCACTGCCGGTTTCAACTTCGTCGACCTCGGCTAGTTCGCCATCACCGTCGTACTCGTCCGCTTCCATCTTCTCCTGTTGCGCGATGGCCTGGGCAGATACTATCTCCGCCAGCCTCTTTAGTCGAGGAGTTTGTAGCCCTGTAAAGAACCTGTGTTAGCCGTCATTCATCTCAGGTACAAATACAATAAGCTTACATGATGGGGTGTATGTCTCCAGAGCGGTAATAGCGCGGGGTTCTGCGATCTCATACGGTCCGCTGTCGTCCATATCTACCGCTGTCAACAAGAGAACGTCGCTCTTCTCCGTTACTCTCGATGCTACCGCCTTCATGATTTCTCCGTTGATGGGCTGCTCGTAATCCGCCACTAGATATTGGTTTAGCAGCTTCTGGATCTGGTTGGGAGAGAGCCTGCGAATATGAGTCAGCTACGTCAAGTCATTCGAATCTCAGTCTCTATACTCACATCCAGCAGATATCTTGGATGATCTCAATATCGTTCAAGGTCGCTTTCTTGAGCTGTAAGAGTTTCGTTGCTTGCTGAATTGAGCGTTAGCTATAGTCTCTCTACAAGTACTCGTTTTCGGTCAACTTACCATAAGATGCTCAAGCTGCAGAGTGCCTTCGGGCATGTCGTGACTCTTGCACCACTCTTCAATCCGAGTAATATTGTAGTTGATTTGCAGGCCACGCTTCCACGAGAGGAAATTCCTGCGCATGAGTAGGTCGTTGAACGCGGTAACGCCCACCAACTTGAGGAGCTCCGTGACGGTTTGTGTAATGATAGTGTCTTCCAAGTAGTAAGCCTTCATCGCCCTGAAGACGCTGTTAAGCAGGCTTAGCAGTTGGTCCATGCTGTAAGCAGGCTGCGAGTTGGTCGCCAACAGCTTGCCGAGGAATCGGTTGCTTTCGTTCGTAACGAAGCCCGGTAGGGATTGAGACTCAATAATAGCAGGAATGATCATCTTCTGCAGCTTCTTCTTGAGAATCTTCATCCACGTATGATAGATGTTGAATTCCAAACTCTCAAGATCGTGCTTGACAATTTCCAGTAGACGGTCGTACTCGTAGTTGTCCGTCTTTTGGGCCTCGTACCAGTCCTCGGCAAGGAATACAAATGATAACATCTCGTGCACGTTAGACAACCAGAAGGCACCTGGGTTAATCGCGTCATCCCCATCGTAATGCATAACTTCTTGCTGGATCGACTGCATAACGTTTGCCAAGAATCTCTCCGACTCCTTGACGAAACCATTGTTCCACATCTCGGACGTGACGAGGTTGATGAGGTAAGAGGGGAAGAGAACTTCCTTGTCTGAGGGGGGCGGTGTCGTGCTTGGCGATGGGATCTTTAGGTTCTTGATCAGACCCAATGTGACCTCCTCGTTCAAGCCATCTTCATCGGCAAGTAAGTTCTCCAATTCCATCTCGATAGTGTCCGCGCCCGGCATGTAACCAGCGCCCGGCCTGGCGTTGGTAACTGCCATAGAAACTGGGCGAGGGTTGTACGCCGCGCTGAAGCGGTCCATTCCGCTGGGTTCCGCGCCGGCGCTCCTGCGCTTGGGCTTCTTGGACGACACCAAGTTGATGAGGCCGTTGGGAGGAGCGGTAACACCGTTGCCGTTGGTAAGCTCTCCGTTGAGAGGAGCCGACCGCTTGGCCAACTCGAGCTCTTCGGCCATCTGGGATAGTTGATCCCGCAGGGTCATCTTCTCGTTCTCGTGAAGCGTACTCTCCCGCTTGATGCGTTCCAACTCGGCATTCGCGGTTCGTAGAGACTCCTTGAGCTCCCGCTCCTCCTCTTGCATCCGCTTGACGCTCGAAGTTGACTCGTCGAAGTTGTGCTGCAGCTTCTTCATCTCCTCCTCCATGGCCTGCAATTTGGCTACGGCGATACCAGCCTGGTTGGCCTCTGCTTGGAGCTCCTTTGATCTGGTCTCGAGGGCATTGTGACGGGTCTTCCACGACTTGATTTGGTTTTCGTAGTTTTCCACCTGGCTCTGAAGATTCTTGTTCTGAGTCTTCATAGTACCCAGAGACTGCGTGAGTTCGACGACCTTGTTTTCCAACTTGTACGAAATCTGCTTCAGGTCGCGAGCTTCCTCGCGTATCGACTTGTATCCCTTCCTTGCCTGTCTTCCGCGCCACAAGCTCTGTATCAAAATCACCTTCTTGCGGTAACTTCTCCACGTTCTGACTTGTCGCCTCGACCGCCATACCCGCTGGATGAGAACAACAGCGTTGCCCACGCGAGTTTCCATGATCTCTCTCCTTCGCAGGTAACCTTTCGCAATAGCCTGTACGAGTATGACACTGTTGCGGATTCGCAGGAATTCCCTGCGTTGCTTTTGTCCCTTCCATACCCTCTGTATTGTCGTCGCAGCCTTGACCGTACGTAATTCCTGAGCTGCTTTCCGGGTCGTATAGGCTCTGACGAGCGACTGGAAGGTGACGATAGCACTTCGTGCTTCGAGATACTTACGGCGGTAGTATTTGGCCTTGAGATTCTTTTGGATCAAGGTAGCAGCCTCGGTCATGCGGCTCTGGCGAAGGTTTTCCAGGTGCGCGAGCATACCCGCACGGAAGAAGATCTTAGTCAAACCTAGCTGGTAGCTATCGGTTCCAGTGCTTGTGACTGAATCACCGAGTGCTTGGGCCAGAATCTCTTTAACCAATTGCCGAATCTCAGTCTGCCACCGGCTTGACGGTATTAGCAAGTAGTACCGTAAAGCAAATTCCTCGTAAGTCCAGCGTCCGGGGTAACCAGCGCAGCTGATACGGATGGTCTCGAGGACACCACAAGCCCTCAGTTGACTGAGAACCATGGGCCCTTCAAACTTCCACGCAACCTTGGCCTCATTCGGCTTGATACAGCGGATATAGTGGACATTGGTGTTGCCAATTGTGTTCATTAATTCGATAAGCGAAGAACGGAAAATGCCACCGAGGGTAGGCTTGCGGTTAACAGCAACTCCTATCTTCCTACCCGCAGTAGGCTTCGCAACGGCGGAGCCCGAGGCAGCGACATCCTTTTCGCGGACGGCCAATGCTGCCGCGAGCACGCTACTGAGGAACTTATTCGTCGTCGCGCGAAGAATCTCCATATGCTCGTCGGGTACTGTATCCCTATTTTTATCGATGAACCCCTCTGACTCGTACGTGACATCGACAGCATAATGACAGACGGTGAACGAAGATTTTCCAAATCGGGGCTTCTTGTAGAACTTGTTCTTAGCACCAGAAAAGTTGTGGTGGAGCTTCGTAACGAACTGATCATCAGTGCCCATAGGTAGCCTAGACTCTTCGTCGAGAAGAGACAGAATACCTAGTTTACCTTCGATCAAATCGATACACGGCTGGTTGTCAGAGAACTCGATAAATTTCCAGTCGATCTGTTCTCGCACGTATTCTTCTTGTTCTAATCTGAATACGTGCGAGTTAAACTGCTGCTGCAACTTCTCGTTGGCATAGTTGATACAGAACTGCTCGAATGAGTTCTTAGCAAAGTGCTCGAAACCGTAAATATCAAGTACGCCGATGAAGGAGGAAAGACGACTTAAGACTTCCTCGGTGGCAAGACTCCTGTTGATGACCTCCACCAACCAATCGAAAAGACTCGAATAAATGTACTTGGCTACCGAGTCTCGCACGACTAGAGCTTGCTGTTGTGTCAAGTTCGAGACGATCTTCTCGCCGCGAGTGACAAGCTGCTTCTTCACAATCCACTTGGCGAAGTTTGTGGCGTCGATCCCAAGAATGGAACAAGCTTTCTCTAGAGCCGGTTCTGTAGGGGCCAGTACACTGTCGTTCCTGGAAGCACCGATCTTAACGTTACCTAGGTGTAGCAGACCGGCAAGGAGGTTGAAGATACCGGCCTGCTGAGCTTCGTCGACACCGATTGTCTTCAACGAACTCTTAGTGGCAATAAATTCGGCCTTGTCGTCCATGCCATCGATCGTAGGAGAGTTTCCCTGGTTAAGGTAATCAAACTGCTCGACCGGTAGTAGGCTAAGCTCTTGTCGTTCTTTATCCGTCGCTCCGGCTAGTAACTGATAGAAGATGTGGTAGTTCCTTTCCTTCAGGGGCTGGAATACCAATCTCGACCGTTCGAGGAGGTATGTTCGGATCCTAGCACCAATGATATTCGTCTTGTTGTCGAACATAATCTCTATATACTTTCCGAATCTCGACGAGTTGTCGTTTCGGGTTGTCTTAGCGTTTCCGAATGCTTCCATGATAGGGTTAGTCGCTAGAATTTGCTCCTCCGTCTCGCTCATGCCTTCGGAGCCCTTCTTGACTCGACCACCTGGATTATCTGGGGATTCTCTCGTGGCAAAGTATCGCATAATGTATTTGGCACTGACGGTTTTTCCAGCACCTGACTCTCCTGAAACTACGACGGTTTGATTCCTGACATCTTTGATCATTTTTCTACATCTAGTGTTAGCTACGTATGGAATATAACGTACGGGTGCAGGCATGCTTACATGAAAGCTTCTTCGGCGATGGCAAACAGATGGGGGGCTTGCAACTCCCTCTGCTTGCCAGCGTAAACTTGGACCATACCCGGGACATAGAGAGAGTCGACCCGAGCAAATGGATTTGTAGCTATCAGCACTATACCACTGTACGTGTATATTTCTTTTTGCGCATATCGTAGGCGGATGGCTTGGAGCACTACACAGACAGGGGTGGTCAATATCTGGGTCCAACATTGGGCTTGGAAATATTGGCGGGGTCATGCATACCGGCCGGCTCGTTAAGATAGGATAGATTTGTTAAATCATCGCTGGCTTCGAGCATCGCCGGGTTCATCAGCGGCGGTAACGACGGGTCGTTGGCATTTTGCAAAGCCTCGGCCGAGAGCTCTATTGTCTTGGTCTAGAAAGAGGATTAGCGGTCAGGGTTGTGCTTTGAAAGCCTTCCGACGCCATGCCGACGCCATGCCGACTGCAAACTTCGCATACCTCTTCATTTTCGAGCTTGAAGACCAAGGTCACCTTGTCGCCATCGACGGTCTTCTTGACAACCTCGGATGCCACCCAGCCCTCGGTGGCATCTGGCTGCCAAGCTCTCGTACCAACATCGTAGCTATGCGACATGAGAGGCTATTGATATAATTCGGGTGGGAGAATATAGCAGAAATCAAGATCGGTCGCGTCGCGAAAGGCGGAAGGATATTAGGCCACTTATTAGGGGGAAGCGGTAAGTAGCACGAGGCATTCGTATCGGTCGCTCGAGTTTCGCTGGTTGGACAGGAAGGACAAGCGAGGAAATATGTACTGAACGAAGGAAGCCTATAAAAAAGCCTATAAAGCCCACTAGAGACCGGTGTATAGAACGGAAAGAAGAGGGCCTAGAAAGAATCTAAATGGCAGGCCCTTCAAGTAAATTATGAAGGTGATGACGGTGATGCTCACAACTACTATGTAAAGAAGGAGAAAAATAAAATAAGGTGATGGCGAGGTTTTGTCGACGGCGTTGTGTGATGTTGTACCGCTGTATGTACAATGCAATACCTGCAATAATGTGTAATACTGGTACCTAATGCATGTATTGTCACCTTGTGCTGTCACTTTTTATCAAACCCGCCCTTCAATATGTATTCAATGATTGAAATTTAGGGGAGGTACCTAGGGGATAAAGGAGAAGCGCGTTACCTATATCAGCCTAGTTCGAGGTTAGTGACAGGGGGTTGTTTTTTCGAGAAAAGGGTCTTCCAGCCATTTTTAATTCTTTCAGTTAGGTAGGTAGGTTAGGTCTTGACGGACCGGGCTTACCTGCTAGGTTCGGAGGGATTGAAACCGGTACGGCTAAGCAAGTACATAGTAGTACAGCTGGTTAGGTACAGTTTACCTACTAACACAGTTCCAATACGTATTTGCCAACGTATCTTTTACTTGGATAGTAAAAATGTTGCTAAGGCGGTGCGGTGCGTCTTACAACTGGAAGTCATCCACTTTTCTATAAGTGGATGGTGAATGTAGATTGTATAAGTGGGTGTAGGTTCCAATGTACCTCCGCTTCTTTGCGATTCACTCTTCTCCCTTTTTCGTGCAGATGGAAGGTTGTGTGCAACTTTAGCAGTTGACAAAGCACAAAGCGCCAATTCTGCAGGTCTATTTTCGTTAATACACTGTTGTGACAGCCTACTCCAGTCAATCAACAATCAAATTAATGAGATGACAGTATGCACCTGTAGGTTTGTGCCATAGATGTATGTACCTGCATATATCAGTGTACATTATCGGAAGTGGGACATTTTATATTTTACAATATCTCCCTTCATGGTTACAATTCGGATGCTACCTACATCAATACCAATACCTTCATCTAATGAATATCTCATGAACATCTCATGAACATCCCCAAGCCACATACAAATATACATACCTAGGTACATAGAAACATCAATCCAAGATAAAATAAAACATACATGTAGCATCTAAAAGGTGCGAGCGTACCAGGTATTCAAGTTTAGCAACGTGTTGCTCCATATTCCCTCCTCCTAGCCTCCACGCCATATCTACCTCCTTTCCAGGATCCTTGACCGTCTAATGAATTAGCGAGGTGAAGAAGAAAAAGACTCAAGGTTTCTCCCGCCGATATCAAGCCGGTCCCTACCATGCTTACCTACATATTCAGCTTGTCAGAGGTCAGAAACACCAGGTAAAACATTAAACATTACCAACCTTATGTTTCTCTACTTGTGATATTGTAGAAGGCGGATATCAAATCCATTTATTCTGGATACAAAATCTCTGTCTGCAGGGGTGGCAGCCCGAACCTGGTGGTGCATAGAAACCCGACACTCGCAACCAACCCTCATCCCCAGATCTCCAAATATGCTTACATACCGCGGTACATACGTGGTAACGTACGGGTGTCTATGCTTGGCCGTCTCCAACGAAATAGTTGTTTCATCTTTCGGCAATCCGGAGCCTTTCCTTCTTACGCGGGTCAAGCACAAGCCGCAAGTTGGCAAATCCATCCAAGGAGAAACTACTTACAGTTCAAGCAACCAACTTATTAGTTAAATACTTCGAGTAGAAGTATCAATAGCACAGTATATCTTTCCCACCTCTCTAGTTCTTCCCGCATATCATCGGTGATATCCATAGATACTAGCCAGCTTCGTGCGGCTCTTCGTAATAGGAGATATAAGACACTAAGCGGAACAACCGGGATGTCGAGTTATAATAAAAACATGCTTTATAAGTAGCCGCCCAGATAAGTTTATGCTATGTATGATAAATAATACCCCTATGCCTTGGGCTTTTCTGTTGAACCTCATGCCCCTTTTCCCAACCGTACTGATGCAATTTTCTTGGGTATCCGTCTTGTCGTAAGTTGAATTTTACATACCCGTCATGCAATAATAATTTGGTTGGCCCAATATCTCCTCATCACTAGAATTCCCTAAATCCGTCTGCTACCCGCCACAAACTGTTACCTTTCCTAATACAGCACGCGGGTCATAACACGGGCTTGCAGGCTAGGTTAGCTGTATATATATATGGAAGGTATAGACTAGTACTTACAGCTCAGTGCTTCAAGCGAATCTTGAATCTCCTTCAGATCGCTCGTTTGGACGTCACTAACGTCCGCCATAAGATAGGCAAGCTGTGTACGTTAGCTTGAAGCGCAATGGATAGATATATACGAAGGAGTGTAAGGACGTACGTCTCCTTTGCTATCACTTATTTGCTTATCGACATTGTGGTTGCCGAGAATCTCGTTCACTGCTTAGGTATAAGTATCCAGATATGACCACGTGTACTGTTACTTTACTAACCCTTGCGAAGGACACCAGGCACGTTCTTGTGGATGTAGATGATCTGCAGCGAATTAGAGGTTGTCATAGAAGTGCACACGGCCAAAGATTTCTTACTCGTGCGTGGTTGGGCTCCTCCAACGTTAGCAAACGCATGTTGACCTCGGGCATGTTTACGCTGCCCAAGGTAATGCCCAGGTTGATATATCGAACTAAAGCATCGCTGACTATGTAGTATTCGTGTTAGCACGGAGATATCAAGCTATTATGAGATCTTTAGTACCTTCTACGCCGATTGCTCTCTGGGCTTCTTCGGTGCTGCCGCCAATGTGAGGGGTGAGAATGATGTTGTTCAGGCTACGAAGGTCCTCTTCCCAGCCATTCAGGTTGTTAATGAAATAGTCGCCGTTTGCACGCGGCTCGCTCGGGTAAACATCTAATGCGGCTCCTGCGATCTTGCCGCTGCGCATGGCGTTGATTAGGGCAGGGATGTCAACCACAGTTCCACGGCTAGCATTGATAAGGTACGAACCGTCTTTCATATGCTTGAGTTGCGCTGCAGAGATCATGTTCTTGGTTTCGGGCAGCTCCGGGACGTGCAGAGTTATAAAGTCGGCCTCTCTCAGGAGGTCCTCTAGTTTGGGTACCTGTCGAGCCGTGCCCAGTGCCATCAAGTTCACGACATCGTAATAAATAACCGACATGCCCATGGCTTCCGCAAGGACGGACAGCTGCGAACCAATATGTCCATATCCGATGATTCCTTTAATGTAGTCAAGATTAGCTCTTAGTGTAGGTGCATTGGCGTATAGATGAGTCTAAATAGTATGATACATACCAAGAGTCTTGCCACGAATCTCCCAGCACTTGTTACTCACTTTGTTCCAGGTGCCCTTGTGCATCTCATTAGACCTATCGCCCAATTGGCGGGCCAGAGCTATAATCTCGGCAATGACGAGCTCGGCCACACTACGAGAATTTGCAAATGGCGAATTGAAGACGGCAATGCCGTGATGAGCAGCATACTCCAAGTCCACCTGGTTCGTACCGATGCAGAAACAGCCAATCACTAGGAGGTTCTTGGCCTCGCGAAGGACTTTCTCGCTTAACTTGGTTTTTGAGCGAATGCCAACAACATGAACATCCCTGGTAGTTTCTATTAGAGCCCTGCTACTTACTACTTTTCTTATACAATTTGAAGCAATAAAACTCACCGGATCTTCTCTATGAGCTGATCTTCAGGCAATGAGCTCTTATGGAATTCGACTTGGTAACCCTGACCAGTCAAGATATCTCTGCCGCTCTGATTGACGTTCTCAAGCAAGAGGATTTTAATATCTTGAGTATTAAAGGGCTTGAGTTGCTTCGGCTGAGCTCGCAGAGCAAATGCTCCGCTAAAGCTAGATAGCGGGGAGTGAAATGTGGCAGCTGACGGTGAGACCGACAGTTCCGACTCGGGAGCCCTGAAGATGTTCTGTGCTTGTGTCATGGTTTTGCAATTGTATTGTTTGAGAATATGGAACGTAAACGTGGGAAATAACGAGGAATGACTAGTTAGGTAAATATCGCTAGAAGCAGGTACGATTTGACTCTGATGAGTCAAAAAAAGGTTTGAGAATGATTATATGTTGTTAAAAGGTTAGAGCGTCGAGGATATGTACCACAATTTATGGCTTAGTGCATATGTGGTTAGCAAGCTGTAATACTAATATCCATGCGCATCAGCCTATCGCTTCACGTAATAAACCACGAGACCCAACTTTTTTTTTTCTTCATCGACTGTCATAAAATAATAGAAAAGTAAGATGGGCAGGATGGGTTAAAATCTAACTCCCGTAATTTATTAGATCCCGTCATCGGACGTCATTATAAAAACCCGGAGTCACGGGCACATTGTAGTATAGAGAATCTTGCCCCTATTGTCTTCTTCATGCCTTCTTCAAAGTGGTTAAGCCTTAATATAAGTTAAATCTGCTTCTAAAAACTGCCAGTTTGAATGATTTGTTTTACTTTATCCGTCACCAATGACCTCGGGAACGGTTTTAATATATCAATGGGACTTGTCCTTAAACTTAGAAAAACAACCAGTGGTAAGGATTAGGTAGGTACCTAGGTAGGCCCTCCGGAAATATTAATAAGGGGGCCGTTTATTTCACAAATTTGTGCGGGCAGTACGTGGAGTAACGATACAATACGCAAGGGGAGAGCAAATCAACTCCATGTGCAACATCCGATGTACATATATGCAAGACGCGAACTTCCGTCACCTTTCATATGATTCTCTGGCTGAATGCATTATTGACGAGCCAAGCAACTTGACCTTTTCCTCCCCTCGTGCCAGCCTGAAGTATACCTATTTAGGTCCACCTCCAATTGCCTCTGTTCGTAAAATGCGATCACCTTTCCGGCCAACCGACTACTCCAGACCAGCCTCATGCTGGAAGAAAACGAAGAGAACTACCAAGCAGTACAGAACGAGATTCCGAAAGCAGCCTAGAACCTAATGGGAGTGGCCAGTCTATTTTGCATATGATTTCACTACCATTTTCTGGGTGACCTCTGTAGAGCGTCGACAAATTCGCAATATTAAATCTGTCTTGGTCGATAGAACAATAGAAGGAATTGAGTTGGGAAGGATAAGATAGCCTCAATAGCCTTTACTACCTTCTCTCCTTTCCGACTAGGATCCGCGACGTGAATTAAGTAGAGAGTGTTAGAGGAAAGGGGCAAGATTTAGCTTTGCTTGCACTCTTGCGCCTCCTGCTTCGGCTTCGCACCGTCATCCTACATCAAATATTAGCCGAGTATTCCTATAATAATCTGTAAGGAATGGTGGACAAACATCGTCATCAGATTCTTCCTCCTCGTCATCGCGATCTTCGCTAAGGTCATCCTCATCATCATCCTCGTCGAACTCCTGGTCTTCAAGGTCGTCGAGTTCCTCAAAAGCCAGGGCCTCACCAGTAAACCAGTCGATAGCCCGAGGGATCAGCTTCTCCTTAATGTCCTCACCGAGTTGGTAGTCCAACTCTAAACGCTCCTCAATGTCCGAGGCAGCGTCGTTGTCATCATCGTCGGTGGGGGCCTTAGGGGGCGAGAAGAAGTTGAAGAACGACTCGGTGGGAACAGTCTTCTTGACGATACGAGTTTGCTTCGTGTCTGTCTAGGTTAGTGAATAGTATTAATATATTAGCTCTGTGGTGGCTTACTCTTGTTTCGCTGTTTCTTGCTCTCGATGCGGACAGTAAGATCGCGACCCTCTTTCCACTCGATCTTGTCACCCTCGGCATGGTCGTAGATGAAATCGCCACCATAGCCACTCTCGTTCTGGTAGAAATACGTCTTGGTGATAGTCTTGTTAGTGAAGAACTCGTTCTCGGCAAATTCGAAGATGAGGCGGAATCCCGGTTTGTCGAGATACTCCATCCGAATATCAGTCAGGTAGCGGAGGGCAGCCTCATCGCGGTCTGTGATCATCTCAGCAAGAGAAATCTGGTTCTTCATGGCGGATAGCCAGAATTCTGGGATTCCTTTAACGAGTTCAGCAGTCTCAGAAGTTGCCTTCTCTTCTCCCTTTTCGGCTTCAGCTTCGGCTTCGTCCTTTTCATCTTCCTCGTCTTCACCAGCCTTGACCTGTTCGTCAGTGGGCTCATCCTTGCCGTTGACGATGGCGGCACGCTTCTCGTAGAGAGGAGTGAACTTGGCGAAGTACTTCTTCTCCAGCTGGAGAACTTCTTCCTGGAACTCGGCCTCTAGCTTCGAGTGATCTTTCTGGATGCCCTTTAAGCCGGCAACACGACGACGAACGACGCTAGGAAGAGACTCTATGTAACCGGAAGATCGACCAACTAGGGAGCCAAGTCGGCCTTGAATCATCTGAACCAATTTAGGATTCTGGGCAAAGATAGAAGCGGCTGCAGCGCGATCGAGGTCCTCTGTAGCGCAGAGGAAGTTAGCAACGAGAGACCCGCGGAAGCAATTCCGGCGGGGTTACGGATTAACATACCTTCCTTGATGCTAGCAACGCCCGGTTGTTGGGCATGGGAAGAGATGGGGGCATTGCTCGCAGGTGTGTTCTGCGGAGTACTGCGGAGAGAAAATCAAGAGTTAGTGTCTCGGAGGAAGGAAAAAAAAAGTATAGCTAAAAGGCGGGCTCTACATACGGAGCAGGGACTTCTGCACGTCGATTCTTAATAGGCTCCGCCATTGTTGATGGTTCCGTCGCCGATGGTGCGGACTGTGATTAAATTCGCAAGCGAGTATGTCGATGTCGGGTCAAGCACTTGGCAGCCCACAAGGAAATAATTAGAATGGAGGCAACAAAGAACAATGCAGGTAAATATTAGAAGTATGAAGTTATTGTGTATCCAGTTGAATGGTGAAGTCACAAGTAATGGACTCGAAGAACCCGCACACAGTGTGTTAAGGTATAACGGGTGGGCGGATGCGGTGATGAATTTGATTGATGAAACGGGAAAGTTGAACTTTGATTCAAGTCCAACTGCGAGGAGAAAGGTGAAGGGGAAAGTTGTAGTAGTGAAGTAGTTGGTTCACAGCGATGGAGAATTTGATGAGAGAGGGCAAGAAGACTGGACTGGTCTGGTGGGAGAGGCGAAGTGGGGGAAGGCGGCAACCCTGTCAACTGTCCCCTCCAAAGGTTGTAAGTAAAAAGAATGTTGGGTGCCGCTGCCGCCATCAAATAATTTTTTTCATCCTTAAATTTTTTTTTCTTCAGGGCACTTACACGTAACAATTCGCCTGCCTACACCTACAGTTTTTTAGCCTGCAGCCAATGGCAACGCTATTATGTCTGAGAGCAAACATTTGATACCTAAAACAGGTACCTAAGGTACCCTAAGACTAGGTACATACCAACCTAATAAAAATGTATTAGGTGTTAGGTATACAAGGTGTCATTAATGGTATGCCTATGCCCTTATAGGCTTATGCAGCAACTTACCTACATATGGACGTATTGAATGGCCGGATATCAAATGTAATCCGATATAATCAGTTCAGGTTGTGTACGAGCATACAACTGGTAAGAATGCCTAGCCTAATGTGGATAGGTGCTGGGTAGGTACAGACAACGCCTAAACCTGATCGAAAGCGGTGTACAGATTGTATCGATGTAGGATGCACGCAGACCTATCGACTCAAAGAACTACATGCCTACCTCCTAGGTACATCTCGTAGTCTACCCATACACCGTTTCTCGGGTCAAGCCAATAGTTTTCTTATTAGATGCCTTCTACGACTTCTACGACTTCTACGACGCGCCGTACGCAGGTAGCCACGTCAACTCACGTAGAGGTAGTGTACCTAGGTAGGTATGCTGCATACATATGGAGGCATATACATGTACCTAGATATAGTAGTACCTTAACAATGGAGGTACATGTAGGAGCTGGATTAGGTATTTCGCCTTGCCTAATTGGGCAATACGAGACTTTAATGGTAGAATAGAAAAAAATAGAAAAAATAGTTTCTTAGTGGTTAGTTAGGTAAACTTTCCCTTCTTCCCTTATCTGTTATCGCTCATTCTCAGCGTTATCGTTATCGTTGCTACTATCGTTGCTATCGCTATCATTATCCTTTGCATTGGTCTTGAGCTCTCGGTGGATCCTTCAAACTATTAAGGAATTACCTAACCTACCTACCTATGTATTGTTCCAGGGTTGCTACTATGTATAGCATCATCTTCCATCTTCAAAGTTCTGAACGGTGTGATTCATTAATGGATTGAGCTCGAAGCTGAACTTGTAGATTCCCCCTACTTGAAGCTTCAACAAAGGCTTACAAGGCAGACATAGTGTTTCCATTGGTCCTCGAGGATCTGTCGCGCTTTGATACTTCGATAAACTATTCAGGATGTGCCCTAATATTCTAACCATTACCCGGCCGGATCGATAGTCATAGTTGCAAGACCGCGAAGGCGCTCCCCTAATTTCGGATCATATCGGCCCTCTTCGGATGCGCCTCGGTCACGTCGCCGATTAAGCAAAGCTATACGGAATATACGATCTCCATTATAGTTACGGTATATTGAATATGGAGGGGCCTAATGATGATGCGCAACCAAGGCGCAGTGGTCCCGTAGCCATGTACGGGCTTAGCTCTAATCAGAGCAGCTCGAGTGTATTCGAGGATGTGGAGATGGCACACGATGAGGTAGGCTAATTGCATTGTTTAACACCAAGATCGTTTATTCTAAGTTTTGATTGCTTCAGTTATTCTCTGGTCCTATGGCAGAGAGCTTGCCTACAAGCCTCTCGACCTTTTCCCATCGTCGCCAACGCGCAGATTCGACAGCAAGCTTCGCGTACTACAATGAAGAGGATGACGAAGCAGAGCCTGGGTTCATGTATGGCGAAGACGGTGCTGTACCATTTGATATCGACGAGATGCCTCTTGACTTCGAAGATGAAGAGGAAGAAAGTAGTTCGGGAGTCGATCTCGAGAATGGCGATTCGTACGATGATTATTCTATGCGAAGGAGATCTTCAACCCAATCGAGGGGCTCTATTCATGCCAGACTTCTCCGAACAGATAGTGGCGTTACGGATACTAGCGGTCGAGGTTACAGCCGAGTCAGCCAGAAACTACACATGGTCAACGAGGATCTCACCATTGTGATAGCTGGTTTTCGTACGAGTAGACCTGGCTACACTACATATGTTCTTCTGTGTGTTGTGACGTTGGGGCTTGCATACCTCCTTCTACGATGGCTTCCTCGGTGGCAGGTGAAGTTAATCGGCGAGCCATGTCCGCTCCATGATAGCCAGTGGGTGGTGCTTGAGGTAAGTTGTGTTGGAAATTCGTATGCATCAGGCGCTATGCTTACCATCCTATAGGACCAATGGGGTGAAATGACTATACTAGACGTGCAAACGCAGACCTACAACCGTCCTCTTTCAACCGTATTCGGCTCACCCGACAAGATTTTTGCCCAATTGCTAGGAGATGATGCTGATCCGCTATTGCCCGAGCTCCGGGTCCTCAGCTACCGATACGTACGCTTTTTCTACCATCCATTGAAGGGTAAATTCGTTATCTGCAACGGGTGGAAAGATCCTACATGGACTCGCGTACGAGCACTTCGTGCTGGCATTGACGGCGAGGAGAAAGACCACAGGGAACGCGTTTTTGGGACGAACCTCATCGATATCGAGCAGAAGTCCATTCCTCAATTGCTTGTAGATGAAGTAGGTTATTGTTGGCAAAGTATCGGTATGCCGTATAAACTGACAGGCCCTAGGTTTTCCACCCATTTTACGTTTTTCAGATCGCAAGTTTGATCCTTTGGTCATCAGATGAGTACTACTATTATGCCATCTGCATCTTCTTTATGTCTGCAGGTAGTATAATAGCAACTCTAATAGATACACGCGCTGTTCGTCTTCCTTCACCACGAAAATATGCATCGCCACTAATTTTCATTAGACAATGCGACGTCTTCGCGATATCTCTCGCTTTGAGTGTGACGTACGAGTCCTTCGCAACGGCTTCTGTAAGCTTTCTTTTTTATAAAAAAAGGTCTTTTTAGCTATAGGGTATATGGCTGATTATCTCTAAGGGGCCCACGTTTCATCAAGCGACCTGGTTCCTGGTGATGTATATGAGATTAGTGATCCCAGTCTCACCCAGTTTCCTAGCGATAGCTTGCTCTTAAGCGGGGATTGCATTGTCAACGAGAGTATGCTTACAGGCGAATCTGTGCCGGTTTCTAAAATTCCCGCTACCGACGAGACGCTTGAGATTATGAATCTTAGTGCCTCCACAATCTCCCATGACGCTGCTCGTCATTTTCTCTTCTGCGGGACAAAAATCATTAGGGCAAGGAAGCCGCAAGATAATGGCGACGATGAAGCCGTTGCCCTCGCCATGGTTGTAAGGACCGGTTTCAATACAACCAAGGGCTCGCTCGTCCGCTCTATGATGTTCCCCAAACCGTCCGGATTTAAATTCTATCGTGACTCTTTTCGATACATATCTGTTATGGGATGTGTTGCGATGCTTGGATTCGTCGTATCCTTTGTCAACTTCATTCGCTTGGGGCTGACTTGGCATGTGATACTTATCAGAGCATTAGACCTGATTACTATTGCTGTTCCGCCGGCCCTTCCAGCTACACTTACTATAGGGACAAATTTCGCTCTGAGCCGCCTTAAGAAGAAACAAATATTCTGCATCAGCCCGCAGAGAGTCAACGTGGGTGGGAAGCTGGATGTCATGTGCTTTGATAAGACGGGTACGCTCACCGAAGATGGCTTAGATATTCTTGGTGTTCAGCTAGCATCTCAGTCAGCAAAGCGATTTGACGACATCGTCTCAAAAGCGTCAAATCTGGTCCCTAGCACAAGTTTGGATGCTGGCCCTGGGGATAAATATGACATAACTCGTGCTGCTTTGTTCACGATGGCCACCTGCCACTCTCTTCGTTCCATCGATGGTGAACTTGTTGGTGATCCGCTAGACGTCAAGATGTTTGAGTTCACCGGCTGGACGTTCGAAGAGGGTAACCAAGGTAGTACCGAGCAGGAAGATGACGAACAAGGAGGCTTCTCTCCTTCTGTTGCTCGCCCTCCTATGGTACCCCTTTACGATACGGATGGATACGGGACTACCGAAGGCCAAAATGTAAGTTCCACTGCTTAAATGACCTTTGAGTTCGCCTAATGTGTTTTAGGTACCAATCGAGCTCGGAGTCTTGAGATCTTTCGAATTCGTCTCCCAATTACGGAGGGCCAGCGTCATCGTGCGGGCTTTCGGCCAGCAAAGCGGAAATATTTATGTCAAGGGTGCACCTGAATGTATGCGGGATATATGTCGACCGGATAGCTGTGAGTTTTTTAACATCAGTAATTATTTTGTTGTGTCTATACTAATATAGTACGTAGTTCCGGATGACTATGATGAACTCCTATCTTACTATACTCATAAGGGATATCGGGTCATTGCGTGCGCTACTAGATATATCAAAAAGCTATCATGGGTAAAATCTCAGAAAATGAAGCGCGAGGATGTTGAAGCCGATCTTAATTTTGTCGGCTTCATCATCTTCGAAAATAAGCTAAAACCCACGACAGCTGCAGTGCTTAAGGAACTTACGGAGTCAAATATCGGCTCGATCATGGTTACGGGCGACAACATCTTGACAGCCATCAGTGTCGCGAGAAATTGTGGCCTTATTGAGAAAGATGCGCATTGCTTTGTTCCTCATTTTGCTGAAGGTAAGTCGCTACGAACAACCTACATTCTTCATACTCAGCCATAATAGAAAGACGACAGATGAGTCTAGCTTGTCCAATACTAAATCATGAGAAATTTCCCATATGATGTTATTGACCGCTAACATAAGATATACAGGGAACTCTCGCGATCCCAATGCTCGTTTACAATGGGAGAGCATAGATGACCAAGCATACCAGTTAGACGACCGAACCCTACTAGTAAGAGCCTATATGATGACTTCATTAATAATTCAAGCTAATTTGAATGATTGTAGCCTTTACCTGCTCCCGTAGACCGTGATGCTTCCTTACCATACGATATAGACAATCTTAGAAACCACTCTCTCGCAGTAAGCGGCGACATCTTCCGATGGATAATTGACTTTGCTCCGAACGAAGTCATGCAAAGGGTGTGTAATATAACTTTCTTAACCAATTCAACAGTATCCTCCTTATCGGGCGAAGAAGCTAATGAAGCATTAGATGCTTGTCCGAGGCAAAGTCTTTGCACGTATGTCTCCAGATGAGAAGCATGAACTTGTAGAGAAACTTCAGAGCATAGACTATTGCGCTGGATTCTGCGGAGATGGTGCGAATGATTGCGGCGCCCTTAAAGCTGCTGATGTTGGAATATCACTGTCTGAAGCGGAAGCATCTGTTGCGGCCCCATTCACGTCGAGGGTATTCGATATTCGATGTGTTCCCGACGTGATTCGGTATGCTTGCTCCTCCAGGCGTGAACATTGAGCACACCCATGTCGCTAACGTTGTGTCTAGGGAGGGACGAGCTGCTCTAGTAACTAGTTTCAGTTGCTTCAAGTACATGAGCATCTACTCGGCTATACAGTTCACTTCTGTCAGCTTCCTTTACGCCTCAGCTTCGAATTTAGGAGACTTCCAGGTAGGAATATTTCCAGCAACAGCACGTTTTACTTAGTGGCTAACTGGTTTTCAGTTCCTATTTATCGATGTTCTCCTTATATTGCCAATTGCCATATTTAGTAAGTGAAACGGAAAGCATGAGATGAAGCGAAATTGCTAATTCACATACTAGTGGGCTGGTCTGGCCCGTTCCCAGTTCTAAGCAAGAAGCGACCAACGGCGAATCTGGTATCGAGAAAGGTTCTCATACCCTTATTATGCCAGATGGCCGTCTGTATACTTGTACAAACTGCCGCGTGGCTTATCGTGCGGGAGCAAACTTGGTAAGTCTGCCTTAAGGAATTCTCTATAGTATAGTGCTCTAATGCGAATATCATAGGTATATACCCCCTCGGGTAAATCGGGACAAACCTCATATCAAAAATTCGGAGAACACAGCTCTGTTCCTCGTGTCTTGCTTCGAGTATATATTCATTGGTGTGGTTCTTAACGCCGGCCGACCATTCCGACAGCCCATGACTCAGAACTGTAAGTCCTCGATACTCTTGTTTATATGGGGAAAATGCTAACTATCCATATAGGGCCCTTCATGGCCACTATTTTTACGGCTCTAGCCATTACTATATATATGATCTTTATACCGGGCCACTGGATTAGAAATCTGATGCAACTGACCAATATTAGCCCATCATTCAAGCTTACACTACTGGGGTTGGGCGTGGCGTATCTGGTCGCAGCGTGGGTCGGGGAGCACTACATCTTCTCTGGCATTGCTCGAGGAGTTGGCGTGGTGAAAACGGCTGTCACTCGGAAGGCAAAGAAGCGGAAGGAGTATAAGATTATACTGGAGCAGACGAAGGCTTAATCTTTACCTGAAATTTAGCCCCTTGCTCGAGCTTACCAGGGTTGGTGTCAAGGTACGGTAAATAGAACCGTTGTTGCACAAACGAGAAAGAGGAGGTTAGTAGGGGCAAAGCCCCTGGAGCCGATTATATAGCGGTACGCTATGGCCACGCTGGTGATCCGGCGTGACACATGAGGGCACCGCAATAGTTAGAGAATTGGATGTATGGGTACTATAGTGCTCGCTAGGTATAGAAGGCTTTTGAGAAGAATAGGTAAATAGTGTGCATTGTTATTGTATATATACCGAATAGAAGAAATGGTATATACTATCAAAGCAAGATTGATCCAATATGTTAGAACAATAATAGTGATTTGCCGGTGACTGACTTGCTGTATTGTCGATTTACGGAACTAAATTACTATTCGAATAGGTCATTCCCATTCATCTCGTAGTAAATTCAAAGCAGCCGACTACAGCCACCAAGTACTTACCTTAGCTCTTCAATAGTGCTTGAATTACAACTCTTACACATACTCACCCGTCTACGTTGGAATTTCACGGTCGTACAATATAGCACGCAAGGGGCTTTTCATAGCACGAGTAAAGAGTAAAAAATAGGGTATCTATTCCAGAGTAGGGTCTTGTCGAGCCTCTCACGCATTACCGAACTATTTTATTCCGAGCCGGCATCCCTACCCTCGTCCGCGACGCCGTTCTCGGGCCCAGCCCTCGTCCTGGGCACTTCGAACACGACAGCCCCGTTTTTGCCCCCCTTGACTTTCTTCCACATGCCTAGGCGGTGGTCTTTCCCCACCCCGACTACGACGCATAGGCCGTCTTTGCCACGCTCGCCGCGCTCGAATAGAGCGATGTCGTTGACTACGCCTTTGACTAGCCACGAGCGGGCTGTGGCCCCGTTCACGCCGTTGGTTGTTGTCTCTGTGTCTTTGTCTTCGGGGGTGTCTGCGGTAGATGGGTTTCCTAGGATTCCTGCCGGCTCGATTTTCCTCTTGTCGTCGCTTAATCGCCAGACTCGGACGTACCCGTCCCAACTGCCGCTCAGTATGAGGTCGGAGTAAGGCAACGTGCGGAGTGCGGTGATCCACCTAGGCTGCGGAGGCGGTACGACTTTGGGGGTTGGGGCTGTTTCGGCGGATGCTTCCGTCGGCTTTAATGGGTTTTCTAGGCCGTGAGCTTGTGCTAAGATGAAGAGCGGCTTCTTCTTCTGTATGCTCCATAAGGCTAGAGAGCCGTTATCGCTGCCCGTGATGAAGAGCTCATCGTCGATCATCGCGACGCGATCCATGCTGCCTTCTTGGGCTAACGACCGCGGGTCAATCTCTGGCTTCTGCTTCTTGTCGATCGACCCACCGCGGAAGACCAACTGGGTCTCTTCGACGACTTTCCATAAGCGAGCTGTCCGATCTCGTGCACCTACGCTCACGCAACGTTCTTGTGCTAGGGCGTCGATGTCGACGACCTCGTCTTGGTGGCCAAAGAGGGTCTCGACGTACGCCAGCTCATCTAAACTCCATACTTTCACGGTACGGTCTTTAGAAGCCGAATAAAGTTGGTTTGTACCTCGTCGAAACGCTAGACCTGTTACGGCGTCGCGGTGGTGTGTAAAGACGCGCAGGGGCTTCAACGACTTGGCCTCGTAGACGATCAGGCGCTTGTCCGCGCCGCCCGTGACGACGAACTTGCCGTCCTGAGAAGCTGCTACGCATAAGATATCGGCTATATGGCCTTGATAGTTCTTATCATTTGCCTTGGACCGATTCCCCTTGCGCAACGCAACCTTGGTTGGCTGCCGACGCGGAGGAGCAGGAGGCTTTTTCGGCTTCTTCTTGGTAGTTTGCGGGAATTGGTAAACGGGTAAGTCTTGTAACTTCCACTTGACCAAGCATTGGTCTTTTGAGACCGTATACACGTACGGTGCACATATGGCAACAGATGTAGTTGCGAGCGTATTACACCGGAAGAGAGTATGGGACGCCCGGTCGACAGCAAGCTCTAAAGCAATTTTCCTGTACACTTTCCCTTTTGTTTCGGCCACGTCTTCTTGTAGACGCGTTGCTATTATGTCGCGGTCGATATCTTCAGCATTGAAGCCCGTCTCGTCGACTTCTTGCCGGACGTTGTCGAGATATCTTTCTGCAAGCCTCAACCTCTTCTCTGCTGCTGTTTCTCCCTCATTCTCCGATTCTGAATCAGAACCAGGCGCATCCGGCTGTGCCGCGCCATCCTCGCTCTCAGATTCACTACCTGATATAGACTCATCTCGTTCGACTCGTTTTCTAGGTGCAGGTGCGGGTTTCGAGAGCGTCTTCGAAGTCTTAGTGGTCGCGACTCGTTTTTTAGGTCCGTCTATAACAGGTGCTCGTTTCCTTTTTTTCTGAGCGCCAGGAACTGTGAAGAATGACGACATTGTGGTGGTTTACAATGTTTTACTTTAATCAATTCGAACGCGTGTTAGTCGTCTCGTGCCCTCAGAAAATTTCCATCTTTGAAGCAAAAGACTTGGTTCGTAGCTCAGAAAAAAAAAGTTCAACGTCCTGCGGGACACTGACAGGGGACCCTAGGGATACAAAGGTACCTATATGTACTACTATATTCAGTTATGTGATCTAGCCATTGGCTTTAGGTGCCCATCTCATAGCGGGGCGCGCGCGGCTGAGGAACTGTGGCTAGTGTTGTCCGACGTCCGACCTCCACTAGATGATGTCCATTCCAGTCTGAAGCTCTAGATTTGGCAGCCAGCTGCTAGGCTGTAGCTACCTTGCGCGTCTACATAGTACACATTTGCCTACAGCGCCAGTAATTTGAGAACAAGAGCTTCTTCAACACCTACAAACTACATTTGAGTCCATCACCACCTGAACAAATATCCCAAAATGTATGTCACTTATCAATATCATTATAAAATCCTAGTTCAACAGATAGACTGACATTAGCCAACCCAGGGAGGTATTGTTAGGAATCACCGGCAAGGACTTTACCTTAATCGCAGCTTCTAAAGCTGCGATGCGGGGAGCAACCATCCTCAAAGCCTCTGATGACAAGACGAGATCGCTCAACAAGCATACACTAGTTGCATTCTCCGGCGAGGCTGGCGATACGAGTGCGTCAATTCTGGAGAGAATGTGCGGCTCTGAAAGCTAACTGACGCTAGTCCAATTCTCGGAGTATATCCAGGCAAATGCGCAGCTCTATTCGATGCGAAACGAGACAGATTTATCACCTACGGCGTTGGCACACTATGTCCGCGGTGAGCTCGCATCAAGCTTAAGATCTAGAAAGCCGTACAACGTCAACCTGCTACTAGGAGGTGTCGACCCCATCACTCACAAGCCCAGCCTATTCTGGCTGGACTACCTTGCAGCTCTCGCATCTGTTCCCTATGCTGCCCACGGCTACGCACAGTACTACTGCCTATCGATCCTGGACAAGCACCACCACCCGGATATGACATTTGTGCAAGGACTTAAGGTGCTCGAGATGTGTACAGACGAACTGAAGCGACGTTTACCTATTGATTTCAAAGGCATGACGGTCAAGGCGGTTACAAAAGACGGCATTCGGGAGATTGAGTTCAACGACGACAAGATCGTTAAGTGTGCATAAAGCAATATCATTTTCTAGCTGGCAACCCCACGTGTAACATTAGGATTCTAGGCTGGACGAGAAATCGCACAACAGCCTAGTAGCCAAGTCACAGGCTGGCCTATGAAATCTATCAGGTCGGTCATAGCTGCGACCATCCAACATCTTTCGGTTACCACGTATATGGTGAGGGGTTCAAGTTATTCATCACCATACATAGAAAGCCCTGAAGAAATAAATGCTAGCTAGCCAAAGGGGCATAACATGGATAAGATATGCCACGCTATGATAAAATCGTGAGTGGAATGATAGGTCCTATTCGATAGCCTCTCACCCAATAATGGTAAGACCGTATAATGAAGATATACATTGGTCTTATATGTACCGACCGGGTCGTCATTCGAATCTGGGTTGAGTATATAAGATATACGTGCATACGTAGAGACACGGAGACCCAACCCAACCGCGGATCGTAACTCTAGAGATTCCCCCCCTAGTCGTCGCATTCGGCAATCAGGGACTCCTAGCTGAACTGTCATTTATATTTAACTAATAATGATCCATACAGTATACGTCTCTCTCCACCATTCGTGGAAGCTGGCTTTGAAGCAATTTTCCAGGCGGTGTATTTGATTTTTGGGCGGTGAGACTCCTGCATGATGCTTCACCCGTTCACCACGCAGGCGGACTTCCTATTGGAACACAGCAGCCTCGTTGCAGGAGAGTTACATCCGCCTTCCCCTGCTAGCCGCCAATGGTTAGGACGTCTTTAGTCTGGAGAGTTACAAGCCTTATCATTACTGTGGTACTATGCTGGGTATGTTGTAAATCCTAGCTCGAAAAAAGGAAGAAAAAACTCAGTATGTAAGCGTTCAAATCAGCGGTTTTGATCATAGTTTAACCTAGTCATGTAACACATATGTATGACTATAACGCATATAACGCATATAACGGCAGCTGATGATCCACCAAACCCTATTACGTATGCATGGCAGCATCTTGAAGAGAGTTGCAACTAGGGCTGCCAGGGGCTGCCTACATAGCAGCCTAGCAGCCTAGCAGCCTAGCAGCCTACATGTAGGTTAGTTGTCTTGGGTTTGTATGTACATACATAGACCCGGGACTTTGGTGGCGACATAAATCAGGCACACATCATCGAATTGCCTAACAAATAGCAACGTGTACCTCTGATTATGCTTGCTATGTACGCTTCCTATCTAAGCTGAGAGAAACGGTTGGCAGGTTGAGTGAGAGCCAGCCAAAGGGTGCGAAGGGTGCGAAAGGTGCGAAAGGTGCGAAGGGTGTGATAAGTGACCCCCTCATCGGACCATACCGAGATTCGGATAGATGTAGAAGGTGTTCACTCCACGGGGTGAAAAATGATCAAGTTAAGACCTCGTGTAGTTGCCACTGGAACGTACGTATTGAACTATCGAATTATTCAGATTCAGATTTATTTTATACACATACCATAAACAGATGTAAGAATAACTTCTAGAATATACGACATGATTCTATTACGTAGCAATCCTATGACGGGAAGTTGACCAACTTGAACTTGGTGCATGCTTAAGCAATCTAAGGTTGCAGCAACTGAAGTTTTCTAGGTAGAGATTTGGGTTAAAAGGTGCTGCAGTAGAGGTGGTATTCTAGCCGATTTGGGTGAGATTTCTCGACTATTTGCAACCCCCAAGTTTCCATTGATCCAAGGCTCTTTCCTCACAAAGGGAGGCAAAGGAAATAAAAATTGTCGCAGTTACCCGAACCAGGAAGGGATAGATACATTGCAGACATAAAGTGTATAGAATGTATAATAAACGCCGTAGCCAAGATAGACTGGGGGCAATCGCTAGGTACTAGTTACTTGATAATGTTAGCTGACATCCCACTTTCCGTAATACCACTTATGTTGTAATTGCATATAATTGCTAACAATTTCCTCTTTAGGTATATCGATACCGAATAGTTGCCCCCATCTCACTGCTAAGTCGACTGCTATTGGCAACTACAGTTGCAACGTGCCTACCCAGTCTAGGTAGTCTAGGTACCTTAGTCACGGACCAAGCGCTAACGCGTTCTCGATTTTCGACACAACTTCAAAACTTCCTGAATTTTTTTCATCTGATCCGATTCTTCTTCTCCCCCACAATCCCTTTGCCATACCCAACCCTCAAACACACGGCATAATCACATCCCTCCCCCCCCCTGAAAAAGCATTCTGTGTTTTTTTTCTCTTCCGTTCAGGGCCTTATTTTTCCTTGAAAAGATCTGGTTTTACTTTCTTTTCTCAAGGGACCTCGGAAGGCATCTATTACTAGACTTTGGTGTGTGATCACTTACTGGTTCATACGTCGACTCTGACCAACGACCCTGCATTTGATTCTCTTAATAATATTGAGAGAGAAGGTGCATATCGTCGTAGTTTCCTCTTCTACCGGCAATTAATACCATCTTTGTTGGTTCCTTACGACGACATCAGGTTTAAAATTTTCAAATCTGCCCGTACTACCTTACCTCGCCCCCCCTTCTCTTCTTCTGAACTCGTTCGTTCTTTTGAGAGAGAATTAATCGGCTGGGTTCCGTACGAGAAAATTTTCTTCGACAAGCACATACATCAACGTACAATACCTATCGCATATATCATCTTGCAAACACTACGTCAGTATGGCTGATCAACTTAACATGGGCGGCTTGAGCCTGGGCGACCAGCAACAAGCCTCTACACCTCGTTCTTACATCCCGCCTCACATGCGAGGCAAGGTCGGTGCCCCTGGTCCTGGTAGCGGTCCTCCCCCTCCCATGGGCGCTGGCGGTCCTCCACCTAACATGAACGGTCTCAACAGCAGCGCGTGGGCTGGGTAAGTAATTCGCTCTTTATTATTGTACTTGCACTTGATTACAACCCTTGTCAACGTATCATTTCGTCAAAGTATTGAATGAACAAGCATTGAGCGTCTGCTAATATTACATCTATAGTAACAACAATTTCGACGCTCGACCCGCTCCTGGATGGACAACCGGACCCGATTACCCGCCTCCTCAGCAACAGCAACAACCGCCGCCGCAGCAGCCGCAGCAGCAGCAGCAGCAGCAACCGCGTCAAGGAGGCTGGAATAACCGACAGTTCGACCGTAATGCCTACGGCAACCCATCTACTGGCGGAAACAGCGGTGGTGCTGGCGGCGGTGGCGGCGGCGGCGGCGGTGCCTACGCTCGAGGTTCTGGCGACGGACAGTGGCGCGACGGCAAGCATATTCCTGGTCCCCCTAACCCCCGCATGGAGCGTGAACTGTTCGGCACGCCGGATGACCCTTCCAAGCAGCACACCGGTATCAACTTCGAGAAGTACGACGACATTCCTGTCGAGGCCTCCGGCCATGATACTCCTGACCCTGTTCTTACTTTTAGCAATCCCCCGCTTGATGACCACTTGATCCGCAACATTGAGCTAGCTCACTACAAGGTTCCGACCCCCGTTCAGAAGTACTCGATCCCCATTGTCATGGGTGGCCGAGATTTGATGGCTTGTGCCCAGACTGGTTCTGGAAAGACTGGTGGTTTCCTTTTCCCCATCCTCTCCCAGGCCTTCCTTACCGGCCCTTCTCCCGTGCCTGCCGGTGCTCCTGGCGGTGGCTACGGTCGTCAGCGCAAGGCTTATCCCACATCTCTTATCCTTGCTCCAACTCGTGAACTGGTCTCTCAGATTTACGAAGAGTCTCGCAAATTTGCCTATCGATCCTGGGTCCGACCCTGCGTGGTATACGGTGGTGCTGACATCGGCTCTCAACTTCGTCAGATCGAGCGCGGCTGTGATCTCCTTGTTGCTACACCTGGTCGCCTTGTCGATCTCATAGAGCGAGGTCGCATCTCTCTCCAGAACATCAAGTATCTGGTTCTAGATGAGGCTGATCGTATGCTGGACATGGGTTTCGAGCCTCAGATCCGTCGCATTGTTGAAGGCGAAGATATGCCCGGCGTTCAGAGCCGACAAACTCTCATGTTTTCGGCCACTTTCCCCCGGGATATTCAAATGCTTGCCCGCGATTTCCTTAAGGATTACGTCTTCCTTTCAGTTGGACGTGTGGGCTCAACCTCTGAGAATATTACTCAGAAGGTCGAGTATGTTGAGGATAGCGACAAGCGCTCTGTTCTTCTAGATATTCTACACACTCATGGCGCTGGCCTCACCCTTATCTTTGTCGAGACGAAGCGTATGGCGGACTCTCTATCCGATTTTTTGATCAACCAGAACTTCCCCGCCACGTCGATCCACGGTGATCGCACACAGCGCGAACGTGAACGCGCTCTGGAGATGTTCCGAAACGGACGATGTCCTATTCTAGTTGCCACTGCTGTTGCCGCACGTGGCTTGGATATTCCCAACGTCACACACGTTGTCAACTATGATCTACCTACCGATATTGACGATTATGTTCACCGAATTGGTCGTACCGGTCGTGCAGGTAACACGGGTCATTCCACAGCATTCTTCAACCGGGGTAACCGTGGTGTTGTACGAGACCTTATCGAGCTGTTGAAGGAAGCCAACCAAGAGGTTCCGACCTTCCTTGAGACTATTGCTCGAGAAAGCTCCTACGGTGGTAGCCGTGGCGGACGGGGTGGTGGCGGCCGCGGCCGTGGCCAGGGTGCCAACCGCGATTTCCGAAAGTTCGGTGGTAGCGGCTTCAATGGCGGCGGGGGTGGCGGCGGCGGCTTTAGTGGCCCTCCGCAGTCCAACGGCTTCAGTGGCGGCGGTGGTGGTTACAACGCTCCTCCTAGCCAGGGCTACGGCGGAGGCTACAGTGGAGGTGGTGGCGGCGGCGGCGGCGGCGGTGCACCAGGCTATGGCGGCGGTAGCTACGGCAACCCTGGCGGAGCAGGCGGCCAGGCTTCCTGGTGGTAATTTTGATGATATCGTCATGCGCGCCGATATATTCCCTCTATTCCGCAACCCGCATGCGGCGACGGAATTGGCACATTTGCAATGCGGTACATAGATTTCACGGACTCATCTTCTGTTTTTTTCCAATCGAGTTACGCAGGTCTTTTCTTTTTTTAGTTGGCATTTCGACACTTCCCTCGACATACTCCTTTCTACGGCATACCCGACTTCCAGCCTCCAATCTGGATCGGCAGATACGAGTTCTACGTGATAGGACTCTGGCATACGATAGATGGCATCTGTCTTTATTTCGGCTGTTCTCCTCTCAACTTGATACCCATAGAAGACTGCGAGGAGGCATATGCGAGCAGCTACGTGAGACGTTTGGAGGTCAAATCAGTATCTTGACCAAGCATCCTTCGGGGATATTCATCACTTAGAGTAGTGCCGTGCTACAGACGCGGCGACACCTTACGACGATGACGATCTTCCGCTTTGATGTACCCCGTATTTGCCTTTTGGAAGCCGGCCGAGATTCTTTCTCGTTTTCCCATAGAATGGGGTAATGCGTTTTCGCATGGCCGTGGAATTGTGTTGATAGCATATTCATTCATAGACAAAAGTGGATTTCTCGGCTCTCTGGTTGGTAGGGCTCTTACTCAAGAAGGCTCGCCATAGCGAGGGAACCAAATAGAGGGCAATGAACATAGAATGGTAATCTTCGGTGGATCGAGCAACAAAAAACGGCGTCTCGGTGAGCAGGCATATGCTCCAGATCTCTCCAAAGTTAGGAGAGTAAGTAGTAGTTCTGGAATCTGCTCTGACGATAAGGGCATAGGGAATTATTTTAGATTCCATCTGCCACCAATGGTAGTGCTGTCGCAGACATTGGCTGAGACGCTTTCAGGCCCTTTGATGTTCTTCGCGCTGTGGTGGTCCCGTTAGAGGATCCATCTACGACGGACTGAGAACTTCCAAATAAAAAAAAGTTCTTCTTTATTTACAACTATTATAATGCATCGTGAAATTGTTCAATTTGTTCCCAGTGGTATGGAATACTTTGCAAATAGATTTCCCTCGTTTATAGCTATTATAAGGGATAACGTAACATACGTATTCATGTAAATGAGTTACGTTGAATACTTTAGGTACTCAGGTAACATTAAGAGAGATTTTATGCAGCGTAAGGCTATGTTACTTCACCCTAGGTAATGATCCTTTTCCTTTTCATTCATTATCTTTCCCGTCCAAGGTTTCCCTTAATCATTATTATTATCAAAGATAATCTATTTACCTATGTCAATAGGTTATCTTGGGTAAGATGGAAAGAATCTTAATTAATTGGAATTCATTGAATTAGACAGGTACATACCTAATCTTTGTTGAGCTAGCCTTCTGTGGCGCCGTGCTGTGGCTAGAGCCCATCAAACCTCCTGCCCGTGCGATGCCCCACTGCAACCTCGAATACGTTTAATTGATAAAGTTAGCCTACCTACGTACGGATCCGTACTTCGTACTACGTACCTACCAAAGTGCTAGAGCAACCGGCGCCCAGTAACTTTCAGGTATGCAAGGTACCTACATACCTCTCTGAATAAGGTGACGCGACGTGAGCAGGTACGGCGTGAGCACTTTGATTCCAACACTTTTTTTTCTTTCCTTTTCCTTTCTCAGTTTCAACCCATCGACCTTCGCATCCTTCATACTGCAAGGCTTTGTCATTTCATCTCAAACTTTCAATTCAATAATGCCTTAACGATAGTCTGGCAACCCTCGCCTTAATTGAAGGCACTTCTTCTTTCTTTACGTTCTTTAGACATTTACCATAAAACTTGTCGCCGACTGTTGTACTACAAGATCGGCCTACACCACTCTCTCTCATTTACCTACTAACCTAACATCCTACATCTTTTTCAATCACCGTCCAAATTTGCGATGGCTTCAAGAGACGGAACACCAGATCCAAGCCGCTGGTCGCGCGCATCCAGCGCTGCCCCAAGAGATAGCACACCCGGTGATAACCTCGAGGCTAGCATCATTAGGTCTGAATCCGGACATAGCAGCAAGCGACCCAAGAACAAATCCATCGGTGGCGCAGCAGCATCCTCATCATTCCCTACAGTAGGCAAAATCAGACACCTAAAAAAAGAGGATGGAGAGCCGCTGTGGAGAAGAGATATTCAATACGATTTTCTTAAGTCTGTTTTCGATGATGACAGAAAGGTCTTCACCAACAGTTACGAACCCGTAGGAGATGGCAAAGAGAAGCAGAGCTTTGCCGACCTATACATTGATACGATGGCCAGAAGCAGCAAGACGAGTAAGGTTCTTAGGGATAAACTACTTAGTGACAGGGAGGCCGCAAAGAGCATGGCTATGGTGTGCTTGCTTGTCAACGTGGGTCGCATGAATACGACGCTTAACTGTAATGACATTCCTACCGCTCGCTTATATTACTATCGCTAATGACATTTCCTTAGTTTTCCCCGAGATGCGAGCTCAACTCCGAACGTATCATGCTATCCCGTCCTTACAAGCCCATCAAGATGCATCGGCCTACAAACAGCTCCAAGATGCGCCAAGACTGAAGTCTATCTTGAAAGGTGCCGCTGAGGATCGACCTGAACCACATGAACTCGGGGAATTTAAAGGAAAGGACCCGCCTCGATCGAACCCAGTGAACCTCATCTTCCTCATATGTCAGCAAGCATCCTATATCGCAGAATTACACTTCCCTCCTGGTGGTGAATTCCATGACCTAATTATGAAGACAAATTACACGAGCAAATCCCGTGCGAGGGCATTTTTATGGCTAATGTGGTTCTATCTCGAGTCAGACTTCACTGAGGAAGGCTGTGAAGAGAATCCATTTGGTCCTGGTGTCGACTATGGCACCGAAGTGGCGAATCAAGGCGTCCCGCGGATGGAAGAAATGACGGCAGACGAAGAGGATCGCGAGAATATCGACCCGCACGAAGAGATTGAGTTCGGTCGTGAGAAGCAAAACCATAGAGCCAAAATAATAGCAGCCGACCAAGCCTACTTGGCAGACCATCAGAATAAGCGTGGCTCTAGAGGACGGGTCTTGGCTGATGAAGGGCCAACGGCCGCTATCCTCCCTCGAATACGCCCATCAAAACATGAGTCGGATATGGATAGCACACGATCCACTCCTCCACCTAGAGCCTTGTCCCGCCTTGGTGCTAGCAATACTGGACGACGAGGCGGAGCATCCCTGAAGAACTTGATATTCGACGGTTCTTCACCTGCAGGGCCGGGATCCCACGTTATCGAGGGCATCGTTCCTCGGAAGCCGCGTCCTCCCACAGCGCACCAACTAGCAGTAGAGCGGAACCGAAACCAGCGAGTTGAACATATCCTCGGTCGTGGGCTACGCAAGCAGCATCATCGTGCCCGAAAGGCACGTCGACAGGAAGGTGCGATCATACGTGCTAAACGTCGTCTAGCTGCCATGAAGGATGCCCTCGTAGACAGCGATGAAGAGGAATATATGGTATCGCATAGGGAGCATAAGCACCTCTTCATAGACCAAGGTTTTGGTGGTCTTTGCCAACTTCACCAAGAAGACGACGATTTCGGCGAAGAGTTCGCGTCGTACTCGGCGGCATTGAGAAGAACGGATCGACGGCTTCGGCGCTGGGATGGTCGACCCGAATTAGGTGTCGTACTAGCTTCTAAGAAGCGTACTGCAGGCCCACCCTCTGATTACGCCTCACCTGACCCGCATGGCGAACGTGGCAGGAATGGCAGCCCGGAGAAGACAAATACAATCAGGATCAAGCAAAACGGCAACACTAATGGTGATGTCACAATGGAAGACGCAGACGACCTGGATCCTATGGAGAAAGAACTCTTGGGTATTGGCAGCGGCGGCGAGGAAGGTGAAGGTGAAGGCGAAGGCGAAGGAGAGGGCGACGGCGACGGTGAAGGGGAGGGTAAGGATGATTCTGAGGATATCGATATTATTGGTAAGGCGTTACTTGGACTTGACGGTTCGGATGGCACGGACAGTTCGTAGTGCTTTTACAGGAGGTGAACGTTTGATTTCGGCATGATTGATCAATATCATTCATAGTTGACGACGCGTTACTGCTGTTTATTCTACGTCTTCGGCGAGCTTGGTAAAGCTTCGCAAGACGCTTGTACATGTAGGTGATTACGGAAAAGGATGGTTATCAGAGGTGGCTTAGACGAAAGAGCTAAACAGTGAGCTTTGAGCTAAATGATAATATGCGAGACTTAAAAAAAGGAAGAAAAAATATGCCCTATTGGCTCCTTTGCCTTAGGGTTTTGATATGAGTGATAGGGTGTAGCACCCAGGTGTATGATAATGTGTCTCTTCGACTAGCAGTGTACTAATTCTCCGTTGCAACTTAGCACAGTAGATACCTGATACATGGCTTCATTAACCTAGAGAAAAGAGGATAGCCTCTATAATGCCAAAAATCAACTATTGAAGATTTTAAAGAGATGCTCCGAGACCCTTGTTATACTAATGAGTAGTAGTGAAGTTAATGTGTCAAGAGTGAATTATGATAGGAACTAACAGTCATTGATACGCAATGCTGTATATTAATACGATTTAAGACAACTGGTATAGGTGCCTTTATTTTCACTTATTAAACCATCATTTTTAGGGGCTGCAATCTACAACTAGGACGGGGTCGTGTAGCGTTGCGGTTCTCACCTCGTACATACAGATGCTCCCGCAGGTAAACAAGATTCTAGGTTACAAACGATACATGTCTACATAGGATCAGCTTACTTATTAGTCAGAGTCTAGCAGAGGGAATGTTGTCATTTGTAATCTTTCTCGCAACATGGGTATACGACGCAGACATCATGTCGGTTAGGCAGATCAAAGTCGCGTATATACATGTAAAATGGAGCAGTCCTGAGTTGTATTATAAATCAGCAATTGTTATGTTATTGCAAGTCTACTACTAGGTAGGTAGGTATTCAAGAGCTAGTCCTAACTCTGCAGTAGTGCGAGCCTAGACTTGTCGGGATGGAACTTGCTGGCTCGGGACCGCCTACGGATACGGCGTTATGGCGTCCGATGTGGGCGGGTCCGAGAAAGCTTAACTTTTCCCCACTGGTGCGCAACAACACATACCACAATAGTAAGTTAATAGGAGAGAGGAGACAAAGCGCATTAATTAATAATGTATTATTGCCCGAGACTTTAAAAAAGAGATGATGACATAACTTTTCTAATGCAACAACTGCCATTGCACGTTCTAAAGTCAACCCCGGGATTCGGATTCTCTAGGTAGTCTTCAAAGCCGTGCCGTGCTAAGGTTAATTTATACATACATAGGTAGGTAGGTATTAGCCAGGAGTTGAATCCCGCGAGGTATGTATGTGTTCGTAGGACGGAATTCTTCTAATCCGCATCTTGACCGACATTATGACTGCATTCTTCCCGTCAATGCGCCGGTCGCAAAGTGATCCTATTCGTGGTGCTAGATAGGTAGGTATGCAAGTGTTATCACCCGTCTCTAAACACTAGATGCGTATAGGGGTAGATACGGTTGGGAAACAACTACCGGGATTGGCTCGGCTGACTTGCGTATACATGGTTGTATTCCTCGTGGCAACCTCGAATCGGTGTATTGCCTACCTAGTCTTTGTCTAGGTTATGCACCTAAGGTATGTAGGTAGGTTGGTTATGTATGTAGTAGACTAATGTAGGTATTATATGGGAACTTGGTTAGTAATGCTCTTTCCAGGTGGAGTAGTATGCCGGGTAGTATGTATGTAGTGTGTGTATGTAAGTGTAGCTAGCGGGGCCGATTAATCAAGGCATCATATTAAGGTAAAAAGGGTCCTGGGAGGTCCTTCCCAACCGTTTTATTTCAACCAGGTTAGTAATTGTTACTAGTAATTGTTCTAATTCCTTCTACTCTCGCTTACTTACATACCTCTCAGTTCATCTAGCCTAGACTAGGTAAACAGTCGTGTAAGTGTGTAACGGAGAAGTGGCCGGAATTTACTCTCATGTGTTGGTAATAGACTATTACTACCAGACATCCCCCATTTTCACCCGTCGCTTATATTGTTGCTCTTACTACTCCTACTACTACGTTGCTACCCTATTCTCCCAAGATCATCCGCAACCGCTACTTTTTGCTTCATACTCAATAGATAAACCAATTTATTAAACCTGTCTCAAGACCTTATCCAAGCTATAGGATAGCTATAGGATAGCTATAGGATAATTGTGTAACGGCTCACTTATACTTGCTATACCTACGTCACTCTCGCATTGCCTTTGCGAGTAAGTGCTGGACCGCTTTTTTGGATATACCATGGCAAATGAGGCTGAGGATAAGGAGACAAAGCCCGTCGATCCACTTACAGATGTCAATAACACCACCAACTCCGAGCCGGCCTCGGTCTATGAGGATCCCGACGAGGAGATCCGTAGACAAGAAGAGTCCGATGAGAAAAGAGCCGGCCGCGAGGAATTAAAGCGTATTCAAAGCTACGCCACCGACACGAGCGCAATCACTCGCACAACCTCGAGAGCTTCCGTGCCAGCAACTAAGAGGCCATGGTATAAAACACCAAATCCGCTACGATGGGGTTCAATACCCCCTATTCCCAAGGAGCGCCAAGTCTCGAGGGAGTACAAAGCTAGCTTCTGGAGTAAACTAACATTTCAATGGATGGCTCCCATGATGGAAGTAAGAACTCGTACTGATATGTCCCGCTTGGTCTCGCCGTATTGATACAAGTATTTAGGTCGGGTACAAACGGCCCCTAGAGCAAGATGATCTCTGGCTGGTGAATCCCAATCGGAAAGCCGATAGGATGACGGGTAAGGCGAGAGAATCCTTCGAAAAACGGAAAAAGAATGGTGACAAGTACCCCCTACTCTGGGCGCTCCACGAGACCTTCTTCTGGGAGTTCTGGATCGGTGGCTTCTGTCAACTTAGCTCGTCCATTTTTCAAGTCATGTCTCCTTTCACTTTGCGTTACCTCATTGAGTTCGCTCAGGAGGCCTGGGACGCATCTCAAACTGGCTCGCCGCCGCCCCAAATTGGCACGGGAATAGGCCTGGTTATCGGCGTAACTGCTATGCAGATCCTGCAGAGCTTAGGAGTCAACCACTTCATATATCGCGGTATGATAATCGGGGGGCAGACGCGCGCCGTCCTAATTAGCCTCATCTTCGAGAAGTCCATGGTACTCTCCGGCCGGGCAAAGGCCGGAGGCAAGGAGGGTGTCGATAACCCAACAGGGAATGGCCAGGGGGGGAAAGGAAAAGAGAACACAGCCAATAAGACAGAAAAATCAGAAAAGGACATGAAAGGAGATAAGGCAGGCATTTCTGGTGACGGCACTGGCTGGAGCAATGGAAAGATCGTGAACTTGATGAGCGTTGACACCTACCGCGTGGACCAAGCTAGTGCCATGTTCCATATGATTTGGACGGCACCTATTGCTTGCATCATAACTCTCATCGTCCTCGTGATCAATCTAACGTACAGCGCTCTGTCCGGCTTCGCGCTCCTCGTGATCGGTGTTCCGGCATTGACCAGAGCAATCCGCTTGCTATTCCGGCGCCGTGCTGCTATTAACAAGATAACGGACCAACGAGTAAGCCTAACCCAGGAGATTCTTCAGTCAGTCCGGTTTGTCAAGTATTTCGGGTGGGAAGGGGCTTTTCTCGAACGCCTCAAAGATATTCGAACTCGAGAGATCTACGCTATCCAGGTCCTCCTTGCTATTCGAAATGCCATCAATGCCGTCAGCATGTCGCTTCCTATATATGCTTCTATGCTTTCGTTTATTACCTACTCGCTCACCGATCACGGTCTCCCAGCCGCGCAAGTCTTCTCGTCCCTCGCGCTCTTTAACGGCTTACGTATGCCCCTGAACTTGCTCCCCTTGGTTATTGGTCAGACGGTAGATGCTTGGTCGTCACTCAAACGTATTCAGGATTTCATGCTATCTGAAGAGCAGGAGGAGGACGTCATCTTGGAGCCCGAGGGAAAGAATGCAGTTGAGATGCATAATGTTAGTTTTACCTGGGAAAGGACGCCGAGCCAGGAATCTGAAAAGTCGGTTATTGCTGGCGGGGACAAGAAAGGCAAGAATGGACCTCAGCAAAAAGGAGCGAAGCAAAATCAGAAGCCAGATAACAATAATGGATCACCGGAGGAAAACGCCGAGGATACAGCAAGCACGCTTGTGGAGGAACGTGAACCGTTCAAGCTCCAGGAATTGAATGTTGAGATTGGCCGGAATGAGCTGATTGCTGTTATTGGAACTGTCGGAAGCGGGAAGAGTTCCTTGCTCGCTGCGCTTGCTGGCGATATGCGGAAAACATCAGGTGAAGTGGTGCTGGGAGCGTCTCGAGCTTTCTGTCCGCAGTATGCCTGGATTCAGAACACGAGTGTCCGAAATAACATTCTCTTCGGGAAAGAGATGGATCGCGAGTGGTATAAAGAGGTCATCAGAGCGTAAGTCATGTTGGACAATGTTGAAGGAAGGGAAATACTAATTTGTTATCAGCTGTGCTCTACAACAAGATTTGGATATGCTTCCCAACGGAGACGCTACCGAAATAGGTGAAAGGGGAATCACTATCTCAGGCGGACAAAAGCAGCGGCTTAACATTGCCCGAGCCATCTATTTCGATGCTGATATCGTGCTTATGGACGATCCGCTCAGTGCCGTTGACGCTCACGTTGGTCGGCACATCATGGACAACGCTATCCTAGGTCTCCTTAAAGACAAGTGTCGTATCCTTGCCACGCATCAATTGTGGGTTCTTAATCGCTGTGATAGAATCATCTGGATGGATGGCGGCAAGATGCAAGCGATCGACACATTTGACAACCTAATGGCGAACCACTCGGGTTTCAGGCACCTGATGGAGACAACGGCTTTGGAAGAAACGAATAAGGAAACACCGGCTATCGTCGAAGAGAAGACGGGCGGCGATAAGGACAAGAAGAAGAAGAAGCGTGGTCAAGGGTTAATGCAAGCAGAGGAGCGAGCAGTGGCGAGCGTCCCATGGTCTGTTTATACTGCCTATGTTCGAGCTTCGGGAAGTATTCTCAATGCTCCGCTCACCTTGTCCGTGCTCCTACTTTCCCAGGGCGCCAATGTCATGACAAGTTTATGGCTTTCCTACTGGACGTCAGACCATTTTGGCCTAACGACGGGGGTATATATCGGTGTTTACGCCGGCTTAGGCACGCTACAAGCCATGCTGATGTTCGCCTTTTCCATTCTACTGACCATATACGGCACAAATGCTAGCAAGACTCTTCTCAGACAGGCCGTGTCGAGAACCCTCCGAGCACCCATGTCGTTCTTCGACACGACGCCCCTAGGTCGTATAACGAATCGGTTCTCTAGGGATGTTGATGTTATGGATAACAACTTGACTGATGCGATGAGGATGTATTTCCTCACGTTAGCCATGATAATAACCGTGTTCGCGCTGATCATTGCTTTCTTCCACTACTTTGCTATCGCATTAGTTCCGCTCGCCATTCTCTTCGTGCTTGCGGCATCGTACTACCGAACTTCGGCGAGAGAAGTAAAGCGCTTCGAATCAGTGCTTCGATCTATCGTGTTTGCTAAATTCGGCGAGGGTCTCAGCGGTGTGGCATCTATACGCGCATACGGATTAAAGGATCGTTTTATCGGCGATCTTCGAAACGCCATCGACGAGATGAATTCGGCATATTACCTAACGTTTTCAAACCAGCGGTGGTTATCCGTGCGCCTGGACGCTATCGGGAACGCGCTCGTGTTTACCACGGGCATCCTCGTGGTCACGTCTCGGTTCGATGTTTCACCATCGATCGCCGGTCTCGTGCTCTCGTACATCCTATCGATCGTGCAGATGTTACAGTTCACGGTTAGGCAGCTAGCCGAGGTGGAGAACGGCATGAATGCCGTGGAACGTCTCCAGTACTACGGCACACAGCTCGAGGAGGAGGCGCCAGAGCACACGATCGACGTCCGTCCCACGTGGCCCGAGAAAGGCGAGATTATCTTCGATAACGTCGAGATGCGGTATCGTGCGAACCTGCCCTTAGTTCTTAAGGGCCTAAGTATGAATGTCCGCGGTGGCGAGCGTATAGGTATCGTGGGACGAACCGGAGCCGGTAAGAGTTCAATCATGTCGACTCTATTCCGCCTAGTCGAGATTTCAGGGGGCCACATCTACATCGACGGCCTAGACATCTCCACAATCGGCCTGCATGACCTACGCTCCCGCTTAGCCATCATCCCACAGGACCCAACGCTCTTCCGCGGGACGGTGCGGAGTAACCTGGACCCCTTCAACGAGCACACGGACCTAGACCTCTGGTCCGCGCTCCGCAAAGCTGATTTAGTCCCCGCCGACGCAAACATCGACGACAAGGACCCCTCACGCATCCACCTAGACAGCATAGTCGAAGAAGACGGATTAAACTTCTCGCTCGGACAACGACAATTGATGGCGCTGGCACGTGCCCTAGTCCGCGGGTCCCAGATCATCGTGTGCGACGAGGCGACGTCGTCGGTGGACATGGAGACGGACGACAAGATCCAGAAGACGATGGCGGTCGGGTTCCGCGGCAAGACGCTCTTGTGCATTGCGCACCGGCTGCGCACTATTGTCGGGTATGATAGGATATGTGTTATGGATGCGGGACGCATTGCGGAGCTGGATTCGCCGATCGAGCTTTGGAGACACGGGGGTATATTTAGGAGCATGTGCGATAGGAGCGGTATTCGGGAGGAGGATATTTTGGTAGCTACGAGGGGGCTTAAGGGGGAGGAGGAGGAGGAGGATATTGGGGAAGGGTTGAGAGGAGGGAGCGAGAAGGATGATGAGGTTTAGATGATAGAAGGCTGGACGAAGGTAAACCGATGGGTGGTGATATGATATGATATGATACAGATGGGATACGGTACGATGCGATAGGACGGGCCTTGGATAGAAGAAAAGTTAATATTGGGTAGATGTGGGGTATACCTAGGCAGGTAGCGATACACGGATATATAGGAGGCTTAACTGTTAATATTATGCCTATATATGCGGTTTTGTGTGTTGTTAGCGTCGTCGTTGTCGTTGCTGTTGGAGTGATGTCTATGTCTTATATATACGTACTGAGAACCAATAAGGCTAGTTATGATATTAGGAACGAACTGTTGAAGGGATATTATAAGCGTTTGGAGGGGAATGAGTGAAAACCTAGGTAGTTTAGATATAAGGACAACATGTATATCGATAAACGTTTCCAGCTCGTTGTTGTTCTTGTGATATAAATGAGAAAAACTAACCTAACCTAGGTAGATAAGTGAGAAAGAAGGCTATGTGTAACCACTAACTACGTGTAAAAACCCAAAGACGCAAGGGAGAATAGTGCTCGACTTGCTTGTATATATATATATCTGCTCTGTCTTGGCCCGTTTATAACGCAGGGGGTTTCCTAGTAGTTGTCGTGTTTAAGCAGGTTGCAATACTTACCTACGTACATGTATATAGTTGTCAAGTTGCAACGATTCGTACTTGACTAACCTAGGTTGCACTCTTATATATATCTAGGTTACCTATCTACCCCCTTACACCCACGTCCAACATCACGACTTACACGACAACAACTATCGTAGTTGTATCAGAACATACCTACTTACTTGTCCACACCTACCTATGCTACTTGATTCGATACCCCTTACATGGATGGGATCCCGCATCCCATCTGCACACAAGCTCTATATATCTGCCCATCTCCCCACAGCATAGGTATGCACATACATGTGGAATCTCTGCTCATTTCCTCTCCCTTTTTTTGATTAAAAAAGTAAGTATGTAATAAGTAATAACTACCAAACTATGCTATACTATACTATACCGTAGTAATAGATATAGTAGCACCAAGGCCGACCCAATGTTGCCTTTGCCTAAACTCCAACTCTAATGCCCATTACACACACGTACACGCGTTTGTTTATTTTACAGCAAGCAACGATACCTAACAAGCCAGGGGCTGAAACCCAACGAATATATTTGTCTGTCCGATCGATCGACGATTGTCCTCACCGCCGAATACCCAATCCCCCCCCACTGCTTTACAAGGATTGGTTCGTCTGGCCCCGTCCCGGATCATTGCTTGGAATAATAAAAGCTTTCTCTCAGCGATATTCTGCGTGGAAGAATTTGTAAATGCCCAAACACCTTAGCCTCCCTTTTCCAGACTCCGCTGAAGCAGACCCCTTGCCAGATATCTAATGCCGGGGTTGTGATGAACTCCAGGTCTGGTGGTGGCTAGGTGGTGGGAACTGATTTTTCGGGTCGTCTAATAAATCTTCCAAGAAAGCGCTAGGTGCCCGTCCGCTGGGTGGTCGGTTTAGATTCAGCGAGCTCGCGCTCATGTTTCGTTGTGCTAAAGTCCCACGAGGTGCCAGACTGGGAGACTCGGGCGGGGTGTGTCCAAGAGGTCGCGGGTGACCGCGCGAATCAGGCCGCAAGTTCGTCAGACTAATATTATGACTATGGCCCTGCGGAGAACCCGCCCCGGCGGCATAGAAACCGGAGGGTAAGAACCGGGATTCACGATTACCGCCGGACGCAGTAGGAGCAGTGGGCGAAAAGAAAAGATTGGACTGGCTCGGGGTTTGCGAGGGGATGGGTCCCCGCGTTGTTCTTCGCACGCCACGACCTGACCCGCCGTTACCAAGCGAGGCCGAAGATGCCTGGTCGGTATACTTATAGAACGGTGGCGGTTGCGGCGGAAAGGTAGCCTTGTCGTTAGCAAGTTGCTGAGCCAATGCCGCCCTCTTAACCGAGCGGTGCAGAAGACAAGCGACGACCGCGCGCCATACCAAGACAGCAACCCCGAAAGCACCTAGGATGGCTCCGACTGCGATGAATACGGTCCCTTCCGGTACGCTTGACGGCTGCATAAACGGGGCATTATTCGTAGGAGGAACGGAAGGGGCGGGATAACTATATTGACCAGGGAGAGTAGGAAGCGGTCCATCACCATCGGATGAAGTTGAAGTGGTAATAGGTGGAGGAGTATCGGTGGACGAAGGCTCCGTTGTAGCACTAGACTCGGTCGACGTTTCCGTCGGGGTCTCGGAGGGTTGATCGGATGTGGGAGAGTCCGTCTCGGTGTTCGTATCCGTCTCCGTCGGCGTTGGAGTTGGCGTAGGAGTAGGCGTTGGAGTTGGGGTTGGCGTTGGAGTAGGAGTTGGCGTCACGTCGCCCGTTGCGTCGTCATCATTGTTATTCCCTTGGGCGATGACGTTAGAGGCGAGAAGGGCGACTAGAGCGAAGAGAAACGGTTGCGTTCGCATGATGGGCGAGTTTGCGAAACAAAACGACGAGAGAAGTAATTAAGCGAAAGAGGGTCTCGAGATGGTTTATTATGCGCAATCGCGAGCGCACGGGGATGGACACTAGGATTTGGATGCTCTCGGATACAAAGTTTACTCTGTTGTGATTGTGGCTGAGCGAAGGCACGGTGATCTGGAGTTTCTCTCGTATTTGGCCCCAACTCAATTACGCAAAAGGGAAAAAGGCGCCCCCAACGTAGACACGAACGAGGGTTCAAAAGAGGTCAAGTTACGATTGTAAAGTTTATAAAACAAAAAAAGAATGTGGGCGTAACGACGGACGAGAAATAATGTTGATTAAAAAAGTTTAAGAGTTTTGCATTGTTGTTGTTTTATTGCCGATTTCCTTATGAGCCTCCCACCACTTCGTTTCGCTGATGTTTGGCGAGATGGCGGATGGCGGATGGCGGATGGCGGATGGCGGATGGAGGATGGGCAATAAGCAATGGGCGAATGGGCGATGGATAATGGGATAATGGAGACGAGGGACCGACGAGGGACCAACTAGAAAAGGAGGAGAAGCTAAGAGGATGAGGAAAAGAAGGCAGGCACGCTCCACGCTTCATGCCCCGTACGAACCTAACCTAGTTTAAAAATCCAAATTGAGGGAAGACGAGACGAGAAAAGGCTTGCGTAAATGATCTAAGTGTACTAGTACCTTGTTAGTACACATTACTAGCACATCTTACTACATAGTACCTACCTAGATAGGATACCGCATGGCTGGGTTGACTTTTACATAACAAGCGCCGCTGTTAGGTAAATTGTGTCAAAACCCTATCATACCTATCGTACATAGGGGTCTTGATGGATGTACAAAGTAACGGTACATCCATCCATCCATCCATACAGATTTACATGCACAAAGCACGGCATCGGCGAATATGGAAGCCCGCAGCTACGCTGTGCGACTTGGTAGTACGGCGCACAGCAGCTACATACATACATAAGTTATTTACCCTGTCCTCCGAACGAATCTATCGGAGTACATGTATTACATATGATGGAGTTACGCAATTGCTCACTTGTATGTATGTATGTATGCGGGTAGGGAATTGAGATCCTCACTTAAGCATGGACCTGATCGTGGACCTGATCTAGAATTTCCTAGAACGCTTCCAGATTCCACGTGGTGGCTCTTCGTTCTAGACGTAGTGTATGTAATTGTGAGACATCCCCAGCCCATCCTTATGTAGGTAAGTACCTATGTAAAAACAAGAAAGCCCGGTTAAGACGCAATCGTCAAGTGGGCTAGTAGGTAGAAGTATCGGTACATATAATGACTTACATAAGGTACCTATGTACTTCAGCAACGCGTGGGAACGCGCGCACTGACCAAGTTTAGACGCCAAGATTAGCAACTTGAACTCCGGCGGAACCTTACCTCTAGTATGAGGTACATATGTATTAGCAGCGGCTAATCTGATATTCCACTTCCCAGGGCGGTCAAGATTTTCCATAGGCGGCGGCAGATTTATTATCATCTTGATAACCTTTACCTCTCAGACGCCCACCAACTTTGACATTTGCTTGGACGTACCACGTGCGAATTCGAATCCCCTCGCCGCCCCGCCCCGCAACCGGAAACATTGAAGCATACCGATCCGAGACAATTAGGAATCCATCATGGGCGTCGCAAAGAAGACGCGCAAGTTCGCACAGGTTCGTCCCACTACTCTGAGAAAACACCTTATCGATAAGCACCAAATAGCATCACCATCACCACCACCACCACGATGATGTATATATATACCTATATATACTAACCCTCCATCAACCCGCAGGTAAAGCGCATAATATCGCGCCGCGACGCACGCCTCAAAGAGAACCAAACCAAAGCCGCCACCACCACAGCCGCCGCAACCGCATCATCCAAGCCCTCCACCTCCGCCGACATCATCCGCCGCCAAGTCCCGCAGCTCCCCTCGTCGCTCTTCTTCCAGCACAACGAAGCCCTCGTCCCGCCCTACAGCGTCCTCGTCGACACCAACTTCCTCAGCCACACCGTCCAGCGCAAGCTGCCCCTCCTCGAGTCCATGATGGACTGCCTGTACGCCAAGTGCACCCCCATCATCACCAGCTGCGTCATGGCCGAGCTCGAGAAGCTCGGCCCCAAGTACCGCATCGCCCTGAGGATCGCCCGCGACGAGAGGTGGGAGAGGCTGCAGTGCGATCACAAGGGCGTCTACGCCGATGATTGCATTGTCGATCGCGTCATGTAAGTCCGGTTCTGGTTCCGGTTCCGATTTTCGAGTCTTTGGAATCCATCGCCCGTGTGGTGGTGTCGATATAAGCGACGTGACTTAGTAGCTAACCGCACCCGATCAGGAAACACCGCGTATACATCGTCGCGACCAACGATAAGGACCTCTGCCGCCGGATACGCAAGATCCCCGGTGTCCCTATCCTCAACGTGGCTCGGGGGAAATACGTCATCGAGAGATTACCCGGTGCTCCTCAATAGTGAGCATCTACATAGGAGATATGTATAATACGCATGCATAGCTATTTAGAGGCATCCGGCGTTAGGGTAGATATTTATCATATCAAGTTAGACTGGCTTAAGGCAAACCAGACGGCGTTATAGGCAGATAAACAAAAAACCAGTCGATTCAATGATTCAATGCAAGGAAGGTTACAATACAAATTAAACGTTGCTAATCGGACGTGTATGCTCAATGAAAATCATGTTGAATAACAGCAATGCAATTATTATCCCCATCTCATTTCGGGGGTCGAGGCCACCTGGGATGGGTTTCTATGTACACTGATAACCTCGTTCCGTTGAAGGGTCTCCTATACCCAACAGCTCTCGTCGTAAAAGAAAACCACCGGGTATAAATGGGCGGTTAGCTACCTTTTTGATTCTATAGTCCACGTCACTGCCACACGCACACACATGAAATGCAGTCATACCGTGCCGTTCCACTTCCCGAAAAGGACTCGAGAGAAAAGAAAGAGAAAAAGGCCACGCAGGAACGCCATTGACCCCGTCTCCGTTGGAGAAAAAAAACAACAACAATCGACTACTGTACACCCCTTTTTTGTTGCGCCCTTCGGCGAGAGCTTACTCCTTAGATGCATATATATCAAGGCGGACATCTAGAGGCGCACCACCTTGAGTTGAAGAGGATCAAAATGTAGTAAAAACCGCCCCGCGCCAGACAAATGTGTAACAAATACGCCGCTCCAATATCGGATAGGAGGTCATTAGGAGGACTAGTTTAGGAAACCTTTGCAAGCCGCAGTCCCGCAGAGGCAGGGTATACGATCCAAGCTCCCTATTTCTCGCTCAAACTTGTAGTCGTACGTCAATTCCTCGTCTATAAAAATCCTTGTTAGTACCATATGAAACTATTAGATGGGCATTTGCAAACTTACTCTGAGCAATGTCTCGCAAGGCATAGATGACAATTCTCTTACTGCCCTCCACCTTGATAATCTTGGCTGTGCAATTTGGCATGCAGCTGTGGTTGATGAAACGCGCAATGCCGCCCTTCTTCGTTGCGTCGATGACCGTGCTGTCGTCGATACGGAAGAGGTAGCTGCTACCAATGCCACTCTTAAGATAACGGTTCTCCCGAATTTCGGAAATGGACTGCCGAACCTCTTCGCCGACATACTCGATGATCATGTCATCCTTGTTAATGTTCTCCATTGCGTAGAGGCCCCAGTTATGTATAGCAGAACGAGCAAATTTGACTGGCTTCTTCCGCTTCTTAAGCTGGTTGAATCTAAGAACCTCTGAGTCCTGACCTAGAGTTCTCTTCTGATCGTTCAGGTCGGCGACAAATCGGCGATTGTTGACACGATTTGCTCTTGAGTTGCCCTTTGCTAATAACTTCTCTGCTGCAAGCTTTGCCGCTTCTGCAGCTGCAGCTGCGGTGTCTTTGCCGTCTTTCTTGGCAGCACGGAGCTGTCGCTCTTCCCTCGCCTTTTGGACCTTGATATGATGAGGAAGATATTTGGACTTCTCCGAGTTGAGAATCTTCTTCACGCCTTCTGTACGAGCACACCCAGTAGGGTTTGGTACATAATAGCCCTCAATAGTAATGGGTTCGTCAGGGGATGACCCGTCGGCGTTAAGCTCCCGCACGCGATTGTGTCTCCATACCCAGAGTCTGGGATCGCCGACATCAACAGGCTTGAATTTTTTCTTTAGTTTGCTAACATCAGGATAATCTTTCGGCTGGAGCTCAATCTTTGACATGGATTTGACCGACAAAGTAAATGGATCTGGAAGGGCCATTGCTGGAAGTACCAAGTCAGAAAAGCGCTCATCCTTTATAACTGGTTTGTCTATTGCTTCTTCCACGGCTGGCTTTTCTGACTGCTCTTCAGGCTCTTGGGTCTCTTCCTTGTTCGTTTGCTCTAAAGCCTCCTCAACGTATGCCTCCTGCTGTTGCTTCTTCATGGCCTCACGCTCTTCGAAAAGCTGCTTCTTGGTCTTCTTCTTAGGCTTTGCTATAGTCACCTTCTTCCTTCCCTTAACAGGCTTCTCGGTCGGTGTAGGCAGCTCGGTGGCGTTAAGACTCTTGACATTGTCACGCCCAGCGTCAGGCATAGGTACGTCGTCAGTCGGACTTGGGAATTCGCTCTCAAGCGTATCAATAGTAACTCCAAAAAGCTCTTCGTCAGACTTCTTCTGTCGCTTGATAGCAGCCTCGATATGCAAGTCGAGCTTCCGCTTCTTTGCTCTAATAGGTCCATCGTTGACGGGGAAACTAGCATCTGTCATGGAGTCTTCGTCACCGAAGCCATCTTCGAAGACATCGTCCTCCGTACTCAATCGGCTACGAGGGCGCGAATCTGGCTCTTCGACATCGCGCGCAACAGAGTCTCGGTTCTCGGTTTCATCTTCGGATGCCTCGTCATCACTATCCGGAGGCTGTAGCCGATGGTGAAGAGAACGAAAGGCATTATGTACCACAGAAGATCTCTTGCGCGCAAACGGGTCTGTAAACCCATAGTTCCGCTGCGCAGCACCTTGACCCTTAGCTTTCCTAATACGGGGTAGAGCAGTAACATCGAGACGAGCAGTACGGCGTTCGATCGGGTCGGCTCGCGAATTGGGAGTACTAATCGGAGTTTCGTCGCGCTCTTCGACGCTGGCGGCAAATCGGGATGAGCCAGCCGGGTCCTCGAGGTTCAATCTTCGCCTTTTAGCTACATGGTTGTTTGGGTCTAGAAATGTAAATAGGGCAGGTATAGCGACTTTAGTCCTAATATGTCTGATTAAATGCTCCTTCATTTCACGACGAACAACTTCAACAGCCTCAAGTACGGGATCGAAGTTCTTCGCCCTTTGCTTTTTCTCTTCTTCCAAAACTGCTTCTTCGTCGCGACGTCGCTCGTCGCGGGGTCTATACTGGTGTTCGTCTCTATAACGGGTATCTGCTAATGGCCTCTTTTCTGGCTCGCTTCTTCGTAGGGGCCCGGTAGAGTTGGAAGGTCCAGATAAAGCAACCCCATGGAGCTTCATTGCCATAGTATAGGTGAAGAAGGCACTGCCATCTGCCGATCTGAAACACCGGTAGGCCTCATCGCGACCGAACGTAGTATTGGGGAAGATTATATAGTAACCAACGCGATCGGCTCGTATATCCTCGAATTGGAACGCCTTCAGGCGTTTTTTCATATGAGGTATCGTTGTAACCATCACTGGAACGCTAGAGTCGGGAACGAATACGTATGGTTCGCCTTTGAGGGTAGCCGGGATAGGTTGCATATCGGCCAACACGGAATAAGCCTTAGGCTTCGTCGGGGGCGTCCAGGCAGACTCCGCTCCTCCTAGTGAGGGTCGTTGTCGATCAGCAGCAGGACCTCTCGGGGCAGCAGGAGGCGCTCGGCTGAGCAGCTCGGGAGGCATTAGCCTTGGACCCGTCGGTACAGGCGGCGTAGCAGTTGCACGCTTCGCTTCGACTTGATCCTTCTTAAGGATAGTCTCGAGCATGAGTCTACTTTTCTTGCCATCCCGATCAAATTCTACCTTTATATGGTTCGCCTCAATTTTCTTGCCGTTCATGGCCCTAGCAGCTCTTCTTGCGGCATCGATGGCTGAGATGGGAGGCCGTCTTGGTTGCTTCGAGTCTCGGTATCGAAAGGTCGCAAAGCCCAGATAACTACCTGTGTGAGGATGCATCTTGTTGCTGCTCTCAGCAATATCGCCAAACGAGGTGAAAATAGTCACGACCTTAGAGAAGGCGATCAGGGGGTTAAATCCGCTGACGACGATCTGGGTTGGCGGCCCAGGGCCAATGGAGGTGGCTGCATCATACGGGTAGGGCTTGAGATTATACGGCGTTTGGCGTAGCCTCGCCTTAGGTAGATGGAAGTCGACATTGATGTAGTCAAGCCAGCTACCCTTGGATAGGCGAGGGTCTAGAGGGGGAGCGTCATCTTCCTATTCAGTGTATTAGCCAAAGTTCTCACGCAAAGCAGATGACGCTCCCCCTCTATCCATATAATATGTTATACGTACCAAGCCGATATTCTTGTATTTGGGTTTCAACGTTTTCCTATCGCTCGAAGACAAGCTCTTGTCGGTTGAAGGATCGTGTATGCACTTGGTTCCTTTTATAGTAAGGTTAGGGTCTCGAGCCGGGAGGCGCTTGACGGCGCTAGGAAGACTAGACGACGACCCCGTGGCCATTGTGGGATTCGTACTATCAGATCTGCTAGTAGTATTGTGAATGGCGGAGGTGCGCTGCTTCGCGGCTTGTATATGTGGGGGGTTTGTGGGCGAGCCCGATATAGTAAGAGGAGTGAGGTTGCTGTTGGATGCGCGTGAAGAAGCATTTAAGGCAGCGGAGGAATTGAATGTGGTGAAGACAGAGGATGCGGTACTCGCATGGGAGCTTGCGGAACCAACACCATTGAGGGTATCCCCTTGCAAGGACTCGGTATCATCTGTCGGGGGATGTGCGGCATCAGACAACGATGAATCGTACTTGGCGCCATCGCGGTTAGCAGGCGTTGCCGTTTTAGAATCATGTTCGATAGCTTCTGATGTCCTCGAGGACTTCTCGCGTTCCCGTTCATTAGCCTTGTCTCTGGCGGCGCGAGGAGCGTTAGGAAAGAACTCCTTATAACCAGCGCTAGGAGCCATGATTCGGAGGGTCGAAGTTGGCGGCTCCGACTATCCACCGACCATCATATCTCGAACCGGCAATGGTCGAAAACACCATTCATTTATGACGCGAAAGGAGTGTGTGTGATTGATGTACTGAAGTCGGGGGGTGGAAGTGGTAGGAGGATACGCGAAACTTCTGCGTCCACGCGACAGGATCGGAGATCTGACGTGTGGACTCGTCAAAAGACAAGTATCTGGTCTTGACGACGTGGAAGGCGAATAAAGAAGGGTATATGACTAAAAACTAGCCCAGTACGGTCGCGAATAGATGTAGAAGGTGTGCCTATGGAATTTGCACCGGCGAGGTCGAGACTGGGCCTTAGTTGAAAAAGGGCGGGCGGCAGATGGAGAATGAAGAGGCTGATGCCGAAAAGTTGAATTGGCGGTTGATGGGCAAAGCCAGATTCTGATTTCAGGGATGGGGCCAAGTCCGGGGGATGGTAGCCACACCTGTGCCACATTTCTGTTCTGTCTTTTGTTCTCAGGTTTATGTTTCCTACCTAGCCGCACCTGTTCCTACATGTGGCGTTGCTAGGCTGCTAGGCTACATTAGGTACGTGCATAAATCTGTATTGGCAGTCGGATCTTCCCCCTTATGCATTACAACGTCACCACTATTTGTTATTCGCTGTTGCCCGCCTGCATGTATCGTTAACAATCATCGAGAACGAATAGAATCGGCTTTATCCGTCAGATTCAGAACCCGATGCAACTCCTTTTTACCTAGTCAGGCACCTGCCTCAGAGTGCTTTGACTACTTAATTTACTATTCAATATGCATCTCTGCCTTCCAGGGCTGCAAGTGTTTTACAGAGGATTGTTGAACAGAATTGTAGTCTGCCTACCTAGCTAATTCAACTAAAGCTTGTAAGTAATTATGTACTGGGCACACCGGTATTCTAGTATAAAATAAGGTCTTTGAATATCAGCCCTAGATAAGAGACAAATCTAGTCAAATCTAAAAGAAGAACCTGCGAAGAGTTGTCTGATATAAAATTACTCATTGGGACACATGTTAATTAACATAGTCGTAATTCTTATCTTTTAGCAGTCACTCAGACCTCCACGTCAGCCAGACACACGGCCAAAGCAATTGCTATTTGTAGATGATTATAGTTGCCAAGTGGCTCAACCACTTGTTAGGCTCCTAATACATGATCTAATACATGATCTCTAATCTGATTTTTAGAAGTTCGCCTGATCCTTCAATGTCAAAGTGCTTTCCAGAACAATTTAACTAAAGAGTAAACTGAGTGTTTGCAGGACCAACTTAGAACATACATAGGGATATTCATTGAGGCTAGCCAACCTAGGTTACTGGATGCAGCCTGGCCTAGGACAGGCATTTGAAAGGGTCTCATTACATAGGTATTATAGGTAGAATACTACTATAATCAACTGCCTTAATGAACTATCAATACAAGAGCCTTAATACTGCTAGAGGCATTTTTTCTGCATGTAGTAAAATCTAATGCGCACGTGAGTAGACGCCAACTCCATTTCGTAAAATCAATAGCCAACTCCTATTGCAATGTGAATGGTGGGAAACCTCTAATCGGCAAGTTTGAACTCGAAATCTTCGTCCTCGTCTACACATGGGCCTTTGAGCGTGCTTCCCGCGAGGAGATCGAAGTCATCGTCGTCATCATCCTCCTCGGGGTTGAAGATGGAGAGAAATGGAACTCTCTCCTTCCACTCCTGATCTTCAGCTGCGACTATAGCTTGTGTGTGAGCGTATCGAGCAGGGGTGATAGTCCGGTCAGACTCGTTTGACAATGTCGTATTAGTATGAGTAAATCCAGTCTTTGATGCAGGTCTTTCGGGCTTCGCGGTCCCCTGGGCAAGTATCGAAGCAGTAGCTCGGCCCTTGTTATAGCCAATTGTAGTTCGTGAATTTGCCTCCATCTCCGTTGATGTTTTCCTAGGGAGTACCTGGGACTGAGTGCCGGGTTGTCGTCTGAAGCTAGACATGGAAAGGGATGTGTTCTTCTTGGCTGGGATTCTACTGACTTCCGCGGGCCTTGCTGCCTTTCGCTGTAATGACTTAGTTGTATCATCCATCGATAGAGCTTTAGCAGCCTTCTTTGCTTGAATAGTGGATGGCACCCTGTTCATCGCAGTTCTCTTAACCCCGAGAGGTGCTCGAGTTGGAACGAAGGTTGCCTTCTTAGTGGTCTCCGGTTCTTCTTGAACACCCCACTCAATGCTGTCGATGTCTTCCTGGATGCGCCTGTCGCATTCCTCCATGGCCTTTCGGTTTCTCTCTTCCAACTCTCTGTCAGCTAACGAGACGCCATTCTCATCGAGAGGGTTAAAATAGTGGTCATAATAGCCCTTGAATAAGTTCTCTGGTTTTAAGGCGTCAAATTTGAGGGCGCCATCGGGAAACACGTCAGACTCGTAAGGGAGGTCCTTCGGTTTAGGAGGACAGTATTCAATCTCCTCTTCACTTAGCGAATCCGCTCCTTCGGCGTGAACTACTAACTTCTGTAATTCAGCTTGCGGCTGCTTCTGCTTGGGTCGAATAGTTCCCGGCGCCTTGCCCTGAGACTTCTCTAGTTCGCGAACGGCGCTCTTAACAGTGATTGCCTGCGAACCCTTCGCTTTTGCGTTGGTAGTCTTGTCACCTAGAGGTGCCCTACTGCGCGGACCTATTCGTATGTGTTAGTCTTGAGAGAAAATATGACAACTTCGAGGACTAAACAATAGTAGAGCGCATACCCGAGGGTGTGGCAAGATTAGCCTTATTCACACTTTTGCCTCCTTTGGTTGTGAGGGTATTCTCATTGCCTCTTGATCTGCCGCCGATGATGCTCTTGGCACCACCTGCACCATTTTCGTCGTTTAGAGGGACCTTAATAGGTGTGTTCGCATATCTTGCACCGGGTGTTTTGGGCTGGAGTTGGCGCTTCGCTTGGCCTTGCTGCTGCTTCAGGGCAGCACCATTCTGGTGGCTAAAAGCCAAATTCTCTTGATCTCGAGCCGCTAACATCGTGGGCAAGGTTGACTGAGAAAATAGGCGGTAATTACGCTACGGTTACCTGTGAACTGGATGCGATGTCGTAATTTGTCGTAATTGCTGTATGTTTACATCTGTATTGTCGAGGAGAACCGACTCCCCATCAGCACAGACTTCTGCTCTAGCAACAAACAAAATCTAATGCTTGGTAGCGTAATGTGAAGCTGGAGAGTAGTATTCGGCGGTGGACAATTATTGATGAAATGGATCCATTGTTTGCCTCGTCCTCATTTCTTAAGAGAATGGTTTGAATGTTGTTCTAACTTTATTTGGGTGGAATGGCAGTTGCCAAAGCAACAAGATTCGGTACTTAGTGACATAGGCCCCTTCCGTTGTCATGCAACCTTATACAGTGTAGAGTTTGGATAATTCATACCATAAGTTTCTCACTAAATATTACGAGGTAAGACCCACATGTGACAAAGCTAGAGGCACTGTGCGCCCAAAACAAATCATGAGACGGGTCCCTCTATCCCCTATCGGTCACTTTCCAGGGCAATAGGGAAGGCGGGGCAATCTAGTACTAACCCACTTGCCTTACATATGAAATTCCACGACTATCCATTCATCTAGTTCTGGTTGATCAATTATTCAACAAGCTCCTTTTCCCTTATTCTCTTCAAAGTCTCTAGCCTCCCTTCGTCGTCTACCTAATCCAGCATCTAACCTGCTTCACCGATCATCCCGATTAACCTTTTTGTCTTTTCCCTTTAGCTTTCCTTCTAAGCACCCATCCCAAAATGGCGGCGCACCACATCAGAGAGGTGAGTTGGTCTATCTCTCAGATTTCCCCCTTTACCCCACCATCAAGCAGAGCGCGATATCAAAGGGGCACTCGAGACCAAACTACAAAGTCTTGCAACGCAGCGTTATGAAGCATATTTTTATATCTAAACATCAATTTACGATGATATTAACAATGATATTAACATACATCTTCATTGTAGAGAATGAACCAGCTCCGTCTGGAGGCTGACGAGTCTATTGCCAAAGTCGAAGAGTTACAGACTAAAGTCAAGGCTCTCGAGCAGGAAAATCTCGCCAAGGAGCAAGAGATTACCTCCCTCTCCCACAAGAACGGTCTCCTCGAGGCTGAGAACGAAAAGCTCGACACCACCATCAAGGATTTGAAGAAGACGGCCGATGAGGGCTTGCAACATGGTACGCACAACGAAACCCTCCAACGAAGACTTCAGCTGCTTGAGGAAGAAGCCGAGGAAGCAGACAAGACTCTTCGTGAGACAAATGAGAAGTAAGTTGCAAAACGCGCCCGGGACACTTGGGGGGTTTTACGGGGTTCTAACAGTCACAAACTACAGGCTCCGCCAGACTGACGTGAAAGCCGGCCATTTTGAGCGCAAGGTACAGGCGTTGGAGAACGAGCGGGACCAGTGGGAGACGAAGTACGAAGATATGTCCAAGAAGTACCAGGCTCTCCAGAAGGAGTTGGAGGACCTCCAGGCCGAGATCAGTAACATTTAGGACGGTATCACTTTCGTCGAGACGGGTGTCGCGAGACGTCGAGGCTGTGCCTTAGAGGCCAAGGATTTCTTTTTTCTTACCAGCACTGGCACTATGTCAACTTATACGGCGGAGGCCTGGCTTGATCGACCGACCTTTCCGACAATTTTGAAAGGGGCAGAAATGTCGCGGTGGCAGTTGAAGAGAAGTCAAGTTTAAGGCATGTTTATTTGGTGGACGTTTTATGTTGGTATTTGCTGTAGCAAAGCCCGCGAGACGGATAGGGAATGCGCTAATCAACCACTTGGTTTCTTTCTAATCTTGGCTGCTTTCTCTTTCCTCTGGTTCAGTTGCCTATCCGCCTTGGACTCGTATCTGAACTTCGGTTTCTTCTTCTTGGGCGGCCTGGCTTTCTCCTTGCTTCCTGGTGAAGCATGTTCCGAGTCTTGCTTTGCCGTCTCTTGATCCTCCTCGCTCGAGTCCTCCGGTTTAGTGCTCGACAATCCATCCTTAGACACGCTGACTGACTCTATTGTGACCGTAGTATACCGCTCTTCGTCAATGTATTCTTCTTCGTGATCGACGGGTTCCAGTGCAGGTGTATCCTGAAATCCTCCCCATTCGTCTGCTTCATCGTTTGAGGCTTCTTCCCCTCCCACGTAACCTGCCTCTTGTGCTTGCTTTAGGATAGCATTGACGTTTTGGACGTGCTCTTCGACTTCTCTCTTTCGATCTTCCCGTATCTATAGAAACGACTCGTATTAGCGACCTAGTAGTTCTGACTTTCTCATAATAAATACACCCCACATGCCTTTTTTCTAATCTCGATCTTTTCCTGTCTAGCTCTCTGAGCAGCCTGTTCCTGCGCATTCTTTATCCTTTGCAATTTGCGCTTGTGGAAGCCGGTCAGATAATCGGAACGAGCATCGTTATCAAATTTGATCTCCTCGACCAAATGCTGAGCCTTGCGTTTCTTCGGCGGCGGTACGAGTAAGCCCTTCTTTGGCCGTGGGCGCGCAAACATTTTATCTTTCCAATGCGGAAAGAGAAAAGACAAGGTCAAAGTTAATCGAGAATAAGAGCAGAAAATATAGTGTTTAATTTTAGATTAGAGTAGAGGCCGGGCAAGAGTGTAAGGGATATCAAAGTGAAAGTGGTGATTGTAGCTCGAAGCCAACTGTGATAATAAATTTTAGCGACTTGGACCGTTGCGTCCAGTTCATTAATCTATCGCTATCTGATTGGCCCCGCCTTGCATATTTTGGCGGCCAGCCTGCTAAGTTTCAGCGCGTTCAGGGACCCTGCAGAGGCCTACAAGCCACCAAATGATGCCGTAACATGCACCCGGAATTTCATAGGCCGGAACATGCCGCGTCTCTAAAACAGGTCAAACGTCAACTTCCAAAGAGCTTTGCCTCAGCCCTCTAAGCTCAAGCCTCGTTATTACTCCATCACTCAACCACTCAACCACTCAACCATCAAGCATTCTCGCAAGACGTCCGACATCACAATGCGTCTTTCTCGGTCTGCCGCAGCGCTAGCAGCGTGCTGCGCTTCTGCGCATGCTTTTTCGGACTCGTCCCCTATCGTTATGTTCTCAAGTGCTAGGTACGCAACACGACTCTATCATCCATCCCTTCGCCTCGCATAGACGACGTAGCTAATCGTGTGTACTCACCAGTCTGGATGTGCCGGCCAACGGGAAACTAATACAATCGAATTCTGAAGTTTTTGCAACTCTCCAAAACGCTCTCAAGAGCTGCCCGACCGATCGATATCTCATCGTCTCGCAACCGAACCTCAACAGGGCCAATTTGGTCGGGGATGCAGTACCGAATCTCCTCCGTTATAATAACAAGGCCCAGAGTCGCTACTCGCTCCCAGAGGTAATCGGGGAGTTGGATACAGACGATGTAGTAGCATTCGTTAGGAAATCATGCGAAGGAAGGTCGCAGCTATTTGTCGACCATCTCGAATTAACTCCTTTATCGTCTGTTAGCGACGCTCACACATTAGGGGAAAACGGTAAATATAATTATTGGACTCTCTTTGGGAATACAGAACTGATGGGATATAGATGACGAACTCGGGATGGTGCTTGAACAGTTCGATAGGGACGGTTCTTACACGGTCATCTACGTCGGTGCTCCGCGAAAGGAGGCCCCCCCGACCTACACGGCCGTGTTCCAGGATGGCGTACCCTCGGAATTGAAGAGAGACGTACACTCTGTTCAAAAGAGGGCTCTTAATGACACCAGAAACCTACCTCTATTTGAGAAGTACCAGTACTTTTCAACAGGTCAGTCCAGTTATCCATTGCAGATTCGTTCCCATACTAACCACAAAACAGGCATCTTCACGGCTCTCATCGCTTTAGTGATCCTCCTATCGATTCTCTACGGCGGTATTGCCGCAGTCGCCAGCCTCGAGGTCCCCTACGGCGCATTCGAGAAGGAGATGGGTCCGGCCGCGCATAAGAAGCAGTAGACGGAAGATACACGTAGGGAAGCAGTCTAGTCGGTAGATATATTTAAGGCTGCGTGTAATTTGAGCAGTGTGTACGAATTACTATTGGGTCATGGGAGTCCGGGTAACGGGTAGCATCACGGAAGAAGTCGAATCAGACTGACTTCAGCAAATAAGCAAGGTATACATCAATATTGTTTATCGAATCGGAAGGCGACTATAGTGTACATATAGGTATATGCAACTAGAATTGACCACGGCTTTTTTTTCCTTTTCCCTTTCTCCTTGCCCCTTTTGAAAGTTCTCTCCGCCGTGCCTTTAGAGTAACCACATTGGCCTTGTGTAGTTTTTGCGCCTCGGCAACTTAACTCCGGAACGCCTGCCCAAGTCTTATGTGCTTGCAGTCGTCTAGGTAGATCCCAAATAGTAGCACAGTGTTCACTTGCTTTACCTTTGCCTTGCCTTGCCTCGCCTCGCCTCTCCTCAAGTTCACCCATCCCAGCAAATGCTAATGATGTTAAACCAAGTGGCTCGGCAAAAGAAAGTTGGCGATGCCCTCACGAATGGCGTACTCGTGGCCACAGTTGGCGCACACGAGCTTGCCCTCCATGATCTGCGTTTCCATGAGTAGGTTGTGCAGGTCCTTCATCTTCTGCTCGTCGCCTTGCAGCTCTTCCACTGATGGCGGCTGAGGCGGTAGGGCTGGGAAGCCGAGCTAGAAAAAAAATTATTAGTCCTAGATTCAATATTCAGTAGTCCCGCATTTGCTTAATTCAGTGTAGTTAAATAGTATGTGAAGAAATATAATGACTAGAAAAACATAACATACTTCGGTAGCCGTCGTGGACAGGGCGGTCCAATCGATGCGGGGCAGTACATTGAGCAGCAGTTGAACGTTCACCTCGATATCGTCCTGCACCAGCTCTGCATCTTTGGGATGAAGGGGATACGAATTCGAGGAGCTTTTGCACGCCTTGACTGCGCAAGTTAGGAAATTAAGACTGAGGACCTTCATCTCGGCGTAAGAAGTTGAGGATACGAGACTCGACAAAAATTTCTCAAGTTCTCAAGGTCTAGAAATTGACCCGGCGCAAATAAAATTTAACGATTTTTTTTATTTAAAATTATACAAGTCACACGTGATGGAGACGACTATAAGAATAATAACAAGCACAACAACTACGCTTTATAAAATAAGACCTCATTTTTGATCAGATATGCCATATATATTTCATTTGAAAGAGTAAATAACCACAAGTCTAAGCCATCGTCTTCTCGTAAGCAATGTTGTCCCGGTCGCCTCTCTTCTTCGACAGGCGAATGTAGAAGGCGATAGCAGCGAGAATAACACCGAAAAGAAGAGCCTTCTGGAAAACGGACCATTCGGCAGAGAGAGCAGCAGTCTCGTCAACTACGGGTTTCTCCTGTTCGGTCGAGTGTCCCGAAGCCCATTCGGATTCTCCTTGATTATCTGGAACCAGGTGGTAGACGCATCAGTAAGAAAACGACGGAGACAGGCGGGACGAATACGGTGGTTTGGGACTTGTGCTTATAGCTCAACGTGGATACCTTCAGGCGGCACCTCGAGCTCTCCGCTCTTGGCAATCTTGATTTCTTTCTCTGGCTTGTCGCCGGGCTTAGTCTTGACATTTTCGATCTTCTTGACGACGTCCATGCCCTCCAACACTTCACCGAATACAACATGTCGGCCATCCAGCCACCTAGTATACTGTTAGTTTATTACGATACTCTTACATTATCTTCATGTTCATTGTCAAATTGGGAAGCCTTACGAGGTGATAACGGTGGTGATGAAGAATTGAGATCCATTGGTGTCCTTGCCAGCGTTCGCCATGGAGAGGAGACCCTCCTTGGAGTGCTTTAGCTTGAAGTTCTCGTCGGGGAACTTCTCACCGTAGACTGTAGAGGCGAATAATTAGCATGTTATGTTCTCTTCCCCTCATTGAACAATAGTATTAGCACTTACTCGACTTGCCACCAGTGCCATCACCCTTGGTGAAGTCACCTCCCTGGATCATGAACTGCTTGATAACTCGGTGGAAAGTAGATCCTTCGTAACCGAAGCCCTTCTCGCCGGTAGCAAGAGCTCGGAAGTTCTCGGTGGTCTTAGGGACGGTCTTGCCGTAGAGACCCATGACAATTCGGCCTAGAGGCTCATCGCCGTGTGTGATATCGAAGTAGACCTTGTGGGTAATCTTGGGCCCCTTGGTGGCGGCGGCCGTCTGGGAGAAGCAGATGACACTTACACCCACCAGCAGCAAGGCGCTGGCGAGAAGTCGGCGGAGGTTAAACATGTTTGTTATAGAGAACTGCCAAGACCAGTCAGGCAGATTGAAAGAAATCAATTGAAGTATGATGATGGTAAATGCCCGAGGGGAAACGGCACTATTTCAAAGACGGGAAATAGGATGAAGGATTGGAAAGGACACAGAAGCTCAATTAAAAGGCGACGTTTCAGTGCAGGAGCTGTCGCAACGTCTAGACCCCTGAACCACACAAAAAGAGCGACCTAACAGCCACAGGAGCCAGACAGATACCTAGCGACGGTTGAATGCGGGGTCCACCACACTAACCGGTTAGAAGCCTATCAGCTTATCGGGCAGCTTACCCAAGTGTATTGTATTGTACCGCTATGTACATAGGTACCTAGGTAGGTTAGGTACCTAAACATTTCTCAAATTCGCGATTAGCTAATGACCAGTGCCGACGATCTAAACCAATTGGCAGAAACATTGAAGTCTCGTCCTGTCCGTCGCAAACTCGGAGGGGAATATCACGACCATATTCATATTCAACAGAGGCCCTTGCCAATTTTGCCCAAGATGGTGAGCTCTCTAAAGCCCAACTTTTCACTTACTATGGAATATAACCACTAACTAAACTCAGGTGTTCATAATGGGAGTGAACTTCCACGAGAAGAAACTCGTCAGGGTAAGCCTCCCTCCAAACCCGCCACTCCGCAACACGAAGCCGCAATCCTAACGCAAGCAACCGCACAGAAAGCCCTCGAGAGCTTCTACGGCCTAGGGCCGCAGCTAGCCGCGCGCATCATGGCCAAGTACACAATCCACCCTCTCTCCCGAATCGGCACCGTCGCTCCCAAGACCGTCACTGCCCTAACAGCCGAGCTGTCGACCATGACGATAGAAAACGACGCCAGGAGGATAGTCCAGGACAACATCAAGCGCCTGCGAGACATGGGCACCATCCGCGGAAGGAGACATGCTATGGGTCTGCCGGTGCGCGGACAGCGCACGAGGAACCAGATCGAGACGGCCAAGAAGCTGAATACCCTCGAGAGAGGAGGCACGTACTCCAAGATTTAAAAGGAGCCAGCCGGAGGCATGCTATCCCTGGAGGGGTGTTTCGCATGGCGTTGCGGGAATAAGCGGCTGTTGGCCCCGTTGAAGTCATTAGGGAAAGGCGTTAATAAGAGGGTTGCGACGCATTTTCGGTCGTCTTCAAACAGGACCTATTCCGGTATATAAGTCTAGGGGCATTGCTCCCTTGTGCATTTAAACGTAAATATTTAAACATTGCATTTCAGGAGGACTAAGAATCTCCTTCACGAGAGGCGGCGGCACATAAAGTGGCGATTTTTTCGGGTTATAACCCCCTAGTCTCGTCGAACATGAGCTATCATGAAACTGGATAGTTACTTGAACTTATGTGCTCCGTTTATCAGACAAGCCGACTCTTTCTCATAAACATCAACTATAGATAGTAGGTTAAGTGGCCAACGAAGTAGTATAATTAGAAGTGATATGCTATCAAAACTTTATATCCAGGTCGTACTACTCCTTTACTAGAACAAGCCTGCCAAATCATCTTCTAATACTGGCTCTCCCGCAGCTTGCAACTTGGCGGCTATTTTCTCAGCATCTCCCCAGACACGTAGTATGTTGCCACCTGCGACCTTGCTAGCATCTTCGTCCGAAACCCCTTGCCGCAGCAATTCTGCCACAAGGTCCGGATATTTGGATACGTCAGCCAGCCCCTCAGGCGTCGCTTCGATGCCATCAAAGTCGCTTCCCAAACCAACATGGTCGTACCCTATCAGGTTGCCAATGTAGGTGATATGACTGACCACCTGAGAAAGAGTGTTGTTGTCAGGGAAGAACTCGGGGACGCCGTTCTCAGCGCCCTTGTCGATACAGCTGATGAAATCAGGTGAAAAGTTAACTATGAGAATTAGCATGAAGTCGAACTATAAGTCTGGTAAGGGGACATATATACCCATGACAATCGAGTTCTTCTCCTTCACAAGTTGGAGCACATCATCCGGGACGTTGCGAGGGTGCGGGCAGATTGCGTAGGCAGAGCTATGGCTAAACATGACGGGAGCCTTGCTACCTGCCCATTCTTTGCTGCCGCCGAGGACGTCTCTCATGGTATCCGCGCTGACATGGGATAGATCGACTAGCATGCCGATGCGGTTCATCTCGTTGATTAGCTGTCTGCCCTTGGGAGAGACGCCGTTCCATACCGGGGGGGCTTTGCGAAAGGAATTTTCCCAGAGAGCTGCGTCGGCAAATATGTTTCCGCAGTTATGCGTCAACGTAGCATAGCGAACTCCCAAAGCGTAGAACCGCCGTAAATTGGCTACCGAGTTACCAATCTGATGGAGACCCTCAATTCCTAGGGGTGAGACGAATTTGCCCTTCTTCCAGGCTGCTACTGCAGGCTTGGAGTCTACTGGGATCCCGGAGAAGTCTTTCGGGTAAGCATTCTGCAGCCGGGTCATAAGATCGATTTGTTGTAGGGTCAGTTGGACACCTGATTACTGCTATTAGCTGGTGAATTTGGCAGACTAGACTTAAACACCAACTAGGAGCATAGTTCTCATCTGAATAGTCTGTGCCGTTTGCTGGACATGGTGTAAAGACACTCCAGAAAGCACCTCCATTCTGTCCTTCTCTCAACCTGGGTAGGTCGACGTGCATGGGGAGCCCACCCTCTTCGAATGGCTTTGAAAAGGTCTCATTGTAAATGTGATTATTGTACATAGCACGGATGAAGATAGCTAAGTCATTGTGTCCATCTTAGAGGCTATGTATTAGTTGTTTGCGCTTATCAATCGAAATACGGCATCAAATCTACCTATCAAGGGGGTTTTCGAGAGGATCTTCTGAACCCTCTGTTCAATAGACTTGGGGCGGAAGTGAGATGAACAAGGAGAGCTTGGGTGGAGCAATGCGTATAAGACTAATCCGATAAAGAATATCGCGGCGATATTCGCATTGGGCTTCTTTACGCGTGAAGATTGAGAACGGGCGGGAGTCGCGCTCTCGAGGTTAGGAGTTTCTTTCTTTTCATTCATGGTGTGGAATGAACTCTTCATTGGTCCCGTTTACGTCCATGTGATGAAGAGAAAGATCGGAGGGTTGGGATGTTGAAAGTGAGATCCAAATACCTGTTAAGCTGGTTGATAGCGTAGGTACCTCTTATTAGCTTACCAAGCCACCTTACTTTTTATTCAATATTAGGTTTGGTTCTAATCGGAGCTATTCCGTATAATGTTTCCGTATAATGGTTCCATATAATGTTACAGTATAATACATAGTTATTTCTTACATAACATGTACATACATACTATAGAACGTCTACTCCGTAACGGAAACCGGCAATTTGCGACATGATCGAGGTCAGGCCGTAAACCTCGTCAACTCGCAACTCGGCACGGGGTTGAAGGTGTCAAATACTAAGTTAATTATAGATCATGAGAATGATCTCTTGTTCTATCAGCTGGTTAAAATGTCTAGCATAATTCTATCATGCACCTTGATGTATTGTATTCCTGACCGCTTAATGCACTAGGTATTCCAAGTATCTAAGTATACTTAATTACAGAGTACGAAGTTTTGTTAGCTATGTCGATCATCAAGAGGCCTCTTACAATACCAGAATACCTAATATGTCCTCGATCGCTTACGGGCCTCCGTAGGGCTCGACAAGGCCGATGCCCGAAAAGATTAGATGAAACGAGTTGTTACAGGGTCACTTTTACTTGCTTTAGGTACTTGCCTTTAGTGGGTGGCTTCCGCTAGCCTAATATGGCACTTGAACATTGATGTAACTTGTCTGGTAGCCTACTTCCTTCAGCCCATACGTAATTGGCTTTGAGGTTGAATGTAGGTACCTCTTACCTACAGGTACAATACATATGTATTGTACCTAACGCAGGTAGTACCAGCATAGGCGCTCGCAGCACGCTCGCAGCAGGCACGCAGCAAGCAAGACCGCAAACAAAAAGGAAACCCCCCGTCGCACCAAAACTCCCCCTGGGGGGTCTGCAGGTCCAACCTTGGACCAATGAATTTTCGACCTTCATACGTTTTTCGTGTCCGAGCTTCATCTAAAGTGCTTTATTGGCGAGGAATTCCGTTAAAAAGAGGCTGAGACAGAAATAGATGGAGCCATTCTACATTCTGTCTTAATCGCCCATTCTTTCTGTATATTTCGCATCTGATCTTGTTGCTTTGCAGCACATCAACAGCAGCACAACAACATCCTCCTTCATTCTCCTCATTTCCTTCTGTAATAGTGACACGACTTCCCGTTCTGTGATACCCGCCGCCGACTTCCCGACATCTAATCTTCTTCGCCCCTCGGCCGTCTTTAATTCTTTATTGGCTCCCTTGTTACTACTGAGCTCAGGATCGCATAGCCAGCCAACTTTACATTCGCGCCTTATTACGTCTCTCTCCTTCGAAACTAGACCCTGCTTTCACCCGATTTGAATCAGTTTTAGAACCTCCGACCCGGCTACTATAAATCGGTGGTTTTTTTTTTTTTTTGGAGGACTGCATCATCACCATGCCGGGGTTCGCAGACTCTTTTTGGTCCTCAGACTATGCCGCAGGTGAGCGCGAAACAATCTGCCCAACCTGCCCCTTATACAAAGACTAACTATTTTCAAGGCCTGGGCGTCCTGTTCACCAAGCTCCAGCAGGGAGTCCAGGAGAACAAGCAAGTCTTGACGATCGCTCGAATGCGAGCCGAAGCCGAAGAGGTTTACGGCCAGCGACTTGGGGAGATTGCGCCCGCAGCCGACAAGATTACTGGTGGCTTCTCGCGTGACGACGGCGCGAGTGTGCGAAAAGTACGAACCGCATATTTTCTCTAGATATAGTACGGGTGCCTCTAGCTAACCTTTGCTCTTCTATGTCCAGGCCTACGATGGCGTCCGGTCCGAGATGGAGGATGCTTCAAAAAGCCACAAGAAGATCGCACAGGGTATTCGAGACCTGGTCGTGAATCCCTTTGCGCGGTGGTGCGACGCTCACGAATCCCGCATCCAAGATTCCCAAGACGACTTGCAAACTCGTATAAAAGCTCACGATCGCCAAGCCGAGGTAGTCAAAAAGCTACGGAGCACCTATTTTAATAAGTGCCGCCTAGTCGAAGACCTCGAGGAGGAAAACAAGCTAGCCTTTCAAGACCCAGAAACGAGCCCCAAGCAGAATCAGAACATCCCCGAGATCAAGGTATCGCCCAATGAAAAGGAAGAGGAGGAAGATGACGAGATATACGAGATCGGCGATGAGACATACCAGACGGAACAGGTCAAGAAGATACTATCTCACATGTTGAACACTATAAAGATGGGCGAGACTAAAGTACCCATCCTGGGAACATACCTCAACACCTCGTCTGGTTCCGATATAGTTGAGTACATGCAACGGCATATGGGATCGACCAGTATCAGCTACGCCGAACGGATTGGACAGGATTTAGTGTCGAACGGCTTCCTTCGTCTGGTTGGTAATGTTGGCAATAACTTTGCGAACAGCTCAAAATTCTTCTACCAGTGGCGGCCGAAGGCATTTCAGCTAGCAGGTGTTCCGGAGAAGAAGGCGACGTTTGGAAGGACGTTTTCCTTGCCTTCAAATCCCGAGAGCGGGTCCGACTCCCCTGTCGTGGGCGCCGTTAGCGAATACTTGTCGGGCTGGAATGTTCTCGGTAGCCAACACCCTAACGAGACCCCCCCGGAACGTCTACGTCGCGAGGCTAGGGAGGCCGATGAGAAGTACAAGGCTAGTGTTCAGAAGCTAGATGAAATGCGTTGTGAGCTAGAGGAAGCTATTTTCGTGCACTTAAGGTTCCTCGAGCGCTGCGAGCTGGACAGGCTAAAAGCCATCAAGACGGTCATTCTCGATTTCTCGGGCACCATTGGAAATGTCATCCCAAGCTTACAGTCTGCGGTGGACCGCATGGTTCTATACCAGGAGACAGTTCAGCCCATAGGAGACTTGCGATATCTCCTAGAGAACTACAGGACAGGTCGCTTTGCACCCCGGGTTGTCACGTATGAAAACTACTATAACAAGGTTGACGAGCAGACATTCGGCGTAGATCTAGAGGCTAGGGCTAGGGCGGACAAAAAGCGCGTCCCTATTATCATCACAACGCTGCTGACGTATCTGGACAATCACTACCCGGATCTTGAAGGAGACGAAGCAAGACGAGGGGTCTGGCTTGCGGAAGTTCAGCTCCCGCAAGTTCATAAATTGCGTACCAAAGTGAACAATGGCAAACCCCTTACCGCCGATGATCTCGCAGAATTCGACGTTCCCACCGTTGCCTATCTGCTAAAACTATACCTCTTGGAACTCCCAGGTGTGTATTTAATTTATAAGACGATGTAACAGAGACTAATAAGGGACATAGATTCACTAGTATCCTCTCATGTATATGAGATCATTAGGACTATCTACCAAACGCCGGCGTCAGAGACTACTGACGAATCACGCGTTGCTGTTCTGCAGCAGACCCTCTCACAGTTACGACTTACGAATATCGCTACACTTGACGCATGTATGAACCATTTTACGAGACTGATAGACTTAACGTCGGCGGACGAGCAATACGTACAAGAACTCGCGACATCCCTGGCTCCTTGCATCTTGCGTCCGAAGACTGAAACCTCGTTAACACTGGAGGAGAAGCACACATATCGCTTGGTCCGCGATTTATTTGCGCACAAGGACGCCATCTTCAGCGAGCTGAAGCGTATGTCGAGTCTCACACACTCGGGGTCGGTTAACAACAACCGACCTAGAGCTATTAGCACAGATGAGAGCAATAGGAGAGCTCACATGGAAGAGAGGCAACGGGCTCTGCTAGAGAAGGCAGGCCCACGCGGGCGCGCTACTAGTCCAGCGCCAGGATTCCGCCATCGACGTGATAGGAGCACGGGTGGACCCGAGACCCGATTTCCTATCGCCAGCCCGACGACGGCTAACGAGCGCCAACGGAGCAGCCTTGGCAGCCTCGGTACCGTGAAGAGGTCCAGTCTCGAGGTTCCTGATGGAACGGGACAACCGTCGGCGGAGGTAAACGGAAGCGCTAACGGGGATTCCCCCAAGACGGAACCCGAACACATAGTTTCCAAGCGAGATAGTCTGAACCGAAGCAGCGCTAGATTCGTTGGCGGCCGTAGAGTCACGACCTCTTCGACGACAGGAACTGGGAGCACACCTTCCACTCCTGTTAGCAAGGCGACAGATAGCGGAACTCCGATCCACGACCGCGGTGTGCAACTCGTCGACGCACCGATGGACGATTAGTAACGTGTGAGCTGTCTACATACCTAGGGTCATGTGAACCGGTACCGGAGACCGTAAGGTGATATCTTGACACGCATCTGGCTGATCGGCGTCTATTTTTCCAGTATAAGAAAAGGGGGCCATTCCCTCGTATAGGGGAAAAGGGGAAACTTGATGGAAGGACTTATCGGCGGAGCCGCTTAGCCTACGTATAATGTAAAATGTCCCTATACGCATGTACAAGATTGTCGTTGTTGTCGTTGTTCTCGTTGCTGCTATTTAGTGTTGTACTACGTATTACACACACACACACACACATACACCCGCCCACTCCTACGACGAAAAGATCCCAAGGCTCGACTAAGATAGGATGGATAGTTTAATTCGTCTATTCTACACATCAGCCCAGCCTAGGCGTATCCTCGTCCCCCCCCCCCAACCCTCCCTTCTCCCCGTTATTTTCTTTTGTCTTGTCTTTTCCCCGACTACTACTACATTACATACTACTACGACTAGAGCGCGTTTACAAAAATTTTGGAGGGTGGGTAGGCAAAGCAGGCAAGCAAGCAAGTAAAGGGGCGTGTTGGCTTGTTCTCATACGTTTTGTACGTTGATCATGACATACCTACGTAGTTGAATTGAATTGAATTGAATCTTAAGATGATTACTTGGTTATATTTATATATATATCTATTTCTATTCGTATCAACTGGGTTATATTTGGTTTTATATTCGCTTTTTTATACCTGTTATGCGCGACATTTGGTTATAGATGGTAGGAAGGAGGTAAAGTGAAGGATGAGATTAGAATAAGTGATGGATGGATGGATGGCCTTAAGAATATATATATTTTAAAAAAAGTGTAAAGTGTCTAGACTCCGTTGTAGCAATGCTCATGATGATATTTCGTCTATATACTAGGTAGCCAGTACGAATGTCTAATTTACTAATTATACTACCGCTATTTATGTAGATATTTATTTATGCATTACACTCCCCTCCCATCTTCACGCCGCACCCGCGTCCTGGATCTCAGCCGGCTTCGCCTTTTTCTTCTTCGGTTTAGCCTTGACCACGTCTCCAGCAGCATCGCCCTCATCTATAGGTGCGACCTTCTTCTTTTTCTTCTTGACCTTGACCGCGGTATCCCCTTCGCCGTCGGGATCCGTCGTCTTCGGCTTCTTGGCCTTCTTCTTCTTGACGACGGTACCGGCGGCATCGACGCCCTGGGCGACTTGTATGCGCTCATTTGCGCGCTGCATCTCGAGGCGCAGACGCTCGACTTCCTTCATGGCCTGCGCCATCTCGGCTTCCTCGCGCTGTTGGGCCTCGGGGTCGTATACGCGACCGGCCGGGTCATCCTCGAGGCTGAGCGCGCCGATACTGGTAGAGTCGACACCGAGAAGCGATTGCTTGAGCTTCTTGCTGCCGGCTCGGACCTTGGCGGCGGTGTCCGAATTGTTTTCGGAGTCGTAGTTCTTTGGCGTGCTTAAGCCGCTGCCACCCAGGTTTTCGTCTGCGGCAACAACGATCTTCTGCCGCGGCGGACGGCGGGCTGGTTTAGACGCCACGTGGCGAGAATGATCGACGCCTGCGCTAAGTTTATCGAGGTCGAGTTCCATGATGGGGATCGAGTCGACGTCCAAGTCAGGACCATTCGAATTTTGGAGGATATTATGTATCGGCGTTGATGATCTCTGAATAGAATTGCTTTCCCCGATATAGAATGGATCATCTCGATTCCTTTCCAGACGCTCAGCCTTTCTTTTGGCTAATATATCTGCATCCAGATATGTCTCCTCGGTAGGCTGCTGGTAAGAGCTAGCAATATCCTCGCGAGCATCTGCCAGCTTATTGATGGCTGGCTCGGAGGCTATACTTGTCGCGGATGGTCGTTGATAATAATAACTCCCAAACTCATCTGACTCGTCGACTGGTATTGATATCGAATCAGCGGATGTGAGTAGGAGGTTGAGGTTTGGATTTATAGGTTCGTCAAGGTCTAACCCTCCTGGGAGTGGGACATTCTTCTGTGCTGTTTGAGCAACCGAATTTAATTCCCAACCAGCAAAAAGAGAGGGTATTGCTTGCGTGAGTAGCAGAGGAGGATCTTGGTGGACGGTTTCTGTCGAAGCTTGCTGACTAGATGCCGCTTCCGCAGTAAGTTTTAGCAGTTCTATGAATTCTACTGCTCGTTCTTGAACCTCTAGGTTTGGATGTTGTACTAAAGCCTCGAAGGAATGAATAATGCGAGCCATCAGGAGCAAGATCTTGGATTTACGCTCAGGTGTCCAAGGTGTTAATTGGTCTCCGGCAACCAACGAGAAAATCTTCATGGCCGCTTGAAGGCAGGCTGCGAGAGACTCGGGTGGTGAAGTCTTTTGGGATAGTTGCAACAGAGCTCCAAGAATATCGTCTGGGGAAGGTAATTCTGAACAAAATTCACCGAGAATCCAAGCAGCTGGCTTTAATATTCCCGAAGCAATCGAGCGCGCAATTCTAGTCTCGCCATTCAGTTGAGATATAATCGCCTCGGCAGCGCGAACGCACGCGGGACGAAGCGCCTGGACCTTGACGGCAATATTCCGCAATTCGTTCCCTATTTTCTCAGATATATCACCGCTGCTCGACCTCCCAGGTGCAGAAAGTAAGTCTATATCGTCGACAGGTCGTGGTAGCGGAGCAGTCCGAACAAGCTGCGTTAGTATATCAATATACCACTCGAAATCTGTTAAGAAGCCGTAATTATTTTGAGAACACATATTTAGTATTCTATTCATCACATCGACTCTGTAGTCATCCGGAAGCGGTGGGGATCCGTTCGCCGATTTTGGAGCGGAATCAATTGTCCTCTCAAAGTCTTCGTCATCTGAATCCCCGGAGCTTGGCCCCGAATGATTTGTAGTCCTGCGATCTCCTGAAGACAGCTTGAGTTGTCTCATGAGACGGCCGACAATAGACAAGAGATTGTCACCGCTAACCATGCCTTGCACAAGGTCGAGCGCTTTGATACGGATAGAAATGTCGGCACTGTCTATACACTCTAGAATGACGTCTTCTTGCTGAGCTACAAGCCAAGGATGGGTCAAAACGATTTGGTTGAAAGCGAGCAGCGCCACATATTTCACTATATCCCCGAAATCAGTAAACGAAGTCATAGGGGTCGAGGGGCAAGCTCACAATTTGGGTCACCATCTACCATAATCATCCCTCGAAGCTTATTAACGCAAAGAGATGCGATCTCCTCTCTCCCGTCCGTATCTTCACCACTTCCAAGAATTCCCCCTTGGATAATTCCGCTTATACATTCGTACAATAAAGACATGGCAGGGGTTGTCTGGATGATCTCTGTCAGAGGCGGTAACAATTTGCGAACAAGTCTCGGCTCAAGGGGTGTTAACGTAGCAAACTAGTTAAAGGTTAGCTCAGATCCAGGTGTGACCGAGACGTTATACTGCCTACCAGCTTGATCAGCTTTATTGCCATCCAGTTGTTACCGCTATCGACCAATAGCTCAAACAGCCGGGGTGCTAGAGGAAGGAAATCATGGGGCCGCCGCCATCCCAGTTCGCATATGACATTAATAATTGCAGCCGTTACGCTGGGGTCTTCAGTCCTATCCATAAGTCTCTCCTTTATCTTCGGCCAGGCAGCTCGTAGAGTTTCTGGATAAACTAAGGCAAGCCTGTATAGCGTGACAATCGTCTTCTTGCGAATCGCTGGGTGGGTGTGGCTAAGTCGAGGCAGGAGATCAGATAAAACGGAGAGGGCGAGCGATGGCGTGATAACATGCGGAAGAGTGACAATCGGAAGGGCGATGGTAGTGGCTGATGCCGCCGTCAAATCCTGGAAGACAAGTTCAGCATATTCGTTTCGTTGCGTCTCTGGAAGCCTATCGCAAGACCTAACCTCATACCTTCTTGAGGAGATTTGTTGCCAGCATGAGGACCTCGGTATCAGGACGGAAGCTCTGAATTGCGCCAAGATATCCCACTCGTTTTTGGTGGTATTTAGGAGAAGCCATCACCTCGAGTACATTGAAAGACGCCCATGACATATCGTGCCCGAACATTTCTAGGTAAACTAGCTTCAGCAAGGCAGTAGCCTTGAGATCTATAACAAAAAGGCATGAAGTCAGCTATGAGCCTAGTGTATTTATAATGGGAGGGCAGCTAACCTAAGTCCTGGCTTCGAATTTCGGAGCGGCATTCTTTCAGGCAGTTTTGTATGTACTCCTTCTCGTTCCCCTTATGATTCCTCAGACCTCGGATGAGGTCGTACAAGGATTTTTCGAACCTACGATGAGATTGTCAACGGACTCTAATTCGCACGAAATCATGATAGTATGATAGTATAAGGTGGACTGCATACATGGTCGTTGTTTATTTCGGAACGGTGATCAACTATGAGTTAAAGGCTGCGAGCTCAGAGTGCGCCTCGGTCCACTCATCATCTTGACAGCGCGACGATAGCTTGGCGATATATAGGCGTCGTAGGAGACCTGTTCATCTAGGGGGTTGTGTTGGTGAATAGCTACTACATACTACATAGGTAGGTAGTAGGTATTTCGCAATATACCTAGGTAGGTAGATTTAGATAATGTTGATGGTGCAAGTATCAATGAATATGCCCCACGGCTTGGGGGAGCACGCACGTCAGCGGACCATTTCCATAAGCTAAGGCTAAGTACCTTAGTACATACCTACCTAGGTACCTAACCTAACCTTAGCACTTGCTAGACCTGGAGGCGGTGGGGTGTTTAATACGGCAGAACATGACTTCCGGCCCGTGCACCACAATATGTACGTAAGGACCTCATAAGGATCGGTAGGTACGGGGCTTTATGTAACTAAAATAAACTACCTCTAAGTATTACTTCGTACTAACTAACTTAAATTATCACGAACCTTAGTTTCCTTCTAACCGTATCTTTAATATCCACCATCTCACTTGAACTACTCTAGATATTTGATAACAGCAACATCAGAGTGTAAATTACGATCAAATACGTTCTCAAGTCAACATGTCTTCTTCCCTTCTTCATCCGCCTAGCCACTTGTCCCCTGCTGTAGCCTTGCGGCATTCACAGCAAGCTCCGGCTATACTTGGGAAGTCTACAGGTGCCATCTCAACCTCTCTTTTCCAATCTCTACTCTCAGCCCCCGAAACATCCGAATTATGGACTACCTATGAAAATCTCTTATTATCATGCCTTCGGACTGGAGACGACGAGTCAGCCCATCATTGCCTCGCAAGACTAGTGAATAGGTTTGGCAATGACAACGAACGTATCATGGCCTTGAAAGGCCTCCTTAAAGAAGCTGATGCCAGCGATTCCGCTACTTTAAATGTTATCCTGAAAGAATATGAACAGATCTTACAGGACAACCCAACTAATATCGTGAGCTTTCTTCCCCGTGACTCCTTATACCGAATACTAATACAGTCTGTACAGCCTATTTTAAAGCGCCGTGTAGCCTTGTTGCGGTCTGTTGGACGGACCTCCGAGTCTGTCAGTGTTCTGATATCGCTTCTCGATATCTCTCCTACCGACGCAGAGGCGTGGGCTGAGCTTGCTGATCTCTATTTTTCACAAGGACTATACTCTCAAGCTATCTTTGCGCTTGAAGAGGTTCTTGTCCTACAACCAAATGCTTGGAATGTTAGTTTTCTTATTTCACTATATTAATTTCATCCGTGCTAACTTTAGCTGTGCTAGGTACACGCTCGTCTCGGCGAAGTATTGTTCATTGCTGCAAAATCGTCAGATAACGCAAGTCAATTAGGCGAGGCTATAAAACGCTTCAGCAGAAGCATTGAGCTCTGCGATGGCTATTTACGAGGTTACTATGGTCTTAAACTGGTATAAATCCCTTTGTTCGTTTTCGAACAGGAAATCTACTAACTTGAGTAAAAAGACTACGAAACAGCTTCTTCTGGGTGACCCATCTAAGGTATCACAAAGCCGGACAACTTCCGACGGGTTTGCTATACCCGATTCGGTTACACTTAGCAAACTTGATGAAGTGGCCACCGAGAAACTCGCAGAGATAGTCCGACGCAGTTCATCAGGCGAAAAAGGTTGGCAGGGTTACGATGAGGCTGAAGTCAAGGCAGCCAAAGAGCTTCTTGAGAATGACACAGCTGTAGTCATTAGGTGAGAAGCTACTGTCATGTTGTAAACATTACACTAGGTTAGGGATTCGAGTCGTTCTTCCGCGACGCTCGCCTTAGCCTCATTCGCGTGGCCGAGTTTCTTGCAGGAGTTGCAAGTCGTTGGGTAACGAATAGGGAGAAGGTCCATTTAGCATGCGCAGAAAGGGGAGAGTTGTTAATTGGTGCCCCAGGCGGATTTCGTATCTGGAGCGGTGGGACTTGGGCAGGCAGACGTGTCCACTAGTCTGGGTAATACTGGGTAATGCCGATTTGGCCAACAAGTACCCTGCCGGACGTTTGTTCCTACAGTACGAGTAGCACGTGGCTCCAGTCGCGCAGTCTTGGTCGTTGTGAATCAGAAAGGCGGCGTTGCAATCGAATGACTGAGAATTTATCAAGTGGCTCGCATTCTTAGTGCCTTACTATTTGGCATGTATATATGTCTGGATGCACTGTAACCATATAGGTACCATATTATGATATTTGGGCAGCAAACCCGCCACATCGTCGGGCAGCGTCTAGCCATAAGCTAATCGGAGTTCCACAGCCAGAGACATCTAAGACGGGTCCAGCCGCAGACAAGTCTCTGCATCCATCCTCCACTTCCGAATTGGATGCGGTAAGGTTGCCATTCCTAACGCCCCTCGTTCGGGATTGGCCCTCTCAGCAAGGTAGGTGATGAATATGTCTTGAGCAGGCTGGTAATTTGCACATCGATCTACGCGGAGGTTAGAGCAGCAAACAATGCTTCGACTCCATACTTCCAAATCTAGCCATGTATCTACTAATAACAGGCCGCTTACGACACCACGTATTATGGCTTCTGGAGACTAGATGATACCAAATCCGTCAAGACCTATGGGTGAGCGAAAGGTCTTATTAGTAGAGGCGAACAGCCACCGCCCGAGTTCTCAGCTTGAGATCTGAAATCTGAAATCTGTTTCAAGACGACACAGGAAGACATACCTCCACTCGCCATCTCTATCTTACAGGAAAACGCTAGTCTTGCTCGACCTCCGGAATTGGCGTCTTAAACTTTTCATAATTCTCCCCGGTGACCAATGGCTTGCGATTCAATCTCAGAGGTTTCAGTCGGACATGTGTTGCCTGTCAGTGTAAAGTACCAACAAGACAGCAATCAGTTTGTCGACCTTAATTCTTAGGAACGGGAACAATACAATGTCCAGCTACCTATCATGGCAACGTCCGGAGCAAATGGCTTCGGCAGAGCCCCGGTCAACCGGATATGAAGACTGACTACCGTATACTGCAAAGCAAATATAAGGGTGAATAGCCCGACGGGCAGATATTAAGAATCCGGACAGAGACCATACAACAGACGACGAATTTGCAAAATGAAGGGCACCAGTTATGATAATGCTGTCGTGTTCGGTGTAAGTCCAAGGATCTCGATCATTGGTGGTCTGCGGAGTGTGCATCGGCCCCAGCAAAGCGCAAGCGGTGTGGGCCAGACTCTCTGCTGTTTCTGCTGTTTCTGCTGCGTGCTGTGCCTGTAGGTGTTTCTTTCTGCTCTCAGCCTACGTTGCTTGGCCCCTCTCTTGCCCTCTACATAATCATTCGCCCTTATTTCTCCTAGACTATTTGTACACAGTACGACTTCATAACAATAAACAATCACCGGGACCTACTTGAATGCTACCAGATCCAAATTGGCTCCGGAATATTGACAAGTTTAAGATACCGCCATCATTCCTTTCCATTTTCTACCCATATTTTCTCTTTTACATACTGCCACATGATACTATCTTAGGTATACATACATACATATATACATACATATATACATACATACACATACATACACATACGGGGACAACACCGGGTCCCTCACACGAAGACGAGAAAACCGAAACAAGAGAGAAACTCGACCCTCACCGGAGCATACTGCAACTCAACTCTAACGCAAAAAGCTAATGTACGTTAATTATTTTGCATTCCTCGGGATATACGCATGGCACCAGCTCTCATCTGGGTAGCCGTCTTTCATTTTTCAACTTTCGACTTTCATCTTTCAACTTTCAACTCTCAACACCTACATAGTACATACCTAGGTAGCATGTCCATGTCCATGTCCATGTCCATGTCCTAGGCTAAGCTAGTGCTGATAACCCCCTGTGAAGGAGGGATCTACAATACCTACGCCTGGGATGAAGATTCTAGAGCATTAAGGCCTACATGTGCGCCGTAGTACGGGTACGTTGTTTATGTGTAGGTATGTATAGTGCGTCTGTGTGTGTAGGTGAATGCAAATGTAGTATGGTATTAGTTTTTGGCCCCTCTCTATCTGGGCTGTGTCACCTGCCTGTCCCCCGTCCTGCCGTCCCCGTCCCCCATTATCCATTATCCATTATCCATTATCTCCCTCTACTCGCTTGGCCCCTCGCTGACGATGGGATCGTGGGTTCTAGTATTAGTGCCACTAAGTATTATAAGTTCCGGGCATCCTCCCCGTTCCCTGCTCTCTCATCCTTCCTAACGCACAATAAATACAAAAAGTGCGGTCGGTCATACTTCGATCTGCACGCTCGAATATCGAAAGTGCTGACCGCAGACTTTCGTTTTAGCCCTTGAGGCCGAGACGATATAACACGTCTCTCTGTGTTTACGCCGGTAACATCAAAGTCTTATTCGTCGCATTCACGATTTAAAGTTGTACTTTCCAATTCCAAACGGGTACCGATCACCGACCGATAGCAATAGCAACAGCAACAGCAACAGCAACAGCAACAGCAACAGCAACAGCAACAGCAACAGCAACAGCAACAGCAACAGCAACAGCAACAGCAACAGCAACCGATAGCCGGAGTTCCTAACTAGGGTAAGTGTGTCTCGCACCTTTCGCACCTCTCGCACATTCCATATTCATTACCGTGCCTTCCTACCTTACAGGTATAGCCTATGAACTTATGCGCATACCTGTTTCACCCAAGGGCGAAGTTGAACTGCTTTAAACTGTTTTATTGCATACCTCTCTGAGCCGAGACCAATTCACATTACAATTCACCATTCACCCCGCTTGAATTTGGCGCCACTTGCAATTCCACACCTTTTGCCAACAGAAACCCAATTCGATATCCCTTTGCGCCCAACTGAGCCAGTCTCATTGGAAGACCGGGATCCCCCAGATACATTTTTGACAATTGTACCGCTCACCTGTCACGAGAGACTTGTCTACAAAAAGCCATCCAAATTCCTCATTTAGATTCATCCTCGGATTGTTCCGCACGATAGTACACCACGCCCTATCTGCATTCACCTTCACTGTGCGACCAGCATTCATCTTCAAAAGAGAGAGAGAAAAAAAAGCCACAGGAGAACGGTGGATCAAAATTGCTAACACTGTTGCTAGAAACTTGGGTTATTTCGCAACATTATTCCTATTGTGATTCGGAATTCCACATACCAACAACAACGCCCAGTTCAGAGAGCTGAACTATAAATCAATTCAAACTCGCTCAGTGAGGTTGGCAACTTCGGCTACCGCCTAATCGCTAACCTCCCTTTGCTCCGACTTTCTTAGGTAGATCGTCGAGGGGAAGGGGTATCTAGACGTTAAATTATCACCAATGTCGTAAGTAGCGATAGTCTATTACTCATTCAACTCGCCATTGACCTCCTCATTTAAGTCGAAGATACACTACCACACGCACTCCACGCCACAGCGGTCCCATCTCGGACGAAGTCAGTTACTCAGAAGAGGAGGATTCAAGACCTAGTGGAGGATCATACAGTCACGGACGAGAGGTTTCGGACGAGGACTCTTACGAGAGTGAAGAGGAAGAAGAGTTTGACGACGACGATATTGATCCAGAAGATTCAGCTTCTACTAGTCCCTCAAGGCGCCATCACCAAGAAGCTCGTCCACATCGCGCTCCATCCCGTGCCCCGTCTCGCACACCGTCTGGACAGCAGCACAGGAGTGTTGCCCATAGAGTACCCTCCCATTACGATTACGATACTTATCGGCAGGCGCCGAACCCATCCACCAGTCTGGATTCAGATTACGATTACTACGGCCGGGGTGCCTACCCACCGCCGGCCGGAGGGAACCAGTATTATGCCGGCGGCCGTGGCGGTTATCCCCAAAGCCACGTTGGCGGCTATGCTCCCCCTTATGGTGGAAGTGGGCAGATGGTGCCATACGGACCACCTAACCCTTACCAAAATCCTTTCGCCCCGATGAACGGAAATGCTGGTAATTATTTTAATAACGAGCATAGGTGGCCTGGTGGTAACGAAATGATGCCATTTGGCGGAGGTGGCGGTCAGAATTACTTTGGTGGTCAGCCGCCGTATCCCATGCCACACGGCATGGCACAATATCAGTGGTCCCCTCCTCCGCCTCCTCCGACGGACATTGGTGGCCGGTCTCGAACACCTGCCCCAGCTCCAGCTCCAGCTCCGGAGCCCCCGAAGGAGGACCCCGAAAAGGAAGCCATGAAAAAGAAATTAGCTGAGATTGAAGCCGAGCAAAAGCGGAAAGAACAAGAAGCCAAGCAAAAGGAGCTCGAGGCTCAAATTAGGCTGGAGGCAGAGCTGGCATTCCAACGCAAAATGGAGCAGATCAAGAGGGACGAAGAGATCCGTGCCGAGGAAAGAAAGATTGCTATGGAGAAGTTAACCAAAGACATTGAAGATGCAAAAAGGGCAGCCGAGAAAGCCGAGGCGGAGCGTGCCCGCAAGGAAGCAGAAGCTCTCGAAAGAGCTGAGCGAAGTGCCCGCGACAAACTCGAAGCGGAACAGAAGGCCGAAGCAGAAAGGAAGAGGAAAGAGGCGGAGGCTGCCGCCCTGGCAGAGGCTGCTCTTCAGGCTAAGCTACAGGCCGCTATTAGGGCTGAAGCGGATGCGAGAGCGGCGGCGGCGGCTAGAGCTGCTGAGGAGGCTGCACAAAGAAAGAAATTTGAGGAAGAGGCCAAGGCAAAAGCTGAGTTAGAAGCCCGCAAAAAGATAGAAGCTGAAGAGGCGGCCAGGGCCGCTGCCGCTGCAAAGGCAGCGGAAGAGGCCGCTCAGAGAAAGAAATTCGAGGAAGAGGCTAAAGCAAAGGCGGAGTTGGAAGCTCGCTTGAAGTTGGAGGCCGAGGCGAACGCCAGGGCTGCAGCAGCGAAGGCGGCGGCGGAAGAGGCGGCAAGGCAGAAAAAAATAGAAGAAGAAGCTAAAATCAAAGCTGAGCTTGAAGCTCGTAAAAAGATAGAAGATGAAAAGGCAGCGGCGGAGGCAGCCAAAGCTGCCGAGGAGGCTAAGAAGAAGGAAGAGGAGGCACTGAAGAAGAAGCTCTTAGAAGAGGCCAAGCTCAAGGCTGAAGAAGCGAATAAGAAGAGCCTTGGTAAGGACAAGGCGCCGATTCGGTTCAAGGATGCCGTGGGAAGAAAATTCAGCTTCCCTTTCCATATATGCCAGAGCTGGCAGGTACGTCAAAGGTCCTGTGTTTTCGCTTGAAGCCCGCATACTAATTTACTCTCTAGGGCATGGAAGAGCTCATCAAGCAAGCTTTCAGTCATGTGGATGTTATTGGTCCCCATGTACAAGCTGGGCATTATGACCTTATTGGTCCGAATGGCGAGATTATTCTACCCCAGATATGGGATAAGGTGATTGAGCCAGATTGGGCGGTGACGATGCATATGTGGCCTATGGATCGGCCGGCCATGCCTCAGGGAGGAGCTATGAGATCTATACCTGGTAGACCAGGGGTTCACATGGCAGGCGGCCCATTCCCGCCGCAGGGTTTTAGGCCGCAAGGCCAACAGCGCCCGGTAAGCAGTGGTGGACCTCCACCTCCGCCGTCTCATCCGATGATGATGGGTGCGGGTGGCATGAGGGGCCAGGTTCCTTTCGACGGACGCCCAGTTGGGGGTCCCGGTGGAGGGATGCCTCCAAATATCATCCAAGTTAACAAGCCTCCTGGTAAGAAGCCAGCCAAGAAAGTCCAGAGCGGCGTGCTTGGGTGGATAGGTGGAGGAGCCGCGAAGCCCACTAAAAGCAAGAGGTCAGTCGCCGCGTCCATTATGTTTTTTGTTACATGAACTCACAACTGAATATGTAGTAGTAAAACTAGACGATAAGGTATAATCCATTCACATGTGCTCCGGGGATACCTGGGCAACTCGATCTAGCCACTGTCAATTTCCACTTACTCCCGTGCCTTTTTCGCCAGGCACCAGTCCTAATTTTTATTCCCATCACCAATTTATTTTTGGGGAGTTCTGCGAACGGTCTCCAATAACAGATTCTGCATTATACCCCGGCTCGAGACGACTTCATTGTTTAAAGCGGCATTTTCCGCGGGCTTTTTTCTTCGAGCACGTATTATGGACGAAGTAATAATTACCACGGAGAACCAATATTTATTCATCACAACTTTGATACCGGTAGACCTGTATCATTTCTTACTACTACCGCGTGTTTACATCTAGGACTATATTTTTTTTTCTCACATGAGGTGACGATGTCTCGGGCTAAGAATGACGAAGTGTATGAGGAGGAAAGGCAAGTACATGGATGTTCTTTCAAGACGGCGAGCATTTTTACCTTGTTGAGATTTGTTTTGAGAGGCTATATTCTCGGATGGCGTCGTGGTTGAGAAAGATTGGGGAGACCAAGACACATCCGGACTGATCTGTTACATATTTACATTAGGAGTTACTATAAGTTTTGAATTGAATTTTGAGAATTGTATTCTTAGGACTTTAGTTGATGTGAAGATTTATTATGATTTTGGCCGTGTAATTTGAAGATGGTGTACATGGATAGGGTGTCCATACAGACAAATTAGTCGAGGCTAGCGGGCCTTATAGGGGGAGTTGCTCAGCAGGGAACTGATTCGCGGTCTTCTGTGAGTGATAGGAATATGGTGCATCATTACATCGCATTAATAGGCGCGCTTCGGGACATAGCAAAGATCCAATGCCTCACCGCACAACCCCCGGATCATTCCGAGTCTCCTTCAACACCCGCTGCGCCTGCTGCACAAACGCCTCCACCATGACCCCCGCGACCTTATCGGCAACAGCCGAGCTCACAGCCGTGTACAAGGGGTTCGCGAACTGGTACTTTATCGCGAGGCGGACGTCGCTCCACCCGTGCTCACGCTGGTGGTCGCGGAGAGCCGGGACGACCGTCCATCGCGTTACCAGGCTCTTGAATACGCCCCGGCTCCCGACGTCGGGCCCGGGGTCTGCCAGGCCGTGTCTGCGCAGCTCGGAGGCGGGGATCTCGGTGCGCGCGTCGCCGCTTATGGCTTCGACGATGCCGAGGGTCGGGACGCAGAAGAGGCGGCTCGTGTAGGTTTCTTGGAAAGCGCCCCAGCCGGCGGTTAGGTCGGCTTGGGTGGGCCAGCGGCGGGTGGTGGGGTGTGGGTGTGGGTTGCCGGGAGACGAGGGCGAGGACGAGGGAGGTGTTGGGTCGGTCCAGCGCGTCACGCGCGAGACTTTGCAGTGTGGTAGGAAGCGCACGTAGGAGTCGACGTCGGCGATGATGTCGTAGAGGCGCTCGTGGTCGTAGGGGAGACGGCGCGAGGCGGTTAGGATTTGCGGCTTGGTGGGGTCGGGGATGGAGATGAAGGTGCGCCGGGGAGGGTGCGGGTGTGTTTGTAGGGTGGAGAGGAGGCGCGGTGGGCGTGGGAGGAGGCGTGCTGTTGCCATTGGAGACTCGGGAGCGGGAGCGAGGAAGAGTCGGGAGGGAGGCCGAGTAGGTAGTTCAAGGTGGGTTACGCTTATGAGTTATGGACCTAGATACGAAAAGAGAGTTGTAAATTCATATGTAGAAATCTCGGAAAGTCTATAAATCTTGCATTTTAAAATCATACCGCCGTCTAGCTGTTTAATGTAGGTCTATACATATCACGACGCAAGGAAAAAAGTAATATACAACAGAATTAGTGCTCTTCTTAGCTAGAAGCGATAAGTACAAAAAAAGTGACGTCGAATTTCACTGCGCGCATCGGTGGATTATCGATAAGGAAAAGCGGCGCTACTAGTAAAGCCCCACTCCGTTCTGTGCTTAAATTTTCTTGGAATCTTTTTTCTTCCCAACCCAATCTCTTACCAACTCGTTTTTCCCCCACGAGCTCCCAGTATGCCAGGAAACACAACTTTGCGGTGACCGACGAGAGGACTAGTGAAAGGACTCGGTCGACAAGCGCCGCATTTTTATATATCGCGCGATGGCTTCTGCTGTCGCAACTGCCGCGGCAGCATTGCCAGATGAGGAGCTGCTGGCCAAGGCTGAAGCGTTGACCGTGCAGGACGGTGCTGAGGCCCAGCTGCCTGCCCACAGGAACCATGATCCGCAGAATAACTTGAAGAGGAGTGATCCTTTTCAGTTTGGGTCGCGCTACCTTCAGGAAAATGATGATGTCTTCGAGTTCAATGCTTGGGATCATGTGGAGACTGACGACACTTATAAGGAGTATGCTGAGCAGCAATATGCCATGCAACGAGAGTCGCCAGTCTCCGACTTCGACAAAAGTGAGTACACTGCCTTTTCTATCACCTCCGGTGTTGTGATGATACTCTATAATGCATAGTTCATCTGAATCTCTCTGATGACCACATACATCAATTCTTTCGCTCCCATCTGACACACCTTACCCTTACGACCTCAATATTGCTATGTTGAGTAGATGCAGCTGCTAACAGACGCAATCATAGGTAGATTCAATTCCGACCCTGCTAAGTGGTGGAATCTGTTCTATAAGAATAACACGGCCAACTTCTTTAAGAACCGTAAATGGTTACAACAAGAGTTCCCCGTACTTGACAAGGTTACTGCACAAGATACCGGTCCGGTTACAGTGCTGGAAGTCGGTGCCGGCGCCGGCAATACGGCGTTTCCTATCTTGGCCAATAACAAGAACCCCAAGCTGAAACTGCATGCTTGTGACTTCTCTAAAAAGGCTGTTGAAGTGATGCGTAGTCATGAAGAGTATAACACCGACTTCATGCAAGCCGACGTATGGGATGCCGCTGGCGAGGACCTGCCGCCCGGCCTCGAAGAAGGCAGTGTAGACGTTGTCCTTATGATATTCATATTCTCTGCCCTGTCCCCGAAGCAGTGGGAGCAGGCTGTGCGAAACATCTATCGAGTACTCAAGCCAGGCGGTGAGGTTTGCTTCCGCGACTACGGCAGAGGTGATCTAGCACAGGTTCGATTCAAGAAAGGTCGATACCTAGAAGAGAACTTCTACATTAGAGGGGATGGTACCCGGGTCTACTTCTTTGAGAAAGACGAGTTGGCTCAGATATGGACGGGAACGTCTGCTACTGTAGATGATGCAAAGGACGACGGCGAGACTACTGAGCCTTCGGAGTCGAAGGTACAGGAACCCTTGTTTGATGTAGAGGAGTTGGGCGTTGATAGAAGGATGCTCGTAAATAGAGCCCGGCGGTTGAAGATGTATCGCTGCTGGATGCAAGGTCGCTTCCGTAAGAAATACACATGATTTCGCAACACTTGTATGCGTGCCAAGATGTGATTTTGTATTGCATTTCTAGTCTAACTTGGCGATGTTACTTTTATTAAACCACTTAGGTTATAGGTAATATATCCTACGCACTCAACACGTCAACTAGCCTCTCCCGATCATCTTTCCTAAACCCAATACGATCCAAATAACCCTCAAGATTGCCATACTTCACATCCAAGTGCCATTCAATCCTCTCGGCGAAACTATCCGCCACGCCTCCCCACTCTGGCGAGAGGCCAAGCTTCCGAAACTCTACGCGTCGAACCTCGTAGTCGCCTGCGAGGGCCTTGCGCGACAGCTGGTAGTCGTGGGTGATGGCGTCTGACGGCACGCCGAGGATCATCAAGGCCAGGGCGACGATGAGGCCGGTTCGGTCTTTGCCCAGGGCGCAATGGACTAGGAGGGGGAGGGATGAGGGGGATATGAAGGTGCGGAGGGCCTGGGGGAGGGGGGTAGGGTTAGTTTTTTTTTTGTTTCTTTCTTTGGGGGGTGGTGAGTACATGGAACTTACCTCGGCGATCTCAGGGCCAGACTGATCCAGCGTTACAAAAGCTATACCTACGAGACCCCGCGGCTGGATGACTTCCCGGCTTAGGATGCTAATAGCACGATCGTTGTGGCCGAAGAACAAGAGGATGGATGTTTTGCTACGGGTAGGTTGTGGGTTGTTAGTTGTCTAGCCTAGGTCAGGTAGCTATGACTGGAGTTGTGTTGTGTAGTGAGGGTGTACATATATTCGACGGTGGGTGTTGTTGAGGATGACAAGTCAATCAGTTCTCATAGATGTGTGTATGTATGTAGGTATGTATGTTGGTCTATTGGTAGAAGGATGGAAGGAAGAGAAAGGAAAGGTAACGGGGTCTTACAAGGAACTCCACCACCCAAGCTGTCTCGTGAGAAACGTCTGGAACCGCTCCCCCGTCACCTTGATCTCGCGGTACTTCAAGCCGGGGATCTGCCCGGGCGCGAGGGCCTTGGTTAGGCCTGCTCGGTGCCTCTGTTGTTCATTCCTGGGCGGCGTTGCAACTGGTCAGTATCTACCTACCTACGGTGTACCAGTATATAGGGGGGGAGTATCGGAGCAGCTTACTTATTACGGAGATCCACGACCGTTCGGATGCCCAGCTCATCTCTAAGTTTCGTGCGGTCTTCGGGGGATGCTCTGTCTAGAGTGCGGGTTAGGATCGTGATGATTGGTGTATGGGGATAGATGGATGGATAGATGGATGGACAAATAGACAAATAGGGACACTTTTCTCTTACCTGGTCGCGCGGATCGGAAGAACACGCCTTCTCGGACGACCCTGAGGTGAAAGTTAGCTGTTTTTGTCTTTACTGGTATTTAGAGGTGGCTTGGTCTGTGATATATCTCTTACTGCCGGCCGAGATGGTCGTTGATGGTCTTTCCGACGTCTCGGAAGTTGTCGATGTTGTCGAAAGCGATGGACATTATGTCGTTGGTTCAAGCGACCAGGTTGGTATTCTTGGATATACGTATAGGTGGATATACACTTCACCGAATAAATCAGGATAGACCTGCGTGGTATCTTAGCGAGTTGGTCTTATGGGATACGATATACGTTATATAGTTGTTAGCTAAGTTTATAGAGTTGTTTGACTGTAAGTGCGCTCAACAATATAAGGTACAACAATATAAGGAGTTGCCTTATATTGTTGATAGGGAGGTACGCCTTGACCCTGTTCTGTTTTAGTTGATGCCGTTCTAAACATCTATGTGCATTAATATTTTACGAGGGTTTCTCAATCGTCAGAGCTACTCGTCAAAGCTATTAACTCATATTCTCAAGAGTATACTTCTTATACGAATATTCTACTGCCTTCTACAAGACATCGAAGCTAAGGGTAATATACAGATACAGATCTAGAAAATAAAAAGACACTGAAGCTAACATTAGCTCTTGAGAAACTCTGCAATAGTCTCACTGATGGACGCTGTTCTTCTCCATCACTAGAGTCTTGTGCATGTGTATTTAGATAGTCACGGTCTATGGCCTTGAAGTCTCGGTACGCATCAAATTGTCGGCTTCCTCGCTCTTATCATAGCAAATCTCAAGCACCTGTAAGCTTTTCGGTAGACGTTCCCATGGCATCTCTGGATGTTGCATCAAAAGTAACGGATGAAGAATAGCCTGTTGTATCTGTATAAACGGCAACTACAGTATTTAAACTGTATATTGCCTCTGAATCCGTATCGATAACTGTCGTATTTGTATTAAACCGAATTACTTAATCAAACTTTACGGGGTACATCATGTTGATGAGAATACTATGTCCATATGCGCTAGCTTCAATAATACATACGAACAGAGGCTGGTGTATGACAATGACGTAATAACCATCATTGGCATCCTCAAAGCCACAAGCGATGATGAAGACAATGATAAACCAACCATGCAGGCATGGTTCAAGCTACACAAAAAAGGAACTCATAGCCGTTAACATCTTATTTCTTGTTTTCATTAATACAATTATGTCCCCGAATATGTCGTTCCTCGTCGCTAGACATCAAGTATCAAATACTTGTATACCCAGGTAGGGATCTATACATATTCCTGGCATACGATTCCCAGCATCATCATCACACATACACTACCTTTGTCGTCGTGTAAACGAGCTATACCCAGGTAGTTGATTTGTATCTCTCGACTCATCATACCTACATCATCCATCATCCCACCTTCGATAACTACGAGGACTTATTCCATTCATCTTTTTTTCTCCATTCTCCGTTCTCCGTTCTTCATTCTCCATTCTCTCTCACCTTAAGCTCACCTTCATCCCACCTCCACTCACGTCTCCAATCAACCAGATCTCTCAATCAGCTTATCTCCAATCAGACCCGGCAATCCTATGCCGATCCTTCTAAAAAAAGAGAGGGAAAGCCGAGAAATCTAGGTGAGGTCCAATACGACTGTACGCGTACAGATGCAGCTGAGCGTTCGTCGTTCTCAGCCACACAATATATAATGATCACAACCAATGAGACGGAGACACAGGGGGGCTTGGGGCGACAGCTACATGATGACGACACCAAACCGACAGGTAAGCTTCATGTCGCAGACTCTCTTTTTATTTATTTATCATCGTGACTTTAATTTATTATATTTCTTTAAAATCAAATTACAAAAAATGTTACCATCATTTTTAATTAATCTTATAAGCGATAGCTGATTCTTTGTTAGTTCACTCGGGAAAGCTCATTTATGCAAAACCCCAAGACCTTCCGAGCTTCCCGTCTATTGGCCTCTCAAAAAAAGGATCCGCAGCCAGTGCAGCAGCAGCTTTAGGTTGGGTCTCCAATACATCACCTGAGCTGTGGAAGCCGGACAAATCCGCTCCAGCTTCAGCTGCCGCCTTCATGGCGAAAGATTATAAGCTGAGTCCCGCCTGGGAACCCGTTCCTAGCCAGCACAGCGCCAAAGCCGCTCTGTTCGCGTCACAATCTGCCATGAGCGTCACCAAGCCCGCGAAATCCACAACTCCCGATCCTGGCCATTCTGCCGCAAATCTGGCTTTCAAGTCGGATCGGAGCGTACCCGGTTCTGTCCATGGGAGCCCTCTGGAGCGCCACGGATCGCTACTTGCTGCGAAAGGTGCCATGGCAAACCGCCAGAGGGCGAAGTCCTCGCCGATTCCTAAGGAATCGTATCCGGATGAGGCGAATGCTGCTGCTAATGCCCTAAGTGCTGCGACACGAGCTCATAGGCCAATTCGGTCACCGACTATAAGCGAAACCAGCGAGAATGCCGGCTCTGTCCCTTATACTAATATGAACAGGCAGATGTTCACATCGCGACCGCCGGTTAAATCTGAAGTCGACGATCAGAAGAGAGCTGATATTCTTCATGCTTCTGCTGTCGCAATGGCCAAGAAGATGTATACTCAGCAGCAAAAAATGATTGATGCCAAAAAGGCACATGATAATGCTAACCCTCCTCAAGAGAATACCGATGCTTTTAGCAGCGTTAGCGATGATGCACAACCTATGCAGCTTACTACCCTGCAAGATGCGGCTTACAAGCAAGCCCAAGCACGTCTAGCTAAGATGCACGAAGAGCATTTTAAGGGTCGTGAATATCAGGAGTATTACGGAGCTAAGCCGCTCACGCGACGGTTTTCAATCAGGGGTAAGCTCAGGAAAAGGGCCTCGAGCGACGGCGATGTTATTGAAGACCGTAGGCGATCACAGCAGATTAGGCAGCAGATGTCTTTATTCTCCAGCAAAATTTCTCAAGTCGACGACAAAAAACGGCAGCATGATCAAGAAGTATTACTCGCTGCAGCTCAGAGGAACGTGCACGAACGTTTGAAAGGGATGGACGAGAAGATATCCGCCGAGACGGGAATGATCCACCCATCTACTCCAACACAATGGGAAATGAAAGCACACGCTATAGCCCAGGCTCAGGCCGAGCAGCGCATAGGTCAGAGGCACGGACAGGTCAATATTGGTGCCGGAAAGTATATGAGCCAAGATGAAATCGACGCAATCGCCACAGCGAGGGTCAAGCCCGTTTTAGATGAGATCAATGAAAGGGTTGAGGAAGAGCAGGCAAGGCAAATAGAGTTACGTCTCGAGATGGAGAAGAAGAAAGAAGAGGAAGAGATTGAAAAAGCTCGACAAAAGGAAATCCAGGATATCAATAAACGACTTAAGGGTCAGCTACGTTCTATATCATATCTTCTAGATTTCATGCACTGACAACCTCCCCAGAACAAGATAAGCAAGAGCAGAAAGAGAGGAGGGCAGAGGAGAAACACGAAGCCAAGGTGAGGAAAGAAGAAGAAAAAGCAGCCAAAGCAGAACAGAAACGGCTAGCGAGGACCGAGAAACGTAGGTCAACTGAGCGGTCCGGGGAAAGTCAAGATGAGCCGGACCCCGCAAGTGGAACAGTAGTTATGAATACTGCGGGCCAACCCGTCAGCATGCCTCCGCTAGAACCGGAATTCGCCGCCACCGAAAACGTCGAAGATGGAGTAGTGGATCGAGAGTCAGTGTCACCGGGCGAAGGGTCGTCGAAAGGCGGCGTTAAGACATGGTTCAAAAACCGCTTTTCTCGGGGCGCGAAGCAGCAACCGGAAGACAAAGGCAAATCGGTCGAGAGGGGTTTCGTCGGCGGGGCGGCACTGACGGGTGTTAATAGCTCTACGAGCGTAGATAATCGTAGCGTTAGCGTGCGTGCTGTCGCGATGGCGGGGCGCGGGCGGACTACTAGTCTGGAGGATGAGGCTGCGGGCCCGGCGATGCCGATGAGCAGTTCGAGCGATGACGAGAACGAGTATTTCCGCGACGAGGCGCGAGCTGAGCCCAAGGCGCCGCTAACGCCGCCTAGGCCGCTCCGCTCGTCGGTTGCGAGTCATAGTCCCAGTCGGGACTCGAAGTTTGTGGAGATGGTGTGAGGCGAGGGGTTACCCAAGGTGTGCTATTTTATTACGATATACACATTTTGCGCGCGCAGGTGGAGTTGTTTCTATGGCTGCTTTCAACATGCGGTTATCTGTGCGTTATGGGATGGGATGGGATGGGATGGGATGGTCGGTCGATTTATTTCCCTGGGATTTAAGAGCATTTTGGCTAGTTAAATTGGGTAAGATGACAACCGCAAGGAAGGATATAGGAACTTTGGTTTTCTTGTGCGGAATTGGTTTATTGGTTTACTTGCTTGGCGTTGATTTGAGCTCTGTGTTTTTTTTTATGTATAGGGGGTGGTGGTTTTGATGAAACATGTTTGTATAACTGCGCCAATACCCCCTTTTCTTACTTCCCTACATAAGTGAAAAAAGTTGACATTTTGAATCTCATTCCGCTAAAGTTTGACTTATATATTTTGTACCCAATATTTCACAAATGAAGGGTGTCAATACCAACGCTTTAACAAAAAATATTTGTATTTTACAATACACGTCTGTCGCTACCATACATAATAATGTTATAGTATGAAAAATGCCGCTATTGTATCTTATCTATCGAAGTCATGATGGCTAGACTGAACCGACACATTGTCGTTCTAACTGTCTAACTGTACCCTCAAAATAATAATTAATGAGGAGCCGTCAAAGATTTAACTTGTGCCTAATTAAACATGTTTTTACTCTAATAAGGTAACCGAACGCCATGAGAAAACGTCATGCCTCTAATCCCTCTAATGCTTGGTATCATCATTATCGTGATCTAGTACCACCTCCAAACTGGCTCGGCATGATATTCTACTGAAAGGAAAACTATTCGTAAATGTTGTGAACAAGTAAAACCTCCTAAAAGTCTCTCTGGTCCGTTCTCACTTTGTTCTGGTGGCCGTGACCTTCTGTCAGCGTCCTCTGGCTGTCCTGGGTATGCCTATCTCCGGGCAGGACGCTGGGATGCGTCGCATAGTAGGTCTCTTCCATCCGTCGCGCGGGATCCCCGATCGGGTGGGGGTTGTTCCGCGTAGTGATAGCAGGATACAAGTCGATGTAAAAGGAGAAGACGTAGAAGGAGAATACGAAGGCGATAACCCACTCGATAATCGCAGATGTGTTATGGTTGCCCCTGAAGTTAATCACGCCGAAGGCAACCGCTAGACCTAGCTCGATGATGACGAAAATTAACTTGATCCAGAATGAGATACGGAGGACGCGATGTTGACGGTTTTCTATGGAGAGATTTCTTGTTAGTTTCGATTATAGTTAAAAATAGACGGTCTGCGGACTTACTGTGGCCTAGACGTTGATATTCCCAGCAGATGAAGATGGCTGAGAATAGATATCCTGCAATGAAAAGTAGAAGGAAAATATCGTGTAGTCTCGGGTACCGGAGGGTATCAAATCCGGACAGAAAAGTTAGACCAATTGTACCAATCACGGCGAAGACGATGCACAGGCCGCTCAGCACTTTTTCACCAGTAGAGGTGTTGGGCACCAGTCGACCTCGATGTCGTAAGAAGCGGTCAGTCCCAAAGGATAAATCGAGAAATATCGTGGTGATGATGCATCCCGTAACGAACAACGGCTTGAGCTTTGAAGCGCCGACGTCTGATATATACGCGATTGTTTGGTCGTCCGTCATAGAGTCATAATGAACTCGGTCGGTGTCTATGATCCAATATAGAAGAAGACCTAATAATGTTGCCAGCCACATGAGGCCGGATATGATGGGAAACACCTTTGCGACAATGTTAGCTGCGTACGAAACGTCAATTGAGATAATCGAAGGCTTATTTTGCTTACCCAATACGATAGGAACCGCATCGTGTATTGATTTCCTAGGGTTTGTGATACTCTATAGTTCCTCTATTGTGGCAATGTCTAAGTGATTATACGGTAGGTATAAGGGAATGCAGCCTTATAATAAACGAGCGAAAGAGGTAAGAGAATGTATACAATACGATACACAGCCCGGACAATGAAAGGACACGAGGACAATGAATTGCGACAACAGAAAAATAAGATTGCGCGTAAGTATAAGATCTAGTTAGTTAAAAGATCTAGAAGATCACGTTGTTGACGACGATGATGAGTAACCCTATGAAAGCAAGCCTCAAAAGGGATCGACGTATGACTTCATTCTACAAATAAAACTCACTTGAACATCAAGGCGCCACAGAAGTTCTCTTCGGGACCTACGGGAAAGAACAAGGCCAGGATTCGTCATTAGCGTAAAAAATGGAGGTTGGCTTAGCTACCTATGATAGGATTTATATGAGCTGACTCGGGGTCTGTGGGAAATTAACAGGCCGACCCGGGCTCTTCTGGAGATGTGATGTTTTGCTCCTACCGCCTAATCTACCGCTTGCGATTTAAATCAAGAAATGGTGACGTCAAATAGAGAGTTGCGTGGAATGAAGGCACACTAAACTAAGATAGGTACGTATATTTCCATAATAAGCAAGTCACGCATGGGCCACATCATGCTGTGCTCGCAGTAGTAATCGGGCTGTGCATAAGAACTTAAAAACCGTATGAAGGTAACTAAATATAATACCTATGGGGAATATAGCAGCTATCTAGCCAATCATAGCGCTTTGCATCTGCAAGATCAACATTCACCAATCACACTTAACCAATCCCTACCTTATCTTTGTATTCAGAATCATAGCCTTGTCTCTGCTTCCCAAGGCTGACAAAGAGCTACTTCTGCCTTTACAACCTTCTGTTCCTCAGTTTTAAATATCCGAGGGCGAAGGATATTATATTTCGCGATGGCGGTCTCGCCTGTGGTCGTGCATCCTACGGATGCTCTGCCGAACCCTAGATCTTTATCGTCGCCTCTCAAGACTGTAACTTCAGCACATGCATCGTCTAATGGAACACCCGTGGTCTCAACAGCTGCGCCGAATGTAGTCGCAGCAGCACAAGCAACCTCTCTGGATTTGGCGGAACAACTTAACGAGGAGGAGAAGCGCAAATACGTTAAGGGTATGTTCGGAGATTTATTGGATGGCTTGGAATAGCTTGGAATAGCTTGGAATAGAAGAGCAGTGCGCTAACTCGAGATCCCTTTGAAGGCAAGAAACTCGGTGAAGGTACCTACGCCAACGTCTACCTCGGGTTCCTTAAAAGCGATCCGACGAAGCTGGTAGCCATAAAAAAGATCAAGATACAGAAGGAGTACACGGAAGGGATGGCGCCCGATGCCGTCCGCGAAATCAAGCATTTACAGGAGCTATCGCACCCCAACATAATAACGTTGCATTCCGTCTTCTCTTCCAAAAACCAGAACCTCAATCTCGTTCTGGAGTACCTCCCCCTCGGCGACTTGGAAATGCTCATTCGTGACGTCGACCGCGTCAGATACGGTGCGGCCGACATTAAGGCTTGGATGGGCATGCTTACGAGGGCGGTGTGGTTCTGCCACGAGAACTTTGTGCTGCACCGTGATATCAAACCCAACAACTTGCTTATTGCAGCCGACGGGGAAGTGAAGCTTGCTGATTTTGGTCTGGCCCGAAGCTTCTCGGATCCTTATAAGCTAATGACCGCGAACGTCATCACGCGATGGTATAGGCCTCCTGAATTATTGTATGGAGCTAAGCATTACTCGGGTGCAGTAGATATCTGGTCTGTAGGCCTGGTCTTCGCCGAATTGATAATTAGGACGCCATATATCGCCGGAGATACGGAAATGCGACAGATCAGTCTTATCTGCACCGCCATCGGCACGCCCACGGAGGAGAACTGGCCGGGGGTCACCAAGCTACCGGCGTATACTACGGAAGGAGAAATCCACCCCGTACGGGGAAGGGAGTACTACATGTCGTTCTTCGGCACAGTAGGCACCGAAGGTGTCGACCTCCTGATGAAGACATTAATACTCGATCCCAAGAAGCGCATTACGGCCCTAGGGATGCTGAAGCACGAATGGTGGAATAAGGACCCCAAACCCACGCGCAAGCAAGATTTACCGAAGAAGTCGGGCGGGCAGGAAAAAATCGGCGCGGACTTGAAGAGAAGGCCTGGCGTAATAGATGACGATAAGACGGCAAAAGTTGCTCGGAAGCTGGACTTCGGCGCGGCGAAATAGAATTCCAAGCGGCAAAGGAGCGATTCTGGTGACTTGCAGTGAATACCGGTCTGGCGCTTGGGAGTTTAGAGGTACAAATGAAGCATTAGAGGTTAGGCGCTTGTGAATGTATACAGTATAGGGCACTATAGGATAACGAATTACAACATGATGGTTCGGAATTCGATATGGCATGTGTAGAACCTGTAGCTGTAGCTATAGTTATGGTTATGGTACATAAAGTACAGAGGGTTTTTTTATTTAATTAATGTTCAGTTACACTATGCATCGTCTACAGCTCGCCCCGTTCTCTCATCTCGCGCCGCTCGGCAATACGCTTCTTGTACCGGACCTCGGTCCTTCTCCTCTCACCACCGTCGATCTTGTGGCCGCGGCGGTCCTCCCACATGCCCTCCGTAACAGACACGCGGACGCCTTCGCCGCCCTTGAGCGGCAGCGCGTAGGGGCCGACGATGGTCTTGGCGCCCTCGATCTTGTACCCGCGGACGCGGGACATGTCGTGCAAGGCGCAGTCCTTGACGGCGCGGCCGGGCGGCACGTTCACCACGTACTTGCGCGGGTTGACGGGGTCGCGCTCGGACTCGAGGATGCGCAGGTCGGCCTTGCCGTCCTCGACGTGCTGCAGGTCGCCTCCGATGCCGTACCGGCCCTGGCGGAAGCGCTGGCGCCACTGCAGGAGGTAGCGGCGCGTGCGCGGGGGCTCGACGCCGAGCTCGCGCAGCTGGTCCGACGTCAGCGAGAACAGGGCGTCCCAGGTGGGGAACTTGGAGGCGTGCTGGCTTAGGCCCCGGCCGATGACTGTGAGGAAGGTCTGCACGTCGGGGATGAAGGGCGTGGGAGGGGGGATTGCGCCGGCGGGCCGCGTCGTGGTCGAGGAGGAGGCGCGGATGGAGGGGCGGAGGGCTGCGAGGGGGGTTGTGGGCGCTAGGGCGGTGCGCAGTTGTTGCGGGTTGAGAAGAGGCTGCGGTGTGTTAGTTAGATATGTATGTCATGTCATGGCATGGCATGTCTAGGTAGGTAATAGTTGAATATAGTTATATGTAAGGTAAATATATATATATATATATATATATAAGTCTTAAGGTAGTAGTATGTTCGACTTACCTTTAAGCGCACCATTTTGACGGCAATATACCACGCTCTCTCCTAGTCTTCAGGCCTCAGACGATGTCCCCGGATGACCATGCCCTCGAGATAATGGGTAGGTAGATACTTTGCAATTCCAGTATGTCCACGGCGCAAGTTGTAGCTTAAGCAGATAGGTAGATAGATAGGTAGATACCTACATGTAGGTAGGCTCGATCTTGAAAATTCAATGGAGAGTCGGCAAGGGAAATTTGTATCCTCCGATGGGTCCGTGTAACCCTAGCGCCCATGGATGCGGGATGTGGATTTGGAGTAACGCAGTTAGGCTTAGCTCCTGTAAGCCTTACTGCGCTTATGAGTCAATAGTGGGTTGTAGCTCTTATCGGATAAGAGCCGTTGCTGTGCCCCTCGATGAAGTAATTCGGTTGGCCCTCGAGTTGTCTGGTTGTCTGTCTGCCTGCTCCCTCAGCCTCAACAACTTTCTTTTTTCCCCCCAAAGTAAACTACGTTTCCAAATCTACCGCGCCACTATGTGTTGACACAAATCCCTGTGCGTTATTCCTGTGAAACCTCGCAGGTTATTTCTTGTGATCGCATTCACACCTGTCTTCTCTTATGCCATGGGGCGCCCGGGCTTATCACAAGCTTCGAAGGCGTCGGTTAACCGACAAAATGGTCCTGTTCAGGCCCGTCAAGTGCGGTCTAGTGGTATGTGAAGATAGAATTATATTAAAATAACACTGCTTAACCTTGTTCAGATCCCTTTCCTACGGATTTTCTCACTTTCTTGAATGCGCTTCCGTCCGATGGTGCCTCGCGCAATGCAACTGACCCCTCCAGCGATGCAACTGAGCAGGCTGAACCCCCTAGAAAACGCCCTCGAGTCGAACGCGTCGAGGCAATTCCCATTGCAAGAGAATCATTAACGCTCAAGCGACCAGTCCAACCCGAAGTGCCCCTTGATGAACTAATCTATCGCGTGAATGTCAACAACCACGTGAAGCTACACCATGATGAACGACAGCGCATCTTAACTATTTCCTCCAATGCGCGATCTCCCTATGGCGCATTTAAGTCTGAACTGAACTTAGGTCGCCACGAATTCTCCAAGGGCACATTAGCAATATTGAATATCATGAGCCGCAGCCGAGACGCTGACTGTGATGAAGGCGCACTTTGGGTAGGCGTCGGGGTTAGTCTGGAGAGAAAAAATAACAGAGATCAACTCCAACTCTCCCTTCAGCTGAATTGGAATTCATCAACCCATTTACTACGAAATTCTGCCCAGCGCGCTCTTAGTCAACAAGTTCTAGATACGTTCTTTACAGGTCAAACCCAAGAGCAGGGTGCTGCCAATGAGAAGCTTTCACCTCAGGCTTTCTACGATGCAGCGTTTGTTCCGGAAAAGGATCCCGTAAACTCATTACCCCTCTCAGCTCCTAAGTTGACCTCAAAGCTGTTCCCCTTCCAACGTAGGGCACTGCAATGGCTTTTGAATAGAGAAGGTGTCAAATGGAGTGATCGTTGTCCAAATGGGGAGCCCGGCCTAGAGCCGTTATCTCCACCGTCAACCAACAGCCTGCCATTGTCATTCAGCACGGTAAAGGATGCAGACGGGCGATTAGTATACATCAGCAATCTCTATCACGTCATTACTAGAGATATTAGCGCGTTCCGTAAGAGTGAAACTGTTGTAAAAGGTGGCATCCTTGCCGAAGAAATGGGGTTGGGGAAGACAGTCGAGACCATTGCCCTTATCTGCATGCATAGGCGTGATGCTCTTCCGCACTTGGACAGCAACACAGCTCAGGATGAGCGACCAAGTGGTGCAACGTTAATTGTCACTCCTACTACACTCAAGAACCAATGGGTCTCTGAGTTTAAGAAACATGCACCACATCTCCTTGTGATGGTGTACGAGGGCCTAAAAAAGGGCGTTAGTGAGGATGAACAACAATTAGTCTCCGAACTAGTAAATCACGATGTTGTCATCACGACCTACAATGTCCTACAGACCGAGATCCATTACGCGGCAGAGCCCCCCAACCGCTCTATGCGACACGAAAGAAAATATCGCCGCCCCAAATCACCGTTGACTCAGATCTCATGGTGGAGAGTATGTTTAGATGAAGCTCAACAAATCGAGAGCGGCGTTAGTAGCGCTGCCAAGGTTGCCAGACTAATACCTCGTATCAATGCTTGGGGTATCACTGGAACGCCGGTCAAGACAAACATCAAAGACCTATGGGGCCTGTTACTATTTCTCCGATATGAGCCGTTCGCCTCCTCTTTGAATATATGGGAGGGACTAATATCGACCCATAAGGAGCTATTCAAGCCTCTCTTTAACAGCATTGCCTTGCGGCACACAAAGCGCGTAGTCAGAAGCGAGCTAAGTCTACCACCTCAAAAACGGTACGTTATAACCATGCCTTTTAATACAGTCGAGGAGCAGCATTACCAGACAGAATTCAAAGAACTCGTGATGAAGCTCGGCCTTGATGAGCACGGGTCGCCTCTTCGATCGTCTTTTCAGAGAGACTGGGACCCTGAGAATCTGTGGATAATTGATTCAATGAAACGTACCCTCTCTCAGCTCAGAAAGTCGATATTGCACCCGTCCCTCGGATCTGGCCGCCTTATTCGAACAGCAGATCAGAAGAACAAGGGTCCGCCAACAATTGAAGAGGTTCTAGAAGCCATGATTGAGCAATCGGATTCTTCGATTAAGACAGAGCAGCGTATTTATTTACTCAGCAAGCTAGAGAGAGGCCAGCTTTTGGAATACCGGTCCGAGGTGAACGCGGCCATCCAGCTTTGGCAGGAAGTAGTAGATGAGGTCGAAGTCCTGGAAGAAGAATGCCGAAAGCAACTACAAATCGAGTTGGAAAAGGCTAAGCAAGCAGGTTCTAGTGATGCGCTCATGGAGGACGAAAATAGCGACATGGAGAATGATGATGACACCGACGAGAAAATGGCGCTCGGAAAAGTGAGCGAATGCCGGCGCAAACTTCGATCTATGCTCGATATCCACCACAGAGCCGTTTTCTTCATCGCTAGCGGCTATTTCCAGATAAAGTCGGACGAGAAGAAGACAGTTCCTAATTCGGAGGAATTCAAACTACTAGAGGAGAAGGAGGTCTCCGGGTACGATGCAGCGAAGAACATTCGGAAAGAGATTCTACGCGAGGCGCGGGCCAAAGCTTTGTCCTGCATTACTAGGATTCGAGAAAAGGCGTCGTCGCAATCGTTCACAGACGTTCCCGAAGTTGAACTGCCTTCGTTTCAGGGCCTAGAGAGTAGGCGAGTCTTGGATAACTTCAAGGTGCTCGCCGGGGCTCTCGATGATCAGGCAGATTTGATCGACGAGTGGCGGGAAACCGTTATTCAAATGTTGATCCGGCCGCTTGTAGACGAAGAGGAAGAAGTAGAGATCACGGGTGATGAATACGAGGATTCAACCAAGATCCAGGATGAGCTGATGGTACACACGCTAGTTTTGAGAGCCGTAATAGCTGACAGACGGGATGCGATGTCTGGCCTGGAGAACGAGCGAGTTAAATACGATACTCGCTTCGCAGAGCGGCAAGCTAGGGCTGGAGAAGGCCATGCCCCCGAAAAAGTTCTTGCCTTACTTCAACAACGCGATGAAATCAGGCAGTACTATCAAGGAACCTCGTTCCGAGGTATCGTTACGGATCTTCGAGAGTTGGCAACGAAACTCCGCCATGACATGGGCAACGGAAGCAGTCGTGCGAGGGTCGAGCTGGAAATCGTCGAAAGGAACCTAAAGCTGACGCAAGAGCAAATCAGCGCGCAGAACAAGGCGGCGACAGCTTTAGAGCGAGAGTTGGACATTTTTACCTCGGCAATGAATGCACGCGTGGAATACTACAAGCAGCTGCAGGCAATTTCTGATAACGTTGCTCCGCTCGACGCAAGCCAATTCATGGACTTGGATGAGCCGCAATTTGAGGTGCAAGAGAGAGAGCACGAGATAGAAGAGCGAGAGAAAACCTCGAAGAAGAGGTTTACCGCAGCGCTGCCTAAGCATCGTTACCGTAAGATCCCCCCCGAATTAAGATATACCGACTCCGTTTGTATTATATTTATACTGACTCGATCTACAGTCGTTCATCTCAGAGAAGCGGGTCAGAAGTCAGAAGAAGTCTGTGTTATCTGCCAGTGTACTTTCACTCTAGGAGTACTTACTGTCTGCGGGCATCACTTCTGCAAGGAGTGTATCGTGGCTTGGTTGGAGAAAGCCCACATTTGTCCCGTCTGCAAGATGAAGCTTTCGTCATCGAATCTTCACGATATTACACTGAAAAAGCAAGAGTTGAAATTCCACCAAGAACACCCGCAAGGGAGCTCGCAAGCATCGGACGAGGCCAGCACGCTTACCAAGTTCAAGAAGTTGGGTATCTATTCCGAATTCAGCAGCGATAAACTCGACGCCATCAAGACTATCAATCTCAACGGCCCTTCATTCGCTACCAAGATCGATACTCTAGCGAAGCATCTGCTGTGGCTACGTGTTGAAGACCCGGGCGCCAAGTCTGTTATCTTCTCCCAGTTCGGCGAGTTTCTCGAGATCCTTGGTCGAGCTTTCGACCAATATCAAATCGGACATTCTTCTTTCAAGCAGAAGAACGGTATTAATACGTTTAGGGAAGATCCCGCTATCGAGTGCTTCCTCATGGATGCTAGAGCGCACGCTAGCGGTCTCAACCTCGTCAACGCAAGCCACGTGTTCTTGTGCGAACCCCTCCTCAACACGGCACTGGAACTGCAGGCGATCGCCCGGGTGGACCGAATTGGGCAGGAGCATGAGACGACGGTATGGCTATATCTAATAGACGGCACGGTGGAGGAATCCATCTATAACCTTTCTGTGCAGCGCCGTCTAGAACACCTTGGCCAGAACACCAAAGGAAAGGAAAAAGAGTCTAGCGCGGAAGTTTCGGACCTCAATCTCGAGGCGGCGAACTCCCTGGAGCTCCAGCAGGCCACGCTATCGAAGCTCATGAGCAAGGATCAGAGCATGGGAGAAGTGGTCGATCAGAACGACCTCTGGCAGTGCTTGTTTGGCCATGTTACTAGGAACAAGGCCGCTACCGACGAGCGAATAAAGGACGCTGCTGTTATTGGCTTCCTTGCTGGTGCGGCAGCAGAGGCTAGACGACAACAGGAATAAGTGTCGGTTTTGATTCGGTGGGTAAATATGTCCATCGGTTCCCGACCCTGCGATTACCCCCCGGTACTTGACGATGTATAAAGTAAGCACTTAATTACCCCTGTATGTACGACCCGGCATGAGACGATACGACACGATATGTAAGACTAAGTTTAGTTCACGAGTGTCTTGGAACTCAGGACACGATACATACTAACAGGGCGTTGCGGATTGCATTGCATTATTGAGGCGCGATGGCTGGCTGGCTGGCTGGCTGGCTGGCTGGCTGTTTGTTTGCTAGGTTAGATTAGGTTAAGTCATGATAATACGATGCTACGATGTCTGTGCTTGTAATTACTGTGTAATTAGCTAATTGATCAATTAGTCAAGGAAGCAAGGAAGCAAGCAAGCATATTGCCTAACCCTGTTTCCTCACCATACGAAGCTTAGTTGGTATTAGCGACATTTCAGCTTTGGCTGGTTTGGGGTTTTTTGTCTCTGCGAATCGTGGGTTGATGCCGTGGTTCGTAGGTAGGGTGTATTTTACAATGGCTACCACCCCAAGGTAGGCAGGTGGGAATGTAACCATGCAAGGAGACGGGATGAATGGTTGTAGCATGTGGCCCGTAGGTGAGGCAAGGTAAAATAGGTAGCTCCAGAGCTGAAAAGTAGAAGTAGAAAGCAGAATGAGAGAGAGAGGAAGGTAAGGGAAGAAGAGCTGAAGCCGAATGAACCCTTGCCGTCTTGGCTGCATAAGGTTCCCAAGCTTTCAAGCTTTCAAGCTTTTTCCCCCCTTCCCCCTGAAAGGCCGGCTACCTGCACGTCCGGCTGACGGGCAGCTTGTGTTGCAAGGAGGGGATTAAGCTTAACCTTAAATAGCGTGCTTTTCTGTAGGTAGTATTTCTATTTAGGTAAGGTATGGAGGTTAGTTGGGTTATTATGTATGTGGTATGTAGTATGTAGTATGTACCTATTGTTTGGTTTGCCTAGGTAGGTAGTTAGTTAATGGGTTTTAGGTTTTCAGCTTGTCGATCATGCGGGGGAAGAGAAGGGGGGAGGCGGAAGGCGGAAGGCGGAAGGCGGAAGGGGGAAAGGGGAAGGGACTTGGCCACGTGAAAGGGACACGGATACCCGAGACATATGCGCGGGTAAGAAGGAAGGAAGGAAGAAAGAAAGAAAGAAAGAAAGAAAGAAAGAAAGAAAGAAAGAAAGAAAGAAGACGAAGAATAAATGAAAAGCACGTGTGAAATGGAAGGGATTGTTGTTTTGGGTGAATTGTCCGAGATGTGATGTTGTAGATGCAGTGGAGATGGAGATAAGAGTAAGCGAGGAGGGGGGGGGGGTGTGTAAGTGGATAGATAGGTAGGTAGGTAAAGATGGCTGATATTACTACACATATTTACCTATGTAGGGAATTTACTTACCTATGTAAGTTATACTCCTACACTTAGTTAACTATACACTTACACATTCCCACCTATTATATTAAGTAACTACCTACTTAACTAGGTAGTTAACCAACTATAGTTAATATAAATCAGCTATGTATATACCTATATAGGTAGGTATGTATATGTATATAACTACCAGGTACACAAAACTGCACTGTAACCACCCACCCACCCGTCTCTTTCAGCTCCGGTCGGCTTAGCACCCCCTTCCCTCCCCGTCGAACCCGATTAATTTACGGCCGCGTGGGCAGCATGTCGTGCACGCCTATATATTAGAGGTGGCTGGCTGGCTGGCTGAAAGGGGGGCGTCCGTTGCGCACGTGGGATTGCGGTTCTAGAAGCATTCTGTTTGTCTGTTTGTTTGGTTTGTTGTCGGCTGGACCTGGATCCTTGCGTGTGTAGGTAAGGTAGATACCTACCTGCGTACCTAAAGCAAGGGAGGTTTTGCTTGTATTTGATTTTATTTTCTTTATCTATCTATATACATTTATACAGTTACATCTATATCTACATCTATATCTACATCTATATCTACATCTATATCTACATCTATATCTACATCTATATCTAAGTATGTAAGACATACATACATATATACCTGCATATGTAGATAGATAGATAGATACGCATGGCTATCCTGTTATTTATGTATTCCCCAATACCCCCCCTCGGCTGGCTAGCCGATGACAGAGAATCCTCTTGCGTACCGCAGAAGCAGACTATCTCGATCGAGCTAGGTAGGCCTGCCAACCGACTAGGTTACCTAATATATACATAGCTTACTTACTTACTTACTTACTTACTACATAGTAGTATGTATGTAGATGCCCTACCCCCGTTTACGCATGTATGTACGTGCCACAGCAGATGTAGCATAGCGGCACAGCAAAACCAACGCCGTGAACTTGAAACTTGAAACTACCACCACTACCCTACCTCTATTGTGACAGCATGTCTCAAGACGGGCTTGGGCTTCACCATAGTTATCGTGTCGTACGATGAGGCTCGCGGTGAGAGAGGTCGTCGCCGCCTTGGTATAAGTCCAAGTCCAAGTCTAAGTATAGGTTAGGTTAGGTTACATAGCTAATCCATTGTCTAGAGGAACCGTTACACCTGATGTATATCTCGCCTTATCTCACTTCCCTCCTTTTCTCGTCGTACCCGTAATAAAGTTACATCAGGTAGTTAGTTTGAACATAGTTATAGTTAAGTGAAGAAAAGAAAAAAAAAATAAATAAATAATAAAAATAAAAAGCAAAGTAAATCAATGCAAACCAAACCAGAAGAAATCATTGCGGCAATGCTGTCTAGCAAACCCTCCTCCTCTGTCCGTTAATAGTTGTTTTCCAAAATTGTCATTCCCATCCATTCGTACTCCGACCAACAGAATCCAAAATCCATAATCCATAATCCATAATCCACCCAAGATCTCCGCCACCACAGGCAGAGCAAATAGTAAGACAGAAATAGAGGCGTTGACAGCCTATTCTCAGCTCCCTCCCCCCCTTCTCGCCTCCGCGTCTAAGTCCGGTAATGATACTGGTGGTGACTATATCCGCTATTTAGACCGAAGTCGAAGTAATACGTCGGCAGATCTTGGCATGCGAAATCGTCGCCTCCGCTGCTGTATGACCTGCTCTCATAGTTCCTGCTCCCGTAGTTAACCACCTGGTATAGTTGGTGCGGGCTCGACTTCGCGTAGCACTGTGCCGGTGCCGCGTCGTCTTTCCTCGCCTCGTTGGTATAGTTGTTATTATCGCCTTCGCCGTCGCCGTCGCAGCTGCCTCCGCTACGTCTGCTTTCCGTCTCGTAGCCCCTCGCTAGAACATGCGTCATGCTGAGGCTTCCCCAAGGCAGGCCTGAGAGGTCTATGCCGTCGTCTGCTGCGATTTCGTCTGACGAGGGGAGCCGGTAACTGCTGGCTGCGTTTTCTAAGTTGCGCGACTCCCTTTCTGCCTTTTCTTTCTGCTCTCTGACTTTCTCTCCTATTTCAAGCTGTTAGTCTAGTCTGTCTTGAAACCGGAGATGCTTATTCAGTTGCGTACGGAATTTTCGCTGAGCTAGTCGATTTTGAATGCGTCTTCGCTCCTCGGGCTCCGTAACTTCGGACCAGTCGTCTCCCGAAAGCCTGGACCTAGGCTTGGGCGACTTGTTGGGAATCGATTCGTGTTTCTTGGATGAGCATGGATCCATCTTGTCTCGCTCCTACGCTTATGTTCTAATATAATATAGGTAATTTCAAGTTGTGCCTTTCGAGTCTTGGACGACAGGCAGGAGTCCTTGTGTCAGAATCAGTATTGCATTTCGTGATGCTCGCTTATATTCGGCTAAGAGTTAAGGTTGATATTAATGGAGTCGAGTAGAAATGAATTATCAATGAGAGAAGCTTGGTTGGGAAGGAAGATGGGTGCCGGATCCTTTTCGGACTGGCGTGTGCCGGTACTTGACATATATAACCCCCGGGATATAGATACGGTAGGCAGGTAATATGAATGCACGGCCAGTGACTACTGGCATAGATAGACTGTATGGAAGGGTTTGGGGGCCGTTCTGGTGGGTTGACGGAATGCAAGTTGAAAACCACTTATAAGGCTGATGACTTACATGAGATGACCATGGAATCTTTATGGTACCCTTTGGCGAGGCTCGGGCCAGACTTGCGGGATGGCTATTGACCATTGAGGCTTATGGTGTCTGTCTATATCCATCCACTCGATTCCATCCACTCGAGTGGGCTACTTACTTGGCTACGTGCAAGCAAACGTGACGATAGCAATAGCATGCAGTATGCAACTATCGGCGAGGTAACAATACTATGTAGAGCGATAGAGCGATAGAGCAATAGAGCAACCTGGACTCAAGCCACTGCTGCAACCCCGACTATGACGCGCAGGCTGATAGCTTTGGCCAGGCAGGACTTCCCTGCACACGCCAGCATTGTGCCAAGGTAGCATGGTAGTAAGGTAGCATGGTAGTAAGGTAGTAAGGGAAGAAAGACATCGTCAGGTATGAGGCCACTAATAAGCTACTATGGTAAGAAGCTATTCTCAATGGGGGGTGGCATTGTGCATCGTCCATCATCCATCCATCATCCATCGCCATACGGAACTATTGCATCGCCCGCATCTGGAACTAGGAAGCCCTGAAAGCCGACATATCGGGACCACAGGCCATAGCCGTCCATCCTGGTCATCCTCATTACCCTGAGGTAGTCATCCTAGTCGAGGGTCAGAGACGAGCTGTTGAGGTCCGGGATATCATATCCCGAATTATGAATTGTCGTTAGGGTAGAGAGCTACGGTTAGCTAATCTCGACTTTCTAAAAAGGAATACGATTCTCGCTCAGACCAATCATGTGTTGGGGTTTCTTGGCATTTATGAATGGTTCGCTTTTTATGTATATGGTTGTGTTGGTGGTGGGGAATGAGATATGTAAAAGTACCGTACCTTAGATAATGAAAGGGATCTAATGAAAGGGACCTACGTAGTAATATGTATGCATATGATTGCGTCGCCAAGCAGGTGGTTAGATCCGTCATTCCTCAGATTCACCGGTCAAATTGGGTGAATTCCGGCGAAAGAGGTGGTCAAGTATTGCTACGAAGTACTTACAATGTAGCTGGTCTCGTCTTGTGGGGGAGCAAAACGGACGGGGAACCCTGTATTGCGAAGACGACGTCCATGTTCCTTGGTATGTTCCTTGGAGGTTAAGAGGTGCTTTAAACCAATAAGAACCCGGCGTTAGATGAAGATACATAGTACATATGTACATACATACATAAGAGGTCTGACGGGTTGAAGAACACCTACCTAGGTTACCTACATACCTGTGTCACAAACTGGAACCAGGACTGGAACCAGGACCGGGACTGGGACCGGGACTGGGACTGGGACGGGACGGGATGGAATAACCTAGGATAGGGGTCGCCATGATTTACCTTCTTACGCCGACCCACACACTCGGTATCCTAGCTTAACTTTCCTATACCGCTTCCACTGTGTCTCATGCCATGCCGTGCTGTGCCAAGTGTATAATATCTAGTGAGTCTTCAAGTGTCCCGTGATGCTGGTTGTAAGTGAAGTTTGAACAACAAGACGGCCGACATAAACCCATCGACTACCCAAAGCTTATCTCACTTTTAAGCCATATTTCGGATTCCGCCGACTAGTAACGGTGACGGTCCGGGCGTTAGTGTTTTCTAGTGTAGTGTACCTACATGAGGACTAACTGTCACGACACTAACCCTCGTGTGGCTGAAATCCTTCGAGCCAAACTTGCTGATGTCCTATCCTCTTTAAAGACGTCGTGGACCTTGTCTAGAAGGTAGATCAATTGCCGCATTCGTGCCTTCACAGGAAGATCGTCATGGGTGTCGGAAAAAAAAAGGTACCAGACTGCCAGATACATAGTGCAAGGGTAAGCTACGCCCCAATTGCATACCCGTATGTAGACCTTACTTCGTACATAGTATTCGGGTTCAGGCTCAGACCAAAGTCCGCTATCCCAGCAGTTTAAGGTGAGTGGGGAAGAATCCTTATGGGACAGGGGTTTCTAGAATGCGTAATTACTAAGAGGGGACGCTTTGGATCTAGATCCGGGAGCTTGACGGACTCCGTGCATTACCTAACACGAGAACTCGATAGGCTATGTACACATGTATATTTATGTATGATTATGTGTGCTTGTGTAGTGTATGTTTATGATGTTTATGTGTGTCTGTGTGTGTCTATGTGTGGCCACACTGCATTCTGCGAGATGACTGTATTTTCTTTTTAGCCTCGCTTGCCCTGGCAACACGAAAGCCGTGCTTTCTGCCCATTTAACCTCTAGGATTTTTAACATGACGGACATCATATCCTAGTCACTATTCGTGAGCGACTAAAGTATGCCGCCGAAAGCGACGCCGAACAAGGAGAGGAGAGTATGTATAACTACCCCTACACCTGCAATACGATTATTGACCGAGGCGCCGTATGCCTCGCGAAGACCTGCAGTTCACGTATGTAGGGTATAGGTATGTTACCGGGATATCGTCGATTAGCTAAGAATAGACCTTGAATAAAATGTCTCCGTTTGCGAAGGGATGGAGCTCTATACCGCGGAGAACGTCTATCATAGTACCACACCTGACTTGCGGTGAGATGCTAAAATTTGGTTTCGTCAGCAACGCACAGCCCGTAATGTGCAATGTTTGGTCCTTTCCAGAATTCTCGGGTGCTTTGGCTGTCCACCAAGGTCGAATATCATATTTTCAAACCGTCCTGCAATATAAGGGGCCAATGGTTAATCAACATATTACATGAACAAGCCATGTAAGTAATACCAGGCTTAGCTAGAAGACCAATCATTCATCTGCTACTCCGACGTCCCGTACCAATGAGTCAGACGATGAAACAACTAGGATGAATACCTATGCCCCTTGGGCTTAGGCACGTATGGTAGCCGCCCGTTCCTAGCTAGTATAATAGGTGATACTCCCAATACCGAGCTCTCTTCGCATGGCCGCCGAGTACATATATGGCGGGCCTGTCAGCTTTGGGTCATCGCGGTACTGGCAACGGGAACTAGGTTACGAGAAAAGTAATGGCAGTAGTTTCCTTTGTCTAGCTCATTGGGCATCATACCGCTTTATTGCGACACAAACCCCGACAATAATAACTATATGGGCTTTTTGTTGGGTGCCGCTCTTTTACCTCTGCTGCAGAACTACTCGTTATTATAGGGCTGAGTACGATCATGGGGTAAGATTCGAAATATAATTGACCAGAGACGGTATATAAGATGGCGTCCTATTGCCGGCATCTCACTTGTAGTACCCGAAATGTCGGTGGCAGATCTGCTACCCAGTCCAATGGTAGTATGTAGCATCCAAGATGCATGTATCATCCCGACGATATGGTTCGCTTCTAGCCGCCGGGATATGAATTCGTTGAACCTGTTGGAACTTTAAAAGTTCAGTATGAGATGAGGCCGGGTTCTGATTGTTTCAAGTGTTTTCGATTAGTGACCAAGCCACAGGGTCATCGATGCAGATGTATTCGGTTCTTCAAGATGGACGTTCTCACAAGAACAACTCGTCTTGTAGCTGGAGCTTGTAGCTGGAGCTACTAGCTTGACCAGTGCAAATAAAATGTAAGGCGGTGGATTTTTAGGCTTCAAGCGACGAAACACACCACTCCTACATGACTTGGCACTCGAGTCCGTACATCGCTCTCTCTACGTCCCTCTTGACCTGATACCAGTCGGCTCTTCTTTCGGCAAACTCGTATACTTCTTCGGCACGAAATATGCCGCCGAATCGGTCGCCATCAGCTATGATAATCGCCATTTCTTTGGCATGCTTAGCATCGATAAGGTATATCTGGCTTAGTTCTCGTAGGGCTTTGAAGTATGCTAGTAGATCTGGGTTCTTGAGCGTCCGGATATATTCGAAATACATGTTCATATCCGCGATGAGTTTGATTGCACCTTCGGTACTGATACGCTGTCGTTTGATATGTTTGCACACGGCCGTAAATAGACGCAGCCCGACTTCGCCGTTAAACACGTCCAGCATGGTCTTCTCCGTGCTCCCTACTAGCATCCGAGTATGAGAAGCTACCAGCTCGGTGATGCGCTTTGCAGTTGTGGTTGGGCCTATATCAGGATCCTTAGACACCCCAACATCTTGCGTGGAGGGCGACGGATTAAAGTCGGTAGGTAGCTGTGTTGTAGCGCAGAGATATTCGACTTCGTCCATCAACACGTCGATGCCTTTGTTAAGACCTGCCGCAACGTTCTCGTCCAACATCTGCTCGAATTTCTTTTTCGCTAGGCCCGCAGGATCGAGGAAATCGTTTCGGTCGGCAATTTTCGGCGCAGCAAGTTGCTGCTCATAAAATACGTCAACCATTTGTGAGATGATATCGCCAACATTGACCAACTCGATAAACATGACGAGCGGCACCACTCCAGTTTGGCTATGATCGCTTATTTCTCGAGGATTATACCGGGAAAGATGCTCCACGGCCTTCGAAAACCCCTTTTTAACATGTGTCTGACCAAGGATCTTGACTAGGACAACGAACATTGCTTCGCATTGCTCTCGAGCTTCTTCGCCCGCCTGACCACCGAGCGTTACAAACTTCGCTGCTCTTCCAAGGCTTTCTTTCGCAGCGTGCACTAAATCAAGAGCGACCTCGATACTGAAAAGACTTTTGATCCCTTCAAGCCGGTTCGCCATGAGCGCAGCTTTCGCCTTGAGTTCATCGGTGGGTGCTTCAGGGGGTAGCGGGCTCGCGGTCCGTTCTGAGGCATCGCCAACCCCAGGCGTTTGCGGGCGGGATGATGCAGGTGTACCAGCCAGCGATGGTCGAAGTGTGGTGCTATTGGTGGCTGATGTTGTAGTTGCCTTGGTATTCCCGAAAGGTAAGACTGTAACTGGCATCATTACTACTTTCTTGAAGGAACTAAGGAAGTCGTTTTTGTCAGCTTGTCGATTAAAATTGCCCATATAAAACGACTCGACGGTAGCCTCTTGCTCCGAAAGCTTCTGCTCCCAGTTTATGACTTCGCGTTCAGCATGCTTTGTCAAACTATCCAGCTCCTCTTGCAAGTACAAATCCAGGTGTGGCTCAAACACTCTCAGAGCTATCTCTTTTGCATGGACTTCTAAACTTTTTTCGGAAGAATCTTTTGGTGGAACAAGCAACCGAACAAATTCCATGCACTGCTCGAATAAGCCAGACACCGCCTTTAGGTAGGATGGCATGTGTCGATCATGACATTCGTCTAATAGGGGAGTAACATACTCCATGATGATTTCTTCTCGAACTTTGTCCACGAAGACCCAGAAGACGGTTGCTGGCTGAGGGAAGATGCGGCCAATCACGTCGCCCTGCTCGTTTACTTTCTTAACAAGCGAATCGAAGAAAGCACGGGAAGGCTCGAGAGTAATGCTGTCCTGGGGAGCTTGGTTGATACAATCCATCGGATTACCTATAACTCCGCGGTCGTTGAGAATTGGATGCTTGTGAATGAAGAGGTCCATGGCCGCGTTGCCCTCGTTCAGATTATGCAGCACATGTGCGTATCTCTTCATCCTGCCATCAACATCCCAGAACTCATATCCCTGCTCGAACTCTCTCAAGACTGCGCTTTCGAAGAGTGTTGTCATATTAATGAGTTTAGCTTCTCGCTGCATATAACCCTCGGTCCAGTCACTTTTGCTAAAGGTTTGTAAATTAGACAGCATCTGCGCTTGCCTCTCTG